>NC_133412.1:44840833-45453750 GCF_049350105.2 Macaca mulatta
TCCTTTTTCTGTCAAACTCGATGCCATAAATATCTACACCAGAGCAACTTAAAATTGGATGTACATTATGTATATTTTTTTCAAACTGTCAGCCTTTTGATCAAATAGTTATCATTTTGTGTTGATATAGTTGTATGGTAGTACTAACTGAAAAACAGTATTTTCATTTTGGATTTACAAAACAGAAGCATTGTGCAAAAAGCACTGTGAAAGAAGTTTGTTCAGGTATTTGGTTTTAAACAGTCATATAAAGCATTTGGGGATAAATGCAGTTGTGATTTACTACTTACAAAAATCATTTCAAAAGCACTAACCCAAACTAGAGTAATGTGTCTAGCATTGTGATGTATAGTTAATTAGAAAGGCATCATCAAAGCTAATCATTTTAGAACTAAACACTCGAAGGGGATTATTATTTGGCTGCCGAGGGCCATGTGTTTCCTTACTTCTTATGAAACTTGATCAGCTTGTCAAAAGCCTGTAAATAACCTTAGACATTTTTGACAGAGCGAATGTGAATATGTAGCCACTTTCCATTATTTGTTCCCAGAAGCTGGTATCTTCTCAATCTTAGGAAGTGGTGTATTCCTCCTGATAATAAGAGGCTGATGCAAGGATTTTAGTGCATTGAAAACACATATAACCCCTGCCACACACACATACTCATATTGCAAAACTATCTTGAAAATTGTATATCCTGTGACTCTGTTATGTAAAATCAATTTACCAAAAACGTGTTAAAAGTGAGACTCACTGGTGGTTTTTTCAATATCTTCAGTCTGACAAATAGTAACAAACAGCCTTCTAACATTTTTTCTAGTAGGTCCTCAAAGGTATGTGGAAACAAGAAGAAATCCCTGGTACTGTTCACATTTCCTCACTGACATCTAGTTCCAGTTAGAGTTTATAATATAACACATTAAGAGATCTACAGAAAATTTGACTTTGATTTATTTCTTTTAAATAAAAAGTGTTTCTTAAAAGGCTTGAAACATGTATCTGTTAACATGAATTTTAAAAGAACGATTATGAATGCATAACAAAATAGCCAAACCAAACATTGCTTTGAATTGCTGCACAAATAACTCTGATTATAACTGTTATGACCTAGAAAAGAATCATAAAAACATTTTTCTTTTTGGCAAGATATGAGTTGCTGTAGAATTATACCAGTTCTTTGGTCCCACTTTCCAAATAAATAAATGTATAATGCAATGTAAACTTAGAATCTTTTATTTATTCATGAGGTTGAATTTAATACTATTATGATTTCTAGATTTTATGAGTCATATGTTATGCAGTGTTTTCCACTAACTTAGTTGGGTAGCAACCACACTTCACAAATCATAGTTTCATTCTTTACTGTTTCACTTGGGGTGTACATAGTAATCTCTCTCTCACTGAAAGCATATTCATTTCTGAAATGATAAAGTGATAGAAAGTGAGGCAATTGTGTTAATGTCAAATGATTAGAAGAAGCACCAGAAGTAAGGGGTGGGGGCAGGGGGTGGGAGTGGAGAAAGAAGGGCGATTTCAGAACATGATTGTGTTTTAAGCCCATGCATATGGCCACAATTACAGTCACAACATAATTTGGCAACGGTAGCAGAATTAGATTTAAACAAATTGATGTTACACTGCAGTAATTCAGAATGAGCTTGTTGCATTTATAAACCATAACAAGAAGCAGAGTGAATTAATAAACCCTTCTTGTCACTAAAAATAAAAAAAGGGAATAATTGCTGAGATGGAGTTAACTTAACAGATGACTATAGTCAGCATCCTTTCAGGCTAGATATGGGAAAGTGAAGGTCACCCCCATCTCAGATGACAAAGAGGGAACATTTTGTTGGTAAACAAATTAATCTTTTGAAAGGTCGCCATTTGTTTTAAGTTTTTATCCAGTTCTTGTCATCTGGAATCAGAGATTGACTGTCATTTCACCAGGCAGGGGTGCAGTTGAGGCAGACAAAGCTGCTTCTGTACGTATCAGCATTCCTTGACAAAACTCAGTGCCTGATTGTGATGCTATG
This sequence comes from Macaca mulatta, assembly GCF_049350105.2. NCBI lineage: Eukaryota > Metazoa > Chordata > Mammalia > Primates > Cercopithecidae > Macaca > Macaca mulatta. The sequence continues at coordinate 44,842,867 of NC_133412.1, forward strand.
GGCTGCTGGTTTACAGCTGTCTCCGGACAAGAGTGGAGGCCCACCCCTGAATTCCAATAAGATGGGCCTGCATGTTCCGCCTGCTGTAAGCTGGCCCTCTGCCCACAAGTAAAATGTATTGTAGTTCAAGCCAGCAATTATCTCTTTTACTTCCTTCTGTGCTGCTTCTGTTCTCTTTTTCCAAAAACAGATGTGGGTATTCACTCAAGTTCTGCATCTATTCTTTCTCACACCTGCTGGGGCAGAATTTTGACAGAGGTAGAGTTTGAGGGAGCCAGCAGACAACAATCAGATGCAATTTCTTTGAGAGCAGTTTAAAAAGAAAATGTTGATTTTTCAGGAAATGTGGAGTCAGCATCTTGGCCCCCCTCCCTTTTCCCAGGAGCATTTGGTAAATTAAATTAGTTGAACAAAAGGAAATAGCTTTAAAGACATTCTGAAATGCCATATCCTATTTATGACATACAGTCATTACCCAAGGACTGTGGTGGCATGCACAACATCCCACTTCCATCATTTTAAGAGAGCTTTCTCTTCAGGTTGCTTAGATAAAGAGTTTTCAACAAAGGAATGACTTTTCATGTCCTTCCTGATTCACAGCCTACAAAATGTATTCCACCAATATGGCAGTGATGGTGGTGGTGGTGGTGGAGGTGGTGGTGTATTGCCTTTGTATGTTGTTGCTGTTTAGAATTTCTATTCTGCATTGGTTTGGAGTGACGGGAAAGCTGAGGAAAGCCATGGAATGTTGGCTGGTGGATGGCTGTCTCACTAAAGCCCATTGCTCTGGGGGCAGGGAGAGGCAATGAGAGGCTATAGCCTTGTCAGATAACATTCAGAAAAAAAATCTAACAGTAGTGAGTTCTTTTAATTTCTTTTTTATTTATTTATTTATTTTTGAGACCGAGTCTCGCTCTGTCGCCCGGGCTGGAGTGCAGTGGCGCAATCTCAGCTCACTGCAAGCTCTGCCTCCCGGGTTCACGCCATTCTCCTGCCTCAGCCTCCTGAGTAGCTGGGACTACAGGTGCCCGCCACCCCGCCCAGCTAGTTTTTTGTATTTTTTTTTTTAGTAGAGATGGGGTTTCACCGCGTTAGCCAGGATGGTCTCAATCTCCTGACCTTGTGATCCGCCCGTCTCCGCCTCCCAAAGTGCTGGGATTATAGGCTTGAGCCACCGCGCCCGGCCGAGTTATTTTAATTTCTTTACAGTGGTATGTTTCTTGAGCTTCTCTGCCAAGATCCTGCAAGCATTCCCAAACCAACCCCGTGCTGAACTGAAACCACTTTTTAGCTCTCAGAATAGTGATTCTGGGTCAGACTGCCTGGTGTGAATCCTTACTAGACTGGGATCTCCCAGAAACAGTCTCCCTTTCCTCATGTAAAATGTCCATAATAAATGTATCTCTCTCATAGGATTGTATTGAGTTTTTAATGAGATAATTCAAAGCACTTAACAAAGGTCCTGGTACAAAGAAGTGTTCTGAAAAATATTAGTTATTACTATTGGTGAGTCTCATATATTGTATTGTGCCATTGTTTTATACTGTCATTTAAAACACATTATTGTAGGGGTCCAGGGAGGGAACCAGAATATTGCTGAGGTCTCCTCCAGGGATACTATTTAATATTTTACATGATTATGCTTTCTTTGCCACACAGATATGAGGACAGGAACCTTGTTGTCTGTTCTGTTTGTCTGTTTTTCAAATCCTCCCCTTTACCAAGCACTATTTTACACATAATAGGTACTAAGGACAGGACTGATTTGTCCCCTCCTCTGTCTAGTCTCTGCTCTGAAGCTATATAGACTGATGTTGAGTTTTGAAGTGAAGTAATGATTTTGCTGGCTCCTAGTAGGCCTAGTTGCACAGGATACCCCCTCCATGGGCCATCTGATAAGATTTACCTAGTGAAATGCCAGTACTACTGGACTCTTGTTGCAGCCTTGCCACTAACTAACTAGTGTTTCCAAGAGCAGGTTACTCTGTCTCACTCATTCTCATTTTTCTGTTTTATGAATGGGGGGAAGCAAGATGGAGAGGCAATCTGGTGTGCTGGGAGGGGCTTGGAGCTGAGATGGATCAGAGTTTGGGTCCTATCTGCTGTTTTGCAGTTACTGAACCCTAGGTAAGCAAATTACATTTCAGATCCTGAGTTCCCTGTTTTGTCAAGTCAGGATAATGATGCCTACTAAATAAGGGTGCTATGGAGAATACAGATAATATATTAACATTGCTGGCACATAATGGGTACCTAATAAGGTTCTTACCTTCCTTAAAAATGAATTAGTACTAAAAATCTCTCATTTCCTTCTTCACACTTATGCTTTTAGAAAAGAATCTGATTTGGCTCTTTTTACATCCTAGTGTAAGTGAGTAATAGGATTTAATGTTCATTTTCAAATTGTTAGAGAACTCCAGTGAGTTTCAGAGGGGTTCTCAGCATTTAATTTGTATTTCATTTTTAATGATAAATATTTAAGCATTTTAAGTATAATAAAGAACAATACCTACATATTTCAATTGATGCCAAATTTTAATGCATTCGATCATTTGATCGTCCGTGGGTTAATTTGTACTTTCAGGCTTACTCTGAGTGTGTGTGTGTACATTTGAATTTCCCATAAAGGTGTTTTTTATTAGATAGGGTGTAACTTTGTACTAGTCATATTTTGAAATTCAGATCTGCTCATATACACTCCTATAAGAATCATACAAATAAATAAGCAAAGATTAAATAAGCTAATATGTGTGAAGGTCGTAAAGCAGTGCCTGACTCCTGGTAATCATTCAGTAAACATTAATTGGTACTAGTATTAGAACACATGTGTGCTACTATCAATTAAAAGCCAGGCAAGTTCTCTGATGCATACTTTTGGCACAGCATAATAGTCAACTGTACAATTACAGTAATATAGCCACATCATGATAATATAGCATCACAGATTGTTTCACTGCTCGATTTAAGTTTGGGTTGGTTCTTACATGATTTGAAATGAGCTATACAGTCTTTGACAGTGCAAGGTTGCAATGTTACTCTGTTTACAACTGCAGATAAAAGTCAACAATGAAGCATAATGTCAAAATTTGGACTCAACATGCAAAACAAAATTAGATTTCTTTGAAACTCAGAGACTGTCTGAAAGAGAAGGGTGGTGAGATACCTGAAAAGAAATTTAAATGGGATATGATAGAACATCCTAAAATGTTACATGACACATTTGAAAAATATTTTTGGTAATTTAGCCCTTTAATTATAGTAGCATTTATTAAGTTTGCCGGACACATTGTTTTATGTATACTATCTTATTTAACATATTGTTTTATGTATACTATCTTATTTAACCCTTATACCTCTAAGCAGGTGCCATTTTTATAACCATTTTATAGATAAGAAAACTGAGACTAAGATTAAGCTACTTGCCTGAGGTTGTATAGTAAGCAAGCGGAGTCAGGATTCAAATTAATTATGGAATCTATTTGTCAAGTATCCCCCAATTGACTACTTAACAACTAATCCTTAATTATCAAGGAACGTAAGCAATTGGTAGACATTGTTAGTGACTCTGTTTTGAAACAAAAAATTTCTACTATTTTAAAGTTTCTGGATCATTTTAATTGAACTAAATTCTGAGATTATAACTGCCATAACAAATTGTTAGCTTTTTGAAATTGCTTATTCACATCTGGATTTTCCACATCTTGTGCAGGCAAAATAAAATATATAAATACATTGCATTCTGTGATAGATGTAAGACTGTAGTTATTTATAACTCTTGATTTCATAATTTGTCTTCATCAAAACAGCCTCATTGTTTCCAGGATTGGTTTATATTGCTATAATCAGAAATATATAATATAAATACATATATAATAAATATATAATATAAATATTTATATAATAAATATATAATGTAAGCACACACTATATTTAAGTAATAATTATATACATATAAGTACATAATACTATATGCAATTATATTATTTATATTTGTTTTGACATATGCAATTATACTAAATTCTTTTTTTTTTTTTTTTTGAGACGGAGTCTCACGCTGTTGCCCAGGCTGGAGTGCAGTGGCGCGATCTCGGCTCACTGCAAGCTCCGCCTCCTGGGTTCACGCCATTCTCCTGCCTCAGCCTCCTGAGTAGCTGGGACTACAGGCGCCCGCCACCGCGCCCGGCTAATTTTTTGTATTTTTAGTAGAGACGGGGTTTCACTGTGGTCTCGATCTCCTGACCTTGTGATCCGCCCACCTCGGCCTCCCAAAGTGCTGGGATTACAGGCTTGAGCCACCGCGCCCGGCCATACTAAATTCTTATAAAATTTGCATTTACTTATATATCAGCATTCTATTTAAGGTTGCATTTGAAAAATTTGTTCTACTGCTGAAAATAAATTTGCAAATCTTTGGCATCAAGTATTACCTCTCCTATGGGTATTTATTTTTTAACAAGAGCAAATCCGCTACTTAATTAAAACAAAGGAGTTAGGCTCTATTAAGGGATTTCAAGCATGAGTGGACAGAGAGAAGAGGGATTTGGGGGAATCCAGGAAGAGAGCCTTTGCACTGCTCTGAAATCATTTCAGGTCGGCAGCCACCTGCTAACAGGACTAGGCCTGCTCCCTTATGATATACTTTTTACTTTGTGCCTTTTCACTTTATGACTTGGGCCTTGGACTGGAGTATTTGTTTGACTACATACTGAGAGATAGTGTTTCTAACCTCAAAATTAATTCCACTTTGAAAAGCCAAAAATTAGGTAGACAGAGGGACCTGTGTCACACCTATGACAGGTTTAGGGTACAGGGGTCCATGGGTAGAACTGCATTTCAGTATAATAGGTTCCCATGTATTTTATTTAATCCATTTATAAAAGATTATTCTGAGAAGGGGTCCGTAGGCTTCACCAGACTGACAAAGGGGTTCATGATGTCCCAAAAGTAGAACTGTGATACATCTTTTCTTTCACACAAAAATCCAGTGTGGGACAAAGTATGCATCAGAACAGAGACATATCCTAAAAACCCTGTATCCTTTATGGCTGAAATATCCACATCTCTTAGTTGGTAGTGCGGAAAAACTACGAAAAAGTGGATAATGTCTACAATACCAGCCCAGATTTTTATAAGAATTACACCTTCTTGAGTAAAAATATAAAATTTATGCTTTTGCCTAATTACTGTTGCTTTTCTATTGCAAGGAGGAAAATGGAGCAGCTACAAAAGTGGTAATGCTTGCAGTAATATAGTAAGCGTTCTGTTTAAAATGAAGCAAAGGAAAAATACTACAGCAAGTAGTGTTATAGCATTAGCCACAAGAAAAATGGGACTAATAGGATTGTTTTTTATCATGGTCCAGGTTAATTATCTACTGAGAGGTTCTTGAGATGAATAAATACTATTGCTGTGTTCTCCAGTATTCTAACCCATTGTACCTTAAACTGTACTTGAATTCAAGTATACATTCCTAGCCTTTTAGAACCTCCTTGGTAGAATAGAAGTAAGTGCCCATAGACTAGATTGATTCACCCTACACTTTCTTTAAAAGCCTAGCCTCTGAATTACACTACAGAATGTGTAAAGTAAACCCAGAAGATACTTACTTAGAAGAGATTCCTCTCATTAGGCTATAAAGTTTGGGCAATATGACCTGAAAATACCAGATTTATGTAACTGATTATTTATATAAAAAGATTATATAATCTTTTTACTTCCATCTCTATCTTCCACAACAGCTTGAATAATAAATCAGTTTATGGTTGGCAACTAAGGCGTCATGGTCTGAAAACAACCATGCATGCTTTAGTAGAAAGAGCCATAGATGGAGAATCAGAGGACTTGGGTTTTCAATCCTGCTCTCAATTCTGGTGCTGTGAACCAAGTTAACATAGGTATACCACTTAGTCTCTAAAGACAAATTCTTCATCTACATACTGAAAAGATAAATTTGCTACTTCAGAATCATCATCAGGGCCACAGTCCTGGTTATGTGAGTCCCAGATTAATGCTCATTTGGTTCCTTGTGGAACCACCAGTCTCTCAAGGATCAATGTAATTGGATGGAGGCAAGCCTTAAGATAGGCCTTAGAGGAACTGATGGGCAAGACTAAAGGAGAGGTGGTGTACATTTTAAGTACCAGAAGCAATACAAGCACAGGCCGAGGTAGAGAATAGTGAGGGTAATGGAGGATGGCTTAGAGCTTTGCCTAATGAAGTTGTAGAAACCAAAAAATGTTGTTGGCTGTGGAGGCCAGTTGATGGATGGCCTTGAAGGGGCCCCTGAAATCCAGTTGTGTGATTTTCAGTCAGGATGATAAAAGGCAGGGCTTAAGGCAGACAGCTTCTGAAGTTAGATCGCTTCTCCAGCTTCTTTAACTGAAGGGCAACTTTAGAATTCTTTTGAATGATCTCTATTCCTTGATGTCTTCATTAGTTATTAAACTTTATTTTCTCTTCCTTTGGCTATAAAGCAATAGTACTTTGTTGAATAACCTTATCTCCTGAACTTGTTAGATAATCATAAAACTGCCTCATTGGAGTTCTACAGGCTGCACCTTCCCCTGACCATTTACATACAACTCTCTGTCCCTTTCATATAAATGGCCACTCAGAACTGGCCAATCTAACTGGATGGCTGGGATTTCCTCTCAGTCCCTCTTACTTTCTGTCCTAATGCTGTATGCCCCACTACTACTAATGATTCTGCCTGTAACTTCATCTCTAATCCCTACTTCTCACCCCCCTCTCCAACATTAGCTAAAAGCAGGACTTGTTCGGGCAAGAGAAGTGGTGGCAAGACAAAAGGATAGAGAGTAGGAATGGTTGATTCCTCACTTTCTGACCCCATCTCCCACCCAACTCTCCTATTGCCATATCTCAGCCTCAGCACTGGACAGTATGAGCCTCCTCTCCCACTCTCACCCTCTCCCCAACTCCCTTGTGGTCCCAGTCTAATAATGCACAGAAATGCCCAAGAGACTATCTTAATCCAAATGTTTTCTGAAATATGGGTGTGTCTCCAAACTTATCATCTCTTTGTGCTAAATGAAAAAAAAAAAAAAGAAAAGGAAAAGTGGTATTCATGGAACAGGCTTTTTTTTACTTCCTGACATTTTTTCCTTTTATATAAGCAGTAAAATCCCTTAGAAAATGTCCAAATTGTTCTTTTTTAAAGTAGGAGTCATGGCATAGTTGTATTGGGTCCGGCAGATAATACGTTACTGAAATGACTGAGTGTAATTGGTCCACGTTACTGGAGTACTGAACTGAGGAGACAGGCTTTCCCTCCAGGAGGCAGCCACCTTAGCTCTAGCCTTTTGTGACTGGGTTTCCAAAAGAAGCTGGAAAGTCATGCTTATATTTTTTTGTGAAATCTAATTTTTAAATGTGTGATCAGATAATTTTTTTAAGCCCTGTGTAGTTCAAAGAAAATATTCTTTAGGCTATTCCTGTCTTGCAAGTCAACAATTTAAGAAACAGGAAGAGGTATGGTTTTAGGTATGATAGCATTGATGTCTTGTAGGCAGCTGACTGGCAACTTAGATAGAGCCCATGAGAGTGCTAATACCTTAGTGAAGCCCAAGATGTAACCCTCGACTTCATAGGATTAGAGATTTGATTTTGCCAGAGTCAGTCAATCTCTTGGGTACAGCTGAACTCACAAGAGACTGATGTACAAACTGAAATGCCACTTTATGTATTCTAAGGGGAGCTATCATGGTCAAACAGACCTGAATGTTCAAATCAGCCTGATCTGATGCACATATTTTCTCCTTATTAGAAAGCTACACAGAATCCAGTTAGAAGGCTGCTTAGTGAACAGGGAAACCGACTAAGGTAATTAGTTGGACAATCTTCATGGTGAGCAGCAGCATCACACTTTTATAGTCTGACACACCCATCTGTGAAGCTACACTTGCCAGAAGGATATGAATACATCCCTGTAAAGTGAGTGCTTTATGGATACTGAGAAATTCTGCCTCTCCAATTCAACTTTTTATAGTAAACATTAATAGCTACTATCTGCTTGGGGTTGACTATGTGCATTATGTTATATCACAATCCCCATGGAATGAGTGATACTATCTCCATCTTACTGGTAAAGAAACTTCAGTATAGAGAAATTAAGTTACTTTCTCCAGTCATTCAATTAGTAAGTGATAGAACTCAGAATCAGGCTCTATCTGATATTACAGCCTGTGTTCTTAATCTTTGCCTTCCTTTTTACTAATTTCCTGCTATGAAATACCACTCACCTTCAGCTGATGTCTTATGTCTTTGATAACACCAATCAGACTACATTCCTTTTTGGAATCTTTTAAGTCAGCTTCTACATGGATCTGACCACATTGATCATGTATCCGTTTTTTTAGTTGAACACTCCGAGTTGGGGTAAGGGGTGACACATCTCCTTGTCACTAGTTTATACGTCCTATCTGAGTAATTATACTATCCAGAGGATGAGAGAAACCCTGGCTGGAACAAACAGAATGTATCAGGAGGAGAAAGAAAAATAAGACGCAAGAGGAAACCAACCCATAGGGGAAGTATTCTTGGGCAATTTCTTGGTAAGAAATGCTGCTTGCCTTATCTCCCAAAGCCACTAGGAGCTACTTTTAGAGAAAAATAATTCTCCTTTCTCCTTGTGTAGCTGGTGAGAGGCCCAGATATGTCTAATGGTTAGGCTCAGATATACTAATACATTATATGAGCTTGCCTGGGGACCTAACCACTTTAAGATTGTTCCTAAGAAAACTCAATTTTCTGAGTTCCAAAATGCCCTTTTCCATTTCTCACTTAAGATGGGACTGACCCTTATGGAAGGTTATTGGGAGGAGTTGTATAGTGAAAAGAGCGACCCAAGAGAGCAGTGGCATTGTCTTCTCCACTCATTTAAAAGTATGCTCCATACCTAATACTGGGTTAGTTTAACATAACCATAATTTTGAGCAGGAGGTTTTACTTTTTCAGAAAAGGATTTTCAAACTGTAATCATCTTATGGAATTATCATGTCATCTAATTTATGGAATTAGCATTTAATCTAAACATTTAAATCCCAGGGAAATTACCTATCACTAACTTGCTACCATCTTGGGTTTAGTATTCCATATACCCATAGCTTAAAGTGTAGAACCTGGACTTTAACAGAAGGGAAGGTAAATCTCTCAGCAACTTCTACTTTCTAATTTGAACACTTGCAGGACACCTAACTGTGCTTCTGCTCTTGGCTGCATGTTAACCTGGAAGGTACTACATACTCAGGATAAATACTGCGTAAGCGTTAAGCAATAGCTAACATTTCTGAGGGCTTGTCTGAGTTGTGCATGCTGTTAAGTACACTTTACATGGATTATCTCACATAATCCTCACAGTAACCCTAAGAGGCAAGTACTATTCCTACTTTCATTTTACATTTGGGGAAACTGAGGCAAAAACCAGTTAATAAAATTCACCCAAACTCACACAAGCTAAAAGTCGAAGGATGTTAATTCAAACTCAACCAGTTGGCTTTCAACCTAGCATTCTTTATCCTTATTCTATACTACCTTCCAGGTAGCTTTGAGGGTGGTGATTTTGACCTGCATTTGAGGGACATATCTGGGCCCAGCCCAGTCAAAGATTGCTTTCTTAATGACCAAGGAATTTGATGAAGAAATTTCTCTGCCCCAGTCTGAGACAGAAGTAAAAGATCAGAGTCTTTAATAAAGGCTATATTAACTCAAAGACTAGAACAAGAAGATGAGCTAGTACTTTTAAGATGAAAACTTCCCCAACTACATTCATATCTCTAACTCAGACATAATGTCCAACTTGGTCAGAATGCAATATAAATTTGCATTTATTTGTATGTGACTTTGAGTAATACCTTGTTAAAGACCTGTATAATCAAGTGAGAACTGTGTTAAGTTTTTCTTTTTCTTTTTCTTTTTTTGAGACAGAGTCTCACTCTGTTGCCCAGGCTGGAGTGCAGTGGCACGATCTCGGCTCAGTGCAACCTCCACCTCCTGGATTCAAGTGATGCTCCTGCCTCAGCCTCCTGAGTAGCTGGGATTACAGGTGCACACTACCATGCCTGGCTAATTTCTGTATTTTTTAGTTTCACTATGTTGGCCAGGCTGGTCTCGAACTCCTGACCTCAAATGATCTGTGCGCCTCAGCCTCCCAAAGTGCTGGGATTACAAGTGTGACTACCACACCTGGCCAGCCCTCTTTTTTCCCATAATAATGTCTATCCAGATCTTTTAAGGTAGAAGGAATTTTCCCTTGCCTAGGCCATCATAGCATCCTTTTAAAGCATTCACGTGGTATACGTTGAATTGAAAGGGGAGTTTGTATCTTTTCCTCTTGTTAGATCTCCTGGAACCATATTTTTTTCACTTTCATATCTTCCAGGGTACTTTACAAAATGCATTATGCATAGAAGGTACTCAATAAATGATTAATTTAATTCAATAAAATGTAATTGAATGTTTGAAGAGGAAGGATTCTATAGAGAAGTGACAGGGCGGGGAGGGTCTGTCTAGTCTCATGGGCATGGTTTTCAGCTGTGTTTCTCTCATCTCTCCATCTCCTTCTTCCTACCCCCAAGCCCTACACACAACTTCCCTTAGGTGATTGTAGCACAATCCTAGGGCTTATGTTTTGGAAGTGAGCCCAAGGCCCAGGTAGGCAACATAGCAGCTGACTTTAGGAAGCAAACATGAAGCTTTGTTCACCCCCGTGCCCAATTTTCTGATTATAACACTTTTTTCACATTCTCATTGAAGAAAACTTGGAAAATACAAGGGTTGAAAGATAAAAAAATTACATAACCTCAATCCCTCCACCTAGAGATAATTATTATGAACATTTAAATGGATTTGTTTTCCATGTTTGGATGTATGATCTACCTCCCTCCTTCCTGCCCTCCTTTCCTTCCTTGCTTCTTTCCTTCCTTCTCCCTTCTCTTCTTTTTGTTTCTCTCTTTCTCTTTTTTTCTCTTCTCCCTCTCCACAGTCCCCTCTCTAATGAGGAACACATGTACCTAGTAATAATCTTCACATAAAAAGTGGGGAACCTATGTGAAGAAAACTCCAAAACTTTAATGAACAACATCAAAGAACACTTAAATAAATGGAAAGATACATCATATTCCTGAGAAGGAAAATGTTTGTAAGCATGCCAGTTCTTCCCACATTAATCTTTATGTCCAATGTAATTCCAATCAAAATTCATATGGGTTTTATTTGGTTTGCATGGAATATTAATTTTTTCAACTTGCTAGTGTTCATCATCTTGAAGAATAGGCAAAAGGCCTCGTTTCTTTTTTCCCTAAAGAAGATTAATGAAGGTGAACTTTTCATACCACTTACTAAAGCATATAATAAAATTACAATAATTATTTCTATGGGTAGAAAAATTGATAGATCAATGGAATAAAAAACTCAGCATAGATATTGACCTTAGTGTAAACAATAACTTGGAATGTAATAAAGGTGACACTGTAAGTCAATGGGAAAGGGAGGACTTGTTAGATGAATGGTGCCAAGTCACTTAGCTAATGATTTGGGAAAAAAACATTAGATTAAATCCTAACCTTGCATTCTATACAAAGAAAACTCCAGATGGATTAAACTAAAGTAAGATGTTTTAAAAAGAAGAAATAAAGAAATTAGGGCCGGGTGTGGTGACTCACGCCTGTAATCCCAGCACTTTGGGAGTCCAAGGCGGGCGGATCATGAGGTCAGGAGATTGAGACCATCCTGGCTAACATGGTGAAACCCCATCTTTACTAAAAATACAAGAAATTAGCCAGGCGTGGTGGCGGGCACCTGTAGTCCCAGCTACTAGGGAGGCTGAGGCAGGAGAATGGCGTGAACCCAGGAGGCGGAGGTTGCAGTGAGCTGAGGTTGTGCCACTGCACTCCAACCTGGTGACAGAGCGAGACTCTGTCAAAAGAAAGAAAGAGAGAGAGAGAGGGAGGGAGGGTAGAAAACCATTAAAAAGGGAACTATTTTTCAAGTTTGTCAAAGGAAGATTTTTTTTCAGCATCATAACCTCATATAATATTGACAATCCTCATTACAAGAAAAGTCCATGTTTCTATTAGGCTCCAATCGTAGACCTCACACTAATTCCTAGGTCATATTCTTGGGGCAAATCACTTATATTTCATGGGCTTTAGTGTGTTTGTCACTTTGAGGTATTGGATCCAATCATCTCTAAGATCTCTTCTAGTTCTGACCATCCGTAATTCTGATCGAAGTCTGTTTCCTTTGGTTTCCTTCCTTCCCCATTCGTGACCACTGACACGTGACATGTGGGACAGAAAAGCAGACCAGATGAAACTGTTTTCTGTACTGATTGTGGAAATAAAATTCACAGAGGGTATTGTTTTGTCAATTTATGCATTCAACAGAGCATTTGTTGAGTGCTTTCTATGTATGCAACAAAATATGCAACTTGTCCTCATCACTTTTACTTGTTACTACTTTTAATACTCAGAGCGTATTAAAGACATTGCTACTCCCAATTTTCCAGTCATATAATTAACATATGGCTCTTTCAGAATTTGAAGATATATTTTCTTTTGACAATCTGATTCAGAATCTAGAAAAATTATTCGAAGAGAAATTGTGAAAAGGACAAACTCTTACACACAGACATATACATATAATATTAAAATGATCGAATGAATATTCCTTAAAAATTCGCTTCATTACTAAACGAGTTAATTTTTTTTTAATGGACTGTATCTGAGATTAATCCCTTCATTGACTTCGGCAAAAATACCTGAACTGTAAGCGCTCCTAGCCTCCTTTCAGGTTTGCTTAGGCATCTCTTCCACAGACTTTACTGATACAACATAGAAATTATGGCAAAGCCCAGTGGAGTCATTGAAGTAAAAGTCTCAGTACTGCTCAGGAAGGGATGCCAAATTAAATAAAAAGAGCCCCAGCAGTTCTGCAGCTGCGTGCCAACCGAACTGCTGGGATGAGGTAAATGAGGACCAAACTTTATTTCACTTATGACCCCAGCCAGTATTTAAACGAAAATGCCTAGAGAGTGGCACACTGCTCTGTAATAAGGAATAAAAAGAAATAGCAAAAATTATTATAATAAATGATAAATTCATTCCCAAAGTCTTTCTTAGATCTTAAGTGAAACGACTACCATTTACACTCATTTCTTCTCATGTGGTATCAACTATACACATTTTTTCTTATGAAATGTAATAGTCATGTAAGTGAAATGGACAGTACTTTGTTCTCTAGTAATTACTTTTCCAGATTACAATTTCTGTTGAATACCACAAATAAATGTTATTAAATATAGTGAGAAAAAATAGCAACAAGGAATCATTACATTTTTGTCAACCTGAATTCCTCAGAAAATTCTGGGTCCAGTGTGTCTCAAGCTCCTTTGAAGAAAAGTTTTATGTAAAATCGAATTATCACTTGTCTTTTATTAATAGCTTTACAGAATGGGCTCCTATTAACAAATTATAGCAATATCATTGTTAGCTATGTGTCAATCCTTGGATCATTTTTTTCCCTAAAATGTATCCCAAAGAATGCTGGTTCTTTGGAATGTTAATAGGTATTCCACGCAAAAAGAGTATTGTGGTCCCATAAAATTGGGAAACATGAGGTTAAAGAGAGTCAGACTGGTATTTATGCCATTAAGCCACCTGGAGTCACTAACATGCTGATGTGCCTTATGAATCTTTTTTTTTTTTTAATTATACTTTAAGTTCTAGGGTACATGTGCATAATGTGCAGGTTTGTTACATATGTATACTTGTGCCATGTTGGTGTGCTGCACCCATCAGTTCATCAGCACCCATCAACTCGTCATTTACATCAGGTATAACTCCCAGTGCACTCCTTCCCCGCTCTCCCCTCCCCATGATAGGCCCCGGTGTGTGATGTTCCCCTTCCCGAGTCCAGGTGATTCTTTAAGAAGAGGAAATGCAGTTAGCAATGTTTCCCAAACTTCCTCAGAGTCCCTTTCTGCAGAATAGCTCACAGAACTATATTCTGAGGAGCACACTTTGGGAAATTTTGCTTAAGTGCTGGATTTCATAACAATTTTAATGGAAAAATTTCTAGACTACATTACATACTTTGCTTCGTTAGTCACGTTTTACCATAAGTTAACTGTTTTTTGTGGGGGATTGGGACATCATAATAACTCTATTTTATGTAATGCGCTGTATGGGGTCTGTGAGGCATGCAGATGCCCTCACTTCAGATAGCTGCTGTGTGTTCAAAATAGTATTTCTGCTGCAGTTTCCTCCACAGTCATTTCTATTCACCACGTTCTTTAAGTCTGTGTTCACAATCCCCCTTGTCACTTCTGCTGCTAACTACCCTATTATCAGCCTAAAACCCCTTCCAGCTCTGCAAATTGTGATCCTATGTGTGCCTTTTCTTTCTTTCTTTCTTTCTTTCTTTCTTTCTTTCTTTCTTTCTTTCTTTCTTTCTTTCTTTCTTTCTTTCTTTCTTTTCTTTCCTTTTCTTTCTTTCTTTCTCTTTCTTTCCTTCCTTCCTTCTCTCTTTCTTTCTTTTTCTTTCTTTCTCTCTCTCTTTCTTTCTTTCTCTCTGTCTCTCTTTCTCTCTCTCTCTCTCTCCCTCCCTCCCTTCCTTCCTCTCTCTCCCTCTCTTCTCTTTCTTTTTTTCTGTGTTCTCTCTTTTTCCTTAGGCCCTGCCTGTCCTGAGCTTTGGCAGCAGGGTACCTTGGCTTTTATCAGAAGCCAAATGGCAACACTGTTTTCTCCAGGTTATTGAATCAACCAATCCCAGCTTTGTTTCCACTCACACTTCGAAACTTTTCATTTAGTTCCCTTTCCATATTCATATCTGTACTATATAATATACTCTGTATAATTTCAATCTTTTGAAATTGATTGAAACTTATTTTATGGCCTAGGATATCATTTATGTTGGTGAATGTTACATGTGCATTTGAAAAGAATGTATATCCTACAGTTGTTGGTTTGTAGTGTTCTATAAATGTTAGGTCCAGGTAGCTGATGATGATTTTCAGCACATCTATATACTTACTGATTTTTAAAAAATTAATTGTTCTACCAATTACTGAGAAGAGACTTTTAAAATCATCACCTCTAATTGAAGATTTGTCTATTTTTTCCTTTAGTTTTGATGATTTTTGTTTTACATATTTTGTGTTAATATTATTAGAGACATTCACATTTATTATTGTTGTATTTTCTTGGTTATAAGAAACTTACATCTGTTTAAGACTCTTTCATCTGTTTCATCTGTTTAAGAAAAATCTCTTTTCCTCTCTCATAATTCTCTTTGTCTTGAAGTCTACTTTGATATTAATATAATTACTTCATCTCTCTTTTGCTTACTGTTTGCATGGTATATCAGTCTTTTTTGTTGTTACTTTCAACCTGTGTCTTTAAAATTAAAATGCATTTCTTAGAGTAGCATTTATCATGTCCTGTTTTTTAAGTTCAGTCTGATAATCTCTGCTTTTTAGAATGTTTAGTTCATTTCCATTTAATGAAATTTAGACATGGTTTGATTTAGAACAACTGACACAGGACTTTCCTTGTCTGCTTTGCTGACTGGGGACCTCCACAACTGGCGACATCCTCCCTGGGCCTTGCTCAGCCCTGGGCCCTGACGCTGGAGGTGCCCTGTCCGCTCAGCCTGCCTAGGTTACTTATGTACAGCCCTTTGCCTGCGTTAGGTGGTTCCCAAGCTCTTGTCCCACATCTAAGAAGAATGAGGTTATGGTAACAATTTGAAGGTTGAGGAGGACAGAAAAACATCTTATTGAGCCACAGAACAGCTCTCAGTGGACAGGGAATGTGGGGAGTGGTTCCCCACCCTCGCAGTTGGTTTCTCTTCCAATCTGGCTGGGTCTAGGGCTTTTTATGGACTCAGAATGGGGAGTGTGTGCCGATTGGTTTGTGAGTATGCAAAAAAGGTTAAAGGGAAAACACCACTCAAAGGTGGGCATGATAATGTAAAAACACAATTAGAAAAGGCTAGGTATATGTAAAATAGGTGAAGGGTGGGGATCAGTCAGTGGAAAGCACACCAAATGGGAAGAAAGGTTCTCGATCTGGTCCAAGGATTTACCTGAGACTTGTAGCTAGGCTTTAAATTGTCTCAGCCTGAAGGTCGGGTTTCACTGGGGACCTACCCCATCTGCCTAAGCATTTATCTGTCTCCTGCGGCTATCACAACCATCTTTCTATTTGTTTTCTATTTATCCCATCCATTTTTTGTTCCTTATTCTTTGATTTCTGACTGACTTAGAGTTACATATTTTTAAATAATTTTTAATATTCCATTTTAAATCTTTTATGACTTTTAAACTATACCTCTTTACATTATTTTTAGTGGTTGCTCTAAGAATTACAATATTCATCCTTAACTTACTAGAGTTTCTTTGGAGTTAATATTGCACCAGTTCACATAAGATGTAAGGAATTTGCAACTATTGACCTCCCAATTTTTGTGCTATTGTTGTCATCTACTTTACATATATTATAAAATGCACACTGTATAATAATTTTTGTTTTAAATAGCCAATTGTCTTTGAGAGAAATCAAGAGAAGAAAAAGACATACTCTTTTATATTTGCCATATATATCTGAGTTGTCATCTGAAGTCATTTTCTGTCAGCTTGAAGAATGTTTTTTAAGCATTTCTCTCTTTTTTTTTTTTTTTTTTTTTTTTTTTTTGAGATGGAGTCTTGCTCTGTTACCCAGGCTGGAGTGCAATGGCATGATCTCAGCTCACTGCAACTTCCACTTCCCGGGCTCAAGCGATTCTCCTGTCTCAGCCTCTCAAGCAGCTGGGATTACATGCGCCCACCACCAGGCCCAGCTAATTTTTGTAATTTTAGTAGAGATGGAGTTTCACCATGGTGGCCAAGCTGGTCTTGAACTCCTCACCTTGTCATTTGCCCACCCCAACCTCCCAAAGTGCTGGGATCACAGGCGTGAGCCACCACGCCCAGCCGCAAACATTTCTTAAAAGAAAGCTAATGCCTGCTGGTAACACTTGCTTGTCTTTTGTCCAAAAAAAAAAGTCTTTAGACTGGCCGAGCACGGTGGCTCACACTTATAATCCCAGCACTTTGGGAGGCCAAGGCGGGCGATCACTTGAGGTCCAGAGTTCGAGACCAACCTGGCCAACATGATGAAACCCCGCCTCTACTGAAAATATAAAAATTAGCCAAGTGTGGTGGCACATGCCTGTAATCTCAGCTACTCAGGAGGCTGAGACAGGAGAATTGCATGAACCCAGGAAGCAGAGGTTGCAGTGAGCAAAGATAGCTCCATTGCACTCCATCTTGGGCAACAACAGCGAGACTCTGTCTAAAAAAAAAAAGTCAAAAAAAGTATTTAGATTACCTTTATTTTGAAAGATTTTTCACTGGGTGTAGAATTTGGGGTGGCCATGTTTTTTGTTTTTTCCCTATTCAGTGCTTTAAAATTCCATTGTTTCTGATGAGAAGTCAACCATTATTCAAATAATTGATCCCTATGTGTATAATGGATCTTTTTTTCTTTTCTGACTGCTTTCAAGATTTTCTTGCCTTTGGCTTCCAGGGGTTTGATTATCATATGCTCGAATGTAGTTTTCTTTGTGTTTATTCTTCTTGGGGTTCATTGTATGAGTTTCTAGGATCTCTAAGCTTATGTTTTTTTTTAACAAATTAGGGAACATTCTGGCCATTGTTTCTTTAAATATTTTTCTCTATAATTCTCTCCCTCCTCTTCTTCTGGGGCTTCAATTACATGCAGATTATACCACATGATATTGTCCTACAGGTCACTGAAGAACCATTATGTAAAATTTTTTTTCTTGTTTTTCAAATTAGGTAATTGCTGTTGATTGCTCTTCAAGTTCCCTACCCTTTTTTCTGCCCACTCTAATTTGCTGTCAAACCTATTTGATTAATTTTTTATTTCAAATATTTTACTTTCAGTTTTAGAATTTCCATTTGGTCCTCTTTTATATACATTTAATTTCTCTGCCAAGATTTTCCATGTGTTCATTTAGTATTATTACAATTTTTTAAGGTCCTTAAAATATGTATAACAGCAGCTCTAGAGTCTTTATCTGCTCATTCTAATATCAGAGTCATCTTAGGATCTGTTTTTATTGCCTATTTTTTCTTTTGACTATGGACTACCTTTTCCTATTTCTTTGTATATACAAAAATTTGTATTGTTATGAACATTATAAATGTTATGTTGTAGAGACTTGGAATTGTTATCTTGCTTTCTAAAGTGCTGATATTTATTCAAGTAGGCAGTTAATTTGGCTAGATTCAAACTCCAGACTCTATCCTTGCTGTGGTTGGTAGCAGCTGAAATCTCTGCTCAGTTTTTACAAATCTTTAACGGTTCCATCCTGGCTGGGCTCCTTAAAAACCTCTTTCAGATACCTGGAGCTCAGAGGTCAGCCAAGGATTTATGTCATTTATTTGCAATTTTTGGAGTCTCCTCTCCTTCTTGCAATTTCCTCATTTCTATTATTTCCCCCTATTTTCAGCTTTTATGACAGCACTAAACTCCATCCTCTGACTTTCAAGCCAGTAAGACTGTGTTTTTCTTCTTGAGTTATAGCCACTCTGCCTTTCATAGTCTGAGAAGTACTTTCAGGCCAGAAATTACACACACATAAATCTCAACTGTTGCAGTTCCCTTCTTTCAAGATCAGCCACCCCCTAGTTTCTGCCTGCTTTCATTCTCAGTGCCTTCAAATAGTTGGAGTTTTGTGGGGGGTTTTTTTGTTGTTGTTTGTTTATTTTTTACATTTTTCCAGAGTGTGTTATTATTGTCTTCAGGACAGAGTCTTTTATAAGCTGCTCCACCATTACCATAAAGGTGATACTTGCTATTGTATTACCCTTATCAAAATAGAAGATATTCGCTACTAATATGTCCATTTTAATTGCGCCTTCCCAGAAAGTTTTAAGTGATTATTTTTTAAAACATTCTTTGCTCTTTTTCTCATTCACTTGAGATAATAAGACAGAATTAGATGAGCTTTGAATTGCATAATGCCTTCAGGATAGTATACAAATAATTACAATATATGTTATAAATGTAACAAGATAAGTAAAAAGAAAAACTATAGAAAATCAGAGGAAGAAGAGATCAGAAGTGATTTCCTACAGGAGATTACATTTAAGCTAGTTGTTAAAGGGTGACAAGAATTTAATAGCAGAGTCTAGAGGAGAAGAATATTCTGGAAGGAACATTATAAGAAATGCAAAAAAGTGATAGTGAGGCTCAAGTTTTACTGATTATATGTATAATTTATGACTTAAAATCAATACTTAAAAGTTCATGGCATGAACATACTGCTGTACTCAACAACATGGTGAATCTCACAACCAGTTTTGAAAGAAAAAAGTCAGATACAAAAGAATACCTACTGTAATAATCTATTTATATAAAGTTTGAAAACAGAAAAACAATAGGTGGCAATAGAATTCAGAATGCTGGCTGCCTTTGAGTTGTGGTAGTGACTGGGAGGGAGCAAAAGAGGGGCTTCTGGTGCCTGTAATGCTCTACTCCTTGCTCTGGATACTAGTTACCCACAGTGGTCACTTGGTTACAATTCATCACTTTTGCCTTTTAAAAAATGAATATTGTGGCTGGGAATGGTGGCTCACACTGGTAATCCCAGCACTTTCAAAGGCTGAGGTGGGAGGATCACCTGAGCCCAGGAGTTTAAGACTAGCCTGGACACCATGGTGAAACCTCATCTCTACACAAAATACAAAAATTACCCAGGCCTGGTGGTGTGCACCTGTAGTTCCAGCTACTCAAGAGGCTGAGGTAGGAGGATTGCTTGAGCCCAGGAGGTCAAGGCTGCAGTGAGCTGTGATTACACCACTGCACTCCAGCATGGGCAAGAGAGCAAGACCTTGTTTCAAAAAAAAAAAAAAAGAAAAAAAGAAAAAGAAAAAAATGTTGTACTTCAATAAAATGTTTACATGGAAAAAAAACCCATTCACACATTCCTGGTGTGAAAAATAATTTATGGAATGCATCTCCATATATTAATTCATTAATTCCTCACAATAGCCTTATGGAAGAACAGTGATGGTGAATTTTATGTAAAATAGGATTCTATAAATTCAAAATATCATGATATAAAATAATAAATTCTTGCTTTATTTTTATTTTTAGAAACTGGGTCTCTCTGTCACTTAGGCTGGAATGTAGTGGCATAATTATAGCTCACTGCAGCCTTAAACTCCTGGGCTCAAGCAATCCTCTCACCTCACTCAGCCTCCCAAGTAGCTGAGATTGCAGGTGCATGCCTAGATAATTTTTTTTATTTTTTGTAGAGACTGGATCTCACTATGTTGCTTAGTCTGGTCTCGAACTCCTGGCCTCAGTCGATCCTCCCACATCACCCTCCCAAAGCACTGGGATTGCAGGCATGAGCTGCTGCACCCAGCCAAATTCTGACCTTATACATAAAGGTTGAAATAATTCAAATTTGAGTGAATTTTATATATATATATACATACACACACATATACACATATATATACACATATATAGTGAATTATATGTGTTTGTGTGTCCTGTATTATTTAGTATATGAGTTCTGAAAATATAGAAAATAATAATAGATTAAATACAACCATAGTTAACAGTTTGAGCATGGCAGTTTGTGGCTCATCTGGCAGTTCTACAATGTCAGGTCCATACACACTTTCCATCTGACTGCTCTGACCTCCTGGACAGGCATCTTGTGATCTCAGGTGGCTACTCACCTCCCACCATCATGTCTTTATTTCAGTCAGCAGAGTCAGTAGGTTCCTATACCACTGGCCAGAACCTTGTCTGAAAGCCACAGAAAGCTGCAAGGCAGTCTGGGAGGTATAATTTCTGGCTGAGTAGTACATTGGATGTCAGCCAGCAGTCTTTGCCATACCTGCCATTCTTTGCCTGTCTTGAATTATGTGAGTTCAGAATTATGAAATGCTTCCAGAAACAGATCCTTTACATAAAAATTACTTGCACTGTAGATAAGAGGATTCCTGTTTTACAGAAGATAAAACAGACTCAGAGAAGTTAAATAACATACATTCTGCACTTTGCTAATTAGGTGACAGAGCTAGGAATCCAATCCAGTGCTCCAAGCCCAAGATTCTTGCCTTTACTATAGATGCCTCCCCAGGGAATTTTCTTCTGTCTCCAAGAATGCTGTTAAACCTGACCAAGAGGAATTGAGAATCCTACTGTAGCTAAGTTAAGTGGCACCAAGAAAGAACTGAGAAAGCTGGCAGAGTGGTAGGACATAAGGGTAGAGCTGGTGACCTAAGCTGTGCTTGGTGAAAGCATCAGAAACTAAGAAAGTACAGTAAAAAACAAAAAACAAACAAACAAAAAAGCCCCACTGGGCCATGAAGCAGTGACTTGCATTTTTCATTCTGCCTCTGAAATTGATAAACTGTATGCTTTGACTATTTCTCCTTTCTGTTTCTTAGTTTTCCTCTTCCATAATATGGGGACGGGGTTGGGTCAGGGTTGCCGAATATGATCATCCAGGTTGAGCACAAATTCACTGAGCAGAAGATGTGGGAGCGAAGTAGAGAGGTACAGCATAGCTCGAATCCTAACCTTTCCCGACCCTCCAGGTACTACCAGCAAATTGTAAAAATACTGAGATTCTCAAAAATACTACAAAATCTGGAGAGAAGACAATCAAGCAGACATCCTTATTTTTTCTGTCTTCTGACTACAGAGACTTTTAAGAAACGTGAAATTGGAAAGTATATAATGTGTCTGACACTTTCTGAGAAAAGTAAAGTCTTCAGGACTCTATGAAAATATTCCAGAGTGCTTGGGGGTTGAAGGTAGGGAGGGATGGCCTTATCTTCAACTAAGTAAGCAAGCCCTGATAGAGGATGTTTATCAAGATCTCAAGAGAGGCAAGAGAGCCTAAAAACTTTAACAAGGACTGCATACCTCAACAGAGGCTTCCCCTGTCCAAGCCCTCAGGTAACAGAAAGGTAGAAAAACCCCAGAATGCCCAGTTCTCACATGTTGCTGGGAGAGATCACACACTGGTACCAAATAATGGGGGAGGAGATTCTACATAACAGCAAGTAGAATGTCTGGACAGAGCTACCCAAGTACGCACAAGGAAAAAAGAAATGATATAGTCACTATACGGATTTCCTGTGGTCTTTGCATTTTCTCCAAGTCAGTATTTCACCCACAGCTAATGAAAGCAAGGGAGGGGAAATGGAAGGGAGAATTATGGGCTGCAAAAGACAAAGTCTAATGTAGAAACAACCTAAATGAAGGAACAGAAGGAATTTTCTCACAATTTCTTCACATTATGCTACAACCTAATAAGAACATAAATTAATTAAAATGAGCTCAAACATGAGATGATAAAATAGCAGAATAAAAAAAGGGAGATTGCAAATATAAGGAAACAAATTGAATACCAGAATACTTTATGGAACTCATAAATAAACTATAAATACAATGAACATAACAAACATTGCTGAATATTAAAATACTGACATAGAGAAAAGACTGTAAGTACAGTAAATGCAGAAGAAAAAGACAAAGGAGGTTAATTAGAAGCTAATAGATATACCTATTAGTTTGGTACAAACTATAACAAAGAAATCCAAAAATATAATGACTTAAATAAATTAGTTTATTTCTCACTCTCAAAACAGTCCACGAGTGAGAAGTCCAAGGCTGGCAGGACAGCTCTGCTCCACACAGTCGTTCAAGATATGGTTTCTTTCATCTTGATCTCCATCAGCTCCTCATTACAGTAGTTACAGGACATTCTAATCCCAAAGGTGGAAGCTGGCTCCTCTCCATACCTACATTTCAGCCCACAGGAAGGATGATGATAGTACTGCCAAGCACTCTGTGGACACGACCCAGAGGTTAGACAGATCATTTCTGCTTACACCTTATTGACCGGAATTTGGTCATTTGTCCACATTTAGCCACAGGGGATGCTGGGAAATGTATTCTGTAAGTGGACAGCCATGTACTCAGCTGAAACTCAGGATGTACTCTTCTACAAATATTTTTTAGGTAAATATTTGGATTTCAAAGAGAAAGAATGCTTCAGACATCCAGATGAAAAGAAAGTAAATCACCTACCAGGGGTGGAAAAGCAGATGGCTGTCAGACTTCACAATAATTCTCATTGTGGAAGAAAATGGTGCAATGTCTACAAAATTTGGTGAAAAGAAAGAATGACCCCAGATGTAATTCAAGTATAAGTTGCATTAATTCTAGTAAAGTACACATGAACACTTGTTGGGAAAAACTGCTTGGTAACCAAAGCTAGCCAATTAAGAGATCAATCAAAGAGCTCAAGCAGAGAATCCATGACAAGTGAACTATTTGTGAGCACTGGACCCATTTACATGTAGAACTGATACTAAGCAATCTTAGAATTATGGTACCAAAACAGAATGGGAACATTATAAATCTGGGTGATATAAAAATAATGATACAATCATATTGGGAGGTGAGGGAGTGGAGATCAGGGCATCAAGAGAGTTCTGATTATCTCACCATTTGAAGCTAAGATATAGTATCCAAAATGAAATCATGTGGTAAATAGATCTAAACGTTTTTCAGAATCAACTTTATTTAACTCTAGAGCAGGGGTACACAAACTACTGCTTGAGGGCCACCTGTTTTTGTAAATAAAGTTTTTGTCCATTTTGGCTGTTACAACAAAAATACGATAAACTGGGTGGTTTATAAACAATAGAAATTTATTTCTCACAGTTTTGGAAGCTGAGAAGTCCAAAATCAAGCTGCTGGCAAATTTGGTGTCTGGTGAGGACCTGTTTCCTGGTTCATAGATGACGCCTTGTCTCTGTGTCCTCACATGATGGAGGGGACATGGCAGCTCTCTGGGGTCTCTTTTTATAACCCCATTCGTGACGATTCCATCCTCATGATCTAACCACCTTCCAAAGGCCCCATCTCTTAAAAGTATCACATTGGTGATTAAGTTTCAACATGTGAATTTAGGGGGGACACTAACATTCAGACCGCAGCATACAGCTTCACCCATTTATTTACACATTGTCTGCCTGCTGCTTTTAACTACAAAACAACAGATCTGAACAGAGCCTTCATGCCTAAAATATTTGTTATTTGGCCCTTTAAGGAAAAATTTGCCAGACCTTGAAGAGGCATCATTTTTAATTCAGAGAAATCTTGTGGTAAAGAAATATTTATTTGAAGTTTAATAATGTGTTAGACTTAATGCAGCCTTTTTTCCTCGTGTAAAATTAATAACATAAGTCCTATTTTTTATACAAGGATGTATTAATCATTCTAAAGGTGTCAGGGATGATGGATCACCTGATGATATTTGCCTTGATTTCGTAAACTTTTGTCTTTTGTATTTCTACACTGCTTGAAATCTTTATAATGGGCATACATCATTTTTACCACAATAATAAAATAGAGTGGTTTTCCTATTTGAAAACACTGGAAGCAAATATGCCATAATATTAACAGTAGTTAATTCTGGCTGATGGGAATATGATTGCTGTTTTCTTCTTTAAGCTTTTCTATATTTTTTACATTTTCAAAAATTTTCGGCTGCGCGCATTGGTTCATACCTGTAATCCCAACACTTTGGGAGGCCAAGGCAGGAGGATGGCTTGAGCTCAGGAGTTCAAGACCAGCCTGGGCAACATAGTGAAACCCTGTCTCTACAAAAAAACACAAAAAAGTAACCAGGTGTGTCGGTGCACACTTGTGGTCCCAGCTACCTGGGAGGCCGAGGTGGGAGGATCACCTGAGCTCAGGAGGTGAAGGCTGCAATAAGCTTTGATCATGCCACTGAACTCCAGCCTGGGTGGCAGAGTAAGACCCTGTCTCAAAAAAAAATTTTTAAAGCTATTATAGAAGATTTAACATCAAGTGATAAAGTTCCAAATTCCAGTTGAGGAAATAATAATGAAAAACTAGCTATAAGGGACATTGTTCTATTTATAATATGATTTATATTATATCATATTATACAAACTACAAAGTATGGTTGCAGAATAAAATATAATAAAAAGCATGACAAAAAGAAGCAGCCACAGCAGATGATATTTGAATCCTTTCAGGCGATCAGCACATTCATAAAGCTGGTTTCTTTAATTTGCATCAGTTTCAGTCTACCTTTCCAGTCTCATTCCCTCATCCTACCCTCCTCATACCCATACCCTATACTCCAGTCACATAGAGCTCCTCCTCATCAGTGAAATCTTTATGCATAAAATATGCTATTTTGCACCATTGCTACCACTTTTTCTACCTATAACTGCATCCTCTTCTCCACCTGATATAATTTAGTTCTTTCTTTAGATGCAATTTAAATATCACTTACTGCAGTACATCTTAACTTTGGCTGTGCATCAGAATCACCTGGGGAGCTTTCTAGAAATACTGAGACCCAGGCCTCAGCCCACTTATTCTGAGTTAATTGCCCAGGGTTGGGGCCCAGGCAGCAGTATTTTTAAAAGCTCCCTGAGTGATTCTAACATACAGCCAGGGCTGAGAGTCGCTGCAAAGCCTTCTGCAATACAAGCAGGCAGAGTTAATTACTCCCTCTTCTATACTCCTACAGCCCTTAGCTTTTCCATTGCTCATGAAATTTAATGCTCATCGTGTTAAAGTTAGTGTTATATAGTAAGTGCTCAGTAAATGCTGAAGGTCGTTTCATTCCTTCACCCTCCAACCAAGCATACGCAAAAGTGGTTATGCTTACCATGGAACAGGACAGCACAGTGGGCAGATGTTTCCTATCTGACGCTATCTGAGGGATTTATTTCTGTCAACGAAAACACGACCTTCCATTTCCCAACACATACCCACACACACATACACACACGTGCACACACACACACTACACACACAGTCACCTCACTGCCTTTTCAGCATAGTTCTTCGATCTGGTGTTTACATTGTTTAGACTGATGCAATTGAAAGAATTAAAGCAGTGTTATGAATGTGCTGATTGCCTGACAGAGTCTGAACATCACCTGCCTACTCTCCTCTCCTTTGTGTCATCCTTTATATTGTGTTTTATGTTGGATCCTGCTGCTTTAGCTTGCCAGGGCAGGTTGTCAGGTGTTCTTTGTCAAAGGCTTTCAGAAAATCCAGATAAATTATGCTCTGTGTCCTGAAACTGCCAAGCCTATATTTTACATCATCACAGTGCTTGACAGGTTTATTTAAGTTGAATCTTTCTCTCCTCCTCCGATTTACCTTTGTCTCACTGACCCCTATATCAATCAGACAAGTGGAGACCCTGCCACTTTTGATATTGAATATCCTCAGCTATGTACATGCCTTCTAGAGCACAGTGCATTGGGTATCTCTGCCTCTCTGATTAGGAGGAGATCCTGGAAGCTACTCATGTCTGGAGATGAGGTGGGGAGAGGAGAGCTGAGTGTGAGGGCAAGAAACCAAGGTGGATCAGGAAGACCAAAGTCTCATAATAAATAAATCTTACGAGTCCCACACTCTCATTAAGGTGAGGCTGGTAGCACCTCCCTTTCCCCTTCTGACTCACCTGGGGAGACACAGATTGCGCTAACAGTCTATTCTTTCCTATTCAAAATACTATTTATATTTATTTACCAAACATCATCAAAGTGTTTGATATTCATGGTGTTACCACATCCTGGCAGTGGGGGCCCTAACCCTTTCTCCAGACATTTCTCAGCTCATAGATACTTATTTTGTAAAGTGATTTTCTCCCCCGGTCTCGATGAAGCTTTCCCTTTGTTTTTCCTTAAAGTCACTATGACCTTAATGGCAATAAGGTATTGTGCCACCGAGTCCAATGCCAAATTTTACTAATGTAAAATCAGATTAATTTCAGAATTGAATAATCTGTGCATCTCTAGTATACTGTATGGCCTGAAACAAATCTAATCTTTATGTCTTAAGTTCTTTATTAGTTAAATAGCAAACTGTTACCTAGTTCCCTTGGAAGTTATGCAAATTAATTAATGTTTGGAAAATGACTTGAAAATTCAGTCTATAAATACCAAACAGTTGCATCTTCCCTGCTGAGAGAACCCAAGTAATTCATAAACTCCTATAATAAAGGTAAAAATGGTGTAGTTGGACTATACAAACAAATGTGATTTATATGCAATATATGTAATCTTTAAAATCTAGAAACCATTTAATAGAAACAATTCATATTTTGTAACTGTAATAAAAACATTTTATGACTTTAGGAAAAGTAATTATCTTCTATAACTAATCCAGATATTGTGTCTTTGTAACCATCTCTGAGATCTGCAAAAAAATCTACTCAGGATTAATATTGATTGATATGTTTATCTTTTAATTCTTCCAGGTTTTTTTTTAACATTAACACTCTAACATTTATTTCCTGGGAAATTTTTTGGTACAAAACTTTGCTGTATTCAAAACCTCCTCTGTCAAGATTTAGCATTTTTATATTGTAGTCATTAAAATTGAACAAAATCTTAATAGTTCTTTTATTAACTACTATGTTGACTTTATATAGTGGAAACCACAACATGTTAATTGGATTTAATTAGCTATTTTAAATTACACAAACTCCTGACAGTAGTAGACAATAGCACAGAGCATTCATGAGCAATAAAATTGGAGCTGATATTGCTACTTTATTAAAACTTAATGCAACTATTCATAACTTTATTGTTTACAAGAAGAAAACTGTGTTCACTGTGAAGGCAGAAATGTTTGCTGAAACAAATTTTTGATTATCTAGGTAAATGTTCCAAAGTTAATCAAAGGGTCTACCGTATCCAACCTCACGGTTCTGCCGTCTTCTCATCGCACAGATCCCTATTTCACTCCTGTACCAGTCTTACAAGCAGATGCCCGCAAAGGTTAGTGATTCGATAGCCATTTTATGCGTTTAGGAACTTAAGAGAAAGAGCATTGAGGTAGGATCGGAGGCCTGAATTTGGACTCTGGCTCACCTACTGATTCTTCTGGGTGACCTCAGACAAGTCAGGTCCTCACTCTGGTCTGAGTTTCCTGCTCTGTAAATCAAAAAGTTGGACAAGACAATCACTAGAGTCCCTTCCACCTTTAAAATTCATCATTCTATGGATTTAATATTGATTATATTAAATATAGATGGTGTTATTACCTAGTAAAATGATCATTGTGTTTATGTGATAGCATTAGAATTTATTAAGTTTCTGAGCAGATCATTTCTGATATATTATTATTCTGGCAGCATTTTAAAAATTTATTTCAATATCCTATTATAAGGAAATATGAAGCCAGAATTAATGTAATTAGTGTTTAAACTATGCATGTTTTAGTCTAAACTCTAGTCTTGTGAAACCAGTGGATTTTGTTTTTAAGCAAAGGATTTCATCTTTATCTCAGTATCTCTAGTACCTAGAACCATATCCCGCATTTTGTAGATACTAAGTGTAGGTTGAGTGAATAAGAAAATGAAAGAATAAGCAAACAAGTGACCAAATACTGAATGTTCTAAGTGTAACCATCTCTGGTATTTAATTTAATTGACCAAAGTGTTAAAGAATGCCTAAGTGGATCCCTTTCCTATCTCAAATATAACTTAGTGAGATGGTCTTTAATTACTTCTTATCTCACTTTCTGCCCATTGGTCTGGAATATTTAGGACCCAAAGCTGGTTCCCAAAGGTTATTCTGCCACCTGGAAATCCAAAGTTCTCCAGCTTCTAGCTACAGCATCCTCTGTCTGCTGGTGGTAGATAACCTGAGATTATTATAAGTCTCTGGATTTGTTAAGCTCACAACTTTAATAGTTATAAACCATTGTTCAGCAATCTTTGTGACATATGCTTTCTAGTTAGCTTATGTAATATTTACTTGCTGGGAATACTAAATAACACCAGCAGAGTGTTCCCATTTCTTGCTTTAATACCATCTTATATTCTTCCTGAACCAAATTAGGATGAATGAAATAGTGAATGAATGAATGAATGGATCGATATATCCTTGTCTGTCTGTCTATCTATCTCTCTACTATGCTTTAGCAATAGAGACAATAAAAAGTTGCCACAAAATAAAGGTAAATCTAGAATTTTGGCAACTTCATCCAGAAATAAAATCACATTTTCATTTCTAAATTATCTTCATGAGAACACATGGCCTACCATAATATTAGGGATTAATAAATTAATCGACAAATATTTATTGAGTACTTGCAATATGTCTGGTATTGTGCAAGATACTATGAATGTCAGGAAGCCACAAGTCACAGAAATATAAATACAGTGTCTATATTTTTTTAGGTGTTTCTAATGCCCTTAAATGTTGTTTAAGCCTCACCCCAGATCTACACAGGTCCAGAATGAGGTGAAAGACTAATAACATGCCGAAGAGAGAATCATTTTGAAAAATGAACTTTAAACTTTCCTACTTTTTCTTGAATACCTGGCTAAATCCAAAAAAGAAAGCTTCACCCCACCCCTCCAAATGGTTAAGAATACAAGTTTTACATTACATAGACCAAATTTCAGCTTGGGTCTGTGACCTGAGGCAAATTGCTCTCTGTCTTAGAATAAACTCTGAACTCTATGAACAAGGCGTACTTGATCTGGCCCTCACCTACATCTCCATTTCTCATCCCACTCAGCTGCCTTTATACTTAGCCCCCTAAGCCTTCTCTCTAATCTTTATCAAGCCAAGCACATTTGCAGATCAGGCCTTCACAAGTGCCTTTTCCTCTGCCAGTAAGGGCCACTTCCTCAAGCACCTGTCCTTTTCCTTCAGAGATTATCACAGTTTATCATAATATATTTATTTTAAATCTATTTAATATCTTCTTCACCACTAGAGGCTCCATGAGGTCTTTCTGGTTCGCCACTGCATCCCCAGCCCACAGAATAGTTCTTGACACATAATAGGCACTTTATTAGTTAAATGAATGACAGAATGAATGAACTTATAATTCTTAATCTATTCAACAGGAAAGTAAGAGTGGATTTAATAAAACCTGGTATTTTATTAAACATGATGAGGATTTAATAAAACAATGGTGTTAAAGGATAACTTTCAAAAACAGCTAAAATCACGACTGTCATACAAACATAAAATGAACACAGGTCAAAGATTTTTATTTAATTCATCAGTTAACAACCGGTTCAAAGAGAATCCAAAGAATGGACACATTTGTAGATCAGGAATATTGAAATAAATTTGCAAATAAATGCAAAATTGGATTTCCCATGAGGAGAATTCCTCTTCACCAGACAGAATTTGTTTTCATGTCTATAGATAAGAATTATTTGCATTATGATCAGTTATTTATAAAGTAACCTCAATATCTACAGTGTCGTAAGTAGCCTAATCAAAGACTAGGCTCAGATATTCACTGGAGATTTCAGGACTCTATTAAAAGGGTATCCAGTGATCCCATTTGCTTATTCTAAAACTTAAAAAAAAATATTATAATCTTCTCCCCTTTTGACCAAAACAATCTCAAAAACCAAAAAATCGCAGAATAAGGCTGGTCTCAGTAGGTTTGGCCTGATAATTTACATAGGTGGAGCAAAAATGTTCATTACCATATAAACTACCTTAAATTTGCTTTGTTGGAAGTTTTTGTAGGGAATCTCAGCCTGAATAAAATCCCCTATTATTTGCTATCCCAAGGCTAGGAAATCAAGCCCAAGAAACTCTGTTCATCAGATTTCAACTGCAGGACCTATACATTTGGGTAAATTTCTCTCTTCTAGAAGTCCTCCAAATATCTTAAAGTTCTTGGGGCTATAGCGTGTAACCTTCCTTACCACTTAAAAGGCTGAAAATCATGTAAGCCATATACCAGGCTAGTTTTTCTGGGAGGACTTTGTAAGCATTGGCTCTATCACGCATCAACCTTGATTCTGTAAAAGTGACTCATCGGCCGGGCACAGTGGTTCCGCCTGTAATCCCAGCTCTTTGGGAGGCCAAGGCGAGCAGATCACCTGAGGTCAGGAGTTCGAAAGCAGCCTGGCCAACATGGCAAAACCTCATCTCTACTAAAAATACAAAAATTAGCCAGGTGTGATGGTGGGCACCTGTAATCCCAGCTACTCGGGAGGCTGAAGCACGAGAATTGCTTGAACCCAGGAGGCAGAGGTGCAATGAGCCATGATCATGACACTGCACTCCAGTCTGGGCAACAGAGAGAGACTCCTTCTCAAAAAAAAAGAAAAAGTGACTTGTTATACCTGATTAAATAAACATTATTCTCAAATATAAAATTCTAGGCAAGGCGTTGGCTCAATAGTGATTTTTCTAATTATATCTTAGTACAAAGAGAACAGCATCGAAACTATGTAAATTACTATATTGCCCTGAAAAGTAGAGACTCAATGAGAGTTTCTGAATTTGGGATGTCCAGGGAGCACATTCAAAGCATTACAAGTTTCATTTCTTTATTTTTGGTAATTTTATGAATATTCAATTTATGTAAGCACTTATTTATCTCTACAAGCCAATCAGAACAGAATTCCTTTAAGAGCCTTTATGATCTAATTTATTAACGCCATCTAGAGACAGGAAAACATTCTACACTCACAATGTGAGATATAGGAACTTTCTGAATTATGGATACAAAGACATATGGATAGAGTGTATATCCTCAATTCTACCATTTCAGCCACAGATAAATAGAGAATAAACACAGTGGCCAGACGCAGTGGCTCATGCCTCTAATCCCAGCATTTTGGGAGGCTACCAACGTAGACAGATTGCTGGAGTCTGGGAGTTCGAGACCAGCCTGGGCAACATGGCAAAACCCCAACCCCAACAAAAAATACAAAAGTGAGCTGGGCATGGTGGTGAACCTGTAGTCCCAGCTACTCAGAAGGCTGAGGCGAGAGGATGGCTTGAGCCCTAGAGGCAGAGGTTGCAGTGAACTGAGATCATGCCACTGTACTCTAGCCTGGGCTACAGAGTGTCTTAAAAAAAAAAAAGAAAAGAAAGAAAAAGAAAAAAAAAGAAAGAGAAAATAAAAACACAAAAAGCTTACCAGTCCAGATATCAAAGAGTTGTTCTCCTTCCTTGTGAACAAGAAATTCCTAATTTGAGCTCAAAATAGACAGATGGACAAAAACTAACAAACTATGCTCTCTATAAGACGTTAGATCATTTCCAGAGATCACCAAATTCCCAATCATGGCAGCTGCCAACAGGGAATAACTTGCCATTCATAAATGAATGAAAAAGAAAAACAAATTAATAGAGAGTAAAATTAAAATTAGAAAAACAAGAAACTTTAAATTGACCTGTGGGGGCCAAGAAAAATCATGCCTGGGCTTGGCTTCCTGTGAGATACATCATTTCTGATGATTTCAGGTGACCCTTTTGCTCATCTCAGTGGGAACTCCAAAACTGTTAAAGGATGATTTTTTCAAAAGTAAAGTTATGACTCTTATATAAATATAAAATGAACACATGTCAAAGACTTTATTAACTTATTAACTGAGGGAACTAGCAAGATGTTACAGTAAATTCAAAGGACAATCCAAATAAACACATTTATAAATTGAGAGTATTTAAATAAATTTGCAAATGGATGCAAAACTGCCTTTCAGGGACTTGTCCTTCCACATGTAAGAATTTAAATTTGCATGTGTAGAAACAAGAATTAGTGACATTCTTATCAGATTTCTACAAATGAACCTTAATCTTTATGGAATTATAAAATGGACAGTTAAAAACAAAGATGCAGCCTAGCACAGTGGCTCACACCCATAATCCCAAAACCTTGCTAGCCCAAGGCAGGAAGATTGGTTGAAGCCAGGAGTTCAAGACTAGCCTGGACAATATAGCGAGACCTAGTCTCTACATCAAAAAAAAAAAAAAAAAAAGCCAGATGTGATGGTGCTATTCCAATAGTTTCAGCTACTTGGAAGGATAAGGCAGGAGGATCACTTTAGCCCAGGCATTCAAGGGTGCAGTGAGCTATGATGGTGCCACTGCACTCCAACCTGATCAACAGAATGAGACCTTGTCTCTAAAAAAGCAAAACAAAACAAAGATGCACAGAGTACTGTAGGACTATAGGTCAGATAATCTTCAGAGGTTCCAGCATTTCAGTGAAAAGATACTCAGTAATCTCTTCTACTTATTCCAAAGTCTTAATTTTTTCCTTCCAATAGTAGATGGACACACATATGTGTTTGTCTGAAATTAAGATGATTGCTTCAACCAGCACTAAAGCACGGGTTGAAATCGTGCTTATAGTCTTCAGAATTCTCAGAGAATGAAACTGACTCTTGAAATGAAAATATACTGAATTATAAGGAGACCTGTTTTTCACATCTGCAAAACAGGCAGAGTTCTTGGAAATGAAATTTGATATTTATAGGTGGAAAGTATTTGTGAGAACAAAGAATTAGTCTTAACAAGATTTTTAAAGTAGTTCAATCTAGTGTTATAAAAATTAAAACCCGAAGTACTAATTTCAAAAAGGTCCTAAAGTGTTATACTCTGGATCAGTAGTTTTTAAGTGTTAAGAGTACAAAAGATTAACCTGGAGTGCTTATTTAACGTATATGTTACTGGGCCCCAATTCTAGTGGTTCTCAAACTTCAGTGCACATGAATATCTCCTGGAGCCTTCAATAATGCAGATTACCAGGCCCTGTCCTCAGAAGTTTGGACAGGTCTGAGTTGGGGCCCAGGAATTTGCTTTTAATAAGAAATTCTTCCCCTAAATGAGTCTGCAGTAAGTAAACTGAAGATTTCTCTTTGGAATCATTGTTTTACAAGTGAACGTTTTTCAGCTCTCCAACCCTTCAGTGATCATTCTACTGAATTCCTATAACACTAGACTAACATTCTTAATAGTAATATAGTATAGAGGTCATAAGGTAAATGGAAATAATATTGGTCCCTCTTAGAAGGGACCAAGTTGTGTGCCAAATTCTTCAACTTAGGCCAACTTGAATACACAGTTTGTATTCTAGGATTTTGTTGAGACCCAGAGTTCTTTACTTACTTTCTATTATGTAAAAGAACAAGAAGCAACTGAAGCCCTACCACAAATTTATTGCAAGTCGTCCCCAAGTTTCTAGGTTTCTGGTTTCAATATAGTAGATCCACCTTAACAAAAGTTTTCCCTCTAACAGCAGGCTTTGGTCGATCATTCATTGATTTATTCATTTGTTTATTCATTTAATGATGTCTCTTATCCTTTAAAAGATTTGGCACCAGCCATGGTAACACAGTATGAATGCTAGGAATTGTGAATTAGTTACATTAATACTAACCATTTTGCCCAGTTGTATCAAAATAACCTATCTGAGCATTAATATCTTCTGGTGATATGAGAAATGTCTGAAAATAACTCCTTATTTCATAAAGCATGACTGATTATACAACAGGGGCATGGTTTCAAGTACACAGATTTCCTTCTTTTGGAACAAAGAATCTCCTTAGTTATTAAGAATGTGTGCCTGATTTCTCTGAATTTTAAAAAGAGCAATAGTATTACCAATGATTGAAAATACCATAAGTATAAAGAAGTTTTAGTTTGCCTTGAAATTATATTTCCACTTTAAAATGAAATTACTTTAGTGCAATTTTATTTCATGTTACTGCCATTGGAAATGACATTTTTCCTTGGGTTAGAATATTACATTTAAATGAATGTGTATTGTAGCTATTTTTTCATGCAAAGGATTAAGGCACTAGATGTACCCTCACAAATAAGATGATGAATGGAGTAAATTACACTTGTGAAATTTATAGAGCTCTGACTTTGTGGAATTGCTTGGAATTAAACTCACATTCTATTAATGTTTCTTTTTAGGGATTTTAAGTATGATAGAACGAGGGCTGATTCCACCAACAGCAAGGATTACCTTTCAGAATCCACCCATTATACCCAGAGCAGCTCCCCTGCACAGTTTTGGTGAAGCACGTAAGATTCCAGCTGCAGGTAAGACGCTCTCGCGTGTCTGTTCAGTTGGGGACACACAGATATTATCTCTGCCCCAAATCTAGCCTTCTAGTAGCCAACTTTTGTCCTCAATAATAGGACAAGATGAAAGTTGTAATCATCCTGAGTTTCACTTTAGTAAATAAATCAATTGGGCCGGGTACAGGCACACCTGTAATCCCAGCACTTTGGGAGGCCAAGGCAGGTGAATCATCTGAAGTCAGGAGTTTGAGACCAGCCTGGACAACATGATGAAACCCTGTCTCTACTACAAATACAAAATTAGTGGACGTGGTGGCTCCTGCCTGCAATCCCAGCTCCTTGGGAGGCTGAGGCAGGAGAATCACTTGAACCTGGGAGGCAGAGGTTGCTGTGAGTGAAGATCACGCCACTGCCCTCCAGCCTGGGCAACAAGGGCGAAACTCCGTCTCAAAAAAATAAATAAATAAATAAAAATAAATTAACTTTAGCCATCTTTGTAAATTACATATTGAGGGCCTGTGTTCTCTGTGTGTGTTAGAAGGTTCGTATTTTCAAAGGGCTTACAGTTTGGCTGGGGAAACAAGATAGATATAATAAAGATAAATAACGATATAAAGTGACATGGAACAAAAACCAAATGAACTTTAAAGTCTAGTGCCATGGGAGTTCAGAGTAATAATTGCTGAGGGCTGAGATAATGGAAGAAGATTTCAAAGAAAATACTGGATGAAATAGGGTGCTAGAGAGAAGCACCGACCTGGGAATCTAGTAACTCGTTGCAGAATCTTGGGCAAACCATTTACTTTCTCTGGGCTGCAGTTTTCCCAGTCATATAATGATAGGTTTTGGCTGAATTAATTCATATTTAATTATTTGTTATATAAATAATTTTTTCCTAATATTTAAAAATAAATAAATATTTGTCGAGTTATTGTTTTATCCAAAGTAGCGTCTAGGTGCTGGAGATCCAGCAGAAAATGTCAGACAGCGGTTCTGTTCTCATGGTGTTTATATTCTAGAGGGAGACAGGTACTAAGCAGATAAGTAAATGAGAATTTCAGCGAGTGATAAATGCTAGAAATAAAACAATATGGGTTAGAGAATGATAAGGAGGGGGCTACTTTGCTTGTGAGGGAAGGGTCAAGGAATGTCTCTCAGAAGAGATAGGAGGCTTGAGCTGAGATTCAAACGATGAAGAAAAGCCGGTCATGTAGAGATCTAGAGAAGAGCATTTTAGATATATGACAGCACAGGGACAAAGGCCCTTCATGAGCAAGAAGGCCAAACTATGAGCAAGGGAGAAAAAGGGAAGAGATGAAGGTGGAGAAGTAGAGAGGGATTATGTGCTGTAGGCTAGAGCCAAGACTGAGTTGTCCTCAATATTTACTCTTCCCCTACCTCCATAGTAATAGAGTTGTGGGTCGGCACATGTCATTTTAACTGAAGACATTTCCCAGGCTTACTTGCTGCTGGGTGTGCCATGTGAGGAGGCTGTGGACAATGAAGATGTTAAGCAGAAGTAGACTGAAAAAGTTCTGGACTGTGCTCTTTAGAGAAAAGAAGCATAGCCCCTTTTTTGCCTTTCCTTTTTCTGGCTAGCTGGGATGCAGATGTGATGATGAAACTTGGGCATGCATTTTGGAGCCAGAGATGGAACTCCATGTTGAGTCTTGCAGAACTGCCCTGCCAACCCAGGACTGCCTTCCTTTGAACTGTGTATGAGAGATAAAGAACTCTTAATTTATTTAAACGACTCAGCGTATCTTTAAGATCTTTCTTTTTAAATACCTTAGACTATACCAGAATCAGCATGGCAGCCTTCCAAACCACAGTGAAGAGTTACATTTAATTCTGCTAACAGAGAGAACCCACTGACGGATTTAAACAGAGTATGGGATGATCTGATGTATGTTTCAATAACTGCTTTGCAGATAACAAATCATAGTGGGAGCTTGGAGAGTAAATGACTATTGCCATAAACCAGGTGAGAAATGACGGTGGATATGAGGAGGATGGTATCAATGGAGATGAAGAGAAGTGAACAAATTCAGGTTATATTTTGGTGGAAGCATGAGGACTGACTATTGGATAGAAGTGAGGGAAAGAGAGGCATCAAGCATAAATATATATGAATATATGAATGAATATCTGTGAATGTGCTTCAATTTTGTATTCATTCTAGTGTTGATGGGAATTTTAGTGGTTTATACTATAGAGCTATTAGGAATAATACTACTATGAGCATACTTTTTTTTTTTTTTTTTTTTTTCCAGACGGAGTCTCGCTCTGTTGCCCAGGCTGGAGTGTGCAGTGGTGTGATCTCGGCTTACTGCAACCTCCACCTCCTGGGTTCAAGCAATTCTCCTGTCTCAGCCTCCTGAGTAGCTTGGACTACAGGCACACGCCACCATGCCCAGCTAATTTTTGTATTTTTAGTAGAGACGGGGTTTCAACATATTTGTCAGGCTGGTCTTGAACTCCTGACCTCAGGTGACCCACCCACCTTGGCCTCCCAAAGTGCTGGGAGGACAGGCGTGAGCCACCGTGCCCAGTCATTATGAGCATTCTTGTACTTTTAATGCCTTAATTATTAATTCTTACCTTTTAATGCACATATGTAGGTATCTTTTAATGCACATATGTAGCATTTCTGTTGACGATATATGAAAAAATGGAATTGCTGAGTCTTAGTGTTTATATATGATCAGATTTAATAGATACTGCCAAACAGTTTTCCAACGTGGTTATACTGACTTATTTTCCTACTGGCAGTATATGAGTGTTCCAGAATATTCGTCCTTGTCAACACTTGATATTTCTTCAGTTTTTAAAACTTTAGCCATCCTGAAGAGTCTGTTGTGGTATGTCTTTGTGGGTTTAACTTCTACTTTCCTGATGACCAGTAAAATTGAGCAAGTTGTTTTGATAATGCGTATTGGTCATTTGAGTATCCTCTCTTGTAAGGTGATTTAAGACTTTAACCCTTTTTTTTTTTTTTTTTTTTTGAAATTGGATTGTCTTTCTTTTTCTTAGTGATTTATAGGAATTACTAGATATTCTGGGTACTAATCTTTTATCAGTTACATGTATTGCAAATAATTTTTCCTACCCTGTGGCTTGGCATTTCACTGCTACTGTTTTTTGTTGTTGTTGTTGTTGTTTTTACTTTTCATTTTGAGATAATGGTAGATTCACATGTAGTTGTAAGAAAAAATGCAGAGATCCTTTGTACTCTTTACACAGTTTTCCCCAATAGTAACATGTTGCAAAACTGTAATATAATACCACAAGTATAATATTGATGCAGGCAAGATATAGAATAGTTCCATTACCACAAAGGTTCCTCATAGTGCCCTTTTATAGCCATACGAATGGACAATTCTAAATCATCCATTTCATCTAATACAGTGAATTTTAGAACTGGCTTTTTTCATTCAATATAATTCTCTGGAGAGTCATTCAGGTTGTATTAATAGTTTATTCCTTTTAGTTAATAGGTTATATTAATATATGTAATTACATTAATAACCTTATTGCTATTATTGATAATTTAGTCCTTATATTGATAGTTTATTCCTTTTTATTGCTGGGCAGAATTCCATGTTAGAATGTACCACAGTTGTTAAACCATTGACCTGTTGAAGGACATATGGATTGTATCCAGTTTCGAGCTATTATTAATAAAGCTGCCATAAACATTTGTATACAGGTTTTTATATACACATATGTTTTTATTTCTTTAGAATAAATGCCCAGGACTATAATTGCTGAGTCTTATGGTAATTGCATTTTTATTTCCTCTGCATATATTTGGAGCCATGTCATATAGTGTTATAACTTTTGTTTTAACCATCAAATATAATTTAGAAAACTAAAGAAGAAAAGGAAAGTCTGTTGCTTTTATCCTATTTTTGCTTATCGTATTATTTCTTTTTTCCTAATGTTCCCAAGAGTTTTGAACTTTATCATTTGCTTTCTGTTTAGAGAATTTTCTTTAGCCATTCTTTTAGAGTCATTATACTAATGAAAAATTATCTTCATTTTCCTTAATCTTAGAATATCTTGCTTTCCCTCTTTATTCCTGAAGGATATTTTCACTAGGTATGGGATTCTGAGTTGGCAATTCTTTTCTTTCAGCACTTGGAAAAAAAAAAAAAAAAAAAGTTGTGCCACATGCTTTTGGCTTCCATGATTTCTGATGAGATCTGATTTTGAATTGTTTTTTTCCTGTAGATAAGGTGTTGCTTTTCTCCTGCTGCTTTTAATTTTTGTTCTCAATTTTTAGTTTTCAGAAGTTTGACTATGATGTGTCTTGGTGTGGGTTTCTTTAGGCTTATTCTGTTTCAGTCTGGCCTAGTATCTTGAATCTGTAGGTTTATGTCTATTGCCAGATTTAGGAAGCTTTCAGCCATTATTTCTTTGTGTACTTTTTATAGCCTTGACCCCTACCTCCTCTTTATCTAGGACTATGATGATACAAATGTTAGATTTTTTGGATCTAGTCTGACAGGTCCTTGAGGCTGTGTTCTCTTTTCTAGTCTGTTTTTTCTCTTTTGCTCAGATTGGGCGATTTCTATTCTTCTATCTTCTAATCTCATCCACTGGATTTTGTATTTAGGTTACTGTAGTTTTCAGTCCTAAAATTTTCATTTGGTTCCTTTTTATATATTCTGTTTCTTTGTGGAGACTTTCTGTTCCTTTTCTAAGACTATATTTTTCACTTGTTTCCAGACAGTCAGCAATTGCTTGTGGAAAGATTTTTATGGTGGCTGCTTTAAAATCTTTGTCAGGTAATTCTAACATCCTTGTCATCTCACTGTTGGTATCTATTCATTATCTTTCTTCATTCAGTTTGAGGTCTTTCTGGTTCTTGGTATGATGAGTAATTTTCAATTGAAATCTTAGCATTTTGAATATTATATTATGAGACTGTTTCTTATTTAAATCTGTTTTTAGCTGGTACTCCTAACACACTTATTTATTACCCATGCATTTAAGGAATAAGTCCAATTAGATGTGAAATAGCATCCAGTTTATGTATTGCTGGATTTCATTTGCTAATATTTTGGTTTTGATTTTTGCATTTTTGTTCATATGTGAGACTGGCCTAAATTTATTCCTTTCCTGTAATGTTTTCCTTAGGTTTTAATATCAATGTTAGTTTTGCCACAATGAGTGTGATCTTTTTTTATATTCTCTGGAAGAGTTTGGATACAACTGGTACTATTTCTTTCTTAAATGTTTGGAATAATTTACCAATGAATCCATGTAGTTTTCTTTGGAAATAGGCTTAGGATTGAGGAATTTTCGTTAACAAATACAGGACTTCTTTTTTTTTTGTCTGTGTCAGTTTAATAAGTTAATTTTGTGCAAGGAATTTGTCCATTTCATATAAATTTTCTAATTTATTACAATAAAGTTGTTTACAGTATTCTGTATTTTGTAATGTCTGTAGCATCTGTGATGATGTGCTTTCTCATTCCTATTGTTGGTTACTTCCACCTTCCTCATTTTTTTTTTATCAGTATCTCTAAGTGTTTATTGATTTTTTGGTATTTTCAAATAACCAGATTTTTACCTTATTGATCCTTTCTACTATATATTTTTAATTTGATTAGCATAAGTTATCTTTACCATTTCTTCATTTTCTTTGCTTTTAATTTTTTTATTTGTTTAAACTATTGGCACACATGCTTAGCTTATTAAGTTTCAAGCGTTGTTTCTGATATATAAATTCTGATATAAATTGAAGGCTATAAATTTCACACAAAGCCTACTTTAGTAAGTTTGTTATCTCATATTTTCATTATCATGTATTTCAGATTATTTCCTTATTTCCATTTTCATTTCTTCTTTGACTTATAGGATATTTACAAGTGTATACAATTGAGTAGTTCTTAGCTATCTTTTTTGTTATTGATTTATAGCCTAATTTCATTTTTTAGAGAGCATATTCTATATGTTTTCAGTTATTTGAAATCTGACTTACTTTTTGACCCTAGCATATGAAGACTTTAGGTAAACTGTCCATGTGCATTTGAAAATATGTTTTGTATTTGTTGGATGCAGTTTTCTGCATATATTCAATTAATTCAACTTAATCATGTTATTCAAATCTATCTCTATTTTGCCTATTTTATCAATTGCCAAGAAAGGTATGTTAAAGTCTCAAGCTATGCTTGTAAATTTGTCTATTTCTCTTTATTTTTTAGTTCTACCACTTTTTTCTTCAGATCACACATATCTTTAATTTAGTCCTTTACAGAAAGAATCTTTTTCCCATAAAAAGTAAGAATTAAGTGCACATCATTTTAAATAGGAGTGAACAAACTTTTTTTGTAGAAGGCCAGGTAGGAAATATTGTAGGCATTGCATGCCACCTATTATCTCTCTCATATATTCTTCTCCTTTTATTTAAACATCTCTTAAAAATGTAGCAACAGTTCTTAACTTGAGAGTCATACAAAAACAGACTGCAGGCCAGATTTGGCATATGGACCATAGTTTGCCATCTCCTGACTTTTAAGTATTAAAATTAATATGTTCCAGTAGTTATATCAAGAACCAAATAAAATAAAAATCAATTGGTATATTTGCACACCTACAATATGCTCAGGGACAAAAATATAAAATAAATATAATATAGCTACTATCTAGAAATTACTTTAGATAGTATAATTAGAAAAAATGCACACATGAAAAAGACAATATTAAATACAAAACAATATTTTCTGAGTATTTTTAACAGCTAAATCTTATAGTTAAAACAGAGAATAGGGGAGTACATGAAGGGCATAGCTAATGAGCAGCAGAAAAGTTAGATAATAGAGGATCACTGAAAGTCTTTATGGATAGAGGCCTCTTTGAACCAGACCTTGAGACATGAAATAACAGAGAAAATAGAAAATAACATGAACATAGGTGAAAGGGAATTTGGAACTTGTGGGGCAATGAAGGTAACCACAACAACAAAACCCACAACCAGTTCAACTTCCAACCACACCCAGTCATCCACCCTAATGCCCTAGAAGAAGAAGACTGCCATTTCCAGGCATAAATGCTATTTACCTCAGTTTTCACGGTTCTAAGCCCTATGTCTGGCAATTAGTAGAAGCTGTGAGACACAAAAAGCAACTCACTGTCAAGAGACAAATCTGCAGAACCAGACTCAGAGACTAGATATTACAACTATTAGGGAATTTAGAATAACTATGATTAATATGTTGAAGACTAACTGGAAAAATGAGTCATGTGCGAACTGCTAGAGGTTTTCAGCAGGGAGTTGAAAAGTATAAGAAAGAATCAAATAGAAATGTTATAAATAAAAAGCATGGGAACATATAAAGAATGGCTTCAATGGGTTCATCAGTAGAATAAACACAACTGAGGGAAAAAGGTCAGTGAACTTAAGGATAAGTCAAATGAAATTACACAATTGAAACATAAAGAGGAGGAAAAGCAACAGTAACAGAGCAATTGATAACCATGGGACAATAGCAAACCTTTTAATATATGTGAATTTGGAATCTC
This sequence comes from Macaca mulatta, assembly GCF_049350105.2. Taxonomy (NCBI): domain Eukaryota; kingdom Metazoa; phylum Chordata; class Mammalia; order Primates; family Cercopithecidae; genus Macaca; species Macaca mulatta. Next base: position 44,885,324 of record NC_133412.1, read on the forward strand.
AGAAGAACAGAGAATAGGGCAGAAGAAATATTTGAAGAGAAAATGGCCAGGAATTTTACCAAAGTGATGAAAGACATCAAACCACAGATCCAAGAAGCCCACAAACAAGATAAATACAAGACACACACACAGAGAGAGAGAGAGAGAGAGAGAGAATCATCGTATTCAAACGGCTGAAAATAAAAATTAAGAGAAAACCTTGAAGATAGCCAAACTAAAAATGTACATTACATACAGAAGAACAAAGATAAACATTACAGTATTCTTCTCATCAAACACTATGCAAGTCAGGAAATAATACAGTGACGTCTTTAAAGGGCTGAAAGAAGAAGAAGTTGTCAGATCAGAATTCTACTTCTAACAAAAATATTTTTCAAAAGTGAAGGAGAAATAGACTTCTTTAGACAAATAAAAAGAGAGAATTTATTACCAGCAGAACTGCCCTATAGAATATGTTAAAAGAAATTTCTCAGGCAAAAGGACTGTAATACCAGAGAGAAATTTGGGTATACACAAAGAAATGAAGAAACCTGGAAAATGTTTCCTTATATTAAATTCATCCAAAAGATAACTGACTATAACTCAGGGGTCAACAAACTTACTCTTTAAAGGACTAGATAGGAAATAAGACTAGACAATAAATAATGTAATGTTTCATTCCTTTGCAAGTTTCTTTGCATCTTCTTTTCCTCCTTATTTTTTCTTTTGCTGCCTCCTCCTTCTTCTCTTTCTTCTCATCCTTTTCCCCCTTCTCCTCCTCTTCCTTCTTCTACTTCTTGATCCTTTAAGAATGTAAAAACCATTCTTACCTCAAAGGCCATATAAATACTGTGAGCTTGATTTGGACTATGGGCCATAGTTTGCTAACCCCTTGTCTAAAGCAAAATTATTAGCAATGTATTGTGGCTTCATGGCATATGTAAAAGTAAAATATATGACAACAATCACACAAGGATGAGGGAGAAATTGATATATAACAATATATTGTTATAAGATCTTTATACATGAAATGGTCTAATATTAATTGAAGGTATATTGATTAATTGAAAGATGTTTTCTATGTCCTGAACAACCATTAAAATATTTTTAAAAGAGGTTTAAATAATAATTTATGTAGCGATAAAATGGAATCATAAAAATATTTACTCCAAAAGCAGAAAATTTGTGAAAATCATGAAGAAAACATGGAACAAATAGAAAGCTAACAAGATGTTAAATTTTAATGCAGCCGTATGTATTAATCTGTTTTCACACTGCTGTAAAGAACTTCCCTGAGACTGGGTAATTTATAAAGGAAAGAGGCTTAATTGACTCACAGTTCCACATGGCTGGGGAGGCCTCAGGAAGCTTACAATTATGGCAGAAGGGGAAGCAGGAGCATCTTACATGGTAGCAGGCAAGAGAGAAGAGCAGGGGAAACCACCGCTTAAAAAAATCATCAGATCTTGTGAGAAGTCACTCACTATCATGAGAACAGCACGTGGGAACCTGCCCCATGATCCATTCACCTGCCACCAGGTCCTTCCCCCAACAAATGGGGTTTACAATTCAGATTACAATTTGAAATGAGATTTGGGTGGGGACACAGGCAAACCATATCACCATATTAAGAATTGTAGGCAATCTTTGCATGATGGTGTGGGACCACACAAATGACTGTTTAAGCAGAAACCCTCCCAGGTAGTTTAGAGTCAGTAGGAAAAATTACAATTGTTTCATGATCTTTAAGATTTTTGTGAAAACATTAAAAACTTTATTCCTCTTTATTATAACTATGTGGGGCAATGAAAAAATAGTAAAATGAATATTTATTTAATATCCTATTATTCTAAACATTAGAAACATTGAAAATAAAGTGTTTGTTAAAAAAAAGAATAGTTTTAAACAGTGCTTGCCTTTTTCTTCTTATCATTAACTTATGATATGGAGTGATAATCTTTACTGTGGCTTGGTGCATTGTCATACTTCTTTCTAACTTTGAATCAGCTTCCAACTTTTTATCCTTTTCACTTTTAATATTATGAAATATCTCTGAGTCCCTTTAATATGAAATTTCTTTCTGGCATCACATCCTCTCAAACATGTACTTTCATCACAACCACTTTCCTCATTTATGTCAGTAAGTTAAACTTGACTACATTCTTCTGGATGCATTACTAGAGTCTTTCAAATGGTGGCATTGTCTACATTCCCATAGTCAGCTATTTCTTCTGTAATTCTACTTACAATATATTTCAATTTCACTTTGAGCACTATCAATTTTCATTCTTTTGGTGTACTTTTAACCTCCTTAACCAACTCTGTCTTTCATTTGTACATTTTTTGTGGGAAAAAAAAGATGCAGATTTATTGCTGGGAGTCAAAGAGGCAATACTACTACATTATTTACAGTCTGTATGCAAACTCAAAAACAGATGCACAGTGACCAATGACTGACAGACTTTGAATGGAATGACTTGAATGGTCACTGATCTTGATATGCATCTGTCACTTATGTAGTGATTTGTGGAATAGAGTTCTAGCAGCAAAGTTTATATTTTATGCAATTACAATTTTATGGTAACTGAAATTTGAACTATGTTGGAGTACTGACGTTATTTAACTAAACTGTGGTAACTAGAATTTGTACGTACTGGAACAGTGCAAAGTAAAGGCTGTCTTTACAGTAAGTGTGAATGTTCTAAATACACCAATTAAAAGACAGAGTTTGTCAGATTGGATAAATAAGCAAGACCCAACTGTATGTGGTCTCTAAGAATTGCAATGTAAATGTCGAGAAAGATAGGTTAAAATAGGAGTAGGGTGAGAAGTGACAAATCTTTCTATAGAAGAATTCCAAATAATGTATTTTTATTTATTTGTTTTTGAGATGGAGTTTCACTCTTGTTGCCCAGGCTAGAGTGCAATGGTGCAATCTCAGCTCACTGCAACCTCTGCCTCCTGGATTCAAGTGATTCTCCTGCCTCTGCCTCCCAAGTACCTGTGATTACAGGTACCCATCACCACGCCTGATTAATTTTTTATATTTTTAGTAGAGATGGGGTTTCACCATGTTGGCCAGGCTGGTATCAAACTCCTGACCTCAGGTGATCCACCCACCTTGGCCTACCAAAGTGCTGGGAGTACAACCGTGAGCCAGTGCGCCCAGCCCCAAATAATTTAAACAGTTACCTCCTCCTCCAGGAAATGGAGCTTATTTATCTACCCCTTCCCTCTCTTTGAATGTGAGCTGAATTTAGTGATTCACATCCAAATAATAGAGTATGGAAAGAAGAAAAATAGGAAATTTGCAGTGGAGAAACCTGGCAAACCCTGCCTTAACCAAATGGCCAAGGATAATATCATTAGTCATAATTCAGGTTGATATCACATGCCTCCTAATATGATATGATGAGGAAGGACTTCACCTTTATGTTATTATACCCCAACAACCTATAACCACAGAGAAAAAAACATGAGAAAAGCATCAGACAAACCCACATTTCAGACATTCTACAAAATACCTGACCATACTCCTCAATACTGTCATGGTCATGAAAACAGGGAAAGACTGAGAAACTGTCACAGACCAGAGGAGCCTAAGGAGACATGATGACTAAATACAGTGAGATATCCTGGATAAGATTCTGGAACAGTAAGAAGACATGAGTGTAAAAACTAGTAAAATCTGAATGAAGTCTTGAGTTTAGTTAATAATAATGTATCAATGATGATTTCTTGCTTTTGACAAATGGACTATGGTAATGGAATATGTTAACATTAAGGGAAACTGAATGACAGTATACAGGACTGTCCTAGATTATCTCTGTGACTTTTCTGTATCTAAAATTATTCCAAAATAAAAAGTTTATATATTTTTAATTCAAAAATAAATTATAGGACTAGACACAAATTAAATGTAAATTAAAAATTAATAAAAAGGAGAAAGATGGAAAAATATACCATACAAACAATAATGAAAAGAAAGCTGGATTGGCTCTATTACTATCAGATGAAGACACATTAATAGGAATAAAGAGGTACATTGATGATAAAAGGATCAATCCAGCAAGAAGACAGACATTCCTAAATGTGTATGTACTTAAAAATAGAGATATAAAATACATGAAGCAAAAATTAATAAAACAGAAATAATAAATCCAGAATTATATCTCACAATAATCAGTAGAACTAATAACCTCCCCCAAAAATAATACTATAGAACATAATAATACTATACTCCCCAACCTTTTTGACAACAGGGACCAGTTTTCTGGGAAATAATTTTTCCACAGACAAGAGGTGGGGAGGAATAGTTTCAGGATGGAATTGTTCCACCTCAGATAATCAGGCATTAGATTCTCATAAAGAGCAAGCAACCTAGATCCCTCATATGTGCAGTTCATAATAGGGTTCTTGTTCCTATGAAAATCTAATGCTGCTGCTGATCTGACAGCAGGTGTGAATTCAGATGGTAATGCTTGCTCACCTGCCACTCACCTCCTGTTGTGTAGCTCAGTTCCTAATGGGCCATAGTACCCAGTCTGTGGCCTGTGGGTTAGGGACCCCTGCTATAGAAGACTATAATGTAACAGTATTATAGGCCATATAGACCATTATAGAGCATTAAAACACAACAGAACATGCATTTACTTCAAATGCACATGGAACATTCACCAAAATAGACCATATTCTGGACCATAAAACAAATATTAACAAATTTAGAATAGTTAAAATCTTACACATTATGTTCTCTGACCTGAACAGAATTAAACTTAAAAGTAGAAAATCCCCCAAATGCAAAAACACACTTCTAAATAACCCATGGATCAAAGAGGAAGTCACAGGGATATTAAAAAAAATTTTTTGAATTAAATGGGAATGACCACACAGTGTACTGAAATTTGTAAGATGCAGCTAAAGTAGTGCTTAAGAAAAATTTTTAGCATTAAATACTTTTATTAGAAAAGAAGAAAGATCTCAGATTAATGATCTAAGCTCCCACTCTAAAAAACCCAAAAAAGAAATGCACATATACCCAAGCAAGCAGAGGATGGAAAATAGAAGTCAGTGAAATGGAAAATAGGAAAAAAAAAAAAAAAAAAAAGAATTCAGCGAAACCAAACTGTGTTTCATGGAACATTTTTAAAAATTGGTAAGCCTCTAGACAGACTAACCAAAATTAAAAGAGAGAAGGCACAAATGACCAATATCAGGAACAAAAGAGGAGACATCATTACAAATCCTATAGACATTTAAAGGATGCTAAGAGAACACTATAAACAACTTTATGTCTATAAGTTTGACAGCTTATATTGATGGACGAATTCTTTGAAAGACAGATACTACCTAAGCTCACTCAAGTAGAAATAGATAACCTGATTAGTCCTGTATTTATTAAAGAAATTGACTTAGTACTTAAAAACATTATAAGAAAAAAAAAATGATACCATATGGCATCACTGGTGAATTCTACCAAACAATTAAGAAAGAAATATTACCAATGTTACAGAAATTCTTCCTGAAAAATAGTATAGAGAGAAACACTTCCCAGATAATTTTATGAAGCTATCATCACCCTGATACCACAACAAAAGACTTTAGAAAAAACTACAGCCCAGTATTCTTTATGAAAATAGAGGCAAAAATCCTTCACAAAATATAGCAAATTGAATCTAGTACATGTGCTCTCTCTCTATATATATATATTTACATTTATATATATTTATATATAGATATATGTATTTATATATATATATTTATATATAGAGAGAGATGATGTATTTTATACATATTACATCATGACCATGTGGGGCTTATCCTAGGAATGCAAGGCTGTTTCAACATTTAAATATCAATCATTATAAGTCACCATGTGAATAGACTGAAGAAGAAAAACTATATAACCATCTCAATTAAAATAAATCAACATCCATTTATATCAAAAACCCTAAGAAAATTAAGAATACAAGGGAACTTCCTCAAACAGATAGATGTCTACAACTAATATCATAATAGTTTTTGAATGAATGCTTTTCACCTAAGATCAGGAACAAGACATGGTTGTGTACTCTCACCACTTCTATTCAACATTGTACTGAAGTTCCTAGCCAATGCAGTGAGGTAAGAAAAAGAAACAAAAGACATGCAGATTGGAAAGGAAGAAATAAAACTCTCTTTGCAAAGAGCATAATTACTACATAGAAACTCTCAAAGAAGCCATCACACACACACACACACACACACACACACACACACACAAGCTAGTAGAACTAGTAAGAGAGTTCAGCAAGGTTTGAGGACACAAGATTAACATACAAAAATAAATTTAATTTCAATTTGTTAGAAATGAACAATTGGAAATTGAATATTAAAAAAATACCGTTAACATAACACCAACAATTAAATACTTAGGTATAAAGGTATATATAAAAAATATTTGCAACATACGGATGCTGGATGCTATAAAACACTAATGAAAAAATTAAAAGATGACCTAAATAAATTAGGAAGATTAGCCATGTTCATAGATTAGAAGACTCAGTATTTTTATAATTAATTTTCCCCAAATTGATCTATAAATTCAATGCAGTCCCAATCAGGATCTCAGTAAGATTTGTTGTAGATATTGAAAAGCTGATTCTAAAGTTTGCGGAAAGGCCAAGGAGCTACAATAGTTAGTACAATTTTGAAAGAGGAAAACAGCATTGGAGGACTCCTGTTACCTGAGTTAATATAAAGCTACAGTAATCAGGACTGTGTGGTATTGGCAAAAGGATAAACACAGATCAATAGAACAGAATAAAGAGTACAGAAATAGAACCATGCATACTTGGTCAATTCATTTTTGACAAAGATGCAAGGGCAATTCAATGGAGAAGGCATATTTTTTCAACAAATTGTGCTGGAACAACTGGACATTTATATAAAAGGGAAAAAAGGAACCTTAACCCATTCCTTGTACCATATAAAAATTAACCCAAAATGGTTTATAAAATTAAATATACAGCCTAAACTATAAAACTTTTGGAAAACAAAGGGGAAAATTTTTTGTGTTCTTGAGTTAGGCAAAAATTTCTTACATACCACACCAAAGGCAAAATCCATAAAATGAAACAATGGATACATTGGACTTCATCAAAATTAAACACTTCTACTCTTTGAAACACCGTGTTAAGAAAATGAAAAGAAAAGCTATAGATTGGCCAGGCACAGTGGCTCACGCCTGTAATCCCACCACTTTGGGAGGCCGAGGTGGGTGGATCACTTGAGGTCAGGAGTTTGAGACCAGCCTGGCCAACATGGTGAAACCCCATCTCTACTAAAAAAACAAAAATTAGCCAGGCGGTGGGTGCCTGTAATCCCAGCTGCTCGGGAGGCTGAGGCTTGAATCCAGGAGGCAGAGGTTGCAGTGAGCTGAGATTTTGCCATTGCTCCAGCGTGGGTAACAAGAGCGAGACTCCATCTTAAAAAAAAAAAAAAAAAAGACAAGCTATAGATTCAGAGTTAATATTTTAAAACAATAACTGATCATGTATTTTTATCCAGAACTTTTAAAACTCAGTAATAAGAAAACAAACAACCCAATAACAGACAAAAGATTTGAACAGACACTTTACCAAAGGAGATATATGGATGGTAAATAGATACGTGAAAGCATGCTTAACATCATTAGTCATTAGGGAAATGCAAATTAAAACCATAGTGGGATACCACTACATGAGGATATGGAACAACTGCAACTCTCATTCCTTGCTGGTGGGGATGCAAAATGGTACAAACACTTTGGAGAACAGTTTGGCAGATATTTATAGAGTTAAACATGTATTTACTGTATGACCCAGCAATATCACTCCTAGTTATCTATTTGCCCAAGATAAATGAAAACATATTTACACAAAAACCTGTATATGAATGTTTGTAATATATGAATGTTGCTTTATTCATAATCACCAAACACTGGAAACCACTTAGATGTCTCTCAGCTGATGAATTGAGGTACATCCATACAATGGAGTAAAACTTGCTCTAAAAAGGAACTAATTGCTGATACATGCAACAATAAAGATGAATCCCAAATGCATTATGCAAAGTGAAAGAAGCCAAACTCAACATGCTACACACTATATGATTCTATTTACATGACATTTTTAGAAAATGAAACAATGAAGACAGAAAACAGATCAAGAGTTGCCTGGGGATGGAGAGAGTAGTTGATGGTAAAGGGGCATGCAGGAATTTTGGCAGGTATTGGAATTTTTTTTTGTTTGATTGTTTGTTTGAGAATGGAGTCTTGCTCTTTCGCCCAGGTTAGAGTGCAGTGGCGTGATCTCAGCCCACTACAACCTCCGCCTCCCAGGTTCAAGCAATTCTCCTGCCTCAACCTCCCAAGTAGCTGGGACTACAGATGCCCGGCACCACACCCGGCTAATTTTTTGTATTTTTAGTAGAGATGGAGTTTTGCCATGTTGTCCAGGATGGTCTCAATCTCCTGACCTCGTGATCCACCTGCCTCAGCTTCCCAAAGTGCTGGGATTACAGGTGTGAGCCACTGCACCCGGCCTGGAATTGTTTTATATCTTGATTGTGGTGATGGTTATATGACTTACACATTTGCCAAAACTCATAAAACGATACTAAAAAGGATGAATTTTATTGTATGTAAGTAGTAACTCAGTAAGTCTGACTTTTAGAAAGAATATTGGGGGAGGGACACCTTCTTGACATGAAAGGAAAGCATAGGGAGCTGTACACAAAGCTGGAGAAGTGGAGTTCTAAGGAGATGGCCTGTATGCATCAAACTAGAGATGCCAGGGTCCTCCTTGAAATACTGAATTAGAGTCTTGAAGTAGATATGCTACCCATCACTGAATTCATTTCTTTTGGCTGCTGTAGAATATTCCATTTTTTTGTTTGTTCGTTTATTTTACTTTAAGTTCTGAGATACACGTGCTGAACGTGCAGGTTTGTTACATAGGTATACTTGTGCCATGGTGGTTTGCTGCACCTATCAACCCATCATTTAGGTTTTAAGATCCGCATGCATTAGGTATTTGTCCTAATGCTCTCCCTCCTGCTTCCCCCAACCCCCCAACAGGCCCTGGTGTGTGATGTTCCCCTCCCTATGTCCATGTGTTCTCGTTGTTCGGCTCCCACTTATGAGTGAGAACATGCAGTGTTTGGTTTTCTGTTTCTGTGTTAGTTTGCTGAAGATGATAGTTTGAATAGACCATGGTTAATTTATCCAGTCTTCTGTTGATGAACTTCTGGGTTGATTTCAGCCTTTGGTATTGTGAACAGTGCTGCCATTCATTTTTTTCACGTTTCCTGCTGAGTATGCACAAGTATTTTTCTTGGTCAATAGGAGTGGAATAGGTCATGGGGTAGGTGAACATTCAACTTTAGGAAGTAATGCCAAATTGTCTTTTAAAGTCATTGCATCAATTTACATTTCTACCTTCAGCGTATAAGATACTCTGTGAATTCACATCCTTGCCAACTCTTACTATAGTTATTATATCTTCCTAGTAAATAGGAATTTTTATCATTGCACATTCTCCTTCATTATCTCTATAATTGCTTTTTAGCATAAATAGCTTTTTGTCTGTTAATATAGCCACTTCAGCTTCCTTTTGGTTATTGTTAACCTGGTATATCTTTTCTCTTTTTTTTAACTTTTAATCTTTCTGTAGCCATATGTTTTAAGTCTGTCTTTTATAAAGAGTATATAGCTGAATTTTAAAAAATTCATTCTGACCATCATTATCCATTTAGCATTTACTGCATTTACAGTTCTTCTAATTACTAATATATTTTGATGTATTTCTTCCATCTAGTCTATTTCTGTTTGTGCCCTGCCCTGTTTTGTTGCTATTTCATTTTCTTTCCTTTATTGTCTTCTTTTGAATAGATTATTTTTCCTCATTATACTTTTATTCCTCTATTATTTTGGAATTGATACATTCCTTTTCTATTCTTATTGTGATTAGTTTATTTTCACATGCATATATTACTTATCAAAGTCTACAGTTAATAAATATCTGTACTTTTTCCTTTAACAATATAAAAACCTCAGAACATTTTAACTCCATCTCCCTCCTGATGTAGAATCTATTTTTCTTATGTATTTTAGTTGTATCTTTTAAAAAAATCCCACAAGACATTATTGTTAATGTTTTTATGTAATCAATATTTGTTACATTAGCCAACAGATTTGTCCCTGTCTTTGCTCTTCATTCATTCTTGCATCTCAGAGTTTCAATACTGCATTCATTTCCAGCTCCCTAAATTATATTCTTTAAATTTCCACTAGTACAAGCCTGTTTCTACTTGTGGTAAACTCTGTCAACTTTTATTTGCCTCAAAATGTGTTTATGTTCTGACTTTTGAAAGTTATCTTGTCAGCACATTCAATATATTATTTCATTGTTTTCTAGCAATTATATCTGCTATTGAGGAGCCTGTGGACTATTGAGGAGTCAGTGGTAAATAGTGGCTAAAATTGTGGATGAAAACAATTTGTCTTTTGTTTCCTCTCTAGCTGAAATAAGTTCTTTTTATCCTTGGTGTTCTACAGGTTCATTGTGATGCATCTAGGCATCTAGGTCTTTTTATTATCCTGCTTTGTATTTATTGGGATTCTTGAATCTGTAGACTAATGTCTTTCATCACTTCTTAGCAATCTCATCCATTATTTATATGCATTTAATAGAAAACAAGAACATCCCAGTACTTTGGGAGGCTGAGGCGGGCAGATCACGAGGTCAAGAGTTCAAGACCAGCCTGACCAAACTGGTAAAACCCCATCTCTACTAAATATACAAAAATTAGCCAGGTGTGGTGGTGCACACCTGTAATCCCAGCTACTCAGGAGGCTGAGGCAGGAGAATCACTTGAACCCTGGAGGCGGAGATTGCAGTGAGGCGAGATCATGCCACTGCAATCCAGCCTGAGTGACAGAGTGAGACTCCGTCTCAAAAAAATAATAAAAAAAAAGAAAACAAGAGCAATTGATAATAAGTGACCTAAGCCTAATTAAACACAAGAAGACAGAAAAAAAAGCAGTAAACTAGAAAAAAAAATGAAAGGAAATAATGAAAATAAAAGCAGACATTAAGAAAGTAAAAACAAAAATGACCCAAAAGAATTAAAAATTGGCTTCTTTTTATTATTTATTTATTTATTTATTTATTTATTTATTTATTTATTTTGAGACAGAGTCTCACTCTGTAGCCAAAGCTGGAGTGCAGTGGCACGATCTCAACTCACTGCAATTTCTGCCTCCAGGGCTCAAGCGATTCTCATGCCTCAGCCTCCCGAGTAGCTGGGACTACAGGTGCGTGCCACCACGCCTGGCTAATTTTTTTGTATTTTAGTAGAGAGAGGGTTTTACCATGTTGCCCAGGGTGGTCTCGAACTCCTGAATTCAGGCAATCCGCCCACCTTGCCCTCCCAAAATGCTGGGATTACAGGCATGAGCCACTGCGCCCAGTCAAAAATTGGCTTCTTTAAAATAACATAAAACAGGCAGATCTCTGACAATAATGATAAAGAGAGGAAAAATAGAAGACACAAGTCAACACTATTAAAATGAAAAAAGTTCACTAACTATAGATACAGTAGAATTTTTTAAAAAATCATAGTAGGGTAACTTTATGCCAATACATTTTAAAATATGAAATGAAAAATTTCCTAGAAAAATGTAAACTACCAAAAATAACTTGAGAAAAAATAACAAACTTAAAACAATATCATTAGATAATTTGAACTGGTAGTCAAAAATCTCTGTCTTTTAAACACACACACACACAGACACACACTCACATACTCTAATATGCCAGAGGGGAGAAGGCCTCAGGCCTTTTACAGGCAAGTTTTACCAACCTTAACAGGTCAGTTAATTCTTTTTATACTATTCCATAGGGGGAAAAAAAGAGGAAAAGCTTGTAAACTGATTTTATGGAGCTATTATAACTTTGCTACCAAAATTGAAAAAGCACAGTACAAGAAAAAATATACATAGATCAATCTTATTTAGGAACATAGAGGCAAAGATTCTAAATAAACATTAAAGTGTTCATCATAATCAAGGAAAAATGTAAGGAAAGTTCAACATCAGAAATATTTAGCAATATAGTTCACCATATTAACATATTCAAAAAGAAAAAACCTCATGATCTCAATATATACCAAAGGAAAAGAAATCATTCAATACTATTAAACATTAATGATAAGGGGAAATCCTCTGGATGGAGTAGAATAGAAGAGAATTTTCTGAACCTGATTGTTGTTATCAACCAAAGCCCTAGAGCAAAAAATACTCCTAGTAGGGAAACTTTTGTAGCATTGCTTTTCTATTTATCCATTAAAAGCAGAGACAAGCCAAGGATGCTCTTTGTTGCCACCATTTTTGTACTGAGGTCCTAGCACATGCAATAAGACAAAGTATGGAAGGAAGAGAAGAGGGAAGGAGGAAGAGAAGGGAACAGGTAGTACTAGTCAGGAATGCATATAATTATAAATATCAGAAAACTACCAGTGGCCTAAACAATGAGGAGTTTGTTTCATACACAAGAAACTGGGAAGTGAGGAGCCTAGGGATGGTGGTATTGATCAGCAGGGTTGTCATGGTGTTCTTTTTTTATTTTGTTTTGTTTTATTATTATACTTTAAGTTCTAGGGTACATGTGCACAGTGTGCAGGTTTGTTACATATGTATACATGTGCCATGTTGGTGTGCTGCACCCATTAACTCGTCATTTACATTAGGTATATCTCCTAATGCTATCCCTCCTCCCTGTCCCCTCCCCACAATAGGCCCTGGTGTGTGATGTTCCCCTTCCTGTGTCCAAGTGATCTCATTGTTCAATTCCCACCTATGAGTGAGAACATGCGGTGTTTGGTTTTCTGTCCTTGCGATAGTTTGCTGAGAATGATGGTTTCCAGCTGCATCCATGTCCCTACAAAGGACACAAACTCATCCTTTTTTATGGCTGTATAGTATTCCATGGTATATATGTGCCACATTTTCTTAATCCAGTCTGTCACTGATGGGGGGTTGATTCCAAGTCTTTGCTATTGTGAATAGTGCTGCAGTAAACATACATGTGCATGTGTCTTTATAGCAGCGTGATTTATAATCCTTTGGGTATATACCCAGTAATGGGATGGCTGGGTCAAATGATATTTCTAGTTCTAGATCCTTGAGGAATCGCCACACTGTTTTCCACAATGGTTTAACTAGTTTACAGTCCCACCAACAGTGTAAAAGCATTCCTATTTCTCCACATCATCTTCAGCACCTGTTATTTCCTGATTTTTTTAATGATTGCCATTCTAACTGGTGTGCGATAGTATCTCATTGTGGTTTTGATTTACATTTCTCTGATGGCGAGTGATGATGAGCATTTGTTCATGTGTCTGTTGGCTGTATGAATGTCTTCTTTTGAGAAGTGTCTGTTCATATCCTTTGCCTACTTTTTGATGGGGTTGTTTGCTTTTTTCTTGTAAATTTGTTTGAGTTCTTTGTAGGTTCTGGATATTAGCCCTGTTCTTTCTACTTTACCCTCTTTGGTTCGATTTCATCCTCATGCTTGCCACCTCATGGCCATAAAATGGTTTCTGCAGCCCTGGGCCTTACATACACATTCCAGGCCAGATCAAGGGGAAAACAGCGGTGTCAGTGTCTTCCCAGAAGCCTTAGGGTGAACTTTCCCTTACATTTCACTGCTCACTGTTAGCTACAAGAAAGGCTGGGAAAGTGGATGTCCAGGGATAGGGTTAGAGCTAACATTAGGATTATAGACATACTTATACTAAATAAATACTTAGAATGATGTTATACTTATTCTAATCCATTCACGGAAATTCTGTTCTTCCTTGTTGGATTTAAGTATATATATTTAATATTTGAGGCATACTAAAAACTTATTTATTGTTTATCTTGTTAAAATTTAACTGCATGTTCTTTTAAAAACAATTTTTTTTCTAATCTGACAATGCTAGGAGTTGGGCATATTGTCACTCTGAAAAAACTGGGGCTCTAAAATTAGTAATAACTGGCTGGGCGCGGTGGCTCATGCCTGTAATACCAGCACTTTGGGAGACCAAGGCGGGCGGATCACAAGGTCAGGAGATTGAGACCATCCTGTCTAACATGGTGAAATCCCATCTCTACCAAAAAATACAACAAAAAAATTAGCCGGGTGTGGTGGCGGGCGCCTGTAGTCCCAGCTACTCGGGAGGCTGAGGCAGGAGAATGGCTTGAACCCGGGAGGCAGAGCTTGCAGTGAGCCGAGATCATGCCACTGCACTCCAGCCCAGGCGAGAGAGTGAGACTCCGTCTCAAAAAAAAAAAAAATAATAGTAATAACTACCACAGAAGCATACAAGTTTGTCCAGAAAGACAAGGAGTTTTTCCTCTACGTTAACTCTGGCAAAATTTACCAAACAGATTTTTCCAGCAAGGAAATTGAGTAGCAAAATAGGCAGTGCATTAGGATACAGTTTTGTAAACATGCAGACACATTCTTCAAATGCATGTGTCTCATAAAATCCAAGGCTACAAGAAATTATAGTTTAGTGATAGCATTTCTGCAGACAACTAAGAAAATTCTTATTGATATCATTAACTGTGGATTAGCCATGTGAAATTACTTATCCTTGAGATCTTTATCCTACCAAATTATATTAAAATTTTACTAAAATCCTTTAAAAGTTATGCCCACTTGAAAATTTCTCAGCTGCTATTTTGTTTGAACATGAGAATTTAGCCATAAATCTCACTTGTCTGAAGAACCTGAAAGCTAAACAAAAATTGTACTGAGTCTGCAGACAATAGGAATAACAAATTTTACTGGTGAATCTGTGGAGTCAAAGCAGGCTGAACACAGGATGTGGACTTACCTTCAGAAGTGGGAGAGCAAACTCCAAAGTGGACACCAGGGAAGGAGAGCATAGAACTGAAGGCAAAAACTATAGCCTTAAAATGGGGTCTTCATACACTACTGGCCAGGGGAGAGTGAGGACTTCAAGTCACAGGGAAGCTTGCCGGAAGCCAGGGAAACCAGAGGAGTGTAAAAATGAGTTGATCAAATGCAACAAATAAATCCCTTTTGTGAAGGTGAGTTTCACTGAAAAGGCTCTGTAATTTTTCCGACTTTTTAAAAAAGAGCTGAAGATATTCCTTGCAGCTCAGTTGAGGCAATCTAAGAGAACCAAGTCCTTAAAGTGAGATTCTAAATTATGTATTGATATCCTTTACTAGTGTGCTGTTTTTGATCAATGTCTGTCAATTCCTTCTAAGATTGTTATAGAAAACTGACAGAAAAGGGGGTTGAGCTGAAGGAATTGAGCTGAAAGAAGCCTCACTTCTTTTATTCAATTAACCATTTAAATAAATTATTTGTTCTCTGTCTTGGGAAGAGTATTATAAGGATTCTTCTCCCCTGAGAATGTCAGACGTGGGCTTTTGGTAAAGGGCAGTCAGGTTTGCTGCCAGGCAGTAGGAGAGATGTGATTGAGACAGCATTGTCTAGCATGTGGGCCCATTCTTCCTCAACCGTGGACTAGGTGTGTTCTCTAAAAGTTGCTGCTTATAGACTTAACTAATTTCAAAAATAATCTTTATGATGCTTTTCACTTGTATCACTTCCCTCAGTCATTTAAATTTTTTAGAATCTTTTTTTTTACACAATAAAATAGTCCATATGTAGCTATGTTAAATCACCTTTTACATGAACCTGGGAATCTGGCTATTTAAAGAAATCTTCTAACAAAGCATTCTATAAGACAGATATTACTCTCCAATTTGCCTGCTTTTGAAATGCACCTGCTTTTAAAATTTGCCCTTTTATCTAGGCAGGTTGCATAAGGCGGGCTGACCTTATATTCTAATAGAACTGTTGCCCTCCCATGCTCTTGGCTTCCTTTTGAAGTCAGTGATCATAGCTGTTTCACTGAATGATACAGAAAGAAATGTAGTGAGTGCACAGTGGGTGACAGAGCCATTTGACTTTCAAGGTACAAACCCAATAGCATCCAACCAGTGACTCAGCCTCTTCTTCTGGAAAAGATAACATGTACTGTCTTCATCCACAGCCACTTTCACTGTACCTCGGGAACCACCGCCACCTCCAGCAGAGGTGAAGTTCTTTCCCAAGAAACACAGTTTAAAGGTATTCATATTCCTCACTACAGAAAGAAAATTGTTCTTATTTACAACATTTTCGGTGAGATTTTTGGTGATTTACATATGTTATTGAGTTGTACCTTCAACCTAGAAATAAGTGCTATTTCAGCTGTTGCTGGTATGCATTTGACTTTCAAAAGGGGAATTGTACAAGTCAACTCTAGCATAATGTTATTGGTGTAGTCTAAAAAATTCAATCATGTTGCATCATTGCAAGATTAACTAAATGACTGGGTCAACTTCTAATACTAACTGGTCAGGAGTCCAGTAGCTATTGCTTTGTATCCAAATTTGTGTGGTATAGGATGTCTTATTGTGAGGTTCTACTGTATTTCACTTGTCTTTAAATACAGTTTAAAAAGGCAAGATCTTCAAATATAGAATACCTTAATGAAGCAGGGGAAAGAATTCTGCATTATTATTATTATTATTATTATTATTATTTTGAGACAGAGTCTCACTCTGTCGCCCAGGCTGGAGTGCAGTGGCACAATGTCGACTCACTGCAACCTCTGCCTCCTGGGTTCAAGTGATTCTCATGTCTCAGACTCCCAGGAAGCTGGGATTACAGGTGCCTACCATCATGCCTGGCAAATTTTTGTATTTTTAGTGGAGACGGGGGGTTTCACCATTTTGGCCAGGCTGGTCTCAAACTCCTGACCTCAAGTCACCCATCTGCCTCGGCCTCCCAAAGTGCTGGGATTATAGGCATGAGCCACCACGCCTGGCCTTTTTTTTTTTAATCATCATGTGGCACTTCCTTTTCTTTTTCTTTTTCTTTTTTTTTTTTTTGAGATGGAGTCTTGCTCTGTTACCCAGGCTGGCACAATCTCAGCTCACTGCAACCCCTGCCTCCCAGATTCAAGCGATTCTCATGCCTCAGCATCCCTAGTATCTGGGATTACAGGCATGTACCACCACTCCCGGCTAATTTTTTGTATTTTTAGTGAAGACAGGGTTTCTCTATGTTGGCCAGGCTAGTCTCGAACTCCTGGCCTCAAGTGGTCCACCTGCCTTGGCCTCCCAAAATGCTGGGTTTGTGGGCATGAGCCACCACACTGGGCCAAATTCTGTATTCTTTAACATTAACTCCTCACAGTACAATCTAATTCATTCTTATGGAGAGTCCCCCAGTTTCAATGTGCTGGACTTTTGTACCTTGCTTTCTTATGTTTATGGGCTGCAGATAGACTTGTGATTTTTGAAACTTTTCGCCACAGAAAGGAGACAGCTGGCGCTGTCTTTTTCTGGCTTACCTTATGTGGAAAGTGGTCATGTTTTCAGCTGCTCTCATAAGAAAAAAGGAGAAATTGAAGAGTGGCACAAGAGAAATTAATCCTAGACTGCTACCTGCTCTTCCCAGACTTTCATCTTTCAATACTGAAATCATCAAGAGGTTTCACTGTATTTTCAGCACTGGTGGGCTGTGTCCCCTTAAGAGATTTCCAGGCTATTTATGTAGCAGCATGTCATGTGACACCCCAGTTGCCATGGCAAATATTTGTGTTTCATGAAAAATGTGAGTAAAGAAAATCAATGTAAATGGCCAAATCCCAAGACAGACAGGCCTTCAGGCGAGTGTTTGGCCTGCACCATTATTGTTTCAAATTCAGCTGTTTAACAGGCTGTGAGAAGGCCATGGGCTAATGTGCATAATAGGAACAGGCGGAGGCACCTGTTTTGATTCTCACCCTGTTGGAGTGCTCAGGTCCCACAGTTTTATAGATAACAGATCTACAGGTAATACAAATATTATGACTAGGTTGTAGCCAGTAAATGGTTTACCTCAAAAAAATAGTTTTAAATAATGACATATTTTCTGAATGCTAATGAGCCCTGGCTTTAATTTCCTCTATTGACTTCACAAAGCTCTCCCCTACTGCTGGAAACAGTAATATTTAATGACTTTTTCCTGTGGTCCGAGATTGGTACAGCATTTCTAAACTGACTCTTCAATGGTAAATGTAATTTTTCATATATTTTGTGGGAAGTGTCCTGGGCATGGAAGTTAAAAGGAAGAAGAAGGACTTCAGTGTGCCACGCCTCGTGATAGAGCCAGTACAGACCTTTGATCAGACTCCACCACAAAGCAGTGTGGTGCCACACTAGTGTCCCCTAGAAGTGGGATTTGGCTTCTGATTATAGTTGTTTTTGTAAATATTTGCTTAGTCAAACTCTTCAAAGCAAACGGGGCTTGGCAAACAGAGCATTGTTGTCAGTGTGGGAAAGGTCTTTCTAATTATTAGCTCCTGCCTGTGTGGAAAGAGAGAACAGGCTGACCCAGCAGGGAAAGTGGGGAAAGGAGTGAGGCCCTGAGCCTTCTATTTGTTTTGTAAAATTGCCCATGAGAGTCGTTTTGATTTAAACTGTGTCTCATTCTTCATTGTAGGGGAAAAGCAGAAGGCCAAGAGGACATCATGATAGGAAGGTCTGTAATTTGTGTGACTAGTTTTAATTTAGGGTCTGTCACCTGATGTCCCTTCCTTTTGCTGCAGGGCAAAAGTATGGGCGACTGCTTGACAGCTGAAGATGGCAACAAAAGTTCGTGCTTCTTTTTTTTTTTTTTTTTTTTTTCCACCACCATATCAAATTTATTATTCCAATGGCACTAGTACAGCTGGAGGTGCTCATGGTGACACCGCACAGGACTTCCTGCCTGCTAGAAATCATCTACCCGCTCGTTCCTTTCTCCTTTCCGGGGCAAAAGCCACTACGGGCCATTTACCCAAATAAACCTCTTAATGCGTTTGTTAAAATTTATTTGGACATCTGAGTTTCCCTCTGAAGAAATGGAAAAAGTGTTGGGTGTCCCATCCCACCTCCCCCTCCCTGACCAGCCCGGTAAAAGTCCCTGCTAAGAGGGCGTGTCTGCTGCCTCTGGACTCTGGAAATAAATATCGCTTCTTCTTTTATAAAAGAAATTAGATCATGGTTTCAGAGAAAAAAATTTTAAAAAAACATGGTTCATTTAAAGTGAAAACCCTTTTTTGCCTTCTTTTGGGACTGAATTACTTCTCAGGCTTCAGTCCAAATGACTTAGCATCCTTAAAATTTGGCTGAATCACATCAGTCTTCAACCTCAATCACAGATTTTCATCTTTTAAAAGTACACTTAAAAAGAAATAAAATGTGAAAAATAAATGCAGTTGTTCCCCAGCACGTGCTTGTATGTGTGCATGCTTATAGGATGCACACACACATGCAGCATATTGCATGTATGCTGTAGTACAGATGGGATTTAGAGTTAAGCTAATCCTAACAACTAAGGTGACAAAAATATTGGAAAAACGAAATAGCCCCCACAATATGGCAAGTACATGCCAGCAAGGAACGTTCCAGAAGGTCATGCATGGGTAATAAAAGTCCTGAACTTGAAGTAGGAATGCACCGGATTCTCCTTTGAGCAAGTCACTTTACTTCTCTGCTCTTCACTTTCCTCCTCTGACAAATGAGGACAATACCTTCCTTCACATAGGGTTGCTGCAAGGATCAGATGCGTTAATGTGTGTGAAAGTGTTTTGGAAAAGTACTTGTTATCATGACTCATTGGTCCATTATTAAGAGCATCTTCTAGGCCTCCCTTTCTTGGTGATCTTCTTATCAGTAAGAATTTCACGGGGATCTTAGCCATCTGCTTTCAAGGAAAAAGAGCCCGCCTTTGGGGTCACATTTTATTCCTGCAGAGCTGTGCCTAGATAGAGCTGTATTTACATCAATGATTATATACAGTCCCTCTGTACCTAGACAGATTGCTCCTTAGTAAACTAATCAGTGCAATTAGATCCTTCGTCTTGCTTCCTTTGACGTCTTCCTGTGAGAAAAGTGTGAGCTTGATTCTGCAGGTTAAAAACAGGATGTGTTTACAAACACTAAGGCATTATTTATCTGGAATATTTGTAACTGCTAATGTTGACTGAGCATGTCCTGCATGCATGGTACTGAGCATCTTTCATACCCAGTGAACCCTCATAGCAGGCAGAACCTATGTGCTGCAGTTGTCCCCAGGCCCACTCAGTTGGCAAAAGGGTGCAAAGGATCCAGCTGACAGAGTGAAGCTCCAGAGTTTGTGCTCTCTGCACGTTCCAGGTTATGAATGCTTCCACATGGGTCAATTTTTCAAATACTACTACTACGGCTCACAAATAGTGTTACTACGGCTGCCACTGCTGCTGCTACTGCTACTTGCAGCTAACATGTACTGAGTGCTTACTCTTTGCCGGGCTCTGTTCCTAATGTCTTAAGTGGATTATCTCACTTAGTTTTCACAGGATTTCTGTGCAGTAGGCACTATTATCATTCAATTAGTCATCCAATTAGTAAATGACAGAGCCAGCATACAACACTGGACTATGTAACTACCAGAGCCCCAAAGCATTGGGGAAATTTTTATAAATCTCAATCATTTTTTACAGAAACATATTACACTTAATACATTTCCAAAATATATTACATTTCTGCCTAACTAATATAATGTAATATTTTCTCTATTCAATATCATGTATACAGGTAATCAGTTTCTGTGTCCTTGACTGTTTCCTTCAATAACAGACAGCAGTGATCACCTTTGTTGCTGTGTCTGCTTTCATCAGCTCCGACTTTAACAGCCTTTTCTATCATATAGCTCAGTTAACCAAATCCAGTTTAAGAAGTTGAATAAGTTTAAGTCATTCAGGCTCTACACAGGATCCGAAGAATAAAATAAAAAATGATAGTAGAGTTTGTCATAGTTATTTCGATAAATCTGAGGCATCTTTATTTTCAAGAATCTAGTTCAAAGGTTTGAGGTTGTTAAAATTTTCCTGTCAGCAAATAAATCTTTTTATTTAAGGCAAGCATAAAAATTATGTTAAGATTCACTTAATTTTAATTTACATTTTGATAATAAAAATCTATTTTATGGATAAAACAAGCAAACAAATATTTATTCTACTATAGGAGTACAGACCAAATTCATGAGTGTGTTTGCTTCTGGGAACAGGGAGAAAGAGGAAGGAGAGTGAAAAGAAATACAGAGAGGATGTTAACTTTGTATATATATAACATACACACATATATGCACACACCACACACACACACACACATTTATATATATACAGCAAAGAAGACGAAAAATTAAACAAAAATGTGTCCGTGGTAGTTTTTTATATTATTCTCTATACTTCTCTGTGTGTTTAAAACTTTTCCAAAACATTTCCAAATAAAAAAAATGCAAATGGAAGAAAAATATAATAGAAAATCCTATTTCCCAAGCCATCCCTCCATTGTAAAATTTATTTTGGTGTAGAAAGAATAGGTTTGGGTGATAACATTGTAATCTCAAATTTGGGATCTCACTTCTCTTAGTCATTCTTTTCCATTGTTACTTTCTTTAGTATTTTCCCAGCATATACTTCTGATCCTCTCATTAGAGAACTGTAATTATTTTATGGGTGAGTCAGCTGAAATATTTTAATCAGGCAATATGTGTGACATTAAACATATCACTGTGCCTATCAGCTCTCATTTCCCCCTATCTGTATACAAAGAAGATTGCATCCAATCGGTATTTTTAAGGGGCTTCCATATCCTCACCCTACAACCCCAGGGAATCCTCACCCCACAGCCCAAGAGAAAGAAGAGAAGCAAAAGCTCCTATCAGTGAGGGGCTGTAGGCCCCTATATCCACAACACCTGGGTTTTCTATTTTACCTCTTTACCATCAAACTATATAGTATTTGAACAAAATGTTCGAGGCTTTAAAATGTATGCTTTCAAAACCACTAGATGATATCTAGCGGCAGTTTTGGCTTTAACATGTCGTATCTGGTGGGGGAATAAGCCTACTTCTTAAAGGGCACAGGGTGCCTCCCTGGTTCACTTTGCTCCCAACACAATTTAGTCTCCTTTCTTATCTTGCCCTAAAGGGTTGGAGAGAGGGCAGGTCTTAAGAGAATTAGAGCTCTGCAACCTGGTGATACAAAATGAGATTCAAAAGCAAGTCCAAAGCTATTTTTTTCTCTTTTAGACTCATTTTCTCTCATAAAACCTCATTTAACTTATCATCTTAAAGGAAGAAGAGAAAAGAAAAATCCAGACATGAAAAAAAAACAAAAAACAAAAAAACCTGTTGGAATCTTTTTTAAAAAACACAAACCTTGATTTTTTTTATTTTTTATTTTTTTGTTAATGGAGTCTTGCTCTCTTACCCAGGCTGGAGTGTAGTGGCGCAATCTCGGCTCACTGCCACCTCTGCCTCCTAAGTTCAAGTGATTCTCCTGCCTCAGCCTCCTAAGTAAGTAGGACTAGAGGTGTGCACCACCACACCCAGCTAATTTTTATTTATTTATTTATTTTTAGTAGAAACGGCGTTTCCCCGTGTTGGTCAGGCTGGTCTCGAACTCCTGACCTCAAATGATCTGCCCACCTTAACCTCCCAAAGTGCTGGGATTACAGGCGTGAGCCACCGTGCCCAGCCTAATTTTTATTTTTTCAACTTTTAGGTTCAGAAGTACATATGCAGGTTTGTTACATAGGTATTAATAAGTTGTGTGTCATGGGGATTTGGTGTACAGATTATTTCATCACCCAGGTAATAAGCATAGTACCCAATAGGTCGTTTTTGGATCCTCACCCTCTTCCCAGCCTCCACCCTCAAGTAGGCCCCTGTGTCATTCCCTTCTTTGTGTCCACGTGTACTCAATGTTTAGCTCCCACTTATAAGTGAGAACATGCAGTATTTGGTTTTCTGTTCCTGTGTTATTTTCCCTAGGATAATAGCCTCCAGCTCCATCCATGTTGCTTCAAATAATATGACCTCTTTCTTTTCTGTGGCTGCATAGTATTCCATGGTATATGTGTACCACATCGTCTTTAACCAGTCTACTGTTGATGGTAATTTAGATTGATTCCATGTCTTTGCTATTGTGAATAGTGCTGCAGTGAACATAACACATGCATGTGTCTTTACAGTAGAATGATTTATAGTCCTTTGGGTATATCCCAATAATGGGATTGCTGGGTCGAATGGTAATTCTGTTTTAAGTTCTTTGAGAAGTCACTAAACTGCTTTCTACAATGGCTGAACTAATTTACATTCCCACTGGCAGTGTATAAGCATTCCCTTTTCTCTGCAACCTCACCAGCATCTGTTATTTTTTGACCTTTTATAATGGTCGTTCTGACTGGTGTGAGATGGTATCTCATTGTGGTTTTGATTTGCATGTAGAATCTTTTAAAAACAGTTACCATTTTCTGTAATTCATTAGAAATTGCCATCCTCACCTATGCATTTTCATCATTAAACTTTCCAAATCAATTGAAATTATATAGTTTTATTTGCCAAATAATTTTTTCGGAATTCTTGCAAAACAATTTTTCTTGTAATTACTGAGAAAAGCTATAAGGATTGTGTTTACTACTCTTCATAGCATTGTCTAACTGAACATTTTTATTACATGTGATTAATAATTTCACTTATATACAACAGAAAAAAGGTTAAATTATCAGCCAACAAGATAACCTTTATTTTTTCACTTTATCTCTTTCATTGATCAAATTGTGACCTGATCATTCATAGAAAATTTGGAAAATTCAGAAAAGAGAAAAAAGTATAGAAGGATTTTTTCCCCATATCACAATCCTTTGGTACTATTTAAACTTTGGCATATTCTTTGTTGGTATTATACTGTATATTCAACTGTAATTTTACTCTTTTCATCTAACAATTTATCATAAACCTTTACATATATGATTTTAAATTCATAAAACATTTTTAGTGGCTTTATAATATTCTTTATTAAAGATATACCATAATTTTCTTATTCATCCTATTGCTTGACATTAAATTATAAATGTTACATTATTAATAAACAATTGTTGTTGTTTTTGTTTTGAGATGTGGTCTCTCTCTGTCACCTAGTCTGGAGTACAGTGGCATGATCGTGGCTCACTGCAGCCTTGACCTGCCGGGGCTCAAGCAATCCTCCCACCTCACCCTCCTGAGTCGCTGGGACTATAGGCATGTGCCACCACGCCCAGCTAATTTTTTTTTTTTTTTTTTTGCATTTCTTTGTAGAGATGGGGTTTTACCATGTTGCCCAGGCTGGTCTTGAACTCCTGGGCTCAAGCGATCCAGCTGCCTTGACCTCCCAAAGTGCTGGGATTACAGGCATGAGCCACCACACCTGGCCTGTGGAACTTCTTGATCGAAGGGTATGGACATTTTTGTATCTCAGTAGCCAAACTTTGCATTAGTGCTCCAAAACTCAAGCTACAAGTTTGCAGATAACTTGTGTGAACATGGAACAGCTTTGTACTGTGAACCCAGTCCAACTGGCTATAAGCTTAAATTTTAGTATTCATTCGTACTTTCATTCATTCATTCATACATTCATACATTCATTCATTCAACTAATCCTTTTTGACCTTTACCATGTGCCAGGCAGTGTACTAGATAGGCACTGGGGACACAGCAATGAACAAAGCAAACCTAGTCCTTGCCCTCTTGAGATTTATATTCTAGTGAGAGAGGCAATAATCAGATACTGAATATAACATCAAAGAGTGAGATAAGTGCTATGAAGAAAAATAAACCAGAATACATATGTAGGTATAGAAGCCATGCGCGGTGGCTCACGCCTGTAATCCCAGCACTTTGGGAGGTCGTGGCCGGCAGATCACTTGAGGTCAGGAGTTCAAGACCAGCCTGGACAACATGGTGAAACCCCACCTCTACTAAAAATACAAAAATTAGCTGGGCGTGGTGCTGCATGCCTGTAATCCTGGCTGCTTGGGAAGCTGAGGCAGGAGAATCACTTGAACCTGGGAGGTAGAGGTTGCAGCAAACAGAGATTGTACCACTGCACTCCAGCCTGGGCAACAGAGGAAGACTCTGTCTCAAAAACAAAACAAGAACACGTATATAGGTATAGAGAGTATGACAAGGTAGAGCTCTGTAGAAATTCTGCAAGTATTCTTTAGTGATCTGTGATCAAGGAACTTACTAGACCCACATTTTTCTCAGGAAAATTGGAATGTCAAGCTTTACTTTGGTGATAATAGCAGTCCTTTTTGAGGCTTGCTCTTTCTCCTATACATGTCGAGAAAATGATGATGTGTCTTTGCTCAGAGATCTGGGAATCCAGGCTGCTTTTGATTCCCATCCTGTCAGGCTTCCTGTCCACATCCCCAGCAGGTTCAACCCATCCATCATCATTGTCCCCAGTGGAGACTCCAATTTCTTGGAGAATATTAGAGGTGTAACAGAAAAGATGAAATCAATGCAGCATTAAAATGAAATGTGTCTGCAGAAGGAAATTTCACATTTGACTGAAAATAGACCATCTATTTAGAAAATCTTCTTGATTGTGTTCTGTTTGATCTTCAACCAGATTTTGATCCATCGTGTGTTTTTGTTCCATGAGGATGCGTCAAAGGACAGGGATTTTTCTCCTCAGGAAGTGTTTCAGAGTTCAGGAAGACTCATTTGAATAAAGATACCTTTCAAAGCAATTGCAGAAATTATTTCTAGAAAATTGCTGCTGATCTGAGTGGCCTTTGCACTCAAGTCTCTTCTTTTATATGTCTCTGCTCAATGAGTTCTGTTTTTGCCTTTTATTCTTTGTAAAGGTTAAGGACTCTGACTTTCACTTTTAATTGGCACTTACAGATTACTTAGACAATTTCTTGGTACTAAGAACTGAGAGCCATTGACTTGCAGACCCCAGAATACTGGAATATCACTCTTTGGGGTTCTCTTCTCATGACCACCTTTACCAATAGGTGGTGTGGGCAGCCGTTCATCTATTTTGATTTCAGAGTTACTAGAAGGAGTTTTCTATCTAAAAAATAGAATAGGAAAAAAAAATCCCCCAGGTCTTTTTCATGGTGCATAAAGTGATGCCATTGGAGATAGTTGCCTTTGATTTGATGGCTTTACTGGCTCCAGAAGTTTATTAAAAAGCCAATACCCCTGAAGAGGTGACACATTAAGTCAGAGAGGCATAGGTATCAAAATTAGAAGTGCCTTGAGTGATCTCTTAATGGAAACTGAAACCCACGGAATTGGTTTCCCAAGGCCACAGAGGAAGGTGGTAACAGACTAGATTCTGGGTCTTCTTGCTTCTGATACACCACACCATGTTATGTTCATTAGCACATTGATAGGAATTAGTTTAACAAATTGCTTTCCAGCCTATCAAATAAGAAAAAATGAGCTGAGTGCAGTGGCTCATGCCTGTAACCCCAGCACTTTGGGAGGCTGGGGTGGGTGGATCGCTTGAGGCCAGGAGTTCAAGACCAGCCTGGGGAAGATAGCGAGACCCCTATCTCTACCAAAAAAAAAAAGTACAGAAATTAGATGGGCGTCATGATGTGTGCCGGTAGTTCCACCTACTCGGGAAGCTGAGGTGGGAGGATCACTTGTGCCCAGGAGTTTGAGGCTGCAGCGGGCTATGATCATACCACTGCACTCCAGCCTGGATGACACAGGGAGACCTTGTCTCTAAAAATAATAATTATCATTCAGTTTTTTAAAAAGCAAAAGAAAAAACCAACAGATCAAGGCCAGGTTGGCTCCGACATACAAGGTGGTAGAAGGAAGGCTAAGAAGAGCACAGCTTAGTAAGGGTCCATATGGAGAGTTCTAGACAGTTTAGGCTGTGGGCACTGGTGGTATGGGGGCAGGGGTCAGCACGGGGTAGGGTGTGGAAGAAAAAGCACCCGATGGGAAGGAAGAGGGGCTGATGAAAGGAAATGGAAGAGTAGCAAAGACACACTTCTTATAGCACTTATTCTCCTTCCTTTGGTTATATATGGATTTGGGTTGTTTAGGAACAGAATTTTGTCATATAGTAACAAAAATACTGTCTTGGAAATTAAGAAGATCCACCAACTAGCTTTGTGATTTTGGGCAAGTCATTTAACCTCTCTGAGCCTCAGTTTCCTTCTCTATAGTAAAAACCACATTTACTAGGGTTAAGGCACTGTTAAAGGTTCTTGACACATACTGTAATCATCACAGCAGCTCTGCAGGGACCTCTCATTTTTACAGATAAGGAAAATTTAGGTTCAGAGGGTGTAGTAACTTGCCCAAGAGTATGTAGCACATATTGGCAAAGCTTGGATTTGAACCCAGGTTAGTTGGACTTAAGGCCAAGGCTAATTTCCCTGGGCCCATAATAACCTATTGAGAAAAAGGCAAGGCCAGTGACCTTCAAGTTCCCTCGTCCTCTAAAATTCAGGCCTGTGACTATGCTGTGACTAATTCAGACCCCTGATTAGGTGAGCTACTCTCTCTGAATATCATGTACATATTTTGAACAGTTCTAGCCAGCTGAGGTCCTGATGTTTATTCTATAGGAAGCTCAACACATTGTGGACCCTGAACACAATTTAAAAGCAGGGTCAGACAAATAGCATCCCTGGTCTTTGGGAAAGAATAAGGACTCCATCTCTGAGGGACATTCCATTTACATTCTAAATCCAAACTCACATTTAGAGCCATAAGGTGCAGGAAGAACTTACTCTTTTTCACACAGTGCAATTGCCTGGGCTTATTACTAATGGATATATTTGGGTATTTGAGAAACTGAACATTGGCTTTTAGTTTCAGAAGGAATTTAGTCTATCCTTCTAGGTAATGGAATGATTATCATTCTCTAAAGATGATATCCATGTGGTATTATCCCAAATACTTGGCCATTTGCCACTATGAGATCCTGCTTGTATCTGATTATGGATCCAGTTTAACGCCACACCCACATACTGTCCACATAAATGAAAAGAACATTTTTCATAAAGACATTTGTCTTAGAAATGTGATTTTCTTTGTAGTGGTTATTTCTAAATTTTATTTATTTATTTATTTGAGAGACAGGGTCTCAATCTGTCACCCAGTCTGGAGTGCAGTGGTGTGATTATAGCTCACTGCAGCCTCAAACTCTTGGGCTCAAGCGATCCTCTCACCTCGGCCTTCCAAGTAGCTGGGACTACAGGTGTGCACCACCACACCCAGCTAGTATTTCTGAATTTCAGAATGCAACACTGGGTCTATCTTTTTTGCTTAACATCTGTGACCTACTAACATATGTAATCATCATCCTGCTTTCCTGTTTTTTGTTTTGGATTTAGAATTTTGCCTAAAGAACTGCTCCAGAAACTCTCAAAGTTATCTGATTAGCGATTACACTTTGCAAACGAAGAACATTTCCCAGCTAGTTAGTTAGAGCAAGATGCTAATAATTAGGCCACAGGTTTGGACTTTGTGTGGGCCAGTTAGTAAATACAGGCATCTTGCAAAGGTATGATTGTGACCCAAGAAGGACCAGGTGAGAATACAGTGTTTTGACAGAAATCCTTCTTGGCTAGAAGGAAACAAAAATTGCCTTAAAGTCAGTAATATCATATTGGGATTACAGCACGTCTTTAAAAAGGAAGGAAAGGGAGAGGGAGGAAGGGAAAAAGAAAGAGAGAGAAAGGAGAGGGAAGGGAAAAGAAGGAAGGAAGGGAAGGAGGGAGGAAGGAAAGAGAGAAAGGAAGGAGGAAGGAAAGAAGGGAGGGGAAAAGAAAAAGGAAAGAAAGAAGAAAGGAAGCCAACAAATAATAGTGGACAAGATCACGGAGATAAATAATAAAGAATAACAGAAGGAGCCCGAACCTGAAGCATGGCGTGACCTTTAATCAGGGCTCTTATTCCTAGCCAGCTTTGAAGCAGCTTTGTCTTTACCTGCTCAATGGATCTCACAATGCTGATGCACGGCTTTAATTTGGGAAGCCTTTCTCTTGAGAGGCGTGTCTTTTCTTGCTCCAAGTCTAAAGTGCTCCCAAGTGTGGCGTTCCCTGTGACAGATGTACTACAGTTATGCTTTAGCTGACTGCAAACCCATAGCTTCCCAGTGCCTGAGTGGTCTGTTTGATGTCCAGGAGTGTGTTTCCTTTGAGAGCAGGTCTTTGCTGGAATATCCTCCAAGAAGGTAGAAAGGTGTCATCCCTTTGTTCTAAAACAGCCACTGATAAATTTCGCTCCCACTGCCATGCAAGCCTGTTCTTTCAGAAGGTCTAAAATGCATTTGCTGATGTACATAACCCTAGACCCACCCCATGGAAAGGCACTGTCTGAGAGAGATGTGAGTCCTCTCCTTTCTCAACTTCTCCCAAGGTTGTCCCATTTTCATAGATGGCCCTAATTCCACATGTCTCACTGTGAATATAAGAAGTTTCAGAAATAGTTGAGTATTGCCAAGGAGACAAGATTCTCTGGCAAATCTCCCATCCATAGCTTTGCTTCTTATAGAAGTCTCAGAGTCCTGTTGACTGCATCACACGTGACTGGCAGGACGAACCAGCTCCATACACATCCATCTGTGATTATTTTGCATGGCTATTTCTCACTGATGAAGCACTGTCATTCTTCTCTGAATTCTAATTCCTACTAGCAGAGACCGTTCCTGAAGGGAGGAAGAAATGTGGCCATAGAGGCCATTTCTGTTGGAACATGTGCCACTTGTTTTCCACCAGGAGTGGCAGCCTCTCCTGCCAGCACTGGTGGCTGCTGAAGGAGGCATTACTTCTCCAACTTTCTCTTGCCCATCCAAGAGAAGGAATTTATTTTCATCTACCAAATAGCTTGCATTCTCTTCTGGCACCCTGATTAGATCAGAAAGGGATAGAAGCTTGGCAAGAAGACTTTTTCCCTCATTTTTATGCCTTATAACAACTCAAGTTAAAAGTACACAAAAAGCTCACTGCTGTTTAAAGTGTGCTTCTAAAGTAAAAGGAAATGTGCACTTTTGGACTTAACACTTGTTTTTCAGCATTTTTACTTGAGATGGCAGTCTAATTAATTATTCCACCCCCCAGGACCGGAGAAAAGAAAATGCGTGAATAATCTGATGTAATAATACTCAACTCAGTGCTGTGGCATAATCGTTATGGATAAATTGCTGGGGGGTTTTTCTTTTGGGTTTTTTGAAAACTCTTCAAAATGCAAAGAGTAATTATAACCCTACAGTTTGGTAAAGATGGGCTTATACATCTGAGAACGCTGACATATTGAAAACAATCTATTCCTTACATCCCTAAGCAAGAAGAAACAATTATCACAGTAAATTAATACCGGGTTTACTGACGAGAACTCAGGGTCTGAAAATCTGTATGCTCCGTCTCCCCCAACCCCTCCAAGCCATTAGGAACATGTACATCATGAGCAGAGTGTCTATGTCTTCAGTAGAATAGGTTCTGAGAATTGAAATGTAGTGGATACAGAATGGACATTGACACAACACAATTTCCCTTTCCTTTTTGTTAAGGGGGGGTGACATGTATTGCTATTGTCATCTAAACAACCTCTGATTTGATTTTTTAAATAGCATTTATTATTTTTAACATAGGAAGTGTAAAGAACAAAAAAAATTGCTCAGCATCCGATTCTTAGAAATTTGCCAAATACAAATAAAAGTATTTTCGTAGCTTAAAATGTCAATACAGATGGGAACAAAATGAAAAGCAAATGCTCCCTTGGTTTTGTTATCAGATTTGTGATTCTAATCCACCTGGGACAGCCCCAGATATGTTCCTAAGAAGATACCAGACTTAAGAATAAAAGAACACATGTCAAGAGAACCCTAAGAATGACAAAGATGATAACATATAACATAATGTTCCTTGTAAAAATGACCTCTGGATATTAAGAGAAGATGACAGAAGAACTATAAAATGCTAAAAAGTGATATCTTTTATGAAGTCAGAAACAACTTTTAACGGGCACATTTGAAGTTATCCAAAGGAATGCAAAGAAAGGCTTCACCCTGTTTTTCAGACTGGTGGATAAGTTATGATCACAAAATCAGCAACACGCTTCTCAGACCATGCGTGCATGTGTAAAAAATCACAGAGATTGGGGGTCAGGTGACTGTATCAAAGTAAACTAAATGTGTAACTTTTTATGACCAGTTTCCTTGAACAATTTTATAACACTTTTATAAAAATGTTAATAGATTTGAGTGATCTCTAAGATATCCATCTGGTAATGAGTTTTAATGATATATACTAGCCAGACCTTCATATTATGATATGTGTGTGTTAAATCAGTACTAGGATTCATATCTTCCCACCATTGAATGCTAAATGATAATGTGGTAGTGTGTGTCTTGACCACTCACTTAAAGGTGATCATAATATCTTTCACTTCTGAAATATATTCCTTTTTTTCCACAGGCCGTGAAAGTGACACCACCTTCGAGAGCCCGGAAATCACTGTGGGATTATGACTTTTTAATTTATGATGGTGTCGTAGACAATACAGCCCCAGACTTCTTAGCATTCAAGGAACATTTTAGCTTAGCTTGGGGAGGTATTTTTTCTCTCTTGGAACACGTTGAGAAGTTTCTCAGGAACTATGCAATACCAGAAGTCAAAATAAAAGGGAATAATTTGGTGGCCCTCCTTCCAGAGTTTGAGCTGAAGAATAAACTTACCAGATATGACCTTCTGTCAGTGTTAGAGGACCCAGCTCATGTCCAAATGCTGATAAATCTTCCAGGGCAAAGGTACAAGGGCCAAGATGGAAATTCGGAGGCCGCCATGAAGATCCAAGCCACATGGAAATGCTACAAAGCAAGAAAATTCTTCCTCATTTATCGCCAGCAGAAGTGGGCATCAGGTGTGATTGCCATTGCTTGGCTGTTACATTGCCATAAGACTCGACTGAAGAAGATACTAAAGGAATCACGTCAGAGACACCTGGAGAATTTCCGCATTCGAGCCAAGGTGCACAAGGCTGCCAGCTGTTAAGGCAGACCTCTTTTTCTAAACATTTCGTGCTTGAGCGGTTGCAATAAGTTGTCTCTTTATCTTCCCTTTCTGTTTCCAACTACCCTCCTCGCCTCAGACTCCCTCGCCTTTCTCTCCCCTCAATGTATGATGCACAAACCCCACATTTGTTTGTGCATCATATTTTAGCCCTAATCAGGAATCTGGCTTTCGTGCCTGCAAAATCTGTTGCAATTTTTCTATAGGAAAAAAAAAAAGTCCCTTCACTTTGACTGTGGTAGTTCTGTCAGAAAATCAATGTTTTAACTGCATTACTTTTTCTCCCTATATATACCTTCTGGCACTTTAATTTGCTCAGAAAAAAAAGATCCTCTCTTGTCTACATTGCTGTCACCACTTTGTCAGAAAGTATTTAAGTTTGCAGACAGCCTTTTAATTAGTGCTCACAATTTCATTTATGTTTGCTTTCTCTTTTTTTCATTCATATTCTGTTAATTAAGTGAGCTGCCTCTAATCTTCCCCTGCCAGTAGCATCATGTAGCCACCTAATTAAATTAATTGGGGAAGATGTTTTAAGTATGTAATTAAATCAATTAATATAATTTATGCCTGGCTTAACTGTACAGTGGAAAAACAGCTGAAGTTTGACTAGATGAATCCACTACAGCTTCCTGTCACTGATCAATGCTCTTCTTGATTTTTAGCATCTGGCAGCCAACTGGAATCGCATCAGGACCTCCAGGAGGACTATTATCCATATCCCATCATTAGGTATAACACTTTTGCCTGCAAATCTATCAGCAACCTCTATTACCCACCACATTATGGCTCCTTGATTGAGTTCAAGGAAGGCCCCTTGTTTTATTCAAATTGGTCTCGGCAGGAAAATGTTCTCGACATGATGAGAGTAATAACACAGGGCCCTCGCTCGAAACGGCGTTTAATTTGGGGATTAAGCAAATAAAGTCATTATGTGGGGGCTGCTATTCAGTGGAGAGGTGATTTGCTGTAATTCGCTTTCATCTGTATGAAATGAACTAAAAAGTTGTATTTTTCCCCCTGAAATAACAGATAATGTTTTCGATCTTCTTTAATGATAGAAGAATACAGGCTTGTATGTGTTGTTGCTGTTACGCCAATAAGCCAGGATATTGCTTATACACTGTTTTTAATCAAATGTGCAGTCAAAATGATAAGCTACATTCTCTGAAATTATTTAGTTCTAATTACGAGCAGATGGGATGCTTTATTTGCACCTAGGGCGCCTGAGCAAAAGGAAATGCTGTGTGAACAAGAATAATTAAGAAGTTGAATAGTGTTTTTTGCGCTTAAATAATCTGCAGTTTCATGTTAATTAGCACTAATGTAATTATTTAATTACATTTATGAATTGGGGAACTTAAAAGCTGTTGTCTGAAACACACTGGTAAAAAAAGGTATGCCAAAATGACATTGGGAATTTCAGAAATTTGCACTGGAGTTTCTTTTAAAACATGAGCTACTGTTAACATGTTTGGGATTTGTTTGCTTCCTTATTTTGTTTTGTTTTGTTTTGCATCTCACTAGTGTGTTAAACTTCCTTGGTGAGGTCAGATTTCCTAAGCTGACTTGCTAGAGTTTTGACAAGCAGCACAACCCATTGAATCTCTTTGTTACATCCATATTAGCTCTTTGTTAAAGTCTTTTAAGTAGAGCAATGCATTAAGTGATCTGTTGTAATAGAATTCTGGATTGCAATTTATTCATATTCATATGTGAGTATAACCAGTTTGTGTACTTATGTGTAGTGTAGAAACATAACACATTTGAACAGTAATATGAAAAGAAAAAAAATTTAAATTATTATACAAATATAATTATTTTTAGATTAGTAAAATATCAATAATAAAATAAGGCAATCTTTTCTAGATTCTGGAGTACTTAGATCTAAGTACTTACAGAAAGTTAAGAAAATACTTGCATTGCACAGAGCCTTTTAGTTTTGGTCTTCTTCATGGCTCATGAAAGAAATTTGTTTCTTAGGATCTAAGTGAGATAAGACAGATGTGAATTTCATTCTAAGTTGGGCTTTTGTTTTGGTGAGACTACCTGTACACACAAGATTATTTCACACACAGAAATTGCACTTGTAATTGATTGCAACCAAAGAGGCTAATTGCAGACCCAATTAGTTGACTTGAGCCCTTCGAATAAGGTGCAAGAGCCTTTGTTCTGCAACTAATTGTGGACCAGACCTAATATTATACGGGAAATTTTGTTTTGCTTTCTCTATACAGGGCCCCCACTTTGCAAAGTTGCTTAGCACAAAGATGTGATAGGCACAAACTTCTTTACTCCTACACTCCCACCTCTGACCCTCCTAAAAACTTCCATGCAGTCTGCTCTGCAGAGAAGCTTGATACAAAGGAGTCTCCAAAGAAGGAAAAATTTGAAAGTAAGCATTATGTAAACTGGGTAATAAAAAAAATTTGAGTGAATCTATCTTAAAATTTCAAAAGAGCTTACTGAATATAAATTAAGTGGGAGTTCCCAGCACTTTGGGAGGATTGCTTGAGGCCAGCAGTTCAAGACTAGGCTGAACAACATAGTGAGACCCTGTTTTAAAAAATTTCAAAAATTGGCCAGGCATGGTGGCGCAGGCCTGTAGTCCTTCTGCTGGGAAGGCTAAGGCGGGAAGATCACTTGAACCCAGGAGTTTGAGATTACAGTGAGCTATGATCATCCCTCTGCATTCCAGCCTGGGTGACAGAGACACTGTCTCTAAAAAAATTAATAAAATAAAATAAATTAAGTGGGAGAATAATGTGGCCAAAGAATCTAGAAATAGAAAACATTATTTTAAATATGATATTAAAACTAGTTTTCTTCTGGATTACACATATTCAGTTTAAATAAATATATGATAAATATGAAGGTCTTCCCTAATGTAGCAATTTTTGTTTGTTGCCAACATGATACCCATTGTAAAGAAAAACTGCTAATTGTGTAATTTCTAAGAGATAAGAACAAGCTCAGAGTTTTTCTCAACTGAGCATTTTACAAGACTAATTGCACACTTTCAAAAGAGAATAATACCTGGGCTTTCATCATATAGTAGTTGTTTCTACAATATGTTTTGGATTTTTTTTTTTTTTTTTTTTGAGACAGAGTCTCACTCTGTCACCCAGGCTGGAGTGCAGTGGTGCTATCTCGGCTCCCTGCAACATCCGCCTCCTGGGTTCAAGCAATTCTCCTGCCTCGGCCTCCTGAGTAGCTGGGATTACAGGCACACACCACCACGCCTGGCTAATTTTTGTATTTTTAGTAGAGACGGGTTTTCACCATGTTGGCCAGGCTGGTCTTGAACCCCTGACCTCAAATGATCCACCCGCCTCAGCCTCCCAAAGTGCTGGGATCGCGGCCGTGCTTTGGATTTTATAAAAATGACTTGTGGACATTAAATTAAGTAACAACAAGCTGTCATCTCCTACGTGTTCCACAGATAGAATTCTCGAACTATGTGTATATTTTTAAGGATATAGGGTACCCTTTTTTGTGTACCACATCCCTGGGAGTCCTTAAAGATTTCAGCTAGATGCCACAAACTTCTTTGTCTCATGCACCAGGGACTTACCTATACAATTCATTAAAATAGAAGTGGATGAAAGTGAAGCAATTTTTTCTCTAAACGTACTGCAAGAAAACTAATCTATTCAATCTAGTAATTTCATTTCCAGAGTTGAGACAGATTCACTAGTGAAAATCAGTTGGTCGGATTCTCTGGTTCAGGCATTTTACACAAGTTGCAGCCTTGTCCTCTTTTTTTCTCCTTCCATAGGAAATTTGCTGTAGAATTAGCTCTACACATAATCACACCATGCTGCTAGCCAACTGGGGCTGCACTAACTTGTTTGAACCCTTCAAATGAAAGCTAAGTAGCTGATAACGGCATAATATATTGTAGTTGTAAGCATTTGGTTATTTATGCAGTTTTGCACACATGGGAATAATTGCATTTTCCAAACTGGTGATCACAGAAAGGATGGCCTTGCAGTAAGGTTTTTGACCACAAAATATTTATAAAGTATTTTAAAATCTATGGCTTGGTAATATGAACAGTAAGACAATTAAACAGTGTGGAGTAACCTCTTTGAAAGGAGGACTTGGGCCGGGCGCGGTAGCTCACGCCTGTAATCCCAGCCCTTCAGGAGGCCAAGGCAGGCAGATCACGAGGTCAAGAGATCAAGACCATCCTGGCCAACATGGTGAAACCCCATCTCTACTAAAAATATGAAAATTAGCTGGGCGTGGTGGTGTGCGCCTATAGTCCCAGCTACTTGGGAGGCTGAAGCAGGAGAATCGCTTGAACCTGGGAGGCGGAGGTTGCAGTGAGCCAAGATCACACCATTGCACTCCAGCCTGGTGACAGAGCAAGACTCCATCTCAAAAAAAAAAAAAAAAAAAAAAGAAAGAAAAAGAAAAAAAGAAAGGAGGACTTATGAAGCTTGATTGATTGTTATGTATTTCAGATAGTATTCCTAGATATAACAAAAATTTCAGCTATTTTTAATCCACAAGAGAAGTAGAATGCTTCTGTCAAAAAAAAACCTGATTTGCCTTGTAATTTTATAAGATGATAGAGAAACATTTTTCAGAGTTTATAGGCTGATCTCTTAATTGGATATTACATATTTTATCATTTTTATTAATGAAATATAATTATAACAAAATAATCTACAGTGGTTCATAACAGGAATAAAATATTAGGGTCTATTTTAAGCAAAATCTATCAGTCAAATGAGAAAGAACCTGAAGAATCCTAATTCCTCTAGAAAAACCAGATGTCTAAATAAAGCCTACAGACTAATTTTGCTCCCAGTTTCTTTGGCCAAGTATTTCCTCCACTTTTAATTTAACCCCTGTGCTTCTTTATTGCAGCACATCGCTTGGTGCTACGTGTAAACTCAGTTGCTTTTTAAAATATATTGACATGAAATGAGACGTGCCAAGTATGGGGCTCTGCTGCTGTGAGCAGTATATGAAGCCACTGCCAGCCAATTAAACCCCCAGGGATGAGTTTCACTCTCACTTCTCCTCCACCTTTAACATGGATGACTAAAAAGAATGTATATAGTTCAGTTTCATATTTTCCCTCTGTGCCCTATTTTAGCAAGTTATTATTCTTGGGGTTAAAACAAGTAGTGGTCTTCAGATTATTCATTCGATAAAAATTGTGGATCCTGGTATTATGAAGTTCATGAAATACAGCATTTTCTAGCTCGTCTGCACTTTCACAGAAGCCTACAAGAAAGGATAGGGAAACTTACTTTTGTGTGCAACCAATCATACGCTGAACTGAGAAAGTCCCAAATGCTTATGAGACTCTTGCTTCCTAACTCCATGCTTTTCTGCCAAGAGATAAAAGCTTGAGCTCACCTACATTTGTGAACAGGGGCAGAGTGGAGGATGGCAGCCAAGGGCGTTAGATCTGCAATCACTTTTTGCTATGCCTCCACGCATATTGGCACCTTTCAACTTTCTCTGCTATGAGCTGGAGTCACCTGATACCCAGTTCAGTGCTGCTTTTTACTTTTGAGTTAACAACTCAAAGACAGGACAGATGTTGTTCCTTCCACCTCAGGCTAGAAAATCTGGACTTTCGATAAAATCTTTGCAGTCTTCAACATATATTTTGGCAAGTAGTATAGAATCCATAGTTTAACTATGGTGTTGCCATACTAGATCCTTGGGATAGGTGTACTGCCAAGACTTCCCAGACAGCATTTCCCAGAAATATCCAGATCTTTGTGAGTATTTCCCAGAAATATCCAGATCTTTCAGAATCAGGAACAAAGTACACTTAAACTTTAAAAATGTTTTATAGCCCAAACCAACACATATTTGTATTCACCCATGTATCCAAATCAACACTCATTGATACTGGTTAGATCAGAGTTGGTCCCATGATCTTGTAATATGAAATTATCCAATTGGTCTTGAGCTATATGATGTTGTACCATGAAATATGGAAACAACATTGAACTAGGTATCAGGTGACTCCAGCTTACAGGCTTTTCATGAGATCTATTAATATTAGGATATGCTGTAAAAGGAATTTTTCACTATAAAAGATAAAATCCTTTACACTCATAAAAAATATTAAAAGGCTTGTTCAGTGGTTCTCAGGACCCCTTTACACTCATCATGATTATTGAAGACCCTAAAGAACATTGGTTTAAGTGGGTTATATCTGTCATTATCAACTGTATTTGAAATTAAAACAGAATAATTTTAAAAATGTTTATTAACTTCTTTTAAAATAACAATAATAAGCCCACTACCAACACTAACCTAAGTAACATATTTTTGAAACATAATTATTTTCTAAAACAAAAGAAATTAGTGAGAAGGGTAGGACTGTCTGACAGGTCTGAAAAATTAATAGAACATGGTTGGATTCTCATATCTGCTTCTGTATTCAATCTGTTGCAATATGTTGTTTTGGTTGACACACATGAAGAAAATCCAGCCCTACACAGATAAGTATTTGGAAAATGGAAGAATAATTTGTATATTTTATAGCCTTTTCAGATAGTTGTGTATATTCTTCTTTGACTTTATACTAAACTCAACAATGGTAATTCTAAGTGTTAGCTGCAATGTGGAATCTACAATCATATTAATAAACTTTTTGTCTTTTGTAACTTGTAAGAGAACAAGACTGAAAAAGGCAAAGAACATCTTAGTATAATTTTGAAAATAGTTTTGACCCTGCAGACTCCCTGAAAGGTTCTCAGTATCCGCTAGGGTCCCCGGATCACAATTTGAGAATCACTGCTGACATGGTTTGGTTCTGTGTCCCCACTCAATCTCATTTTGAATTGTAATCCCCACATGTTGGAGGAGGGGCCTGGTAGGAGACGATTGTATTACAGGGGCAGGTTTCCCCCTTGCTTTTCTTATGGTAGTGAGTAAGTTCTCACAAGAGCCGATAGTTTTAAAGTGTGGCACTTCCCCCCTCGCTCACTGTCTCTCTCCTGCCACCATGTGAAGAAGGTCTTTGTTTCCCCTTCACCTTCCGCCATGATTGTAAGTCTTCTGAAGCCTCTCCAGCCGTGTGGAACTGTGAGTCAATTAAACCTTTTTTCTTCATAAATTACCCAGTCTCAGGCAGTTTTTTTTTTTTTTTTTTGAGATGGAGTTTTGCTCTTGTTGCCCAGGCTGGATTGCAATGGCATGATCTCAGCTCACCGCAACCTCCGCCTCCTGGGTTCACACAATTCTCCTGCCTCAGCCTCCTGAGTAGTTGGGATTATAGGCACGCACCACTACACCCAGCTGATTTTGTATTTTTAGTAGAGATAGGGTTTCTCCATGTTGGTCAGGCTGGTCTCGAACTCCCAACCTCAGGTGATCCGCCCACCTCGGCCTCCCAAAGTGTTGGGATTACAAGCGTGAGCCACCACGCCTGGCCAAGTAGTTCTTTATAGCAGTGTGAAAATGGACTAATACAACTGGCTTTCGTTGCATGCAATGCTGTGCTAACCACTGACAAAAGTTTAAACAAGAGAACTTCCTTACTTTTTTGAAGGTGAATCCATTTGTCCCATTTGGTTTGAGGATGTTTTCAAAACTCAACAAAGGTACTTCTACGTTTTCTACATCTTTATAACAAAATTCCCTAATCCCCTTCAATAGCCCCCAAAAAACAACTATCAGTTTTATTTTAATCTAACTGACAATGGATATACTAAATAAATAACCCAGATAGAGCTGTTTCTTGCCATCTTTTGAAATCCCATCTTCTTGCTCTCTAGTATCTTGTGCTTTCACACTTGCATAAGTAATTAAAACCTGATTACAACCACAGTGTCTAGATCATAGTTCTCTATTATTACAAGATGCTGATGTGCAATCATTTGTGAATATATCACGTGTCCTCTTATTTTTCTACCATTAGAATACCAAAGTTTTCTTATGAATTGGAGCAATTCCAGATTATCTCTGTATCAATGTCACTCTTCTTCATCTTTCATCCAGTGTACTCTCTTGAGTAGAAGAGAAAGGGATGAAGTAAGCCTGAGTATGCTGCTGGGAGGGTGTGATGCATTGAACATCACTGATCACGAGTTTCAAAATGAGGAAAAGGTTGAGAACTACTCCTCCAGACCATCAAACTGAGGCATGAATGACTACCATCCCAGGCCAGGGTGATGAGATAAACAGCTACTAGTTGGTAATCAGGAGTCTGTTGGTAACCTCTTCTCTGTCTTGAGTACCATTGTAAGAAATAGGACTTGGGAGACAAAAGAAACTAGGAGTCAACCACAGGGTAAGAAGCCGAGTATTCAAGAACGTGTGATCTGCTGCAACAACGGGCGTGTCACAGAGGCATGCACCAGTGCCAAGGGGGCTCAGTCACTCAGCGTGACCTTGCTCATGTTCTTAGATTTCTGTGGTTACTCTGAAAGAAAAGCCAATCCTAGCAGAGCTGGTTTGCTGGATGCAAAGAGGCAATTAGTATCATCTGATAGATGTTTATGCAGAAAGGGACTGGGAAAGGCAGTGAAGGTAGAAATGAAGATGGAGAAATGATTGCCAGTAACCCTTGATGAGCAACCTTGGTTCAATGGAGGACCAGAAGTAGTAGATGAATAACTTCAGAGAGGCAGCTCTCAGGTAACCTTCTTTGATGTAGAGACAATAATATTTCACAACTACTTATTTGAGAAAAGGTGGAACTCTCTATCAAACTAGGAATATTTTGCAGGAAGTGAGTATGGCCATAGGAATATTTTGCAGGAAGTGAGAATGGCCATGAGAAAAGAGGCTGTGATCCTTTCTACAGTGATGAGGAAGAGAGAGTGCCTCTTTCTGCTAGTGTTGTATTCTGTGCTAATGAGGACCTGGAAAAAGCTACAAATCCCACTTACCACTCTTTGAATTCTCCAGAAGTTCTCCAGCTTACAGAACCCAATTTTAGGAGAGTTGAAAGAAGGAGCGATGAGAACACACAGGAGAAAGGGCTAAGAATTTAAAAGACAGGCCGGATATGGTGGCTCACCCCTATAATACCAGCACTTTGGGAAGCTGAGGTGGGTGGATCACTTTAGCCCAGGAATTTGAAAGCAGCCTGGGCAACATGGTGAAACCCTGGCTCTACAAAAACTACAAAAATTAGCCAGATGTGGTGGTGTGCACCAGTAGTCTCACCTAATTGAGAGGCTGAGGTGAGAGGATCACTTGAGCCCAGGAGGTTGAGGCTGCAGTGAGTTGAGATCGCACCACTGCACTCCAGCCTGGGCAACAGAATGATACCCTGTCAAAAAAAAAAAAAAAAAAAAAGAATTAAAAAGATTATTTGAGTACGGGCTTCACACATGTTTCATTCATTTATTTGACTGGAGATTTCACAAGTGCCTGCTCTAACGTAGCTATGAGTCTGGTTGCAGGAGCTAGAGTGGTGCAGGTAAAAGAAGAGATGGACAACAAAGTAAACAACCAAGCAAAGAAATATGTAGTGACAACATGAGAAAAGGGTGGTGAAAAACACGTGCAAGAGAATGACAGTGAAGGGAGACTAAGAACTTTAGAAAAGGGTGGTCAGGCATATAACGCATGATGTTGAGGACCTTATTGCCTCAGTAGAGACCTAGCAACTCTTCTCTTCTGCTTCCCTCTCCCACTTCTAAGGACTCTGACAATTACACCTTGTCCAGCCAGACAATCCAGGATAATCTCTTGATTTTAAGGTCGGTTGATAGCAACCTTAATTCCATTAGCAACTGTTTTTCTTCTTTGTCATGTAATCCAATATATTCACTGGTTATGGGTATTAGAACTCGGACATTTTTGAAGAGCCATTATTCTGCCTACCACAACAACTGAAAATAAAAGTGAGAAAAGAGGCCAAAGCTCTTTGTCCCTTCTGGAGTTCTTCTCTGCTCACACTTGGAGAGTCTTTTATTTTCTATAACTAAATTTCTTACAAGAGCTAATATGTAGTATCTAAACTGTATAATAATTGGTAGGTTTATGTGACCTTGGACAAGAGACAAGACACTTACCTTGAGTTTCCTTATCTATAATATGACAGGATTGAGGATAATGGTCTCTCAAAACTCCCTCAGTGTTCCTAATCAGACCCTGGAAGAAATAATGTCATTGTAGATTATATTCCAAAGTGTAGTGTCTCATCGCCACTGGGCATGTCTACTGAACTCCCGCAAACCACGACATCCTTGTTGATAGTTTCCTGGTTAAGTCACTGTTATATTTAGTGTATGCTACCAACATTGATGAAATCTTTTCACCTGTCAACACATGTACTTTATGGATGTATAAAACAAAACAAGTCTGACTAAAAAAATATAGTGACTCCCAACTTCTGCTCTGCTGATGTCATTGTACATTGCATCGTATCTCGTCCATGTAGAATGGTCTGTTGCTTGTCACAGAGTTTGTTGTTGTTGTTATATGTTTTGGAAACACCCATACCTTGTAACATTAAAGTACCTTGTGTTTATAAAGCACTTTACAGCTTACAAGATGTTTTCATATCTGTAACTGCATATGATTCTCTGTAACAATGTTCCAAGATTAGCATACACTTCTTTAAAATGGGTATATTCTATGTAGACATTTTATATGCATTCTTGATCAGTGGTAACAGAGGTCCCAAGTAATTTGTTGGAAAACTGACTTCAAACAGTGGAATGGAACACAGACTTATTCACTCACATGCTGCATATGTGGCAACAAAGTGATCAGACATCTTTTATATTTTAAATTGGACATCATCTTAATGAGACATATTATACTGCTTTTATCTTTACTTTTGAAAGGCAATGCAGTCATGGAATACCCTCAGGCACTTTTCTTAATCACACTTTATTCTTTAGGCATTTTCCTGCCTTTTTATACTCTTGCTATATGTTATCCACAATACATCTTTCTAAACATTTATTTGAATATAGATAAAATTATACATATACAAAATCCCAAGGTATGATATTGCAGTCACACATAAAGACATTGGAGTTGTAACTGCCTATATTAGCTTTTATATGTGGAATGGTTCTCTAAATTATTTGAGAGATTAATAATTTTTCAAAAATGATTCGAACAGCTCATTTGTCCTTCTGCCTCTCTCTTTAATTCTTAAGTCCAGATGCAAAGCAAAGAGAGACTTTTAGATGATTGTAAAGTCATTTAATTTCCAGACGTTGTCTAGTGTTTAAACACCGACATCAAAGCAAAGAGTCAATTATCAGAGTTCATTTGGTCTGAAGCCCCATTGCCTGAATTGCCATAGTTTTCCTTATGCTGAAGAGGAAATGTGTGTCACATCTTGAAGCTGTGGTATATAAAATCACTTTATCTAGAGCAGTTTAACTTGAAACATGTGTTTGGGCTCACTAACCACAAGGAGGCATTGAAGCATCTCTTCAAAATGTGAAAAGCAATTTTATGAAGAAAAAAAGAGTTACAGTTGTTGAATTTCATATAAGCAATTATACCTGCTTGTGAGTACGCATGCTTTTTAAGTTTATGTTTTGATTCACTTTTTTTTAATGACCTGAAATATCAGCAGAAAGTGTTTCCACTGTTGTTTCTTTTGTGAGAGATTTTTGGACAATAGTAATCCATATGTGTTTTCCCTTCTGCTCTGTTTCCAGTGGAAATGAAGGCAAACTGCAGGACTTTTATTAGTACTGACAAAGTAACTGCATTAGCTCTTCTTGCCCTTTGAAGGTTAAAAGTTCTTTTGACTGTGAGCAGAAGTTGATTTCTTTAGTATATGAATTATTTAAATATGTATTCCTGACAGCAGGGGATTTATCTGAAATCTGTGTGTCACTTAAGAATGATTCTGGAACACATTTTCAAAATACCACATAGGAAGCTCACATTAAGAAGCCAAAACAATATTTTTTTAACCTGAGCATAATTTTCTTACGCATCCTTGTAAACATTCACATTTCATGTCAGAAATTTTCTCCATGTTTTGTCATCTTGATTCTTAGCAGCCTTGTTGGTATTAGAAAATGTGAACCCCTCTGTTACAGAGTATGTTGCTTAGCACATCTTCCAGAATAATGTTTAATTCCCCCGAGAAACAAGCACCTCATTCTTCGGGATTGGTTTGTTTCTGTAAGATGCTTCAGAGAAAATGTTTTCCTGGAAATATGGACTGTGACATTTTGAAATTCTCTTGTGCCATGTTGCTATATTGACTTGCTCTTTCTGCCTTCTGACACCTTGTTTGCCTTTTAGGGTATTCCCAGCCTGTGAGAGAACATATTGCCGATTTCAACACACAGCAGAACACGCAGCTGGGGAGGCTGTGTGACATCTTAGGTACAGTCAACAGTTTTACACAAGTGACTCTTTGGAATGTTTATCAGTGGATGTTGATAAAATGTTTTATTTGTTTGTTTGTTTGTTTTTTGATTATTTTTTCCCTCTACAAGGAAAAAGCTCAGATTTTTAATCTACTTACAGGGCAATTCAATGTTTTATTTTAAAAAACAGATTTGTAGTAAAATCAGCTTGAATTAAAAAATGACATTTTAACCAATTTACTTGGACAGTTTTCTAGATTCTCTTTGCTACAGGTTTAGATCAGAATTTCTCTCCTGTAAACCAAAAATCTTCTTTATTTACTGAATCTTGCAGTGAGTGAAATCAAAATTTTACATTCGTGTCAGTCTTGTCTCTTATAATATCTGGGGAATGAGTGAAAGGTGGTATCAGAAATGAAGCATTGTGTTTTCATAAGAAGAAAGAGGGGAAAATGAAGATAGAATTTTAAAAGAAGGTTTTATTTAAATATAGAGCATCTTGTTATTAGAAAACGTGAAGTGCCTAATGGAGGGAATTTTTGG
The DNA here is from genome assembly GCF_049350105.2 of Macaca mulatta. NCBI lineage: Eukaryota > Metazoa > Chordata > Mammalia > Primates > Cercopithecidae > Macaca > Macaca mulatta. The sequence continues at coordinate 44,930,105 of NC_133412.1, forward strand.
AAATACAGACCTTGATTGAGTGATGTGTACATCTTTGTGAAAGTCAAGTTCTGATACTGGTTTGGTCAGTTCTTAGTCAGGCACCCATCCGGAGCCAGGCAGGAAGGATGCCTGAATGTGACAGCTTTGGTTGACACTATTCAAGGCCCGGGTTCAGATTAGGCTCTAAGAATATAGGTTGCAAAAGCTAAGCAATAACATTGAATCTGTTTGTGAGATACTTGCCAAAAATTCAAGTTTGTTACATAAAAATTAGATTTTTATTAGTTATCAAATAAGAACTTCTTTGTTTTGTTAAAATGCAATTTCTTTGGCCCTTATTTAAGAAAAACAAGGAAGACTTTTAAATGATGAAGGACCAACTTAGCTGGCTCCCTGGAATGACATACTTTACATTATTCATATATATTTCAGCATCATTATTATTTTATAAATGCCATTTGGTAGCAAAAAATACATCAGTACTAGAAATTTACAGTGTCCTAAAATAATAATCATAATTGCTTTAATCTATTATCTAGGCACTAAGATTGTTTTTCAGCATTACAAAAAATTTTTTTAATGACTTAAGATTGACTTGTTAGTATTAAGCTATTTCAACTAAAAACCTGACTGGATGGAAACCACTGAAGTTTAGCGGAGGGCAGACTTTGCTGTAATTTATTTGAATTAATCTTTTTCTTCAGCTTTTTATATCCCTTTCTATATATAGTACAAGCCATCACCAAATAATTTCTTTATAAAAGATTCTTATTATTGGAAAAGACTTGAAAGTATTAGGCTTCTATTTTAAACAACTCAATAATTCAGTCTATCTCTACCTGCAATGGAATATTTTGCTTATATGAACATTTCTGAGAGATTATGAGCCAAATGCCTTTTTCTTGGTACATAGTCTTTATGATATAGCAGTGCAATCATAAAATGTCTTCAAGAGGAGTAATGAAAGTTTAGAAATAGATGAAAAAAAGTACTTTCTTGTGAAATAAAAATGTGAATAAACTAGAAAAATAAGTAATAATTTCATGGAAGAATGGATAATTATCCTTTATGGTTTTTCTTTCTTATTCAGGGGAAACAAAGATAATCCAGTCACACTGGTAAGGCTGGTCACTAGATATTGTCTGTGAATTCATGGTTCTCAAGTGGAGACCCCAATGGCTAGTTCCTAGATGAGTTCAGCAAGAAAGTGACTGATTACTGACTAGCAATCAAAGAAAGCTTCATCTTCGTATCAATTCCTTTCCAAAATTACCTGTCAGTTAATTTTGAACATGTGTAAAATTAACCCATGATAAAACCCATTAATACTGAATATTAGAGTTGGTGATATGTATTCCTTTGCCAGAAATGAACAGGAAAGGTGAAATTGGCAACATGATTCCTTTTATCATTTGTAACCTAGAAATTTCTTCCCAAGAAAAAATTTGCTTTTCATCTGCTACAGTCTATAAGCTATTTTTGTTGTTTTTCTGCCCTATTCTTTCATACTTAAAAAAACTCATTCATTTGATTTTTAAAACCTCTATTGTAATTTGGTTAGATGCTAGTCTCTTCTTCAAAACACAAGACTTCGAATGACTGATTTGATGATTCAGCAATTGGATGCAAGTTATTTACTTACTGTCTTCTCAGTTAATTTATTTTGAGGTTTATGCTTCAAAATTAAATGGGAGCCACCTAAATATTCACATGTATGCAGCACCTGCTGTGGGCCTAGCACTGCGCCAGTTCAGAAAACACCCCTTCTAGGTCTCTGGAGAGGGAGATTTCTCTTGTATGCCTTGCGTCTAGGCATAAAAGACTTTCTCAACTTTGCAAATCTCTCCATAATCCCTTCAGTCAGTTCACAAGTGTTTATTGAGTGACTCCTACATATTCCACACTGTGCCAGGGCTTGGGGGAATATAAGAAATAGTACAAACATTGCCTTTAAGGAGCTTGGAGAGACAAGATTAATAGATTGGAAACAATAGGATAGAACACAGAGGACACTACTTCATGTTAAATCTTGAGGCACTGATCAAAAGGAACGTAGGGAGCCGGGCGCGGTGGCTCACGCCTGTAATCCCAGCACTTTGGGAGGCTGAGGCGGGCAGATCACGGGGTCAGGAGATCGAGACCATCCTGGCTAACACGGTGAAACCCCGTCTCTACTAAAAATACAAAAAAGTAGCCGGGCGTGGTTGTGGGCGCCTGTAGTCCCAGCTACTCGGGAGGCTGAGGCAGGAGAATGGCGTGAACCCGGGAGGCGGAGCTTGCAGTGAGCCGAGATCGCGCCACCGCACTCCAGCCTGAGAGACACAGCGAGACTCTGTCTCAAAAAAAAAAAAAAAAAAAAAAAAAGGAACGTAGGTGTGGGGGCAGCTGGGAAGTCACTGTTGGCCAGCCTAGTCAGGGTGGGCCAGGAGCACATTCACACACCCGTGCTGTTTCTTGAGCACTTACTATGTGCCAGATGCTGCACCATATACTTTCTGTATCTTCACTCATTTAATAGTGTCTAAAACAATACGCCCCAGGTGGTTGTATTCCCCTTTTTACAGATGAAGAAATGAATGCTTAGAAAGGTTAAATACCTAGAATTTAATCAGTCTATGCTCTGTATATATACTCTGCCAAACCAATCAGAGAAATCTTAAAATCCCCTCTTTGCCCTACTTGCCTAAGAAAACGTTTACAGTGCTCCCTCCTCTGAACTTCTTTAAGTATCTGGTCTGTGTGCTTCATCAGCCCACAATGATTGCTGTATTTCCCTCCACGTTTAGCCCAGGGCTTTGCCCCTACAGACCAGTCAGCTATTTTGTGAATGAATGGATGAACAAATGAATGACTTCATTGACTGCTGATTTCCTATTCATACTCCCTGAAATATTGTGCAGCATGGAGTGGATACTCTCATTTCACTATTCCATTTGGATGGGATATTTAATTAGGGTTTCTTGTGATGTTACATGTAAGAAGCACATCTTAAGAAGGAGAAAAGTTAAATTAAGGCAGTGTTTCCTTTAAACCAAAAATCACAAAACCTGCTTTTTAAGTAATATACTCCTCTTTGGGAATCAAGCAGGGGAAAGGCTGGTTTCCTGAAATAATCATTGCTATGATTATAATCAGACCATTTATTTGAACAGGACATTCCCTAAATTGGCCCTGTCAAGTCCATACAGAATAAGAAATTGCAATTTCATCAGCTTTGTAAAGTTAATAGCTCTGTTTTATAATTTACTGAAGTTAATGGAATAAATTTTTAAAGCAGTATGCAATTCCTGTTGATGTTAATGGGAGTTGTATGGCTAAATCCCTATGTATTATTTGAAAGTACATTTCCAAGGTATCTCACAGCCCTCCTTCTGAAGGAATCATTGCATCTATTTTTTTTGGTGGTGGTGTTATTTATATTTTCTTTAGAGAAATGCTGAACTGTAAAAAAGCCAGTTAGATTGCTCAGATAGTACAAAAGCAATCTAAATTAACCTCAACATGGGTTTTGGATATGCTCTTTATTTTAAACTGCACAACATCAGTCGGATGCCAGAGTTCATAATGTCATTTACCTTCACACCAGTAATTAACATTGTGCCTGTTGTTTTTAGATGCCAATGTGAATGTCATCTACATCTGCTCCCATCATATGAATGATGAGTTAGTGCTGTATTACAAACAAATCCTAAGTCTACATGCAGCCGTCAAATCGGGGAACCTTGAGGACAGAAGTGACCTGCAGGACAGGATCAAAATTATCACCCCTGAAGCTGTAAACATCTTCCCCGTGAGTTTGTCTTCTAATTACTACGGTTTCAGGGATGCAGTAAAATTAAATTGGAAATTTTATAACTTGCAATGCTCTGGTACACATCAGTGAAATATTATTGCAAGTGTAACAGCTTTACTGATTAGACTACTAGTTGGTCTGTAGGAAATAAATATTCCAGTTTAACTTTCAGACTCAGTGGAGCTACCCCTGCCCAGTTTCTCTGTAGTCGTAGCCTAATTCCAGTTACTAGGTGGTACCATCAAGTAGGTGGATTTATAACATGCACCATTCCTTTTTCTTAATTTTGTGTGGAGGACACTAAGGCAGAGAAAGGCTGGGCCTGCCCACAGTCACAAAACTAGTTAGGAGCAGAACTAGACCAGGCCCTCTCTTTTCTGATCCACACGGGTACTCCATGTTTTTTTCCCCTGAGGGGAATTTGGCTTGATTTACCATATCAGATGGTTCCTAATGAAAAATGTTCAGGTTTTTTTTTTTTTTTTTTTAATTGTGCTGATTTTTTAGTGAATGGAATGAACTCTGAGTGAATCCTATTCCTAGACAAGAGGCTTTGGGAAATTCATGGAATGATAAAGGCAGCGTTCTAGAATAAGGCAGTACAAAAGACGGCTTAAAACGAATTTATCTACATTTTAACAAGAATTTGAACTTTCCATGTTAACCAGATAACAGTTTAATACCTAATGGACTATGCATTTTTGAGGAGACTTTTTTGGTGTAATTAAAGATAGCTGTTTTCATTTACAACTGAAATGCACCAAAGTCAACTGTCTCTCTGTTGCCAAAGTGATTGCATGCTATACATAGGGAACATCTATGTGTTGGGTGACTACCCGTTAACACTTCAGATGTACCATGATTTGACCAAAAAAACAGGGGGTTTGGGGGAGGGACCTAAGGAAAGGCTTGCCAGGACTGGGGAGAGTTTCGATAGCATTTCTACTTTGCTGATACTCACTGAATTGTTGTCAGGATTTATTCTTTTCTACCAAAATGAACATTTTATTTTTTCATAACTGGACGCCTCAGTATTCCTTTAAAAACCCTCTGCTCAGTTTTGTTTCATTGGCACTTTTGGCTGTGAAAGAGGAAGGCGAGGACAGGGGCTGGGGAAGCAAAAGAAAGGACAAGTGGCAAATCACTGCCACTTACGTACATTCTTGGGAACCTTCCAATATCCTCCACCAATGTAAGAATTTCTTTGGTGCTTCCTAGTTATTGTTTGGCCTCACTGACACAGTTACTATGGACATTAGGGTGCAAGGAAGAAAAAGAACTACCATTAGTGTATAGTTAAATTCCTGATTTTCTCCAGCCAGAAAATTGATCTAATGGCTGCTAGCTATTAGTAAGGAGTTTCTGCACATCTGAAATGCCCATATACATTAAAGAGGCATAGAATGGGGAAGGGTCACTAGATTGGGGAGAAAAAAAAGTGAGAAAACTAACATTTTTCAAATTCTTAGCATACAGTTTCTTTTCTTTCCTTTTTTTTTTTTTTGAGACGGCAGAGTCTCACTCTGTCACCCAGGCTGGAATGCAGTGGTGCAATCTCAGGTGACTGCAACCTCCGCCTCCCAGGTTCAAGTAATTCTCCTGCCTCAGCCTCCTGAATAGCCGGGATTACAGGCATGTGCTACCACTCCCAGCTGATTTTTGTATTTTTAGTAGAGACAGGGTTTCACTATGTTGGCCAGGCTGGTCTCAAACTCCTGACCTCAAGTGATCCGCCTGCCTCGGCCTCCCAAAGTGCTGGGGTTACAGGCGTGAGCCACCATGCCCAGCCCAGTTTCTCATTTGATTCTCAGAATAATGCATCAAGATGGAAAGATAGCTCTTTTTATCCATCTCTCTTTATGGCTGAGGAAACCAATACTCCGTTTCTAATCCAAGGTTACTAGTAAGGCCAGAGTGTGAACCACAATCTCTCTACCCCAGAGCAGTATCATGAGTTGGAATGACTGCCTTGCTCCTGGATGACCTGGGGCCTTGGGCAAGCCCCCTTACCTCTCTGGTCCTCATCTATAAAATGAGATCCTGGATTAGATCATTTCAGAGTCATCTTCAACTCTATCATCCTATTACCTGAGAACTGTACCCTTGCTAGTCCACTATTTGGCTTCTAAGCAGGAGACAGGCACTCACAGATGCACATAGTATTGGTTTACATCTTTATGAGTAGAAACAAACAGGCAAGGTTTTAAGTACTTAATAGTTCTCCTCATAGCTCAAGTTTAAATTATTTGAGTAATTACTCATAAGCAATCAACTTTTTAAAAATGCAAAAATTAAATTCTTACTTTCAAATCAGTTATTGTTCATGTTTGGTGATTGCTTTATTTGTTTTTAATGGGTTTGAGAAATTGTATCAGTGCTGATTTTCATTTAAATGGATGGCTATGAGATTTTTTAAAGCATGCCAAAAATCTGTTTGTACATCTCTCCAAGTTACTATATGATTCTTGAATTTGTAATGGTAAAATGTGCTCTTTATAAAAGTCATTATGTCTATTTTTAGACATTTCAGTGTTTATGAAGACATCCTAAACAACTACCTTTTATCTCAGGTCAAAAAAAAATCAGTGGTGATAAATTAAATGTAGCTATAATTCAATGGAACTAGAAACATTTTAGATTTTGTCATCTGTGTCAATCCATTGCCTGGATCTGATGATACTGATGTTCTCCAAATGGTCATACAAGACCTGTGATTAGTGATACATCCTTTGCCATCACTCATTCACATTTAAATCTGTATTAAACACATATGGAACACAATATTGTGGCAGCATCTTGCCTGGAGTCTAGGGCATGCCCGCAGATGACTATAATACTGAGTCGGGTAGAGTACTTGCCAATAGAAACAAGCAAACCTAGAGGAGATGGAACTCCATCCTGGCTGGAAATGTGCTCAGAATGTTAACATTAGGTTCTATTGCTGCGTCTGCCATCCTCCTTCACATCTCAAAAACCCACCAGGTCTTTACTACTCACTCGATAAAATAAGGAACTTGTGGCAGCAGTGGCATGTCAACTGTGTGAGCGGGGTTTGAATCCTGCTTCTGCTGTTTACTAGCTGTGTGACTTTGAGCAAATCACTTGAGGCTTAATTTTCCCATCTCCAAAATAGGGATAGCTAATTGATTCAATGTCATATGGATCAAACGAGAGATCACGTCAAAGGCTTTGATCTTGTGAACTTACCATGAAAAGATTGCTGCCTTGGAATCCTCTTCTGGGTGCCCTGAAAAGCTCACCACAGACATCGTAACTCAAGTCACCTATTTAGTTCAATTTTTTTACGTGTCTTCATTGGAATAATTTACGGGAAAAAGAAAATAGTGAAATAAACAAGGAAGAAAGACAGTGACTAACCAGATGGAAAACACAAACCTGCCAGGTGTTATCACTGGCCATTGTCAAATGGAACATTGGGTTTCCTAGAACTGCATTCTCAGAAGTATGTTTTTTCAATGGATTTAAGGCCAGGTGCAGTGGCTCACACCTGTAATCTCACATTTTGGGAGGCCAAGGCAGGTGGATCGCTTGAGCTCAGGAGTTTGCGACCTAGCCTGCCATGTCAGGCAACATGACAAAACTCGGTCTCTACAAAAAATACAAAAATTAGCCAGGCATGGTGGCACACGCCTATAGTTCCAGCTGCTTGAGGGGCTAAGATGGGAGGATCGCTTGAGCCTGGGAGGTCGAGGCTGCAGGGAGCCGTGTTTGCACCGCTGCACTCCAGCCTGGGTGACAGAGTAAGACTCTGTCCCTGCTTCTACAAAAATAAATAAATAAATAAAAATAAAAGGATTTAAAATTACAGTAGAAAAGGCATATTGCATAGATCTAAGGAACTTGGAATAGAACACCTAATCTGGAGGAAGGGCCCAATAGGGGAAATCATGTAAATCCTTGTCTCAGAGGAGCTCTGTTTTTGCCTTTTAAAATTGTGGTAAATTATATATAACACAAAATTTACCATTTTAACCATTTTTAAATGTACAGTTTGGTGGCATTAAGTACATTCACACGTTGTACAACCATTGCCACTATCAATTTCAGAACTTTTTATCATCCCAAGAAGAAACTCTGTACCCATTAAGCAGTAAGTCCAAAAGAGCTCTTGTTTTAAAGGGAAAGTTATTTCAGAGCTGGAAGGACCCTAGAGACTTCTCATCCAACCCCTCATTTGAATATGAGAAACAGACTCAGAAAGGTTGAGTTTTCTAAATCACCTAGCAAGTCACAAATTCAGACTGAAATGCAGGTGTTCTCCCCAGTCCAGTTCTCTTTCTCCCATACTCAGGAATTATCAGGAATTATACTCTCTGACAATCTGCAAACTGGTGCATCTGATATTCCTTGAAACAATCACTTAGCATTTCTCCATGTTTTTATGCTGCAGTAAGTAGACAATTTTTCACTAGAATTGGGGTAGTAGATGCTAGTCTATAAAATCCCTTCAACTCCCTTGAGACTCTGGCACTTTTACATTATATTAATTGTGTAACATTTTAATGACTTTATTTTTTATTTTTTTTGAGACAGGGTCTTACTGTGTCACACAGGCCAGAGTGCAGTGGCATGATCTTGGTTCACTGCAGCCTTGATCTCCCTGGCTCAAGGGATTCTCCTGCCTCAGCCTTTGAGTAGCTGGGACCACAGGTGTGTACCACCACGTACCTAGCTAATTTTTTTGTAGATAGGGGGTCTTGCCACATTGCCCAGGCTGGTCTCAAAGTCCTGGGCTCAAGTGATCTGCCCGCCATGGCCTCCCAAAGTACTGGGATTACAGGTGTGAGCCACGACACCTAACCTGACTTTATTTTTAAGAGGGTTTTCTCTATAAAAATAATTATTACCATTTGTTGAGCATCAATGCTGTGTATTATACTAGGAATTTTACATTTGTGATCTTATTTTAAAAGCCTTAGAGCAACCCCAACAAATGGGTAATTTTTATTCTTATTTAACAGGTGAAGAAACAAGCTCGGGGGGGTCTAAGTTACTTGCCTACATTAATAGAGCTTATAAGTGACAGAGCTGGATTCAAAGCCAGACCTGTTTCACTTTAAAGCCCCATCACTTTCCTGTGTGCCATGCTGCCCTCTTCTCTAGAGGGAGGAAAACAATCTTGGATTATTTTATTCTATCCTTAGGTAATGTCTTTCCCATGCCCATCTTCACCTGATAAAATCTCACCCATCCTTCAGAATTCACCTCAACCCCAACCTCTTTCGTAATAATAGTACCAGCTAACATTCATTAAGTCTTTATTGTATCCAAGGCACTGTTATAAGTAATTTACATACATTATCTCATTTAATCCTTACAGCATCCTTATGAGGTAGATACTATTATTACACTCATTTTACAGATGAGGAAACGGAGGCACAAGGAGAATGTGTATTTGCCTTTCCAACTCTCCCCACCAGCATGCCTCTCGAGGGCTCGGCAGATCCTTAGGGCCCTTCTCTGCCCCGTCTCAGTTATGTGTTAACTGTTATTCGTTCCCCACCTCTCGAAAGCAGAAACATGATTGTGTTAGTTTTGGTGTATGCTGACCATCTAGCTGTTTCCTCTGCCCCCATTAGACTAGCTAGAATTATTTATTTAATTGAATAAGACAGTCACATGTATTGCTGAGCTGGGTCTAACTAGTCAAAAATAAAACAAAAAGAGTTTTTCACTGAAAAATGAATTTGAGTCTTGCTGAAATTTTCAATTATTTTCTATTTGTGAATCCTTTCCAGAGTTGTTGCCTAGAACCATGATAATCATTATAAAAGTGCATGTTATCTGAAGCAGATTTAGTAGTAGAATTTTGGAAGGAGGGTGTCAGGTCAAGTGCCTTTTTTCTACTCAAGCATTTAAACAGTTGCCAGAGTAGGAATCTATATAGTAAAGAATGCTATGGGGCTTCTTTCTTCATTTTTTGTATTGATTTTCCAGACACTTTAGTGTTAAACCATGCCAGAAGTGTTGCAGAGATGAATCACTATTACCCAAAGGCCGCCAGCCTCTTTTCCTTCTGACAGAAGGATAATTCCACGTGGATCAAATAAATACAGATGTGTAGTAATTAGTTCTATTCCCAGTGAGCCTATTTCCAACACACTAAAGATGTGAGCGATTACGGAACCTCACCCCAACAGCTTTTATCAATTTAAACTGCTAAACAACAGGATAGGTCATAACCCAGCCTGCTATTAATAATGTATTTATTATGTGCAACATTATAAATTAGGTGTATGGACTAGAAAAAAGGACACTTTTTAACAATAATAATATGATCTTCCCCCAGAAGCATCATATGTGCCTGGCCACTCACCTGATGTACAGTCCCAAGGCAATCAAAAGAATAAAACATCTCATCCGAGGAACAGAGGCCTACATCGTCAGCGGGCTCCTCCACAGAGATGATTTAGCTGTGGCCGATATGTTAGACATACCCATCCTGGGCTCTGAGCCTGAACTAGCTCATCTTTATAGTACCAAATCTGGAGGTAAACGTGTCTTTGACAGTGCCAATGTGGCAGTTCCTCCTGGAATAGATGACATTTATAGTCAGCAACAGGTATGTGGGGTGGACAAGTGAAGCTCTGTTCAAATATTTGAAACATCCTCTTGATCTTGGACAACTTCCAAGTCTTGTGGAGCCAGCTCTACCCAATGAAGGATAGGTGGAATAGTTGAGTTGATTTGAGGGAATCTATTTTATTTATTTATTTCTGAGATGGAGTCTCACTTTGTCATCCAGGCTGGAGTGCAGTGGTGTGATCTGAGCTCACTGCAACCTCCACCTCCCGGGTTCAGTGATTTCCGGCTAATTTTTGTATTTTTAGTAGAGATGGGGTTTCACCATGTTGACCAGGCTAGTCTCGAACTCCTGACCTCTAGTGATCTGCCCGCCTCAGCCTCCCAAAGTGCTGGGATTGCCAGCGTGAAGAACTACGCCCGGCCTCAGGGAATCTACTTTAGAACTTTGTGTTTTAAAGTATTTTCCTGTTAGTCTTGCAGAAATTGCTGGAATTTCCAAACCCTTTACTCATTTGGAATAAGCACTGTTAAAATGTATGTATCATTTGGACTAATCTGCTATCAATGTTTAATGCTTTAACATGGATTAATTCATCATCATATCAGCCAGTCATTAAATAGGATCCTAAGAAATAGGAGAGTCAGTTTTCGCTAAAAGCAGTGGGTTTGGAAAACTCCAGTGAGTGATCCTCCCCACTGGGTCAGATTGCAAAGGGCCTGTGAACAGAGGGCTGCAGACTTCCTTCGCTCTTCAGGAAGCGATCTAAAGGGAGGAGGGGAAAGATCTCAGAAAGGGGAAGTAAGGCAGCTCCAGGAATAAAACTGGGGAAGTAAGACAGCTCCAGGAATAAAACTATCTGTTTTTGGTTTTGCCTTGGACCAAGTGTGTGGCTATGCATTCTTCCAGCAGATAGTCAGGGCCTAAAACATTAGGAGAAATGTATTAGCCACTAGAAACGTTTTCTCTTTGAGTTAGCCCTGGCAGGTGTTCTTCCATTTAACTGCCATCTGTTTTCATAATAGAGAAAATTAAAAGACAAATGGCTGTTAACATTTCCTAACCTCTGTTTCAGTACACCTCTTGACCATTACTCTGAGCCAATCACAAATTATCCCCCTACCCACTTCTTGGGAAACCAGAGAACCGTGCACAATGAGTCAGTTTGTGAGGGACGATATTTAGGGATCCCCTCCTACTCTCAGTTGCCTGATCGTGATGCTCTGCACCTCACAGCCACTGAGCTAAAAAATCTAGCCTTTCAACAAATCATACTTTGCAGAGATTAGTTTGAAGATACTATTAGCTTATTAAATTGCCCACAAGTATTTCACTCTTGCTAGAGTATTCTTGGGCAATTTTCATGGGCTCATGAAGGAGGTTTTTCTTAACGGTATCACAACCTAGGAAAGTCGCAGGCAATTTTAGCAGGAGTGGAACAGAGAGGCTCCCCCTGAGCTGTTATATCACTTCCATTGTCATTAGCCACCACTGGAATTTGAAGATAACAAGGCAGATTGCTTGACTCTGCTTCCCAGCAGAATATCTATCTGGCTGTTACACTTATTACAAGCGAAATACATTTTTAAATGATACTATTGCACACATGCACTATACATTAAACAACCTTCAAAACTTTAACATGTATGTGCAATATTTATATTGAGTCTTGCCTTCATCTTCACTGAGGAAATCTCAGGCAATCTTTGCTATGAAATATTTCAGAACTGCGTATGTTGATTATAGTTAAAGATGCAGGCACATTTAATGCAGTAAAATCTCCCTCTAGTGCTAGTATTCAGAAGTATGACTAAAAACCTCCTTAGAGACATATCAGATTTGAGAGATGTCATTTGACCTATGGTATGTGCAAATTGTATAACAATAAACCAATATTTCACCTGAGTTCTACTCTGCTTGTTTGGAAAACATACATCTGAGGTCATCAAGAATTAAAATACTCCACTGAGATTTTTCCAGATAGTGACTACCCTACCTAATCTATCTGAGCATGTCAGCATTTTGAATCTACAGATGGGGATGAATCAATAAAACTGACTTTTTACCGATATGCATCATAAACTTAAAGCTGGTGAAAGAAAGCTGCAATTATTTTAACTTAGGTTATTAAGTATTTCTGACTTTCAGTTGGACTTTAGCAGTAATTATTTTTCTGCTCTTTACCAGGATAAAACGAATCACAGCTAAAAAAATTTATTACATCCTTTGAACAGATAGACTGAAACAGAAAAATGATAAATATTTAGAAATAGCATAAAGTCATTTTGTTTAGGATTAATTTGTTTAAATCTAGCATGAACACAGTGAGCATTTCCTGTTTTGATCCATAAAGTAACTATAAAAGTTCTCTTTCTGGAACATGCTCCATGGGAAATATTGACAGCTTTGGTTAAATAATCAAAAATGGCGATGCTATTTTAAAGCACTGTTCAATTTTCACTTAAAGATAGCACATAATTCTTTCCAGTGGTGCAGTCTTTACAATACTATTGATCCTTTTCATTACTGTAGGGGATCCATCAACAGATGCCCATTTATAGGATTCTCAGAAGCAACAAATAATAGGATTTGGAAGAAATAGATAATAATTCTGTTAGTAGTTGAGACCTCCAAATATATAATATAACTAAATATGCCATTTTAAAAAAATCTATGCCAGAACACCTTTACTAACACTAGCAAAAGAATTGTATCTGATGTTAACAGGCCAAAGACCGTTTCTACTTCTGCAAAGTGTGATCATCATACAGCAAAATATGATTAAATGTAAAATCTATATTCTCAACACATTAGAGAAATAAGGAAACAACTTTGAAGGCACATTTAAAAAACCTTCCTAGGCTGTGCTCATCACCATATGGTTTGTAGACCGGAGTTCTGTCATTTAAACACCCAAATTATCAATACAAACTACTTGATAATTAGGGAGCTAAGATAATTTTAATTTTCACCCTCACTGAATACCCCATAGTTGTATGAGGTTTCCAGAGAACCCAAGTATGGCCATTTTGCTATCTCTTCCACACTGCCGTGTAGTATAGTATCCCCAGGAAGATTTGCTGGACAGATACAACCCAGAAGAACAGATCAGGCCTTTAATCAAAATAACTTTAATCTGATAGCTCCAAACCTCAACAGAACTGTAAACCATGAGTCCTTTCACACTCTTTAGTTTAAAAAAAAAAATTGTGGGCAAAGAGAACTGATCAAAAAAGAGGATAAGAGTGTCACAGAGTTCTTCCGTACAGAAAACCACAGCCAAGAACGGCATGGGAGGGCTCGCGAGACAAAATGCTTAGTGTTATTTTGTTGCTTTCTGGGAAGCATAGACTGGAAAGTCTGATTAGGAAGACAAGACAGAAAAATCATTTTGTAATCTAATGAGGTATTTTTCTCCCAGGCTCTGCCAGGAGAGTATTACTTATAATTAAGTCATCTTGCTATAGACTTTTATCTGATTCAAACTCACCCCAAATGGCTTATTGACTGTAAGGAAAGTGGCTTCTATTGCTCCTCTTCTGACTTCACCCTTCTCCACCTCTCTGTGGGTTGGGATAGGCAGCACAGTGAAGAGGGAATGAGCATAGGTTTTGGAGTCAAAGCAACTTGAATGGAATTCCTACTCTGCTACTCAGTGCTGTGTGATTGTGGGCAAGTTATTTAAATTAGCGGAACCTCAGTTTATTTACATATAAAAGAAAACTAATAATGGAGTCCACCTCATAGATTATTGCATTAAATGAGAAAATTCATGCACAGAACTGAGATGAGCCAAAGGCCTGTCTCCTACTGAGAGTTCAGTTATCTTAGAGATCATCATCATCATTATTCTGATACTTGAGCTTGGAGTACTGTTCTGTCCCTTAAACTCCCATGTGTTTGAGCCCAGTTCTTGAGGAAATGTTTCAAATAAAATGTCAAGTAGGTGTGTATTCCAGGAAGGTTGCTTTCACAAATGTTTTATCACCTTTATCTGTCTTCTTCTATAATATACTTGTTTATATCACACATATACTAAATTCGGCCAATTGGCCAGCCAAACAAATGTATTTCTTGTACATTAATGAGGAAAAAATTAAATGTTTTATAGTTTATAGCAGTGAAAAGCTCAACAAATCCCCAAACAGTTAAAGTTTTCAAGACTATAACTCTTTATAGTCTTGAAACAATTAAAACATCATTTGAGGAATCAATAAGTAAATGCATAATTCTGCGAAAAAGAAAGAAAACAATATTAAGATTCAATTACAGGTATTCAGGGATTGTTTCTTTTGCCTTCAAAAGCCAGCAAAATGATAATTTCAGAATTTCTCATAATAAGACTTGCTTTTAAACATGTCTTTGGTGTCACTGGTTAATGGTTTCTTCACATCATATTTATATCCCTTTAAACTTCTTTAATCTGTCTTAATAACTAGAAGATAACCAAATGAACTGACCATTAGAAGTAAAGACACATGAGAAGTACAGTGGAATCCCAGGAAATGAACTGTATTAAATGTAGCTGTGTCTTCGGCCCCACAGATGATAGAGCAGCTGAGTCAGCTGATAACTGATCACCTGCAAATACAGCGCTGGCTCTTTAAAATGGACTCTGAGTTCCGAGGAAATGGGACTGCATTTTGTGATATTCCTTCCTACCTAAAGTGCTACAAATGGGTGCTCAAGGAGAGTAGCAGATATGGCCTTGAAGACTGGAGAAAGAAATGGGCACAAGTGAGTATTCAATGGTGACTTAAACCCGCAGTGTCTGCGAACAGTTAGGGGATGAAGCAAAAAGTTCAGCTAAGAGATGAAAGTACTTTCCTCTCTACTTAGCTCTGTCACCTGCCAGCAGTGCCTTTCTTGGGACCTTTTTCCTTATATACACAATGAATGGGGATTGACTGAGTTCTTTTCTTTTTTTTTCTTTTTTTTGAGATGGGGCCTCACTTTGTTGCCCAGGCTGGAGTGCGGTGGTAAAATCAGGGCTCACTGTAACCTCTGCCTCCCTGGCTCAAGCGATCCTTCCACCTCAGCCTTCTGAGTAGAGGGGACTACAGGCATGCGCCATCACGCCTGGCTAATTTTTTCTGTGTGTGTGTGTGTGTTTTTTTTTTTTTATTGAGACAGGGAGGGTCTCCTTATGTTGCTCAGGCTGGTCTCGAACTCCTGAGCTCAAGCAATATGCCTATCTCAGCCTCCAAAGTGCTGGGATTACAAGTATGAACCACAGTTTGGGTTATTTTCAGTGTTTCTTCTCTGGGCCCTAAAAGTCCTCATTCACATCTTGAAATTGATTATGATAATTAGGAAGTAATTTTTTATCACATTCAGGTAACATTACAAATCTTATAATTTGCCCTAAGTGGTTCTTGATCATGTGCTTCTAACAACTGTTGTTATTAAGCTAGCTGTATTTTATTATGAGATAGAAATTCTATTAGTGAATGGTTGTCACCTGGAATCGAATGTATAATAGCATTCTGTCAGCAGTCATGTTTTTGAAGACAATTCAAGGAAATTTATGTAACTGCTGATCCCTGTGAGACGCTGAGAAAATAGTACATTCCAGCCAGAAAATCTCCCAGCAAAAGCTGAGCTGTAGGTAAGAAGTCTTAGCATGAATGGACGTGTATAGATTTTTTGCATGCACATTTGTGAAGGGATGAATCGTACAACCTTTTAGTCCATTCCAAATTTGCTTAATTAAACTAATTTTATATGGTTTAATATATAAATTAAACCTGCCATTCTAAAACTATCCTGCTATGCATCCAGAAATCCCCAGACTTGCCTGACTTCTCTTAATCCCAAATCTCTGTTTTGGCTGACCTGCTGGTTGAAGGATAACCGATTAGGAAAATCTCAACACAAATTCCCTTAACTGGTTCCTTCCCTACCAGCATACATAGCAGTGGGCTGTGCAAAGTGATTTGCGTCTGCTTTGCGCATCCCACTACGGAAATACATGAATCAAGACACAAGTGATAGAGAGGGAGGGGCACACTGGAGGGAACCACATTATTCTTGGAAAGTGGAGTGATGAATAAATCTAGAGAACAGTCAGGAGAGAGAGTTCCCTTTGACAAATGTGACTGGTTTCCCCATGATCTATTCTGGGCTTCGTTCCTCCCTTCCATCAGTAAATGGACTAAATGCAGTACCTGTCATGGCCAGCTTTTTACATATTATTTAAAGGATACTAAAATGAATTACTCTTTTGGATAAATATAAAACAAAGAAAATGTATTTAATTTTGAGGCCCATAGAGATTTCCCTTATATTCTCTTTGAACTAGATTTTATTTCATATTGTATAGTTTTTTTTTTAAAGCAACATTGTTAAGATGAAACCATAAAAATATGGCTTTTTTATTTAAAACATTGAAGTGTTAATGTGCAAAGTATGTGTTGGCTTCAGTATTTCAAACCAATAATTTTTAAAGAATTCTGTTGACATTAGACTATGATAAATTTGAAATGTTTGACTTTAAAAAATATTTTAAATACTGACATTTGGCTGCATTTAGAAGCCTCACTGTGCATTATTTAAATTTCAGTTATTTTAAACCGTAGCATTTTTAATTGGCACCAAATACATTTGGCACTGTTGTTAATGTTATTAAATGGAAAGCTCTTGAATAATTAATAATCTATCTAAATCATTTTTTAAAACTTAACAAGAAAAATATAATTATTTGGAAATCTCTTTACAGTCTGAAGCCAGTGCTTAGCCATGATCTGAAGCCAAAAATAAAAATAAAGTAGTTCTGAAAAGGTGCCTCTTTTTTTTTTTTTTTTTTTTGTAGGAGCCTATTGACATTCTTTTGCCTTCAAAGTGAAATCATATTCGGAGTGGAGGTGAGCTGCAGCCTCCATTGAGTGTAGCTATTGAGAATTTAGGATTAGAATTCTCCTTTGTTCCAGAAGACCATCATAATGGTGCACATTTAGACATCAAAGCATTACTTTACGAGCACAGGCATGTTTTAATGTCCTATTACAGTTTGTAGACCTGTTTCTTTTGATAATGAAGATGTTGTGTCATCAAGCCTAGCCTGGCACATACAAAACATATGCTGGCAGGTTATTAAAAATTTCAGCTTCTTGATGAAAGACTATCCTGCAGGCTAAGAGTCCAGAGAAAGACTCCATTCTGGGAGAATTATTAGAAATGAGAATATGACTGTAAGCACTAAATTATGTTAATACTTACAAATAGCATCATTTGCATAGCAGTTTATGATACGATACCATGATTTTTTCTCATTGGTATGTTGTAGGCAACAGATTAAAAACAGTGCTGTTTATGGAAGTTTGAACTCTTGAGATTCTCTTTCATCTTATGCAGATATTGGTTTTAGATGTAGACAGGATTCAGTGTAGACTCAAGTGTCTAGTATAAAGATCAGCCGGGCCGGGCGCAGTGGCTCACGCCTGTAATCCCAGCACTTTGGGAGCCAGAGGCAGGTGGATCCTGAGGTCAGAAATCCTGGCTAACATGGTGAAACTCCATCTCTACTGGAAAAATAAAAAAAAATTAGCCAGGCGTGGTGGCAGGTGCCTGTAGTCCCAGCTACTTGGGAGGCTGAGGCAGGAGAATGGCATGAACCTGGGAGGCGCAGCTTGCAGTGAGCCAAGATGGCGCCACTGCACTCCAGCCTGGGCGACAGAGCGAGATTCTGTCTCAAAAAAAAAAAGAAAAGATCATCTGGCTAGGCGTGGTGGCTCATGCCTGTAATCTTAGCACTCTGGGAGGCCAAGATGGATGGATCACCTGAGGTCAGGAGTTCGAGGCCAGCCTGGCCAACATAGTGAAACGTCTCTACTAAAGATACAAAAAAATTAGTTGGTGGTGGTGGTGCACACCTGTAGTCCCAGCTACTCAGGAGGCTGAGGCAGAAGAATTGCTTGAATCCGGGAGACGGAGGTTGCAGTGAGCCGAGATCACACCACTGCACTCCAGCCTAGGCGACAGAGTGAGACACTATCTCAAAAAAAAAGAGTCATCTCTTTTTTCACTATGTAATTTGGAACCAGAGTTATCTGGCTGGTTATAGTTGAGAATTAAAATAGTCCTGAAGTCAGCAGATGCTGAAAAGTTGTAGTCACCATTAAAAAAAAAATCAGTAGAGACATGTAGGTGATTTTTAGGAAAAGCAGAATGTTACATGATGGCCAAAATGGAAACAGAACACAACTCTATCATTTTTTCTCGGTGACTTGGTACCAAGCCTATTCTCTTCATCCTACCAGCTAACAAAACCTACTTCCCCCAACAAGTTCCAGTAAACTCATTCACTTAAGTACTCTGCTCGTTAAGTTTTAATGAATCCACACTCTTGCACACACTCCAAACTCCCCGTTCCCCAGTCGGGGGTATTTATTTTCATTTAGGAGGAATAAAGGCTTAAACAAAGGAAGGCAAACATGTAGGAGAGAAACATTCCTGGGTAAACTCACCTAAGACAGTCTAGGGAGACCCAGGCAGACATTTACTGTGGGTACCAGTCCTTGGGGCTTTTTTTTGTTTTTTTCTTTATGGGTGTTTTCCTTTCCTCAATTCCTGGGTCATTGGCTTAGTGGCAGTGATGCTACTGGTGACACTGCTTTGCAAGAGATCTTTGTAGAACAATTTCTGTGTGTAGAGAACTAAGCCAGTTCACTTTCAAGTTTCTCTGTGCAGCCCTTCGTTGGGCCTCTGTTACCCTGGAGATTCTGGGATGTGGTCTTGGCATTACTGTTTTACCACTTAATGAGAAAAAGGAAATTGAACTGGCTCTTGAATGCTTCTAGTAAACATTGCTATTTTAGCCCTTTGCAAGAGCAGTTTTACCTTTATTTGTACTTTGGTTTACTTTGTTTGACATTTGATACTAATTTGGGGATCACCAATGGAGGAAAAAAACTAATTAGACATTTTTTTTTTTTTTTTTTTGAGGTGGAGTCTCACTCTGTCGCCCAGGCTGGAGTGCAGTGGCACGATCTCGGCTCACTGCAAGCTCTGCCTCCTGGGTTCACGCCATTCTCCCGCCTCAGCCTCCCGAGTAGCTGGGACTATGGGCGCCCGCCACCACGCCTGGCTAATTTTTTTGTATTTTTAGTAGAGACGGGGTTTCACCGTGTTAGCCAGGATGGTCTCGATCTCCTGACCTCGTGATCCGCCCGCCTTGGCCTCCCAAAGTGCTGGGATTACAGGCGTGAGCCACCGCGCCCGGCCCTAATTAGACATTTTATATTAATTTAGGGATCACAAAGGTAAGAGAAGAACTATGCCTAGAAAAGGTAGAATAAACTACAGTTGTTTTGCCTCCTTTTAGAACTAAGGCAGCAAACAAAAACACAATTACAAAAGAGAATCATTAACCATTTCATGGCATAGAACTCCCTGCATCTCCACCTCCATTGTGAAGACCTCTGTCCATTCAGAATGGCCCTGGAACTAGGTCATAGGAGCCATTGCAGGATGGCAGAGCTCGTTGTCCCGTGTGGAATTTAGTAGGTATTTATTAGGTGATCCCAAAGAGCCACTGCTTGTAATCACATCATTTTTAGAAAAGTTTAAATATAACAAGATTTAAAAACTATTTAACCAAATAAGTACATAATCATTTCCCCAAACATAGTTGTTTTCATTTTTGTGTATTGATTTCTAAATATGCAGTATTTCTTTCTCATGGCTACAATAATAGTGTATATGCTAGTTAAACATCAGATCTTAAATATTCTCCATGTTTATACATAGTCTTCACAATTAGTAGGTGCATAATATTCTCTCATATTGATGAACTCTAATATATTAAACAATTCAACTAAGTTGGAAATTTAGGCTGTTTCCAGCTTTCACTTTTTGGCGGGGGGAGGAAGGAGGGAGGAAAGATTTGTTTGTTTTTATATTTGGTTTTTGTATACACCTCTTTTTGCTTCTGTTGAGTTACTTCCCTAGGAGAAGGACCCAGGAGTAGAATATTTTATGGCTTTTGTTACATATTGCCATATTCCTAAGAAGATAGTACCAATTTCCAAGGCACCTAGCGGAGAATAATCATACTAGTTTTATCACAACCTTACCATCAGGGATATTATGAACTATTTGCACTTTTATTTTAAATCTAAAAATCCAACTTCTCATTGCTATGATTTGATTACTAGCAAGGGATATTCTTTTCTCATGTCCTTATTATTTGTGTTTTATATCAAAAGCACAAGATTTTTATTTTTTTTAATCTAGATTTTCTAGGTTAAGAAAAAAATCTAGGTTATTCTTTTTTCTAGTCATGAAACTACATATAAATGATTATTGTTCACTTGTTTTTATATTTATTTTTATGTGCTAAAATCTTGACTTCTTAGATTATCTTTATGTATTTAGTTGTTGCCAGAACACTGAAATTAAACATTTTGTAGATCTATGAATACACTGTTAAGGTGTTGACATTTCTTTGTATTTCTTTGTCGTCGTTGTCATCATCATCATCATCATCATCATCATAAATACTGCAGAGTACCTACTGGGTACCAGGTATTGTGCTAAGCATATTACCTGAATTGTCTCATTTAAACTCAGAAAAACCGTGAGGTTTTTACTCATTTACTTCCATACCAATTTAAGGTATAAGGAAGGTATTACTATTCTGTTTACAGATGAAGAAACTTATTCTTAAGAAGTGACTTGCCCAAATTTATAGCTAATAAATGATTGTGCCTTGCTTTTAACCCACATCTGACTGCTGCTAGCCCAGTGCGTCTGCCACACTGAGCCAAGTACATTTAGGAAAGACCTTCTTATTTGAAAGTCCTGGAGAAGTGTTCTCCTGCAGGTCCTTGCCTTTGTGACTCATACCGTGTGCTGCCCTTGTGGCAAGTTTTCTGCTTTCCAGAGATTTGTGGGAAACACAAATATTCCTGGAACACAGAGGCCACTGCTCTCAAATTTCTTCCCTTTCCTAGATGACAGAAGAGCTGGCAAACTGGGAGGTGTAGGGGGCTATCAGTACACACACCTCAGAGCTGGAGAGGAGGAGCCCTGCCTGGGAGTTTCTAGATTCAGCTCTTGCAACCCAACTGCCTCACATACCTGGTTATGTGCATGGGTGATGAGAGAGAATTTTAGACATCACCCTTTGATTGTTCACGGGAATGACAGATTTTCAGTGCCTTTCTCAATCAATTTCAATGCCTTTCTCAATTTACAGGCTCACTAAAATGATCACGATAGTATCATTCCCAAAAAGCTTGGAGTAAATTCCCAAAAAGCTTGGAGTAGCCCACCTTCACAATCAGATGTAGCATTAAAAATACTGTACGCATTTAAAACCCTGGTTTTTAGCTCAGTGCAGTTGGTCACTCCTGTAATATTTTGTAATCCCAACACTTTGGAAGGTCGAGGTAGGAGTTGGCTTGAGGCCAAGAGTTCAAGACCAGCCTGGGCAATATAGTAAGACCCTATCTCTACAAAAAATTTAAAAATTAGCTGTGTGTCTGTAGTTCCAGCTACTTAGGAGCCTGAAGAAAGAGGATCACTCGAGCCCAGGAGTTTGAGGCTGCAATGAGCCATGACTGCACCACCACTCTCCAGCCTGGGTGACAGAACAAGACTCCTATCTCTACAAGCAGAAACACCCTGTTTTTAAAACAATAAGCAACCAAATATTTTGTTTTTGTTTTAATTTTTTTAGTCTCCTATTCCAGGTTGACATAGTAAACTGCCTTTTAAGCGGAATGAGTGATGGAACAGGCTAGTCATTCAGGGTAGCTAAGAGGTAGTCTGACTTCCTGGGGTACCATAGCCAGGGACACCTAGGTTAGACTCCCATGCTTCCTGGGGGATAACCATAGGCAAATTACTTCAGCTCTCCAAGTCTCCCTTTCTCTATCTGTAAAGAGAGATTAGTACCTGTCTCATGGGGAAGTGGTGACAAGTAAATGAGAAAATTCTGTGAATTGGCGAGCAGCGTGCTTAGCACATAATAAGACTTTAAGAAATGCTACCTATTATTATTATTATTATTACCATAAAATTGTATTACAACAAAATACAGGTAACATTGAACAAGGACATACAACTTAATCTTTCTTTGGTGATTTAGAAGGTTCTTTAGGCTCTGGTGGGCTTCCAAGGTATTGCTGTCTATGTCCATTAGCCATCATTATATGTGGTTGTGGCTGTTGAAGATACAGAATGTTGGTTGATCCAGTTGTTCCCAGCCTATGCTTTACCCAGACAGTGCCTTGGAAAGAATAAGTCTTCATAGCAGCCTGCTTTCTTCTCATTTAGAAATATAAAACCGTTCAATTTATTTGAACTTTCTATGAGTTGAATAAAGAGGCTTGACGAAGTAGGGACTATTCTGACCAAAAGATTGCAACCCAGTGGCTTTCTTTTCTGGTTCCAGTTGGTGTATTTTCTAATTAGTGTAGCAGCACGTCACCACAATCATTGGAAAGTCTTAATCATTTACATATTTGTCTTTATCGCCGAGAATGACTTAGAATGTTTTCTTCCAGTTCAGTGGGTATTTTCATGAAGCTGCCAGGGTTGAGTTTGAGGTGTCTCTCTGTGCCTGAGGAAGATGACAGGAGAAGGAAAATTGCCTCCCCAAGTGAAATGAAAGCCAGGGTACCCCTTCTGAGGACCTATAATAATCAGCTACACAAGCTGTTGGTTTGTGTGTCCTATTGATTTAATATGCTTCTAATCAGTACATAAAGCTATGGGCCTGCAGTGTTAATTTTTCATATGCTTACAAAGTACCCTTTGATTTTCTGTCACACGTTAATTACAGCGTTTTGCCATTAAATAGGAAGCTTTGTGTAAACTAATTACTAGGTAATCATTGTCTACTGCAAGCGTGCTGTTTGTACCTTTTATTTTATTCTAAAAATGCACAGATCTCACAGTCTGGAAACACTCTACCTTCCAGCCATTAGCTCTCACTAATTCATAGCATTATTGTGGTGCGAGTGTAGGAGTTGTAATTGTTGTGGTATCAGAGCTGTTAATTACCGGAGTAAACAGTTGAAATGGTGCCAAGGTCTATTGTACAAGGCAGAGAAAAGGAGGTTTAAATGTTACTCCCACCATCTGGGGACTGGAGGAGAGGCAAATGCTTGAAAACAGCAGTGAGGCGCTATCGCCGCTTCAGCTCCAGGGTTGGCGGCCATATGGATCCCGAATACTTTGAATCAATTGAATTTAACTGCCAGTTTTTCGCAATAACAGCGTGGAAGGAAGGAATAAAGCAAAAGACGAGAGGAACGAGAATTGGTTAGTGTTCTCACATCCAGGAAGTCCCCGTTGGAGGTCTTTTGGAAAGGTCTGCTTTGCTGAAAACCACAGAACAGGCATGGGCATTTGGAACGGTTTCAGAATGAGTTTTACTCTCCTCTGACGGTGACTGCGCCATTTGCTTCTGGTCGTCTGTCCTTGGTGCCCCTCGGTGAGACAGGGATGCCCTTGAGAAGGCTCAGACTTTCCTGTCACTGTGCCAGATCCAACAAAAATTCTGACTTTGGAATTCACTGATTTACCATCCTGGTATTTTAACGAGCATGGTCTGTGGAAAGAAAACAATCAATCTATAATGCTACTACATCTGCCTCAAGTGTATGCATCTGTATGTGTGGAAATATCAAAGAAGGCACAGCTCTTCGCTCTGATAAAGAAAGGTCGCTGCTTGCCCATTCCTTTTGCATAAAATTAAAATATAAATTCTCCCGATAGTGTCTCATTTCATTCCACAGACTCACTCCTCTCCCCCACTACTTGAATGAAAAATCAAGTCCAAAGGGCACATGTGTTTCCTTTTGTTTTTAATTTTCAATTAAAGAGCTTTCATCAGCATATGCAATTTTCTCAACCAGCGATATTTCTCTAACTGGAAAGAAAGACCCCATTACCAGTAATGATAATTATGGCTACTTCCACTTATGGCTGATTTTAAAACCACATGGTTTCTGCTTTAAAATATTGCATGATCTTTAGAACAGGCATGTGTATTTACTTGATGTCACTCTTCTATTTTAATATAATTTCCTTAAAACCATTTTCCAATGTTAAAAATATTTTTAAAACACCAGTCACTTGCTGCTGTAACTACTTTTTAATATCATTTCCCAACCATGAACATATTCTTCTTTTTGTAAACCACCCTGGATTATTTATCTTTAATTGTTCCTTTAGCAGATGTCGAAGTAATTCCGGGAGTAGTGTAAACAACTCCCTGAAAGAAAAGGATCGCAGGCCCTCACGTACACCATGAACCAAGGATGGGGCTTGTCGGGGTTTTGATGATGGCAATTTTGTCCCGGGGAAAAATGTTCCTGCCTTTGTGTATGTGCAAAGTTCAATTACGAATTTCAAGAAGCATTTAATCTTTATCTATTGAAACCCCCAGCATGCAGCGCGCACGGGGTGAGCCTAGAAAGAAAACCACAGCCCCCTGTGGTGAGGGGAAAAAAGAAACAGCAGTTTAAGTGCTGGAAAGTTGAAAGGGAATGAACCTCTCCAGTGTGTGTGGTCGGGGGCAAAGCAGTTGCGCTGAGCTTTGGAATGGAGGCACAACATATGTGCCTCAGTTGGACAAAACGCTTCTCGAGTCAAATCAACTGCTAGGCCTGCATGTTGGTGCAAGGTGGAGGCCTAGATAATGAGGGACAGACTCCTCGAGAAGCAGCGAGTGGATAATGCTACATAAGTATGGAATTATATACCGCATTTTCACCATTCTGTTTAATGAGAGCCGCCACCGCAGCGAATCACTTGCCACACAGCCGAAATGGGCCATTAGCTATCAAGGGAAAATTGTCTTTGCCGCTTTCAGCAGATGGAGCAAATATTTTACAAAGCAATTTTACATACCAAAAACATTTGTGTGCCTTGGTAATGTTGGCTGTTTTACATTATGTTACCTTCTACAGCAGCATAATTTTCCATCTCATCGAAGGCAAAGTTGGCATTTTTGATTTTTAAATTCTCAATTAACAATTAAACATGGAGTATTAAAGCAGTCCTTAAACTTTAAGTAGGTGTGGGAAGTAGTTTATGACTTGCCAAAGACATTTTCATTTTTTCTTCATCCTCTCAGCATATTTTTGCACTCTAAAGAGGGACTATTTCTAATAATCTGGATGGAAAGGAAGGAGTGGAAACTCCACTGCTGATTGCAGAATGAGAGTTACCAATGCACACAGTGGTCAGAGCATTTGCTGGCTGAAAACACCCATCATGGATTGTGGATACACAGTTTGGTTCACCCATTTGCATCAGTTTAAAATGTTTTAAGTTTCAAGTAACAGAAAACCCAACCCAAAATGGCCTTAAAAGTAAAGAGAATTTATTATCTCAGGTAACTAAAAATCCAAACATTGGTCTGGCTTCAGACAAGGCTCAATGATGTCACCAAGGACCCAGTTACTTTCCACTTTCCTCTACACTGCGCACCATTCTAAGACTGGCCATCCTTAGGGTTACAAGATGGCTCCCAGTAGCTCCTGCAGTTTGTCCCTGCTCAAGGCGATAGGAAGAGAGAACATCTCCTAGCATTCTCAGAAGAGCATAAAGCTGCTTTCTCAGAAGGCCCCAGGAAGTGCTTCCTAATATTTGATTGGTCTAATTGGGTCATGTGCGCATCCTGAACCAATCACTGTAGCCAGGACGTGGCTTTGCTCATCAGGCCCAATCCTTGCGGCTGAGTTGGAGGGCAGCACTCTCAATCAACTCACATAGTTAGGCATGGGGAAAGGATTGGTCCTGAAAGAAGTTTGTAATATTACCCTGAAAGAGGGGACATAGATGCTGGGCAGCCAGTGACAAAGGCCCATGCTACCATATTTTCATACATTTGACAGCACTGACTTAGCATCACCTGTGGATGATGGAATCCAGCCCAGACTGAGTACTTGTGCCTTGATGGCAGTTACCAGCACAGATTCCACTGCACCATGGCACACTGGTAGCAATTGGGTTTGAATCCCAGTTTTGCCACTTTATGGCAGTGTGACATGAAGAGGGGATGACAATATCTACCTCAGAGAGTGGCTGAGATAATAAATGTAAACCACCCTGCACATGCCTACCACATGGTGAGCTTTTAATCATTAAAAGCTTTTAGGCTTTTAATAAAGCCTAAAAAGTGACTAAAATGTATCCTGTGCACAGGGAGGCAGCCCTTCTAAATTCACCCTCAAATGTGGAACCCCTCCCTTCTCAATCTGTGTACCACTAGCTGATTCAAATCCTGAGCACCTTTCATGGTGCTTCACACTTGACACTCTGAAGAGGCAGCAGGGCCAGTGGGGAGCACTCACCCAGGAGTCAGAGGCAGCCAGAGAGCACCTGCGGCCTCCTAGTGTGACTGGAGAAGCCCTCGTTCCCTCTTCTGTGACATGAGGCATTTGTCCTAGATAGTCCACATGGCTCCTTTCAACACTGACAGTCTTGCTTACTTTTTCAGGTCATTGTCTTGCCCTTTTCACTCTCTAATCCTCCATCTAGGGATGTCAGAAGCATCTAGAAAGCAGAACCATGTAGGCAGGTCCCTTGATTTTCTTTTGAACGCCATCAGTGTCTGATATGGGAGATTTGAGGTGATTAACCAAAAAGTTATTAATTCACCACTGCAGATTGGCACATGACCCATTTACACCAATGTGTGTCTGTATGTGTGTATGTGTGTGTAATACACACACACACACAGAGGCACTCTTGGAATTTACTTGGTTGGGGAAGCTAACGCTAGAGTTTGAAGTAGCTTTAGTCATTGAGTGCAGTATTAAGCTTTAGTCATTGAGTGCAGTGGATAGTTTACCTGCTTCCCCTAAGATATCCTGAATCTCATTCATTCAGACATCTCTTCCTTCAAATTTACACTTTCTTGATAGAAAAAGAGAGAGCAAGAGGCAAGGTACATACTTGGTAGACAAGGATCTCTGGGGTGCATCGGCCAGGCTGGTGGAGCCCCATGCCTTCTGCAGATGTCTTGGAACCTTCCAAGGTCCTGACAATTGTTGATGCACTCTGAGAGGTAAATGTGGGCACTGGAAAAAGTGGAGGCAAGCCTGTACAGTGGCAAAGATGGGGCTGAAGTTTCTTCTTATGGGAATTACCCTAGAGCTATCAGCCCCACAAAACTAGCAGCTAATTGCATTCCCAGAGCCAGTGCAATCATGATGGAATGAAAATCTGGAATTCTGACTTTTTTCAAAAGTGTATTTTTTTTCTAGCACTTGTTTATTACCTACAAGGTATATATTTTTCTTTCCACACTTCCCAAGTCATTAGCTCTAAATGATCTGTTCAAAATGGATAATAGACTCTCTGAAACACTGATGTGGTCATCCATCGTCCATCACCTTGGTATTACTCAATTACTCAATGCAAAGCAAAAAAACTTCCTAACTACTCATTTCAAAAGGTTTTTTGTTTGTTTGTTTGTTTTAGAGGCAGAGTTTTGCCCTTGTTGCCCAGGCTGGAGTGCAATGACGCGATCTCAATTTACTGCAACCTCTGCCTCCTGGATTCAAGCAATTCTCCTGCCTCAGCCTCCCAAATAGCTGGGATTACAGGTGCCCACCACCATGCCCAGCTAATTTTTGTATTTTTAGTAGAGACAGAGTTTCACCATGCTAGTCAAACTGGGCGTGCACTCCTGACCTCAAGTGATCCGCCCACCTCAGCCTCCCAAACAAAGTGCTGGGATTACAGGCATGAGCCACCGTGCCCGGCCTCATTTCACAAGTTTTTAAGATAAAGATGTGCCCCTGTTGCTGGCTTATAACAGATACTCAATATATATACACTTTGGGAAGGTAGAAAAGGGAGGAGGAAGGCAAGCTAGAAATGGTTCCCCTAACACTCTTATTTTCTGTCTTTAATCATTTGTTGAACATGACAACTCACTGAGTGATGATCTTACACAAGCCTCTTAAAGTCCCTCAGCTTCCCATTTTAAAGCAAGAGAAATAGCATGGTAGTGGCTACCACAGAGTGTTGCTGAAAGGACCGAATGAGATCATGAATGTGAACCTGTGACAAGAGAAAGTATTTTACAAATACTATTCTAATGATTCACATGAATTGGAGTGTTTGTCTGTTATGGAAGGGGTGTGTGTGTGTGTGTGTGTGTGTGTGTGTGTGTGTGTGTGTATATACATAAGTTTGTTTTGAACAGAATAAACTTGAAGAGCTACAGATCTTCCCTTACCAGCATCTGCCCTTAAAGTTGTGGCATTATGTTTGAACTATGCAAAATGATAAAAACTCGAGAGCAGAAAGCCCCCCAAAAACTGAGAGCTTGCATCTGACATTGATAGACCCTTTGTGGCCGTTGGGACCTTGTTGCTTCTTGGGAAAAGGGTGTTCTTAGCTTGTTAAACCACTGCTGCGATGGAGTCCTTTGCTCCTGGATTTGAACTCTCGCCTAACCCACCAGTTCACAAGCAGCTTCTGAGTACCAGCAGAAACCAGACTGTAAAAGGTTGTTTTGTTGCGGGGGGGGGGATAAAATAAAATGAAGCTTTCACCAAGAATGTCATTTTTCTGACCTTACTTGAATATATGAGCTGCAGGTCCTGCTGTATTTTTTTGGTTTGTTTTGTAGAGATGGGAAGACAATTTCCGTTGGTGCTGAGGCCATTCTTAGTATAATCCTTGTTTTTCCCGTCAGACGCTTTCAAAATAAAGAAATAAATTAAACAGTTAATACCCCTCTCCTCTTACCTCGCATGATTCCTCTCCATGCCTTTTTCTCAGAGAATGAATCATGGCCCCACGCTGCCTCTGTGTGCCCCAGCATCCCTATTGAATGTCACCCCGCCAGGGCCTTCAGCTGTGGACCTCTCATGGTGGGACACGATTACTCCTCCAGATTCCAGCAGCTGACTTTCCTCTAGGAAATTTAGCCCCTTACTGTGGCTTTGTGCACAGTGAAAACTCCAAGCGTCAAAGCAGAATGGCTGGCTTTGTGAGCAGAGGTGTTGGCAGAAGCCTGGCACAGTGTCCAGATGCCACACGCAAGCAGCAGGCTGATGAGTTACTTATTGGCCCTCACATAGTATGTTGCATCTGAGGTGACACTTCATAAATGCGACCTCATTTATCTTCCCGATGCCCTTCAGAGGCAGGGAATCCCATAAAGTCTGCCCAGGAAGAGTCTGTGGTTCTTAAGCAGCCTTCCCTCCAGCTGCTTCCTGAGCAGCAAGGAGGAGCCCATTGAGAGGTTTCACGTTTTATCTTATTCTGTAACTTCAGCTTTAAGGACTACATCCTATGTTTACTAGCACTGTGACTCATTCCACAGACATTTAGTGTTCCCTGTGCTAGGGACTGGGAGACTGACCTCAAAGCCGGTGCCCATGCCATTAAGCAGCCCAGAGAGAGCTGGAGAGCAGGGAGAAAGCTTTCTCTCCCAACTAGGGTGGGAGAGAAGGCTTCCTGGAGGAGATGTGGCTGGAACCACCTCAGGAAGGATGAGGAGGAGTCAGCAAGGGGAGGAAGAGGAAGAAGGGAGGCAGAGGAGGGCAGGTTCAGGGGAGGCTGGGGGCTGGGCAGGAAAGTGAGGCCGCATTAGGAGTCAGAGGCCATATCACAGAGGACCTTCCTCATCTGTCGTGTTGAGGAGTTTGGACTTGATCCTCAAGCTGAAGGACATCTTTCAAGATTTACGTGGCAAGGCTTTTACCTACTCCTTCACTGCCTTTTCTCCCTCTCTCCCCAACACCAAAAAAAAAAAAAAAAATTATATACTTATAAACACTTTTTGTCTAGTCCAGTTGCTTAAAAGGCCTGACATTCTGTAATTTTTGCTGTATAGATGAGTGAACGATTTCTCTTTGGACTGCCTTGGTATGAATGGCCAGATAGTGTGTAACTGGTAGATGATTTCACGTTCCCCAGCAGTAGGGCAGAAAAAGCCATTTAATCAAGGCAGAACAAAGAAATTCCCACTTTCCTGACAGAGGGCCTGGGCTGTGAGACTTCCTTTCCTTGCCATTCCATTTTCCAGAGAAGAGTGGGATTCTAACGCTGTGTTTCATTGTCCCAGCTTTGGGGCACTTCATGAATCAGAGATAAAATGGAATGGTTTTAACTGAAACAAGTGTAAAAAGAAAGATGGATTTTGGAGACTGTTCAGAGAAGGAACAAAGGAGTCCGGGTTGCTGGAGCTGCGCATTTCGCATGCTTGTTTAAAATTTAGATGCAGGGCTTTGGGGCGATCAGGTAATTCACAGTAAAGATCAGAGAAAATGTGCACCGTGTATAGGATGTGAAGGAGGGAAAAGGCCCATTGCTTTGACAGCAGTTTCCTTGCTTCTGCATCACAAGGCAGAGCTCTCTGCATGAGCGCTTCCCCAGCCCTTCTTCACAGACCTCCTCCCACTCTGCAGGGAGTCGTCCTGAGCTGAGTGTGAGCCAGGGCACTCTCCGCCTTTCAGGGAGGTTCTGTTTTGTATGTCAAGCACTTACTAAGCTAACTAATGAAACTCTCCCACCAAGATTTTCTGGATATTTCGGAAGTTATTCAGATTTTTTGAACCTGCTGAGAGCATAGTGTCAGATGTTTAGTCTTCTGCTGTGGTTTGTCAGTAGGCACTGGACCTAGAATCAGCCAGCTGTTCCAAGGAGTTGGGGCAGGCAGTGCATAGAGGACAATCACTTTTTAATGGTAGGGAAATTGGAAATCAGTGTGTGTGATTTC
This sequence comes from Macaca mulatta, assembly GCF_049350105.2. Lineage (NCBI taxonomy): Eukaryota > Metazoa > Chordata > Mammalia > Primates > Cercopithecidae > Macaca > Macaca mulatta. The sequence goes on from NC_133412.1 coordinate 44,961,122, forward strand.
TAAGATTCCAATCCCACACCCAAAGCTGATCCCTCCAAATTACTGCACTGTCACTCAGATTCAGAAGTTCCCCCGCAACCTAAAGTAAATCTGAGTTTCTCTTGTCAGTGCTCCTTATTTTGAGTATGAATAGTGTCTGTCATGTGAGTTTTGGTCCAGTACCCTGCCTCACTTCTGGCAGAAATAAAATCTGAAGAGGTGGCTTTTATTTGAAAAAGTTTAGACAGTCTAAGAGGAAGAGTATCGCAACTTAGGACATCTAAAAAAAATTGTCCTGGCAAACCAAGGCTTTTTATATCAAAAGCCAGACTTCTTATTCATTGAGGATTCCATACTGATTTCATTTTGACAGGAGGCTCTTTAGTCTTTGGGTTGTTTTACAAATGGTATGGGGCCAGCCTCACATCCAGGCAGATGAGACTGTGACCTAGGGGGGATTTCAGGCAAACTGAGGCTGGCCCCAATACTCCTTCCCACCTAACTCTTCCAACCCATCCCTACCTAAAATCCCACCTTTACAGCTTCAGCCATAGTTTAAGGCTTTGATGATGAAGTTGTAGGATGCAGACATCCACCAACAAGGGGAAAATGGCACAGATTAAAGAGATGGAAGATGACTGGGCACTGTAGCTCATAGCTGTAATCCAGCACTTTAGGAGGCTGAGGGAGGAGGACTGCTTGAGACCAGGAGTTTGATACCAGCCTGGACAACACAGACCCATCTCTACAAATATATTTTTTAATTAGCCGTGCATGGTGGTGTGTACACGTAGTCCCAGCCAATTGGGAGGCTAAGGCAGGAGGATCATTGGAGCCCAGGAGACTGAGGCTGCAGTGAGCTATGATCACACTACTGTACTCTAGCCTGGGTGACAGAGCAAGGCCCTGTCTCAAAAAAATTTAAAAGAAAAATTAAAAATATATATGGAGGTGGCTGGGTGCAGTGGCTCACGCCTATAATCCCAACACTTTGGGAGGCTGAGGTGGGTGGATCACCTGAGGTCAGGAGTTCGAGATCAGTATGACCAACATGGTGAAACCCCGTCTACTAAAAATACAAAATTAGGCTGGGTGCGATGGCTCACGCCTGTAATCCCAGCACTTTGGGAGGCTGAGGCGGGCGGATCACCTGAGGTCAGGAGTTTGAGACCAGCCTGACCAACATGGAGAAACCCTGTCTCTACTAAAAATATAAAATTAGCTGGGCGTGGTGGTGCATGCCTGTAATTCCAGCTACTGGGGAGGCTGAGGCGGGAGAATCGCTTGAACCCGGGAGGCGGAGGTTGCGCTGAGCCGAGATTGTGCCATTGCACTCCAGCCTGGGCAACAAGAGCAAAACTGTCTCAAAAAAAAAAAAAATAAGAAAGAGAAAAACAAAAACAAAAACAATTAACTCCACATTTTATATAAAAGGAAACTGAGGCCCAGAGCGAGAAAAGATATTGCCCAAGGACACTCTGCTGGTCAGGCTGCCACCTGCAGTGGGTCTGAAACTTGGTTTCCTGATGCCCAGAAAGAAGGGTGCCTTTCAGAGACAACAGGAACAATGAAGAGTTTTTAGGGAGGCCAAATCACTTTTGAAATATGAAAACTGAAATGGCTGAAAAAAGAGAGAACATTTTCAAAATGGCTTTCTGACTCTGGGTAAACAGTAACCACATTTTTTTTGCCTGTTGGAGGCCTGGTTTTTAATCACTCCACAAGCAGTTTTCATTTCTGTAGTAAAATTGCTTGTGGTTCTATTTAATTTGTTTCTGCAGGAGCCAGCTTTGGTGAAGATCTCCGAGGAGCTGGCGGGCATTTTAGCACAGCACGCACAGCCAGTCAATGAGAAACGGTTCCCGACGTGGAGGAAATTCCTCCAAACATTTCTCAGTCAAGGTAAATAAGACTGTAAAGTTTCTATTGAGGATTAGTCTACACAACTTTGGATTCTAGTTTTGGGTCAACTGGGGCCAATTTCAATACTTTGCATCTCCTGTGTTGGTTTAGAAAAGTGCTCCTATGGTTTTCTTTTTCAAATGTTGCCTAAATATTTATCTTACACCCAGCCTCTTAAGTAAATAGGAACCTAGTATGCCAAGCATGGCATGGGGAGCTCAAGATTCTGGGCCTGTTTTTACACCACAAACTTCTCCTGAGAGGTGGGCTTTGGAATCAGATTACCTGGGTCTGGATCCCATCCATGACTTTGAGCAAGGTTCTTAAACCCACCAAGGCCTGGTTTCCTCACTTATTTACCTTACAGGGTCATTGGGTGGATTCAATGAAATACAGATATGAAAGTTTCTACCACAGAACCTTACACAAAATCATCTTTAATAAGTGTTAGTTTCTCCTCCTGTTTTCTAGGAGAGCAGAAATGGTCTCGCTTCCAGTTGTGAATATAACATTTCCAAACAAGGGTTTGCTAGAGTCCAGGAACAAAGCGAGCCTCCATTCCTTTCATCCTCCTCCTCCTACTTCATCCTCATTTCCTAACAACATTGGGTGGTCCATGAATGGGGGAATGAATGGAGTGAATGATGCCTGTCTGCCATCTCAGAGGTCCCTGTGAGGGTGCTACACAGAGGCACACCCATGCGACGGCCCTCACTCTCTAGGAGGTTACAGTGCAAGACATATTATATGCTTACCCACATGCACAAGAAGAGAGGGTTAGTATAACAGGCCACAGAAGGTATCTTCCCACTGCTATCAAGTGATAATAATAATCTCAGCAATAGTCAATAATGATAAGATAATGTCATGTCAGATGATAACAGCAGCAGCAATAGCCCAGTGATGATAATAGCACAGTGATGATAAAACAGTGAGCTTAGACAGTGCTTATCATGGGCCAGGCACTCTTCTAAGTATATCTACGTTAACTTATTGAAGCTTCCTAACCATCCTATGAGGTGGGCACCATTATCACCCTCATTTTATAGAGGTGGGAAGCTGAAGTACGAAAGATTAACCCCAAGTCACTCTGCTAACACATAGAAGAGCCCATGAAAAGCGACCTCTGTGCTGCTCCAGGAGTCTTGAGCAGAGCCAGTGGTTACATTTATCAGGGCATATCATAGCTCAATGTATGAGAGTGTATGAAAGGACAGATCTGTTGGTTGTTGGAATATACTGGCTGGGCAGGGTGTATTGGGCACCCTGTTAATGAATTATTTAAGCAAGGGATTGAATGGCAGCCATCTAACAAGATTGCAGAAAAGAGATTCTTTGCAGGGGACAGTTGTGCTAGACAACTTCCAATGCCCTTTCAACTCTAAAATGTTGTGATTCTATAAATTTCCACATGTACCCACTGATAGACAAGTCAAAGTAAGGAAAGTCAACCCCATGCATAAATGGAAGAAAATCAAGTGGCTACCACACACACACACACACACACACACACACAAACACACACATACGATCAATAATAAGGTGTTTTTTCTTTTTTCTTTCTTTTTTTTTTTTTTTGAGATGGAGTTTCACTCTTGTTGCCCAGACTGGGATGCAGTGGCACCATCTCGGCTCACTGCAACCTCCGCCTCCTGGGTTCAAGCGATTCTCCTACCTCAGCCTCCTGAGTAACTGAGATTACAGGTGCACGCCACCATGCCCGGCTAATTTTTGTATTTTTAGTAGAGACAGGATTTCACCATGTTGGCCAGGCTGGTCTCGAACTCCTGACCTCAGGTGATCTACCTGCCTCGGCCTCCCAAAGTGCTGGGATTACAGGCGTGAACCACTGCACTCAGCCTGATGAGGTGGGTTTTTTTGTTTTGTTTTGTTTTTGTTTTTAAGTTATGGGGGGAAGACCATGATGATCTCCAGGCCCGTCCAGGTCAGGGTGTTAGGAAATTTCCAGATCTTCAAGCATCTGCCTGCAAAAGCCTCCCTCTAAACTATTTCTTTTCACGTGAGCTTTGTAGATGAGAAAGGCTTTCCCAGCAACTATCTCATCTGAGCTGTATAACCACAAGCTAAGGCTTCACCTCCACCTCCTGTTCATCTTTATCCTGCTTTCTCAGCCATGCTTATTTATGGAGAGCAGTACAAGCTTTATTAACTTAATTTTCTTCATGAAGAGACTGAAGCTCAGAGATAGGAGGGGACTTGGGCAAAATCACACAACAAATAAGTGGTAAATGGAACACAAAGTTATATCCTTCAATTTTAGCACATTTAAAAACCTAGGTCTTGAAAGTTATGTGTTTTCAAAGCTTCTGCCTTTCTGTCAACCCAGTGCATACGGCAGGCCCTGTATCAATGGTCCCCAACTGAGCCAGGGTGTCTCCCAGGTTTCCCGACTCTAAGGTCACCATCTCCCTCCCTCCAGCTTCCACCATTGCCTGTTTCATTCCATTTATGTTTTCTCCAGTGTGCTTATGGCCACAAAATGTGCTAGAGATTTGATTTCTAAATTGTCATAGGATTATGTCAAAAGCAATACTTTTTCATTTTCATTTTTATCTTTTGAGATAGGGTCTCACTCTGTCACCCAGACTGGAGTGCAGTGGCACAATTATAGCTCAGTGAAGCCTCGACCTCCCAGGCTCAGGCAATACTCCCATCTCAGCCTTCTGAGTAGCTGGGACTACAGGCGCACACCACCATGCCCAGCTAATTTATTGTTTACAATTTACAATTTTTTTTGTAGAGACAGGGTCTCACTTTGTGGCAATACCTTTTTCAGAAGAGGAATTAATTGCTCTGAGTGGAAGAAAATAACAGTGAAAAGGTTATGGTCATGATGCTGAGAAGATAGTACAAATAAGCTACTTTGAAATAAAATACCCAAGTAATCTTGTAACTTATGAATGATAGTGTGTTTCCACGGAAGTACTATCTTTCAAAACATAGGTGACAGCTAAAGCCACGAAGTTAACCAAAGCACAGAGACTCACTAGGTTTTTTACTTTTGTACATTTTTGTCATTGTTGTTTTGCTGCATTTACCTTGCTAAATCCCCAGCAACTGATGTTTAGGTATAGCACACACGACTAGGCCTCGTTTGAAGAAAAGAATGTCTCAAACCAAATAGAAAAATTAGGGTTTGAATATGTACCCTCCAAACTCGATTTTCCTTTTGAAACTTGGTGTTTGTTAGGACTACCTCTGACCAGATTTATAGACACTTAAGGAAAGTGCTTTTTGGATGAAGTAACAGATGACTGCATTTGAAAACTGCTCATTTTTTTATTTATGCTGTTCGCTTTTATTTATGCTGTTCGCTGTTCGCTTACACCTATAGGCAGAGGTCACACTTCTCCCAGCCCCCAGCAAATTTGTAAAATACAGGCCAAGTTTCTCTTAGTGCTGTCAGGTTCTAGACGGCACCCTATCTATGGAACACTTTGTTGTTTTTACTTTTAAATTATCTAACTGTTTACAAGTAATATCTTAAATTTTTTCTCTACAAAGAGGACATATACAGTAACATTTGTAAGTTGGGCCTAAAAACAGAAGATTGGGGCTATGTAATTTTTGTGGACACCACTGAGATAGGCCACAAATTAGCCAGAAAAATGTTGTTGCGGTGCTTGAACATCAGACTTGCCTCTGTGATTTTTGGCATTCAAAGAAAAAGGTAAAATGTAATAAATTATAAAGCTCTCATTATCAGCAGAGAGAGCACATGCGTTCTTCAAACACGGCAATATCTCTTGGTTCTATATTTTTAAAAACGTTTTATAACTGACTTTATATAGAAGTCCTTTGGCTGACATGATGGTCAATGCTCTCTCTGCCCGCAAAAAGCCCAAACCCGTCAAACCTTCAAAAAGCAGTGAAATTTACGCAAAAGAGCACACTGGTCATCAAGATGCCAACTGCGGACGATGGGCAGTTAATTCCCCATGAGGGATTTGATCATAATCCTTGGGTTCACTGTTTATGAGTGGGCATAGACCCAGTGATCCTCACGGTGTCTTCAAATTATAATCAGAATCAAAACTACCATTCACTGAGCCCTACATTATACCAAGCATTGGGCTAAATACTATAGATAGATACAGTATCTCTAAGATTCACAACAATCTAAAGAGGTAGGCTTTATTATGCCCATATTACAGATAAAGAAAAATAAGTTCAGAGAATGTAAGCTACTTGCCCAAAGTCTCTCAAGACATGGCAGATGCAGAATCTGAGCCCAAGTCAAACAAAATGAATGTGTCCTTTCACCTGCTCCACGTTTTTCCCACCAGGGGGTGTGATCGAAGCATTCCCACCTGCAGACAGCATCACCAACCTGACAGTGGACATGCTGATAGAGCCCAACGGGAAAATCAGCGTGCTGTCAACAGGGGACCAGCTTCATGCCGACAGCCCCTTCATCTCCTCTGGTACCACCGTGCCTCAGACCTCAGTGGATCCCCAAGTTCTCACTTATTTGTGCCTCCAAATTGGAAAAGCCTGCAGAATGAGAGATGTGGTTGGTTACTTTTCCATAGATCTGGTGACTTTTATTGATCCAAGCACCTTGGAACAGCAGGTAAGTTGAATGGATGCCACTCGAAATGCTGAAATCTGTAATGACTCTGCACCCTACACACCAGTGCAACAGGGAATACCAAGGCTCTTCTCAAATGCACTGATTCTCTGATGAGCTCGTTCTAAATTCAACACCTGCATGGTCCAGGCAAATCCAAGTGAGACCAGGCTTTATGTCCGGAAATACAGGGCCAGAGTTGTCTCATTCAGGTACAGTTGGAGTTAAAGAGTGACTGAGGCCAGGCGCAGTGGCTTAACACCTGTAATCCCAGCACTTTGGGAGACCAAGGTGGGCAGATCCCTTGAGCTCAGAAGTTTGAGAGCAGCATAGGCAACAGTGAGAAACCCTGTCTCTACTAAAGATACAAAAATTAGCTGGGCCTGGTGGTACGCACCTGTAATTCCAGCTACTTGGGAGGCTGAGGCAGGAGAATCACTTGCACCCAGGAGGCAGAGGTTGCAATGAGCCGAGATCACGCCTGGGTGACAGAGTGACATTCCAGCCTGGGTGACAGAGTGAAACTCCATCTCAAAAAAAAAAAAAAAAAAAAGAAAAGAGTGACTGAAGCATCTCTCACAGTTCACAGCTCTGTTGATTAGGCCCTCAATTCTGTCCATTAGTGTGATGCCTATGTATCAGGAAACTATTTCATGCCATCCAGGGAGTGGAACCTGTCTAGAGCCTGTTTTAAATAGAAAATCAACCACTAGAAAGGAGTTAAGAGTTCACATTTCTGTTCCTTTTCTTATCAGTAGTTCACCCACAACTTAGATTGTCTCATTTTTCTCTTTTTTTCTTTAAAAAACATATTGAGAGATACTTCAGAAATATAAATAATAATATAATCAATATCATGTGCCCCTGCTCAGCTTAAGAAACAAAAGTGGTGTCAATGCCACCTGCAGCCCTGTGCGCTCCTTGCCAAACACATGGCTCTCCTCCTAGAGGCCAGGAGGAAGCTCCTGTCTTATACCTGGGGTTTTGATTCCCTTTCATATCTCTGTGCTTTCACCACACATGGATACATGCGAAAATAATGTAGAGTTTTATTTTGCATGTTTTTAAGCATTTTGTAGATCATAACATTCTATCTATTATTATTTTACTTTATGCTTTTATTTAATATTCCATTTGTGAGATTCTTCATGTGCATAGGTGTGGTGCTGAGATATAATATTCAGGAAAAATAATCTTTAACCTTTTTCACTTTGCTTTTCCCGCCTAAAAGTATAATGTTCAAGTTCACTACTATTTCACAGGACTCGTGTTTTAAAATGACCAGTGGCTCCTCTCTTAGTGCTGCGTGTCCAGACCTCTGTCTAAAGGGCGAAATGACCTCCTGGCCTCCCTCTCTCGATATCCTCTGGTCATCAGCATTGTACATATACTTTAGTTGTTTTAGGATCATTATTCTCGGTTTTACAGTTCTCCATTTCAGTCAGATGATGGTTTCAAAGTGAGAGTTTATGTTTTTTGGCAGATTTCAGCTTGTTCAATGATCATTTTCCATTTGCCTTCCTGGGCCCTCCATTGGTTTTACATTCTGTTCTCAGGCCTGTACATTGACAGGGAAAAGGACAAACTGAAGGTCATTCAGAACTCTCCCTGTGGTGGAGGCAGGACAGAAACAACGCTCCCTGGGGAAATCTGGATGGCAGGGATGCAGGGGGAGGAGAGCCAGGGGAGGCTGCCCTCCCCAAATATTTGTCGTAAGAAAGAAAGATTGGCTGGGTGTAGTGGCTCATGCCTGTAATCCCAGCACTTTGGGAGGCCAAGGCAGGCGGATCACTTGACCCCAGGAGTTCAGGACCAGCCTGAGCAACATAATGGGACCCCATGTCTAGAAAAAATACAAAAAATTAGCCAGGTGTAGTGGCAGGTACCTGTAGTTCCAGCTATTCAGGAGGCTGAGTGGGAGGATCACGTGATCCCAAGTCACCGTAGTCTCAACCTCCCACCTCCACTGCAGTGAGCCAGGATTGCATCACTGCACTCCAGTCTGGGTGACAGAGTAAGAACCTGTCTCAAAAAAAAGAAAAAGAAAAAAAGGCTGAGCACGGCAGCTCATGCCTATAATACCAGCACTTTGGGAGACCCAGGCGGGTGGATTGCTTGAGGTCATGCCACTGCACTCTAGCCTGGGTGACAGAGCGAGATTTCATCTCAAAAAACAACAACAAAAAAAAAGAAAAAGAAAAAGAAAAGAAAAAAAGAAAAGAAAAAGAAAGAAGGAGAATGAGAAAGAGAAAGCTAAAACTGTGGTCCCTGGGACAATAGGAAGGATGGAACTATGGGGACAGTTGACTTGTGGCTTTTATTTATTTGAATTTGGTATAAGGAAACTTGCACACAGCAGTCAAAAGGATCTTCTCCAAGCACGATGCTGGTCCTTCCTTGGGCTCACCACCCTTCTGGGCTTCTGGCTGACAGGTCCCACCCTTCACTTGGCTGGTTCCATGTACCTGGCCGGTTCCATGTACCTGGCCAGTCTTGTCTCACCCTAACTTGCCCTCTGTTTTGGTCTGGTCCACCCACACACCCTGTCTCATTCCCTCTTACTCATGATATTCCCTCTACCACAGGGCCTTTACGCATGCTACTCCTCCACCTTAAATGCTCTTGCCTTTTCTTTTGACCTAGTTAGCCACTTTTCCAGCCATCACATTTCAGCTCAAGCCACATTCACTGGAGCCCTTCCTGACCTTCCTGACAAAGTCAAATTCCCCTTTTTTAGGTTTTCATATCATTGTGTAGTTGTGTGTGAGCATTCCTCGTACCACTTATCTCAGTTACAACTTTAAACTTATTTACATGACTATCTGATTAATATTTTTTCTCCTCCTGTCAATTGTAAGCTCTTTTAAGCAACGTGCTGTGTTTCTTTTTGCTCCCCCACTGTATTCTCAGCACTTACTTCTGTCCTGGCACAAAGTAGGTATTCAGTAAATATTTGTTGTATGAATGAATGAACAATGGAGGTGTTCCAGCAAATGCCGGATGGTGTTGTTAAGGCTTTTGAAGAAGGAGCTCAGACATTCATTGGATGAATGGGATAGATAGATACTAGATTATCTGATTGTATCATACTATGAATTCTCCTTGTCCCTTCCCATAAATACTTCAGTATATAACCATTTGTGTTATAGTTATCAACAGAATATTGGAAGAAGTTCTCAGTGGCCACACCGAAGGGTGTTTCTACATTAGCAAGAGAAGTATGTTTGTTCTCTGTATATAATAAATTATTTACAAATCACTGGCATATTTTCTAGCCATTTTGCAAGTGGTATCACTTCAGAAAACACCTTAATTTTTTTTCTAATTGACATGCCTTGTGATGCCATTGAAGCAACTGGCAGGCATATTATCAACCCTCATTTTTTGTCAGTCTAACAGGTTAAAAAAAATTTGTTTTATTCAGAATTTATTTGATTATTAGTGAAGATCCACACGTCTTCATATGTTTGTTTGCCCATTTATGTATTTTTCTTAATGGCCTAATCATGTCTTTTGCCCCATTTAAATTGGACTATAATACAAATGTTGATTTATTGGAGCTCTTTGTATATTGGAAACTCATTCTTTGACTATTATGCATCTTGTAAATACCTTCTCTCAGATTGTCATTTGTGGCTTACCTGTCTCTCTTTTTATTTTTGGCCATGTTTCTCCACCATAAAAATTACTATTTCTGGCCAGGCTCAGTGACTCATGCCTGTAATCCCAGCACTTTGGGTGGCCGAGGTGGGTGGATCATGAGGTCAGGAGTTCGAGACCAGCCTGGCCAATATGGTGAAACCCCATCTCTACTAAAAATACAAAAATTAGCTGGGCATGGTGGCACGTGCCTGTAGTCCCAGCTGCCCGGGAGGCTGAGGCAGGAGAATTGCTTGAACCCCGGAGGTGGAGGTTGCAGTGAGCCAAGATCACACCAATGCAGTCCAACCTGGGTGACAGAGCAAGACTCTGTCTCCAAAAAAAATTACTATTTCCTCCCTTGTAATTGATTAGTAATATTTTGTAGAAACGTTCCAAGAGTACCACAATAGTGTATTGCTTATCAAATTCCACCTAGAAAGCTTAGCATCCATTGGCAACTTTTTCCACTACCACTATGATAATGGTAATTTTGTATTTCTGTGGAAAATTTTCTGGTACAGTTTTGTGTAGAAATTTCTGGCAATTGCTGGGCGCAGTGGCTCATGCCTATAATCCTAGCACTTTGGGAGGCCGAGGTGGGTAGATCACAAGGTCAGGAGTTTGAGACCAGCCTGACCAACATGGTGAAACCCTGTCTCTACTAAAAATACAAAAATTAGTCGGGCGTGGTGGCACGCGCCTGTAATCCCAGCTACTTAGAAGGCTAAGGCAGGATAATCTCTTGAACCTGGGAGGCGGAGGTTGCAGTGAGCTAAGATTGTGCCACTGAACTCCAGCCTGGATGATAGAGCAAGACTTCGTCTCAAAGAAAGAAAGAAGGAAGGAAGGAAGGAAGGAAGGAAGGAAGGAAGGAAGGAAGGAAGGAAGGAAGGAAATTTCTGGCAATCTACTGCAAGAGACAATATTCCTTCTCCACCTCTCATTTTTGCCTGTAGGTCTGTATGTATATATGTCAGTATGAACTCATGGGTTTCTATTTTATTTAATGGGTTGTATTTTGATACTTTCATTGTTTTGATGCTCAGTTGTTCCAGATTTGGCAGTGGGAGACCCTTCAGGGTGTGTCTTGTGTCCTTTTGACATGTCCTCATCATTCTTTGAGCATGTCTTCTTTTCTGACACAATAAGATGTTCCAGGTTCATTTTCTGTTTTCCTTGCCCTGGACCTAGGATCGACTCTAGAAGCCCTGTAAGATCTGGGCTCTTAGTGCTGCCATTGCTACTGGAGTGTCACTCCTTCTGACACCTCTCAGTGGACAGAGCTAGCGAGTACATGTATTACGTATGTACAATACATACACACAATTATACACACATATACACATATAAACACACATGTGTACCTATACATACATATATGCATCTATAACTATTTCTATATCAGTGTTTATATTATAAAACCATGAGTTCCTGCCAGCATCTCCAATTTCAATCCAGCACCTCAAGGTTCTTTCTATAATTCTTTTCTACACTTAAAAGTAAATATCTTGATGGATATCCTGCTTATTCTGATTTGGGGTACAATTACAATGTATCTACATTGTATACATGTATCAAAATAACACATGTATGGCCAAAATATATATAATTATTACATATCAATTAAAAAATGCCAAAAAAAACCCCTCATACCCATTATTTAAACTTACAAATTAAAAAAATAAAAATAAAAATAAAAGCTAAATAGAACTTGGAACATAGTAACTGTGTATATTTACAAAATAAAATCCCAGGCCTGATGTGGTGGCTCATGCCTGTAATCTCAGCACTTTGGGAGGCTGAGGCAGGAGAATTGCTTGAGCTCAGGAGTTCAGTACCAGCCTGGGCAACATAGTAAGGCCCAGTCTCTACCAAACGATTTTAAAAATAAACAAAATTAGCCAGTCATAATGACACACATCTGTGATCCCAGCTATTTGAGAGGCTGAGGTGGGAGGATTGCTTGGGCCTGGGGGGTCAATGCTGCAGTGAGCTGTGATTGCACCACTGCACTCTAACCTGGGTGACAGAGACCCAGTATCCAAAAAAAAAGAAGAAGAAGAAAATCCCAGAAACAGGAGGATCAAGATAGTTTAGAGCAGGGGTTGGTAAACTATGGCCTATAGGCTAAATCTGACCCAGCATTCATTTTATGTAAATAAAGTTTTATTGGAACACCAAAAAACAAATAACTTCTCCAATAATGAGAAACTTGAGTCTTTATCCCTCAATATACTTATTTGTTCAACCAGTTTACTTATTTGTTTAATGTAACTAATCTCCCAACCACTCCTGCCATCTTCTTTACCTACTCTATCCGTGTCCTAACCCTCCATGCCCCATGTACTTGGATCCCAATCCTGTCGTTTGTGTTTTATTTGTAATGCTCTTCATCATACTAAAGTTTCATATAGTCAAATCCGGCTCTTTTCCTTTTTTATTTTCCTTTTTTTGTAGAGACAGGGTCTCGCTATATTGCCCAGGCTGGTTTTGAACTCCTGGCCTTGAGCCATCCTCCTGCCTTGGCTTGTATTACAGGTGTGAGCCACTGTGCCTGGCCTCCAGCTCTTCTAAATTGCTATATCACCTTGAACTTATCACTTTACCTCATTTTCAGTTTTCTCAGCTATAAAATGAGGAGGTTAGCTTATTTTGCATCTGAGGTAACCTACAGTTCAAAACATTATTTCAATAACATTTTATTTTATTTTTTTAATTTAATTTTTTTTTTTTTTTTTTTTTTTTTTTGAGACGGAGTCTCACTCTGTCGCCCAGGCTGGAGTGCAGTGGCATGATCTTGGCTCACTACAAGCTCCGCCTCCCGGGTTCACGCCATTCTCCTGCCTCAGCCTCCCGAGTAGTTGGGACTACAGGCGCCCGCCACCACGCCCAGCTAATTTTTTTGCATTTTTAGTAGAGATGGGGTTTCACCATGTTAGCCAGGACAGTCTTGATCTCCTGACCTCGTGATCCGTCTGCCTCAGCCTCCCAAAGTGCTGGGATTACAGGCGTGAGCCACCGCGCCTGACCTATTTCAATAACATTTTAAAGCACTTATTTTCTGTATCAGCAAATTCAGATGTTAATAATAATCATCTACTTCTTAAAAATTATCGCCAGGAAATAATCATAAAGATTTAAATACACATATATTAATCACATCATTATTAAGAATAGCAAAATATTTCAAATAGCCTAAATTCCAACAATAGAATTTTTTTTTTTTTTTGAAGCAGAATCTCACTCTGTTGCCCAGGCTGGATGATCTTGCCCCTCTGCAACCTTTGCCTCCCAGGCTCAAGTGATTCTCGTGCCTCAGCCTCCTGAGTAGCTGGGATTACAGGCACACACCACACCTGGCTAATTTTTGTACTTTTAGTAGAGACAGGGTTTAGCCATGTTGGCCAGGCTGGTCTCGAACTCCTGGCCTCAAGTGATCTGCTTGTCTTGACCTCCCAAAGTGCGGGGATTACAGGCGTGAGCCACTGCACCTGATCTCCAACTAGAGTATTTAGAGCAAATTATGATAGACCAATGAAACTGCATACTGTGAAGACATTAAAACTAATGTTTTAAAAGAATATTTAACAGGAAACTTTATAGAATAGATAAAGGTAAAAAGCAGATCACAAGCAATATATGCAATATGATAATTTTATATTAAAAAAACACAAATGCAGAGTTAAAAGAACCTAAAGATACATGTTAAGATGTTACAAGTCATTATTTCTGGACAGCAAGATTGAAGGTGGCAGAGTAATGGTATCCACACCCTAATTCCCCAAATCTGTGAACATTATGTTGCATGGCAAAAGAACTTTGCATATGTGATTAAGTTAAGGATCTTGAGTTGGGAAGAGTATCTTGCATTATCCAGGTGGCCCCAATATAATCACCAGGGTCCTTTTAAAAGAGAGGCAGGCCAGGCGTGGTGGCTCACACCTGTAATCCTAACACTTTGGGAGGCCAAGGCGGGTGGATCACGAGGTCAGGAGTTCGAGACCAGCCTGACCAACATGGTGAAACCCCATCTCTACTAAAAACACAAATATTAGCCGAGCATAATGGTGCGTGCCTGTAATCCCAGCTACTCGGGAGGCTGAGGCAGGAGAATCGCTTGAACCCAGGTGGTGGAGGTTGCAGTGAACTGAGACCGTGACATTGCACTCCAGCCTGGTGACAGAGCGAGACTCCATCTCAAAAGAGAGAGAGAGAGAGAGAGAGAGAGAGAGAGCGAGCCAGGGGGATCATAGAAAGAGAAAGATTTGAAGATGCTGTGCTGCTGGCCTTGAAAACAGAGGAAGGGACCATGAGCCAATGAAGGCACACAGCCTCTAGAAGCCAGAAAAGGCAAGGAAACAAATTCTCCTCTAGAGTCTTCAGGAGGAACAAAGCCCTGCCCACATCTTGATTTTTAGCCCAGTAAGACTTCTGACCCACAGAACTGTAAAATAATAAATCTGTGTTGTTTTAAGCCATTGTTTTAAGCCAGTGCCTCAAGGACAGCAATTTGTTGCAGCAGCAACAGGATACTAATATAGAGGGTGGTTGCTATTTTGTTCTTTGTGTTTTCTGCAAAAGTAAACATATATTATAGTGCAGGCTCAGTGGCTCATGTGTGTAAATCCAGCACTTTGGGAGGCTGAGATGGGAGGATCACTTGAGTTTAGGAGTTTGAGATCAGCATAGGCAACATAGCAAAACCACTGTCTCTACAAAAAAAAATTTTAAATTAGCTCAGCATGATGGTGTGCACCTATAGTCCCAGCTACTCAGGAGGCTGAGGTAGGAGTATCATTTGAGCCTGGGAGATTGAGGCTGCAGTGAGCCATGATCATGCAACTGCACTCCAGCTTGAGCAACAGAACGAGACCCTGTCTCAAAAAAATAAAAAGTAAATGTATTATATTTCTGATCAGAAAAAAATGCATGAAAAACAATAATAAAAATTTGTATAGAATGTTATTGTTTGCAAAGCACTTTCACATACATGATCTTACATACACACAGCTCTTACAGTAGACACGGGAAGCAGAAAACTGAGGTGACTGCATCCATTTCAAATTCATGCCCACTGGCCCCAGCTGGGCCCCATAATTTACCATACTGACACGGGAGGGGCTAAGGGGACTGGGGGCCAAGGCAAAATAGGTAAAATGACAGCAATGCCTCAAGGACAGTCCCACGATTGTGAATCAATTCCAGATAAGAAAGCAGAGAATCCTTTCTAGACTTAAGGAGATGAGAATGAGGTTCTAGCAGAATAGAAGAACAGTTTTGGAAATGTAGGACTTAAATATTGGAAGCATCAAGTAGAACACGAGGTCATTTTGTAATCAAGGGAGAAGGGGCCGGTTCCTGGGAAATGGAGATGGTGGAGCATGGTCTAAGACTACTCCTGCCAGTGGATTTAGGTCCAGGGTTTTGGTACCCTAGAAATGGGGAAATTCCAGGCCTTCAGAGATGGCTTGCAGAGTACATAGCACTTCAGAATACACAGAGCTACAAGGCAACCATGTTGGAGATCCGGCCTTCTCACATAAGGATGATATTATGTAAAGGGATCCAAGCAGTAGACAAATAGCAGCAAAAGCTATTTCCAAATCCTGATGGGTCCTGGAACCAGGGCCAATGATAAATAGTATCTAGTAGTAAGGGAGGAGACCACCCCCTCATATTGTCTTATGCCCAATTTCTGCCTCCAAAGAAAGAAAAAGTCAAAACTAAAAGGCAGAAATGAAATCCACAAGCAGATAGCCCGGCGCCACACCCTGGGCCTGGTAGTTAAAGATCGACCCCTCACCTAATCGGTTATGTTATCTATAGATTACAGACCTTGTATAGAAAAGCACTGTGAAAATCCCTATCCTGTTTGTTCTGATCTAATTACCGGTGCATGCAGCCTCCAGTCAAGTACCCCCTGCTTGCTCAATCCATCACGACCCTCTCACACACCCTTAGAGTTGTGAGCCCTTAAAAGGAACAGAAATTGCTCACTTGGGGAGCTTGGCTCTTGAGACAGGAGTCTTGCCAATGCCCCCGGCCGAATAAACCCCTTCCTTCTTTAACTTGGTGTCTGAGGATTTTGTCTGTGGCTCGTCCTGCTACATACAGCAGGTTCTAGGAGGAACATGAAGTACCTACTAAAGGCTTTAAGCTGAGGAGGATGACATGTTCATTGAACAAACACCTTCAGAGGACCTACTCTGGCTTCCTGTTAGGTGCTATGGAACTAAACAAGACATCTTCCGTATCACGACAAAGCTTATTTCATATCCATCATCCCATTTTATTTGCTATACATGCACACAATTGTTTTATACTTGTATTGATTCATAGGTACAAATATTGTCTCCATGAGATTTTTTTAATCCTTTAGAAAATGTACTAGGCCTTTAATTTTTTTTACCTCTTCATGATGTCTAACACAGTGATGGTCATATTTGGCCAGCTACCTGATTGTTATTTGTTGATTTATGGACTTTTGGAACTTCTAGGTGATCCAGATCTTTTGCAGTTAATTACTCACTTTGGGGAAACTCTAAACAAAACAAGTGTTTATTGAGCATCTATTATGTATAAGCCCTTATGCTAGGTGCTAGAGAAGCTACAAAGATGCAAAAGACATGGAAGTGCCTGCCCTTAGGGAGTTCACATTCTAGTTGGGAAGATAGGCTTGAAAAATGAGTAGCAAGGAAAGGCTTAAGTGATAACTACCTAGAACAATAGAAGAGACATCACAAAGGTAATGTCAGTTTAACGGCCAAATGATTTTTCTGCATGCATTCAGACAAGAGAAAGATCCCTTCTGTTGGGAGCAATCAAGAAAGGTTTTACAGAGAAGGTGGGATTTGAGCTGAAAGATAATTAGGATACGAGAAGGGTAAGAAAGAGTGTATTCCAAGTGAGAAACAGGCTCACTTGGTGGGAAAGAGTGGTGGGAAAAAGCACAGAACACATATGGATAAAAATAATGATCTAAGTCTTACAAATTTCATGTTGGATTCACCTCATATAAATATACATTTATATAGCAATTCTCCCATTCCTGTTCCTCATATAAAAGTCTCTAAACAAATAGATTGGCAAAGATGCGCTATATGAAAATTCCCAAATTAAAAAATTCTTTCAAAACAAGATCATGTCCTGCATTTGCAGGGACATGGACATAGCTGGAGGTCATTATCCTTAGTAAACTAACGCAGGAACAGACAACCAAATACCACATGTTCCCACTTATAAGTGGGAGCTAAATGATGAGAATATAGGGACACATAGAGGGGAACACCACGCACTGAGGCCTATCAAAGGGTGGAGGCTGGGAGGAGGGAGAGGATCAGGAAAAATACTGGGTACTAGGCTTAATACCTGGGTGATGCAAGATCGACCCCTCACCTAATCGGTTATGTTATCTATAGATTACAGACCTTGTATAGAAAAGCACTGTGAAAATCCCTATCCTGTTTGTTCTGATCTAATTACCGGTGCATGCAGCCTCCAGTCAAGTACCCCCTGCTTGCTCAATCCATCACGACCCTCTCACACACCCTTAGAGTTGTGAGCCCTTAAAAGGAACAGAAATTGCTCACTTGGGGAGCAATAATCTGTACAATAAACCCTCATGACACAAGTTTACCTATGTAACAAACATGCACATGTACCCTGAACTTAAAAGTTAAAAAAAAACACACACATATTGTTCTTTATATTTCACAGGAAATTGAATATATATAAGGTTCACTAATTATCATAGAATTCAGTTGAACATTTTCTACCAATATCAATAGATTTTAGATTGTAGCCTCTTGTTTCTTGAGGAGAATGGTGATCTGGCTTTTACCAAATAAAAGCTTCAGGTGATGGAAAAAGGAAAAAAAGTTCTTTTAGCCTGGGCAACATATCAAGACCCATCTCTAAAATTAAAAATAAAAAATTAGCTGAGCATGGTGGCACACATCTGTTATCCTACCTACATGGGGGGGTTGAGGCAGGAGGATCACTTAAGCCCAGGAGTTGGAGGCTGCAATGAGCTAGGATCACACCACTGCACTCCAGCCTGGATGACAGAGCAAGACCTTGTCTCAAAAATAAATTAATTCTTATTTTAGATAACTGTGAACTTTGAAACAATAATCTTTATTATGAGCATTGAAAGGTATTACTTTTTTTAAAAAGGAAATGAAAGAAAATCCAATCTTTAAGAAGAATTGATATGAAAAACAGCTACTGGAGAGTAGTAATGGCCCTTCCAAAACGTAAGTTTAGCTACAGAAAGGAAACAAGACTTGTCACAAAGTACCAATTGTGAGGAAAGACGAAAATGGAGGCCCTGATATATACCAGAGTATATCCCATAAACTCTGAAAACGATTTCGAAGAGTTTCTAAATACAGAATATCAGCCTAGAATTTAAAAAAAAAAAATCTGAAAATATTTTCATTGCAATGGCAATGGGTTTTGGCCCCAGTCTTTCCACTAACTAGTGTGATACTGTAGACAATTCACTTGACCTCTGGGAGCCTTGTTTTTTTGTTATCAACTGGTAAATTCCTGCCCTCCTCCTCCTAGTATGTTCTGATCGGCTGAGCAGATATAAGGTGCTGTTCTTATTAAATCAAATGGCATAACCACATGTAAAACTGTCACAGGAGCCCTCAGCAGGTTCTCAAACTGTGAGTCAAATCAGAATTGAATTAGCATTATTTTTAAAAGTCACTGAGCATTATCATCATCTCAAAGTGATATATAAGCATCAAAAATGAATACATTTATTTCAGAGAATGGAAAAACCAAAGTCTACAGAAATATCATAATTCCTTCTTGTTCACTGCTATATACCCAGCACCTAGCACCCTGTCTAGCATATAAGAGATGTTCAATAAATATTTATTAAATGAATGAATGAATACTTCTCTGAGTCCCCCTCTAGTACTCTCATTTGCAGGATCTCCCTATCTCTGTTTTCAGGATATACAAGGTATTCACCGAGGGAGCTCAGTGAGATTTACTTTTTCTCTTTAGGGAAGGTATTTTATTTATATGGAAGAAGGCTAACAGAGTATATCTAAATTAAAATTTTATAGGCCTTTGGTATAAACAGAAGTACCTATTATTCAGTGTTTTAAAGTGCTATAGTGGGCAGATTGTTAATCACAAGTTAATATCTAGTGAAGGGAATATACATCCCAAAGGACTTTGAAGCATTAAAGTAAAAGACCTTCTCCCTTTAAAAGGTCTGCATCTTTGTGTCAATGAAACAGACCTATAATATGGAAGTAATAGTAATGATGATGGCAATGTTGATGACTTCTACAATAAGCACATGGGCAATGATGACAAATTTTTCCAGTGAAAATTACAATTCTGTTTCTTAACACTGATAGTGCAGATAAACTAGTGGCCAACTTTGCTATGTATATATTACCATTTGTGATTGTCCGTAAATGTTTGGTTAACGCCTCTTACACTGTAAACCTTGATATTGAGAAATATTGAACCCAAGCCTAAACATCAGCTCTTGGGTAGAATTTTGGTTGATCTACATATAACGGACCTAGTTCCTCTGTTTACATCAGCTGTGCCCCCAAGCCTTCTTCAAAAGATGCCCATTCTCATCATGGAGCTCTTTGCTTCCTTTCAAATGAAACCAAGACACCTCTCTGGACTCAGGGATCTTTTAACTTGAATCACAAGAAACATGGCCAGGGTGAGGAAAATCTGGACACTCACACTGCACCCTGCTGTCTCCAGCAGGTACTTACATTTCTGCAGGACTCAGGAGGGCAGGAGGTAGGAAAAAAGGAAAAGGCTCCCTACTATTGCCAAGAAAGACCTTAAGATTCTTCACCGACGAGCATTTATAGCTTGCTCCAGCATCCCAAAACATAGCTGAAAGTTGTTCCTACTTCCAGCTACCACCTGTGGTCAAGACTTTTTATGTGATAAATTTTCTCTTACAAAATTGTCCTTCTCTAATCCCAGCTTTATTGAGGTATAACTAACCCAAAAAAGTACTTTTATTTAAGGTGTACAACATGATATTTCAATATACATATACCTTGTGAAATGATTACCACAATCAACCTTATTAACATATCCATCATCTCACTTGGATACGTGTGTGTGTGTGTGGTCAGAACTTAAGATCTACTCTCTTAGCAAATTTCAGGTACATAACATGTAGTTATTAACTATAGTCACCATGCTATATGTTAGGTCTCCAGAATTCATTCATCTTATAACTGAAGATTTGTACCCTTTAACCAGCATCCTCCCATTTCCCCCAACTTCCAACTCCTGACAATCACTTATCTACTTTCCATTGCTATAAATTTGACTTTTTGGATTCCACATGTAAGTGAGATCATGCAGTATTTGTCTTTCTGTGTCTGGCTTATTTCACTTAGCATACTATCCTCCAGGTTCATCCATATTGTCACGAATGACAGAATTTCCTTCTTTTTTTAAGGCTAAATAATATTCCAATGTGTATATACATGTATACATATATACACACACCACAATTGCTTCATCCTTTCACCTGTCATCAGCTGACAGTTAGGTTGTTTCCAAGTCTTGGCTATTATGAATAATGCTGCAATGCACACGGTGGTGCAGATATCTCTTCAAGATTTTATTTTCTTTGGCTATGCACTCAGAAGTGGGATTGATGGATCATATGGTAGTTCTGTATTTGTAAGTTTTTGAGGAACCTCCATACAGTTTTCCACAGTGGCTGTACTAATTTACACTCCCACTATAAAGTGGGAGTGTATAAGGGTTCCCTTTCTCCACATTCTCACCAACACTTATCTTTTGTCTTTTTTTTTTTTTTTTTTTTTTTTTGAGACAGAGTCTCGCTCTGTTGCCCAGGTTGGAGTGCAGTGGTGCGACCTCGGCTCACTGCAACCTCCGCCTCCAGGGTTCAGTGATTCTCCTGCCTCTGCCTCCTGAGTAGCTGGGACTACAGGCGCCCGCCACCATGCCCGGCTAATTTTTGTATTTGTAGCAGAGATGGGTTTTCACCATGTTAGCCAGGCTGGTCTCGAACTGTCCTCGTGATCCGCCCGTCTTGGCCTCCCAAAGTGCTGGGATTACAGGCATGAGCCACCGCGCCCAGCCTTCTTTTGTCTTTTTGATAATAGCCATCTGAAGAGGTGTGAAGTGATATCTCACTGTGGGTTTGATTTGCATTTCCCTGATAATCAGTGATGCTGAGCACCTTTCATATACCTGTTGGCCATTTGTATGTCTTTTTTAAAAAGTCTATTCAGGTGGGGTGTGTAATGCCTGTAATCCCAGCACCTCAGGAGGCCGAGGTGGGCAGATCACTTGAGGCCAGGAGTTTGAGACCAGCCTGGCCAACACAGTGAAATGCTGTCTCTATTAAAAATAGAAAAAAATTGTCAGGTGTGGTGGTGCAAGCCTGTAATCCCAGTTACTGGGGAGGCTAAGGCACGAGAATTGCTTGAACCAGGGAGGCAGAGGTTGCAGTGAACCAAGACTGTGCCACTGCACTCTAGCCTTAGTGAGACTGTCTCAAAAAAATAAAAGTTGGCTGGGCGTGGTGGCTCACGCCTGTAATCCCAGCACTTTGGGAGGCTGAGATGGGTGGATCACTTGAGATCAGGAGTTCGGGATCAGCCTGGCCAACATCATGAAACCCGTCTCTACTAAAAATACAAAAATTAGCCAGGCATGGTGGTGCACACCTGTAATCCCAGCTACTTGGAGGCTGGGGCACAAGTATCTCTTGAACCCAGGAGGCAGAGGTTGCAGTGAGCCAAGATGGCATCACTGCACTCCAACCTGGGTGACAGAGCAAGACCTGTCTAAAAAAAAAAAAAATCTACTCAGATCCTTTGCCCATTTTTTAATCAAGTTATTTGGGGGTCTTTGCTATTGAGTTGTAAGAGTTCTGCAAAATTATCCTTAATATTCATTTTAACTTAATTTTACCTGTAATGTAAATGTTGGGGTGGAAAAGTACATTTGCTTTAGGCCTTACCTATTTCTTAAGACAATCCTGAATCACCCCCTCCCGGCACATGGCACCACTGTTTGCTGCTTTCATTGATCATGTCCACAAGACTCTCCAGAACACACAAGCTTGGTGGCTTCATATTCAATAAATGCATTATTGAGACTCGCTGAAGGAAGCAGACTGCTCCTGCAGGACCCAGGAGACACCCCAAATACTGTGAGTGCCCCAGTTGCAGAAGTAGGAAAGGGAGATCCCCCCTCTCTCGAACACACACCCCCACACTGGAGAAGCTGAAGGTCTATTTGCTGGGAAGTTTCTCACTTTACCTGGAGCTGAGTCAATTTAGAGAGCCAAGGGAAATATGGGGGTAGAGGAAGAAGCAGAAAGGCCCTAGGAGCTCACTGCATCCCCTAGCAGCCCATTTCTGCCTGGCATCACAGGGATCCATCAGTAGGGCAGCCAGAGGAGCAGGGGGTAAATCTCCACAGGAAGAAGGAATTCTCTAGCCGAAGTTTATAACAACTTGAATGGGGTGAGAAGCCTCCTGGCGAGAACTCAGGGGAGGGCACAAATCCGGTGTGTAGACTCCATAGGCAGGGGAAGAACCAAGCCCTTTTCTTTCTAGCCTGGGACAAGTTTTCAAGCCCGTCTTGCCCTCTGCCTGGAAACAGACTCGGGGCTGTTGTGGAGAGGCATGGTGGGAGTGAGACCAGCCCTTTGGTTTACATGGGAACTGGGTGAGGCCTGTGACTGCTGGCTTTTCCCCCAACTTCCCTGACAACCTGCATGACTCAGCAGAGACAGCCATAATCCTCCTAGGTACACAACTCCAGTGACCTGGGAACCTCACCCTCATCCCCTACAACAGCCACAGCAAGACCTGCCCAAGGAGAGTCTGAGCTCAGACACACGTAGCCCCACCCCCACCTGATGGTCCTTCCCTATCCACCCTGGTAGCAGAAGTCAAAGGGCATATAATCTTGGGAGTTCTAGGGTCCCACCCACCACCGTCCCTCTCCACACTACTATAGCTGATGCTTTCTGGAAAGCGCCATCTCCTGGCAGGCGGCCAACCAGCACAAAAATAGAGCATTAAACTACCAAAGCTAAGAACCCTTATGGAATCCATTGCATCCCTCGCCACCTCCACTGGAACAGGCACTGGTATCCACTGCTGAGAAACCCACAGATGGTTCACATCACAGGACTCCATGCAGACAACCCCCATTACCAATCCAGAGCCAGGCAGACTTGGTGGATGGCTAGACCCAGAAGAGACAACAATCACTGCATTTCAGCTCACAGGAAGTCACATTCGTAGGAAAAGGGGGAAAGTACTACATCAAGGGAACATTTGGGACAAAAGAATCTGAACAACAGCCTGCAGCCCTAGACCTTACCTCTGACAGATCCTACCCAAATGAGAAAGAACCAGAATATGACAAAACAAGGCTCTTCAACGCCCCCCAAAAAATCACACTAGTTCACCAGCAATGGATCCAAACCAAGAAATCCCTGATTTACATGAAAAAGAATTCAGGAGGTTAGTTATTAAGCTAATCAGTGAGGAGGGACCAGAGAGAATCAAAGCCCAATGCAAGGAAATCCAAAAAATGATACAAGAAGTGAAGGGAGAAATATGCAAGGACATAGATGGCTTAGAGAAAGAAAATCAAAAATTCAGGAAACATTGGACACACTTTTAGAAATGCAAAATGCTCTGGAAAGTCTCAGCAATAGAATTGAACAAGTAGAAGAAAGAAATTCAGAGCTTGAAGACAAGGTCTTTGAATTAACCCAATCCAACAAAGACAAAGAAAAAAGAAAAAGAAAATATGAACAAAGCCTCCAAAAAGTCTGGGATTATGTTAAATGACCAAACCTGAGAATAATCAGTGTTCCTGAGGAAGAAGAGAATTCTAAAAGCTTGGAAAACATATTTGGAGAATAATTGAGGAAAATTTCCCCAGCCTTGTGAGAGACCTAGACATTCAAATACAAGAAGCAGAAAGAACACCTGGAAAATTTATTGCAAAAAGATCTTTACCTAGGCACATTGTCATCAGGTTAGCCAAAGTTAAGACGAAGGAAAGAATCTTAAGAGCTGTGAGAGAGAAGCACCAGGTAACCTATAAAGGAAAACCTATCAGGCTAACAGCAGATTTCTCAGCAGAAACCCTACAAGCTAGAAGGGATTGGGGACCTATCTTCAGCCTCCTCAAACAAAACAATTATCAGCCAAGAATTTTGTATCCAGTGAAACTAAGCATCATATGTGAGGGAAAGATATAGTCGTTTTCAGACAAACAAATGTTGAGAGAATTCGCCATTACCAAGCCACCATTACAAGAACTACTAAAAGGAGCTCTAAATCTTGAATCAAATCCTAGAAACACATCAAAACAAAACAGAACCTCTTTAAAGCATAAATCACACAGGACCTATAAAACAAAAACACAAATTAAAAAGCAAAAACAAAATCAAAGTACACAGGTAACAAAGAGCAGGATGAATGCAACTGTACCTCATATTTCAATACTAACATTGAATGTAAATGGCTTAAATGCTCCACTTAAGAGATACAGAACTGCAGAATGGATAAGAACTCACCAACCAACTATCTACTCCTTCAGGAGACACCTAACACATAAAGACTCACATAAACTTAAAGTAAAGGGGTGAAAAAAGGCATTTCATGCAACTGGACACCAAAAGTGAGCAGGGGTAGCTATTCTTATATCAGACAAAACAAACTTTAAAGCAACAGCAGTTAAGAGACAAAGAGGAGCATTATATAATGGTAAAGGACCTTGTCCAACAGGAAAATATCACAATCGTAACACTAGAGCTCCCAAATTTCTAAAACAATTACTAATAGACCAAAGAAATGAGATAGACAGCAAAGCAGTAAGAGTGGGGGACTTCAATACTCCACTGACACCACTAGACAGGTCATCAAGACAGAAAGTCAACAAGGAAATAATGGATTTAAACTATACCTTGGAACAAATGAACATAACAGATACATACAGAACACTTCATCCAACAACCACAGAATACACATTCTATTCAACAGCGCATGGAACTTTCTCCAAGATAGACCATATGATAGGCCATAAAACGAGCCTCAATCAATTTAAGAAAATTGAAATTATATCAAGCACTCTCTCAGACCACAGTGGAATAAAACTGGAAATCAACTCCAAAAGGAACCTGCAAAACCATGCAAATACATGGAAATTAAATAACCTGCTCCTGATGAATGAGCACTGGGTCAAAACAAAATCAAGATGGAAATTAAACAATTATTTGAACTGAATGACAATAATGACACAACCTATCAAAACCTCTGGGATACAGCAAAGGCGGTGCTAAGAGGAAAGTTCATAGCCCTAAATGCCCACCTCAACGAGACTGAAAGAGCACAAACTGACATTCTAAGGTCACACCTCAAGGAACTAGAGAAACAAGAAAGGAAATTACCCAGCAGAAGAAAGGAAATTACCAAGATCAGAGCAGAACTAAATTGAATTGAAACAAACAATTACAGGCTCACGCCTGTAATCCCAGCACTTTGGAAGGCCGAGGCGGGCAGATCACCTGAGATCAGGAGTTTGAGACCAGCCTGACCAACATGGAGAAACACTGTCTTTACTAAAAATACAAAAAATTAGCTGGGCGTGACGGTGCATGCCTGTAGTCCCAGCTACTTGGGAGTCTGAGGCAGAAGAATCACTTGAACCCGGGAGGCAGAGGTTGCAGTGAGCCGAGATCATGCCATTGCACTCCATCGTGGGCAACAAGAGCAAGACTCTGTCTCAAAAAAAAAAAAAAAAAAAAAATACAAACGATAAATGAAACTAAAAGCTGCTTCTTTGAAAAGATAAAGAAAATTGATAGACCATTAGCAAGATTAACCAAGAAAAGAAGGGAGAAAATCCAAATAACCTCACTGAGAAATGCAACAGGAGATATTACAACTGACACCACTGAAATACAAAAGATCATTGAAGGCTACTATGAACACCTTAATGCACATAAACTAGAAAACCTAGAAGAGATGGATATTCCTGGAAAAATACTACCCTCCTAGCTTAAATCAGGAAGAATTAGATACCCTGAACAGACCAATAACAAGCAAAGAGATTGAAATGGTACTTTAAAAGTTACCAACAAAAAAAGTCCAAGACCAGATGTATTCACAGCAGAGTTGTACCAGACATTCAAAGAAGAATTGGTACCAATCCTTTTGACGCTATTCCACAAGATAGAGAAAGAAGAAACCCTCCCTGATTCATTTTATGAAGTCAGCATTGCCCTAATACCAAAACCAGGAAACCGATATCCTTGATGAACATTGATGCTAAAATCTTTAACAAAATACTAGCTAACCAAATCCAACAACATATCCAAAAGATAATCCACCATGATCAAGTGGGCTTTATACCAGGGATGCAAGGATGGTTTAACATATGCGAGTCAATAAATGTGATACATCACATAAACAGAATTAAAAACAAAAGTCACATGATCATCTCAATAGATGCAGAAAAAGCATTCGACAAAATCAAGCATTCCTTTATGATTAAAACTCTCAGCAAAATCGGCATACAATGGACATACCTTAATGTAATAAAAGCCATCTATGACAAACCCACAGCCAACATAATACTGAATGGGGAAAAGTTGAAAGCATTCCCTCTGAGAACTGGAACAAGACAAGGATGCCCACTCTCACCAGTCCTCTTTAACATAGTACTGGAAGTCCTAGCCAGAGCAATCATAATGAGCCATCAGACAAGAGAAAGAAATAATGAGCCTCCAAATTGGTAAAAAGGAAGTCAAACTGTCACTGTTTGTTGATGATACAATCATTTACCTTGAAAACCCTAAGGACTCCTCCAGAAAGCTCCTAGAACTGATAAAAGAATTCAGCAAAGTTTCCAGATACAAGATTAATGTACACAAATCAGTAGTTCTTCTATATACCAACAGCAACCAAGTGGAAAATCAAATTAAGAACTCAACCCCTTTTGCAATAGCTGCAAAAAAAAAAAAAAAAAAAAAAAAAAAAAAAGAATACTTAGGAATATACCTAACCAAGGAGTCAAAAGACCTCCACAAGGAAAACTACAAAATACTGCTGAAAGAAATCACAGATGACACAAACAAATGGAAACACATCCCATGCTCATGGATGGGTAGAATTAATATTGTGAAAATGACCATACTGCCAAAAGCAATCTACAAATTCAATGCAATCCCCATCAAAATACCACCATCCTTCATCACAGAATTAGAAGAAACAATTCTAAAATTCATATGGAACCAAAAATTAGCCCAGAGAGCCAAAGCAAGACTAAGCAAAAAGAACAAATCTGGAGGCATCACACTACCTGATTTCAAATTATACTATAAGGCCATAGTCACCAAAGCAGCATGGTACTGGTATAAAAATAAGCACATAGACCACTGGAACTAAATAGAGAACCAAGAAATAAACCCAAATACTTACAGCCAACTAATCTTTGACAAAGCAAACAAAAACATAAAGTGGGAAATGACACCCTTTTCAATAAATGGTGCTGGGATAATTGGCTAGCCACATTTAGGAGAATGAAACTGGATACTCATCTCTCACCTTATACAAAAATCAACTCAAGATAGATTAAGGACTTAAACCTTAGACCTGAAACTATAAAAATTCTAGAAGATAACATTGGAAAAATCCTTGTAGACATTGGCTTAGGCAAGGATTTCATGACCAAGAACCCGAAAGCAAATGCAATAAAAACAAAGATAAATAGCTGGGGCCTAATTAAACGAAAGAGCATTTGCACAGCAACAGTCAGCAGAGTAAACAGACAACCCACAGAGTGGAAGAAAGTCTTCACAGTCTATACATCTGACAAAGGACTAATATCCAGAATCTACAACAAACTCAAATCAGTAAGAAAAGAAGAATCCCATCAAAAAGTAGGCTACGGACATGAAGTGACAGTTCTCAAAAGAAGATATATAGATGGCCAATAAACATGAAAAAGTCCAGGCATGGTGGCTCACGCCTTTAATCCCAGCACTTCGGGAGGCCGAGGCGGGCAGATCACCTGAGGTCGGGAATTCGAGACCAGTCTGACCATCATAGAGAAACCCCATCTCTACTAAATATACACAATTAGCCAGGCATGGTGGCACACGCCTGTAATCCCAGCTACTCGGGAGGCTGAGGCAGGAGAATCACTTGAATCCAGGAGGTGGAGGTTGTGGTGAGTCAAGATCACGCCATTGCACTCCAGCCTGGGCAACAGGAGCAAAACTCCATCTACAAAAAAAAAAAAGAAAAAAGAAAAAGTGCTCAACATCGCTAATGATCAAGGAAATGCAAATCAAAACCACAATGCAATATCACCTTACTCCTGCAAGAATGGCCATAATCAAAAAATCAAAACACAGTAGATGTTGGCATGGATGCGGTGTACAGGGAATGCTTCTACACTGCTGGTGGGAATGTAAACTAGTACAGCCACTATGGAAGACAGTGTGGAGATTCCTTAAAGAACTAAAAGTAGAACTACCATTTGGTCCAGCAGTCCCACTACTGGATATCTACCCAGAGGAAAAGAAGTCATTATTCAAAAGAGATACTTGCACATTCGTATTTATAGCAGCACAATTCACAATTGCAAAATCATGGAACCAACCCAAATGCCCATCAATCAACAAGTGGATAAAGAAACTGTGTGTGTGTGTATATATATGTATGTATATATATATGTGTGTGTGTGTGTGTGTATGTGTGTGTATATATATGATGGAATACTATGCAGCCATAAACCGGAATGAATTAACAGCATTTGTAGTGACCTGGATGAGACTGGAGACTGTTATTCTAAGTGAAGTAACTCAGGAATGGAAAACCAGACATCGTATGTTCTCACTGATATGTGAGAGCTAAGCTATGAGGACGCAAAGGCATAAGAATGATACAATGGACTTTGGGGACTTGGGCGAAAGAGCAGGATGGGGGCGAGGGATAAAAGACCACAAATATGGTGCAGTGTATACTGCTCGGGTGATGGGTGCACCAAAATGTCACAAATCACTGCTAAAGAACTTACTCATGTAACCAAATACCACCTGTACCCCAGTAACTTATGGACTAAAATAAAATAAATAAAAGCATTATCATCCTACCTCCCACATATTACCTTCATTCCTACAATTTGCTTTTCCCTTTTTCTCTGCTGATATACAACTTCGCTTCCTTCAAAACATATTTCAAAGTCCAACTCATCATGGATCCCCCTTAAAGTGCCACTTCATCTTCTAGCCCTAGCTCAGATCTGAAGTATAGCACTGATGGCCAGAGTAATTATGAATGATAATACTAACTACTTATTGTATTTTTGTCATGTGCCAAGCACTCTGTTATGTATTTTACATGTAGTAACCCTAATCCTCACATCCTGAGAAGTATTATTATCCCTAATTTACAAACGAGGAAACTGAGACTAGAGTGACATGTTCAAGGCCACATGAACAGCTATTATGTGGCAAATCCAGGGTTCAGACTGTGACTTATTTGGCTGCCACGCCTGTGTTCTTTCTCTCACAACACATACTCACTGTGGTACTGCACTGGATTGATAGTGACTTGCTCTGTAAGTATCCCCCCCACCCACCACTATCACCAAAGAAAACGTATGTTTCTCTTATATGTCCTCAATATGCTTGTTGAATTGAGTTGAACAGCTTAAAGCCAGAAAACACATCTCCTATTTTTTTAATATATTCCATCCTTGTGCTCAGCACATAAGGTAATCATTAAATGTTAATGACTAAGTGAAATGGAATAAAATCAGTGTTGTGGTAGCCATTTTTAAGCTTTAAGAGTTTAAATGTGCAGCCCATAGACAGCACCACAGCTGGGAGTGCCATATTGCCATTAAGCCAGAAGGTGGATTCACGGGATGGAAACATTGAAAACAGACACCACAAGAATGGTTAAGTCAGTTTTCCAAACCACTTTCTACAAGTAGCTACTGCTTTCTCCCCCATAATAATTTCACAATGATTAGCCTGCTAGGTGAGAAATCCCAGGCAAAAACCTGCATCTCAGCAGAGTTTAGGGCAACCACTTAAGTATTGGGTCAAGGTGGGAGGTGATGGGGACAACAGGTAGAGTCATTCCCATCTAGCTGGTCAAAAGTGTAAGATAAATGCCATCTAGATATCTATTATGGGATTTATCTTTCAAGATAAATGTCTTTATTCTTACAATTAGCTTGAAAAAATGCAATCTCACATTCCAACACATATGGATATCAAAATGCATATTTGGTGAGGAATGGTGTCTTATGCTACCAATTTCTGCTTCCTTTGCTTTCTTTGCTCATAGCACAAAATTTCAAACTTTTTTGACAAAACCTTACTATGTAGCTTTTTAACTTAATTAAATATATAGGCAATTACTGACACCATCTGTCTTCATAGAAAAAGAACAAGAAGTGACACAAAAGCCTGGGATTCTGAAAGGGATGTTTAGCAAACAAAATCTTCTAGATTCACTATAGTAATATTTATTTTTAAGAGCCCTTCTGTCATTTTAAATTATTTATGTTTCTTAGAAATAATGAATTTGAATTATATTTGGAAAGTGGTGGCTTTGGTATGATTTTTTTTAAAAAAGGAAATATCAGATAATACATTGCTTTTTCAGTAAAACAAAAACTTAAACATGTCGTTGAACATCTGTTACTAGTACAGTCTAACACAGCACTTAAAATCCTTTAAAATCCCTGAAAACCTTTATCAAGTTACATGAATCTTTTGCATAAATGGAACTGTTTTAGCAATATATATATTCCTTTAAACATATATTTTGCTTTCTTAAACATAAGATTCATTGTGTTCCCTATTGTTCTGAGCCCTTATAAATAAATAAATAAATGAAATTGCTTCTCTTCTTAAAGACTTTGTCTTCCCCTGTCATGTTACATTCCTATCCCACCCCAGAGTACCTACCTTATGTCTGTTTTTTTGTTTGTTTGTTTTTGAGACGGAGTCTCACTCTTGTCGCCCAGGCTGGAGTGCTGTGGTGCAGTCTCGGCTCACTGCAACCTCTGCCTCCTGGGTTCAAGCAATTTTCCTGCCTCAGCCTCCCGAGTAGCTGGGGTTACAGGCATGTGCCACCACACCAGACTAATTTTTGTATTTTTAGTAGAGACGGGGTTTCACCATGTGGCAAGGCTGGTCTCGAACTCCTGACCTGGTGATCCACCCACCTCAGCCTCCCAAAGTGCTGGGATTACAGGCACGAGCCGCCACACCTGGCTTGTTTTTTAATCTTTGTAGATGTCTCCACAAATGTCTTAATATGTAAATGCTATTGAAACAACCTACTGGAGTTTGATCCGGTAGTCAGGAACCAATACAAGTCCAAATAATGCAACAAAATTCACCTCCCTTACAGAGGACACAGGTAGGAAATATAAAGAAGAACAGGGAGTTTCCCTGTCATTAGCAGTTACCACCAGGGAGGACAACTGTGTTCCCCTGCAGCTCTTCCCCAGAATTGGAGGGAGCATATTTCAAATGCCACGTGGCAGCAACTAAGTTCCGAAGTCAAATAGAAGTGTGCAGGACACAAGGACATTTCTGAAGAGGCTCAATGGAAAGACATTTCTCAAAGAAATGGCACTGTGAAACTTCCATTCATATGAAAGACTTATGGCATACCAAGGAATACATTATCCCGGATTTTGAGGGAAAGCACCAATGTATATGTTTTATACTTTTTATTCATTTATTAATGAAAGAAATTTGAAGAACGTAATTTCACGATGATTTTCTACAAATTGCCTCGAAGATTCTGTATTTAATGCTTAGCAGATACAGGTAGAGCTAAAACTAAGAATTTACACTTATCTGCCATGACTCAATAGCGTTCTAGTGTATTCTCCTGAGAGGAAGCTATACATTAAGAAACAGTGCATTGAATTTTAGAAGAGGTAAAGGAAAAGGACGAGGAAAAGAGGAAGGGAGGAAGAAAATACCACCTTTAATGCCATTTCGTTCATTTGCTAGAAAACGAACCCAGGGACAAATGGTATCAGAGGGGGCCTGTTAGTTAAAAGCAGCCTCTGGGGTGAAGCTCAGCAGAGCAGAGGTCTACCACAGCAGCTGAGCCCGGACAGGCCAGCGGGGACTGTAGAACATTTACTCAGGTGGAACTCCAGGGTGCCTTTCAGCCAGCATCTACTCAATTGAAATTTTTCCCAGGGCCCCTAAAGCTCCACCCACATGTTTCTGGAAAGTGCCACAGGACTTTTATTGATCACAGGTAGGAACCTTGGCTTTTTGCCTGTACTGAAGGACCGTATTTCTTTGTCCTCATACAGCTCCTATATCATAGGCTTTCAAAGTGCTTTAGAGACAAATAATGGGAAAGGTGAGACAGAAAGGTGTTAAGTGACTTGCCCAAAGTCCCACAGTAAATCACAAGCCTTCCCTGGCTTCAGAGCTGTCTGGCAATTGGGGAAGCTTCTTGCTGTGGCTGCCAGCATCACAGTGCCCTCTGACATTCTGCCAAACGTTTGTTTCCCTCGCCAGGCCGAGAGCAATCACGAGGGTCAAGCACAGTTGAGAAAACCTGGCCTTTTGGGTTAGGCAAACCTGGATCTTCATCCTTGTCCTGCTACTGAGCTATGGAACTTGGCACGTTTCTTGGGTTCTTTGAGCCTCAATTTTCCCTTCATAAAATGGGAGTATGAATACCTACCTCATAAGGTTGTTCAGAGGATGACAGGAGCAAATACCACAGTGCCTTGCACTTAATAGGCCCTTAATCTACATCAGTGTCCCTTCCTCTTTCCTTTCCCAAGTCTCCCTCCTTGAGTCTGTCCTACATGACAGCTGCAAGGCTGTCATGATAGAAGTAGATACTACTTCCATCGAGAGGGCTGTGCTGGGTGTTGTACAGGATGTAGGTATGAAAAAGATCACTGCTATCCAAAAGGATGTCCTACTAGCCTGACAGGGTGCCGAATCTTTCAAACACCAGAGTCTGTAGGCAACAGTGGCAAAGTCATGGAATCCAGATTCATCTCTCAGATAACTGAATCCAAAAGGTTCCCTTATGATAAGCATGTAGTACCTGGGACTCAACCCTCTACCATCACCAAATTAGTTAGGATGTACTGGATTATTGGGTTAACTTGATGGGGTTGAGGAAGTGTCCCCATGGAGGGCATAGAGCTTGCAGGGAGCCCCACACCATAGAAGGAGTCTAGAGTGCTTGGAGTCCCCTGGGATGAGCAACTGGAGGACAAGAGGAAGGTGGAAACATCTGGGACAAAGCTTTCCTGAGCCACCAGCCTGCTACCTGAGCAGCCCCTTCTCTTCTGGGTTTGACCATGTCCAGCCCCTCTCAGTCCAGAAACTGATACAAAATAAAAGCCTGCTGTGGTGAGTCCAAGCAACAGATTACCTTTTAGAAAAGTGGCACTGTCCTCAGAGCCGAGTCTTTTTGCTGATGGAGCCAGATTTATGCTAATATATATTCTTTCTTCCAGATCATGACTGCTTATAGTGTCCCATATATTAACCCTCACTGGGCATTAGTTTGCTTTCGTGTCTGTAGCAGGTACTTTTTACCCATACCTGGCAAAGCTTTTTAAGGTTTAGACTAATACCTATAATAAACTCAGAAGGCGGTTTGGGAGGTGGTTTATCACAAGCTCCCACACTCAGTCATCATTCTCACACTCAACTAGATTCAAACAAGTGGCCGTATACATTGTACAGGTATCCATCCTAAATGTGTGTGTATGTAACAGCTTTAGTGTGATACCATACACTATAAAATTCACACTTTTAAAATATACATTTCAGTGGTTTTTAGTATATTCACAGAGTTGTGCAACCATCACCATTATCTAATTTTACAACATTTTCCTCAACCCCAAAAAAGAATGCTGTATACATTAGAAGTCACTCCTCATACCTCCTTCCCCACAGCCACTGGAAACCATTTTCCATCTCTATGGATTTCCCTATTCTAGACATTTTATATAAATGGGATCATACAATAGGTGGGTTTTTGTGACTGGTTTCTTTCAGGTTCTGTAATGTTTTCAAGCTTCCATCATGTTGTACCACATATCAATGCTTTGTTCCTTTTTATGGTTTAATAATATCCCATTGTATGGCTATACCACATTTTGTTGATTTATTCATCAATGAATGGATATTTGAGTTGTGTCCACTTTTTGACTGTTATGAATAACGTTGCTATGGACATTCATATAAAAGTGTTCGCATAAATATGTTTTCCTTTCTCTTGGTTATATACTTAAGAGTAGAACTGATGGGTCAAATGGTAACTCAAAGTTTAACTTTTTAGGAACTGTCAAACTGTTTTCCAAATCAGCTGTACCATTTTGCCACCTCACTAGCAGTATAGAAGGGTCCCGGTTTCTCCATATCTTTGCCAACACTTGTTATTGTCTTTTTATTTCAACCATCCTTGTGGGTGTGAAGGAGCATCTCTTATCTGTGTTTTCAAGGAATATTTTTCTCCTTGTGTTATTTGATTGAATCACCCAGCAAAGATTCATTGGGCACTACTTCTATCAGGAGTGCTGCGCTGGGTGTTATACAGGATGTAGGTATGAAAAAGA
Source organism: Macaca mulatta (assembly GCF_049350105.2). Taxonomy (NCBI): domain Eukaryota; kingdom Metazoa; phylum Chordata; class Mammalia; order Primates; family Cercopithecidae; genus Macaca; species Macaca mulatta. The sequence goes on from NC_133412.1 coordinate 44,995,899, forward strand.
GAGGTTCTTGCTCTCAGTCTCATTCTCCTCTCTAGGAATTTCCCGAAAGTAAACAAACTTGCCTTGAATTAGAAATCAAGGGCCCTGAACCCCGGTCTGAACTCTACTCCTGACCAAGTCTCTTCCCCTTGTGAGCCCATGTCTAGGGTTTGAGGGGATTGGGCTAGACCAACGCTAAGGCCGTAGCTCAGACAGTCCATATTTCTTGCCTATATATTCTGCAACCAAGGTTGTTCTTTATTTAAAAATTCTGGTTTCCTGGAACTGTCAAGGAAACTGGGAAGGAAAGGGGAACTCTGCAGCCAACTCATTGCACTGATTAGGGCCAATGCCACATGCTCATCCTTACCGAGAGAGGATTTTGCTTTGCACATTGGTCATCAAAGGCGGTTCATAGGAATCTTCCCCAATGGGATCCACAGAACAAGAGCTCTTCTGCTTTGAAAATCCTCACAGAAGCCTTTTGGAGATCATTTGCAGTGACAGTAAAGGAGCACTTCTCAACTAAAAGAATCCTTCACTAGCCCTGCCATTTACAGCATGGAAATTAAAGAGGGAGAATAACTATCTACAGTATGGGATTACTACATTGAATTGCCATGGAAGGCACATATACAATTACTAGTCCTAGAAACCTGAAATAGGTTATAAAAATTGTGTTTTCAGGTTCCTTATAAATTAGTGCTTAATGTCAAAAATAAGAAAGTAGCATTCCAAAAATTCATAATAAAAAAGCAAAGAAATGCTTAAAAAGAAATGAATATATTCTGTATCTTTATAAACAATAGTTGGGCCATGGGTCTTGAAAGTAATAGAGGGAACATCATAAATTCATAGAGGCTGCAGAAGAAACTCAGAAAAGGAAGCAGAGAAGGCTTATATTAAAAGATTTGTGATTTTTTTTTACAAAGGTGAAAAATATAAATACAGTGGCTGCTGATGAAAGTTTAAGTTTCAAGATTTTCCATTTTTGATCCTCAAATTAATTTTAGATATAGTTTCTGCATATCCTGAATGAATTTCCAAAGTCACAGAGAAACTTCTGGCACTCCGAAGAAATTGATTTAATGCTGGCAATGAAGTGTCATAGAAAGAACTAGCCCAGAAGTCAAGAACTTGGGCTTTGATTCTAGTTCCTCCCCTAAATGTGGGACCTGAGAAGTCATTTCACCTCTCAGAGTCCTCACCCATAAGATGAAGAGATGAGAAGGATGGAGGTCATTCTCAGTCGGCCAGAACAGTGCTGGTTAAGACTTCCCTGAGCCCTGAGTATTTTTAGTTTTAGAGATTCCATCCTACATCGTATCAAATGTATTAAAATCCATTTCATCTATTCCATGAGGATAATCATGGAACATGATTTACACATAACTGTATAAGTGTTGTGTTGTACCTGACTGACATGTTCCATTTGGTTGCTATTTTTAAAACATTGTTATTTTGCAGTTTTCTTTTCATATTTGGGAGCCAGGAATTTTTTTTTTTTTTTTTTCAGAATCCAAAAGTTTTGAAGGCCTTTGAAAATCATGGAAGCCTTAGGTACGCCTGGCCCTGAGTGTTAAGTGGCGGGGCACAGATGGTTTGCAGCCTCTTACCCCACCGACTCCAAACACCCCATAAAAGGCAGTGTCCAAGGGGATTGGTACAGAGATGGAAGCTCTGGTTGCTCAAAGATAGTTTCAAGGAGCTGCGATTTAAGTCATGCCCAAAAAGATTAGTAGGATTAATAGAGACAGAGGGGAAAGCCTCTATGCTGAACACCACGAGGCTCAATTGCTGACCGGGGTGACTGCCCTGTACAGCGACAACCGCTGTTCTTCACTTCTCCAAGAGTCCGGGCTATCCCAGCAGCTGCCACCAGGTGGCAACAAGCCAAGCGGCTGCTCTCCCCTCTGCCTATTGCATTTTAATGTCATGCAAACAACTCTTACCAAACCATAATCACATTAATATTTTACTAACTGAAAATTCTTATAGTGGGGTGTAACAACTCCTTTAAAATTAAGCATGAGGTGTGTTGTTTACCACAATGGAGAGCTCCATGCTATCTGGAGATTCAGTGATCCAAGTGGGAAAAAAAGATGTCACTTAGTAACTGCCTAAGAAAACATGTTCTCTTTATAATAGCTGGAATTCTGAAGCCTGTACTTAAATAGCATCTGCAAAGAGTTAAATGCGCTCCCTGTCTCTGAGAAGCAGGCAAGAACACAGAAGTCAAGAAGCAAGTGAATTCTTACACCTGCTCCAACTCTGCTCCCAACAGTTAGATGGGGAAGAAGTGGTCAGGACCCAAAACAGATTTATCTCTGCCAGGCCTCTGTAGTAATAGTCTCACACACTATCTCATTTAGCCACTGAATCCACACGTATCCCTCAGGGAGAGATCCCATCAGGCCTGTATTAATAGACAAGGAAACAGGCCCAGAGAGGGGAAAGAAGTTGCTTAAGACCACAAGGCCAGCACTCTCAGCGAGGTCCTGTGACTCTGGTCCAGGGCACTGTCTGTCCTGAGAAAGCCATCCACCTCTCCCAAGCCGTGGTCCCCTCCAATCCCATTACTCTCAAGCTACTGTCGTTTCTTTTCCCCTAACAAGCTGCCCCTGTCCTTCTCCACCTTACTGCATCTCCCTAAACGTGATGAGAAGTGGGCTGAGCTGCCTCTGCCTTCTCCCCTGGGGAAGGCCTCAGGTCCTATAGACCTCGCTTCTCACCAACCCAGGAGAATCTTGAGCCCCAGGCCCAGAAGTGAGAGCAGAGAAAAAGCTGCTTCCCTCCCGGGAACTGATTTTGAGAAAAAGTGCCTGAGATTTCAACCCACCCTCTATAACATGCTTTAACAAAGGCATCTCAAACTTAACACCCCCAAACCTGAAATCTTGATTTTACTTTCCAAGCTATTTCTCTGGCATTCTGCCCCAGTGGGAAATGGTAACGCTATTCTTCCATTTTCTTCAGGGTGGAAGTTCTGGAGACACTTTTGGCTCCTTTTTCTCATACTGCACATCCAATCCATCAATAAATCCTTTTGGTTCTACTTTTGAAAAATATCTGTAACACAACCACTTCTCCCACCTTCCAGTTACCAGTGCGGTCCAGCCACCATCATCTCTCACCTCAATTACTGCAAGTCTTCCTAACTGGACTTCCTGCTTCCATCCTTGCCCCCTCAGGGCCTCTTGTCACTGCAGTCAGAGTCACATAAGTTAGCTCACATCACTCCTCCACTCATCACTCTCCAGTGCATTCCCAGCCTCCACAGCTGTAAGAAGGAAATAAGCCCTTGGCTGTGTACTTAGCCAAACCAGTAAAACAGAGGGAACCATGGCCCACCCGTGGCTGTATTCTCTACCAACCAGAGGAGCTGGGCAGGTGACTGAGCACTTGGTTTTACTCTAGAAAAAATCAAGTGGTCCAACACTGGATTTTCTGTCGGATTGGGGCTGTGAATGCTGTGAACATGGGCAGAGGTGACTCACACATCCCTTGGCCAACCAGCTACTGAACATCGTGGGCCGTGCATCACAGTTCGCGCTGAAGGCTGGATGCCATTTCTGGCGTGGGTGAATTCTTAGTGCTGCATGTCTCAGAGTGGGCTTATTTGGAGGGCCTGTCTTTTAAAAAATTCTCGGCAATATAATAAATATACACAATTCCCTGTTAGCCTCATAGATGCATCTGGTGGCAACAGAGGGAGGATTCACCCAGCCTACTATCCCCAGTGAGTGATTAAAGAAAGTGTGGCCCAGAGAGGCAACTTCTTTTGGGTCACAGATATTTGTCTCAGAACCTGATACCAAAAGCTGGGGCCTTTAGTGGGTCATTTATCCTGTCTGAAATCTCTGGTTCTTCTTACAAAAAGAAAAAGAGGAAGAAGAAGACAAGAAAACTTTGAGATGAGTCTGCAGAGCATCTATGGATTCATAAAGCTCTGAAATCCTGATTCTTCAGTGAGTGTTATTTGATCTATAAATTAGTGTCTGAGTCCCATACGTGCCCTGATGCCCATAGGAGAAAGATGGCAAGAGGCCACACCAAATCCTTTGCTAAGAACTTTATTTGCACAGAATGTAGGGCCTGAGCACATCTGCCCACATCTGTGTGCTCTGCCACCCATTCATCCCACCTGTCACCAGAAAGAGGCAGAAGCAGCAGGGGTGAGCAGGCAGCCTCCATCTGCCGAGAACACCTCAGGCAAAAAGGGCTCAAGACCGGGCTTCCCTCCCACCCCTCCCCACACAGAAGCATGTCGCTACATTGTCATCTCAAAGCTTGCGGCCCAGATCCTGGAAACAGAACAATTCTGGGCAAGCTCACCTCTGCCTGACTCCTGCCCTGTCTGCTGGCTCTCACCTGCCCAGGCCTCCAGATGCAGCCGTGGTTCACATGGCATCCGGTGCAGTAGCAGTCAGGGCAGTGGACAGCAGGGGCCTCTGCAGCACTTCTGCCCTCCCCGCCCCACTGGCCCTGCTCCTTTGCAGGTTACAATGCACTTCGTTACAACCAATCCAATAGAAATAGAATTTGGCCGGGTGCAGTGGCTCAGGTCTGCAATCCCAACACTTTGGGAGGCCAAGGCGGAAGTATCGTTTGAACCCATGAGTTTGAGACCAGCCTGGGCAACAAGATCTTGTCTGTACCAAAAAAAAAAAAAAAGAAGAAGAAGAAGAAGAAAGAAAAGAAAAGAGAAGAAAAGAAAAGAAAAAAGAAAAGGAGCAGGGTTTGGTGGTGCAAACCTATAGTCCTAGCTACTCAGGAGGCTGAGGCGGGAGGATCACTTGAGCCCAGGAGGTCAAGGCAGCAGTGATTTTATAATTATCTTATTAATACTTTCTTATTAATGAGATATTATGCATTCTTTTTTACATCCTCAGTCTTCAAAATCTGGTGTGTATTTGTACCATTTCAATTGCTCAATTGCCACATGTGGCTAGTGGCTACCATATTTGATAGAGCAGATCTAGAATGTAAATGAAAGTCTATATACAGTTGCAGTTATGATTCTGCTAATGTTAACATTGGTAACATTTTGTTATATTCTCATCTAGTCTTTTCTACATATATTAGTTTTGCAAAGCTGAAGTCATGTTGCTTATGTAACTTTCTATCCTCCTCTTGCTGTTTTGTGCATCTTCCTAAATCATCAAAGGTTACTCACAACCACTGTCTCTAATTATATCAGACTATCCCATCACTTGGATGTGTCATAATCGTTTTAGCCACTGCCAAAATGTTGGACAGCAACAGTGTTTCAGTAATATAAGTAATGCTGAAATCATTATTTTTATATTCCTTGTGTTCTTAAGACCTTGATATAAACCTCGGTAGCATTCTAACCATTTTTAATAAAATGACCTTTGAATATCATCAATCAGTCAAACAACTGGCAACAAGTGATTTCTGACTGACAGCTGAGACATCTTAGGTTCTCATCACTCACCTTTGACACCTGGTTCTGCAACCTAGGGCAACCACTTCACTTTTCATGCCACAATCACTCCATTTATAAACTGACTGTATTAGGTGATTTTTAAGGGTCTTTCCAGCCCTAACCTTCAGTGATATTTTTCCCTCACCCTCACATCTAATCAATTAACCTGTCAAGCCAGTTATTATAAGGCATCATAAGCAAGTCATGTCAAAGCCACCGCATAAACATTTCAAATTCATCCACGTCTCCCATACCCACTCATAATGCTTTGTTCAGGCCCCCATCATTGCTCACCTAAAGTGGGACAAGAATACCTAGTGCTGAGAGATGAGGTTCTAAAGTTAACATCAGAGTCCCAAATCAAGAATAGGACTAAATGGGCTGGGTGCGTTGCTCATGCCTGTAATCCCAGCACTTTGGGAGGCCGAGGTGGGTGGATCACTTGAGGTCAGGAGTTGGAGACCAGTCTGGCCAACATGGTGAAACCCCCTCCCTACTAAAAATACAAGAATATGATTAAATGAGAGGTGTGAGAACACATGGGCCTGGCACGGAGGAGGTGCTCAGTGAATATTTGCTGCATTTGAATCTGAAACCAGCCTCAAGTGACCCACCTGGATCTCACTCCCTGAAAGTTATGGAGGAGGAGTTCACAGTGAAACACTGGAATTGCGAATGCACCCTGCTGTGTGCCCTGCCCCAGACACTAGGTGCTGCAGGAAGACAAAGACTTGGCAGCATCCCCTAAAGGGCTGATAGTCTAGAGGGGGAGATAGGAACCCCTGTGCACAAAACAAGCATGCCTCAGGCGGTGTCTTCAATGGAAAGACCAGATGGAGAACAGAACAATTATCTGAGCAAATCAGGCAAGCCTGCTGTTGAGGAAAAGGCTGAAGGAAATTTGTCCTCCTGTTTCCTTTGAGAACCAAGGGGTTAGGGCAGCCAGAGGAAGCAAAAGTATTTCAGCTCTAGAAACAGAGTTCTGGTCTGTGCTGTATGATCTTAGGCAAACTATTAGGCTGCTTTTTTTATCTCAGTATCTTCATCCATAAAATGGAGATAGAGTAATACCAACCTGGCACAAACCTACCCACCTACTGGATTAAGTTGTTGTGAGGTTCAGTAGAACAATTGCCAATGGGGAAAACAGTTATTAAAGGGGTGACCTAATAGCTAACATAGACAACGGACAACATGCCTCCTAAGAATCTGCTCTGAAAGGAAATGTTTAGTCATCATAAAAAGCATCTGTAATGAACTTTATTTGTTTAATTTATTTCCCTATTTTTATTAAATAGAGTTGGGGTCTCGTTATGTTGCCCAGGATTGTCTCGAACTCCTGGCCTCAAGCAGCTTCTCACCTTGGCCTCCCAAAGTGCTGAAATTACAGGCATAAGCCACTGCACCCGGCCTGCCTTATAAATTATAAAGTTCAGTAAAGGCTGGGTGTGGTGGCTCATACCTGTAATTTCAGCACTTTGGGAGGCCGAGGTGGGTGGATCACAAGGTCAGGAGTACAAGACCAGCCTGGCCAAGACGGTGAAACCCCATGTCTACTAAAAATACAAAAACATTAACCGGGCATGGTGGCAGGCGCCTATAATCCCAGCTACTCCGGAGGCTGAGGCAGAGAATTGCTTGAACCTGGGAGGCGGAGGTTGCAGTGAGCCGAGTTTGCACCACTGCACTCCAGCCTGGGCGACAGAGTGAGACTCCATCTCAAAAAATAATAATAATAAAATAAAAAATAATTATAAGGCAATTTCATGTGCATTTATTTTGTTTACAAAACCCTGTCAGTACTATCATTTGCTCCTTTTACACTTAAGGATACTGAGATTTTACTCCTTTTACACTTAGCTTAAGAGAGCTTAACCAACTCATTGCAGTTCCCACTGTGAGGTCCAGATTTAAGCTCTCTGACTCCTTGGTTCTCACTCTTTCCCCTACACTGTGCTGCCTTCCTATTAAAATCCTAATTACCAAAGCATTAATATTATTAACATAAATATTAATAATGTTTGTTATATATGTTTCCCTTTGATCAAGGACACTAAAACCTCAAAATAGAAACTCTGAAAAAAAAGTCTGACTTGCAAGAATAGCAAGTTCACTTTCTCATATAAAGGGAAAGTAGCTGTCCCCATCTGGTTTACATTTCATGCTATACAGCAGGAAATATTTAAGTTGACAAATAGGATATTTACAACTGCAACAGATACTTGGCAGTTAGTTTTTAACAATTGTTGCAAATGTGATTTATTTGCTATTATAAAAGGGTATTACTGTGCGAATATGACTCCTGAAATTAGCTTCAGTTTAGCAAGGGGCCTTGACAGCTTGACCTCTTAATATCCTTATAATGACGCCATTTACATTCAATGCTTACTCAAGTCACTCACTGCTAGATTTGTTTGAAACGAGTCCACTCTAGGGCAGATATATTATGTATTTTAACACACAGAGTTGGTGAGTGGGGCAAATGTAGGCCTTCTAAGAGGAAAAACTGTTTAATCAAGTCTTCATGAAAATGTGTTAGTTTCCAACTTCCTACAGTGAAAATGCATTATGCTAATTACAGCATACTCCAGAAATACTTCATGTTTTCTCCACAAGACATTTTCATGGCATGTCTTATATTAAACACAAACATGTTCTGATCTTCTGCAACTTTAGTTTCTAATTTCACTGGAGAACTGTTACACAGGATAAGGATTGGCTGGGCCAGGATCAGGGAATGGGAAGAACGTAGACTTGGAGTCAGGTAGAATTGGATTCAGATCCCAACACCACCACTTCCTAATTCAGTGGACTTGGGTACCTCCCTGAACCTCAGTTTCTTCATCTGTGACATGGGGTTGTTATTTTTATTTTTATTTTTATTTTTATTTTTGAGACAGAGTCTCGCTCTGTCACCCAGGCTGGAGTGCAGTGGCCGGATCTCAGCTCACTGCAAGCTCCGCCTCCCGGGTTTACGCCATTCTCCTGCCTCAGCCTCCCGAGTAGCTGGGACTACAGGTGCCTGCCACCTCGCCCGGCTAGGTTTTTGTATTTTTTAGTAGAGATGGGGTTTCACCGGGTTAGCCAGGATGGTCTCGATCTCCTGACCTCGTGATCCGCCCGTCTCGGCCTCCCAAAGTGCTGGGATTACAGGCTTGAGCCACCGCGCCCAGCCGGGGTTGTTATTTTTTAGGCTGCCACAGAGATCCGAGATATTTATAAAGCACCCAGCTTCATAAAACTGTAGGTACTTGATACACTGGGCCAGTCTTGTTTTTGTTGCCTGTTTAAAGCTCAAATGTCACCTTCATGATGCAGCCCTGACTTCATTAGACAAATCCAGTCTGTCCTTTCTTTCTGCTTCAATAGTACTTTGTTCCACCACCATTATTTTATCACATATAACATTGTATTGTTTAATGGGATATGTATGTATCTGTCCATCTGTCTTCACTTTCTTTTTTTTTTTTTGAGATGGAGTCTCACTCTGCCACCCAGGCTGGAGTATAGTGGTGTGATCTCGCCTCACTGAAACCTCTGCCTCCCAGGTTCAAGCGATTCTCATGCCTCAGCCTCCCAAGTATCTGAGATTACAGGCGCACGCCACTCTGCCCAGCTAACTTTTGTATTTTTAGTAGACATGGCATTTTGCCATGTTGGCCAGGCTAGTCTCAGGTGATTCTCCCGTCTGGGCCTCCCAAAGTGCTGGGATTACAGGTGTGAGCCACCGTGCCCAGCCTGTCTCCACCTTCGTGATGGCAGGACCTATGCCTATTTACCTTTGCCTCTCCAGTGACTAGGACGATGATATGCCTTGAACATTGAACTGAGGAGGATTCCAGGGGTGCTTCTGGATTCAATGTGGGGGTACAGGATGACAAGGGCAATTAACGTTGATCTGCCACAGGAGAGGGAAGAAGTAACACATGATCTACTTTTATCATTGCCAGTTTAGCACATAGTAGCTGCTCAGTAAATATTTGTCAAACGAATTAATGGACATTACTCAGTTACCTAGCAGTTGACATTAACTTATAACTAAGGTCTATTTTTTAAAGCATTTGAATTTTTATTTTTATTGCATCATAGTATTCTTCTAATAACACTGTGATACAGCTAGGATAAGGTGTTATCACCAATTGACAATTGAGAGTACTGTGACCTTGTAGGATTGGTAAAATAAGATTACCCTTCACTCTCATGAGAAAATGGGGATAGACCTAAGACTTAGAGGCCAACCATAAGTTTCCCTTAAATATCATATTGAAGTTCCCAGAGGGGCTGTCACTGCTTTTTCCAAAATCAGGGCAAACTGCCCTTTCTCATATTCGTCACTCTTTCCCCCTCTTTCTGCTCTACTGTAGTTCCCCAACCTCCAAAGCTTCTGTCCAGTCTCATTTTCTCAGTAGAAAACCTGGCACTGACCATGTGCACTGACCTGCAGGCCATGGGCAGAAAAATCAAAGTCAACATGAGCTTTTCAAGGCTTGGCGTCTCTGTCAGATTGTCTTGGCCAAGTATTTCTGTACCTTCCCGCAAGAACGTTGAATCTTCTGAATCAGACTCCATTTCTCAGTTGAACAATGTAGAAACAGAAGCAAAAACATCTACTCTATTAAGACATGTGGTCCCTGGTTTCACTTAGTCTGATGTAGTTTGGCCTGGTTGGGCAGAGGTGGGGCCTTCGCTACTGTTTGCTGATCTCACCCTCACTTCTACCGCTCCTGTTTCAATCAGGTGTGGGCAACGGGCCTTAACCTCGCATATAGTGACCAGCTGGCCCTGACTCAACTCACCTTATACCTGACAAACGGCCATCTGGATTGCAGTTTGAGCACCCTGGAAGTGCCCCGCTTTGTTCCAAAGGAAAAGAAGAAAACCAACCGCATTAGTGCGCTCTCAGTGCCGGTAAGCAAGAGATGCTTCCTGAAGGTTCTAGGTGTTCAGCAACACCCACTGCCACTGCCTGAGGTCCGTCTAGGAGCCAGGCTCTTTGAGTACAGGAAGAAGAGAGAGCCTCAGTCAAGTCACTGGACCTATCTGAGCAGGGTCTGGAAATGCGAATATGTTGGTCAGAGGAAAGGGAGAAGCCATTCCCGGATGAAGCTGCAATCCGTGGAAATGCGAAAGAGCATGGGGCTCTCCTCTCCTTTTTCTGGGCAGGTATACCTACACCCATTGCCTCAACTACCAGCTATTTCGCACAAAACCCGTATTGTTCTAGCCCAAGTCTCTTTTGTGAGCTTCAGATTCGTGGGTCCAAAATTCCACAGAACATATCCAAAACTGCATCCCTTTCGTCTTTCTTCCTCCTGTACTTCCTGTTAGTGGATCAAGCCAGAGGCTGATAAGATAACCCCCAGCCCCACATCCAGTCAGCAAGCAGGGCATATTGAGTCTAGCTGCTAAAATGCCACTAACCTGACCCCTCCTCTCCACAAAGATAGTGTCTTAGTTTCGGCTTCCGCCATCTCACACCTGTATTCCTCTTAAGATTCCCTGTCCCTGCCTGTCCCCTCCACCTAAACAGACACGGCAGCCAAGGTAGTAAGGTGGAAAACCAGTCTGAGCATGTTGTTCCCTTGTGTGTGATTGTGAATGGACTCCTGTGATCTTCAGGAAAATCCCACTTCCCAGCTTGGTTAAGGAGCCCCATCATGATCCGCCTCTTGCCACAGCTGCCGCCTACGCTTCTCGTTGCTAGCTCCATCGGTGAAGGGGCTGGGGCCAGAGTCCTGGGGCTGGCTGCAGGTTACCAACCTCAGCACCCTGAATAACAAGGGGCATAGCCCTGTGGAGACAGTGGGCGCTTGATTGAACAGGCTAGGTTGGTCATGGAGACAGAGAACAAAGGCCAAGGGGACCAGATGCCCTTTGTGCAAGAGTGTATTGGGGACTCTTTGGCCACACTGCTCTCACAGCTGCCAGAGGATTTCTTTGGCCTTTCCTTACAACAGTGGGCTTCATACTTTTTTGCAAATGAAACTCTACTTGAAATCCAAATATATCAAACAGATAAAAGAGGAACTCTAGTGATTAATGGGACACAACACGAGTGTCCCAGAGATACCTTTTCCAAGTGGTCTCCTTCCTCTCTGGTGAACCCCTTTGGGTCCAGGAGACACCTCTGGATTTGAATAACCTTTGTTTGACTCTTCCCAGGATCTCTGCAGTCACCATAAGGAGGGTACCTGATGTCTTGGGGGGCACAGGCAGCCTCCTCCTTCCCCTCTTCTTCATCCAGTTGTCCAGTGAGGTACCAGGAAGAACCTTGCTCACAGGAATCCCCTTGATCTCATTCCTGAGTAAGAAGAGAAGCAGAGTTGGGCTAGAGAGGAGAAACAGACCTCTTTTAATTATGACCCAGGACCTTGCTAAGAGGCTTTCATGTCCAACTCTACCTGTGGCCTCCATCCTCACCAAAGAGACCTGAGAGACCCTATGTTCAATGCTAGAGGGAGAGACAGCAGTGACACTTGAGCCCTTCTGGCCTAAGTCTATGCCATTTCTGCAAGAAGCTGGGGGTCAGGTGTGGTGGCTTGCACCTATAATCCCAGCACTTTGGGAGGCCGAGGCAGGCAGATCATTTGAGCCTAGGAGTTCTAGACCAGCCTAGGCAACATGGCAAAACCCTGTCTCCACAAAAATACAAAAATTAGCCAGGCATGGTGGAGCATGCCTATAATCCTAGCTACTGGGGAGGCTGAGACAGGAGGATCACTTGAGCCCTGGAGGTCGAGGCTGCAGTGAGTCATGATAGTGCCATTGCACTCCAGACTGGGTGACAGAGTGAGACTCTATCTCAAATAAATAAATAAATAAAATAAAAAGCTGGAAGCAGAGTGGTATTCAGCACAAGACTTCCAAAGACAATTGCAGCTTTTAAGTATGTTGCTTCAGAAGGCTATCAGCAGAAGTTGTGCTCTGAATGAGAAGCACTCCCCCATTTTCCCCATGTTGCCCATAGGTTTCATTCCTAGCTATAGGCAACATTCTTCTGTGATCAAGTCTTAAACACTTTTAGGAACTGCATGCACACAAAAGGGAGGCATTACAATCTTCAATAAGGCAAATGCCTCTTCAATCACTGGAGAAAAGCTCTGCAGGTTTTCTGATGTAGGAATAAATTGAAAGTGCTTTTCATTTTAGAAAGATATAAACAGATATTCCCACCTTGGTGCCACTATGCTTGGGTTGTGCACACATCCTCCTGTGCATGTGTACACACATGATCAGCGATTTTTTAAAAAAGAAGCATGTGCACATGCATACACAGTACAACTCACAAGCAAATCGAAGCTTCCGGAACAAGTGTGAACAGACTATGATGCCGTCAAGTTTATGATCAGGCAGTTGACAGCCTCCTTTGAAGATTGAAGGAGAAGAAAATGAACAGATGAAACCACAATGATAATCAGAGCACATTCAGAACTAATGCCTATAAAATGCTTCTAGTGTGGGTCCTTTTCTTTAATAATAAGCTCTATAGAAGGAAAGCAAACACCTTCCTGGACTCTCAGAAGAGCTGTTGTCTCATCTCAGAAACAGGGGGCAGAACTGCCACTCAGACCCGTTTAGACCAGGTGAGTGGGTTTCTGATTCACTGACCTCCACAAAGAACCACAACAAGACCTGATAAATCCCAGACGTGCATGTTTTAGAAATGAAAAGGAATCACCTAACAGTGTTTTAACTTTCAATTAATGTTCTGTCCAAACCGGCATCAATCACCACCCTTTTCTGTCAGTTTTCACTCTTCCTCGCCCTTTCTGGACCCTCCATACCATGGTTGGTGAGTGTCCAAAAGGGAACATCTTTGCAAACATCTAACACAACCCAAGTCATTTATACACATTTTAGCAGCACATGATCTATAATGAATGATTAAGTAAAACCTTTTGTGTTAAATTATGATGTTAATAATGATTCTGTCTCCTGTAATTTATTATAAATTCTCAAATGCTTCGGGTTTGATTTTGATAGAATGCAACAACAACAGAGTTTATATGATGACTTTATTTTTAGAACTCCTTTGAAGGCACACATTTCCCTGCTACTGCTGCTACTGTAATTATGTACAAAACCAATCACTCATTAGAGTTAGGATACATTATCTTCTAGACAGATGAGGCTAAATAAACAACACATTAATAATTCAGAGAGCAGTTCATTATGCATGTGGATGCCTGCTTCGTAACTGAAATAAGAACCTCATCAGCCTCTGCCAACCCTTAAACAATAGTTCTGTGTTATTGCAGCCACATTCAAGTTTACGCTTGTTAAACTGCTACTTGGATTATTTTATCAAACATTCATTTATTTGTGGTCCCTTACTGCCGAGAACAGATTTTGGAAGCTCCTTTTTTAAGTTAATGATTTGAGCAATGGGTGTTATTAATTCTCAGAATATTATAAACATGATTAATTTTCAGGCAGAGATTTATTACATAAGGATTTCAACTATGTCAACTGAAATGCATCACTGTCAAAACAAGTATCATGGCGAAAATAGAATATGTTCCACACTTCAAGTGCTGGTGCTCAGAACTAAATCAATTTAAATTGTGGCTGAAGCAAAATTATATTCTCCAGTGAAAAGGAGTATTTTGAGCTTCCTTTATTTAGCTTGAAGCATTCTTGTTAGATTGTGATTTAGAAAGGTAGTTTAATAAGACTAGACTTCTACCAAGAATATTTTGTCTTTTATTTTTTTCTCCTGTTTTACTAGAAAAGGCTAACCTCTGAAATTCCCACCCATTCCAAATGTGGCCAGTGGAAATTTGGAGTGAAGAGTACTGGTCTGGGAGTTAGGGATCATCAGTTCTGATCTTCTCTTCTGGCCTCAGTTTCCTCATGTGTAAAATAAAGGAGGGCTACATGATCCCCAAGGTCACTTGGGAGATTTGATTTTATGGGGCCTATAGAAAGGACTCTGCACCAAGCCTGGCCCCAGCAGCCTCATGTGTTGTGGATGGCTGAAGGAGGGGACATCTTCTGTACGGGGACACAGGAAGGGCCCATCCCTCTATACTACAGCCTTCACTTAAAAGGTCTTTTTCTTGCAGGATCTTTTAGAAAGGAGTAATATTGTAACAGGTTATATTCTAAGTTCTCATCAGCCTTTACCTTAGCCATCAGTTACTACTTTCAGCAAGGATCAACTACAAGTGAATTCTGCAGATATTTACCCAATGCCTATTTTGTGCCAGGCACTCTACTAAGCACAGAGGATATAAGGGTGAGTAGTAAAGCGCTCCGGTTTATCAAAGGACACAGAGCTTTTACTCCACCCCAAGTACTTTACTAAGTGCTTTCCAAGAATCTTTTTGCAGTCCAATATATTAGGCAGGTGCTGTTATTATGCTCATTTTTAGAGAGGAAGGCGAGGTTAAGAGATGTTAAGCATTTGTTAAAGGTCAGTAAGCAAGTGAGTAGGGAAGCCAAGATTTAACCTTGGCCTGTGTTTAACTGTCACGTGTTCCAACATGCCTTGCATCGGCTGAGGATCAGTGATCCAGCCCCAGAGTGGAGCCTGTGCTCACCCCTAAAGAAGTCTCTTTTTGAGACCATTGAGAAAGCTATTCTTTGAAAGGAGGATGTATTTCCCAGTGTGACGAGGTTGTCTCCAGGAATATTGCCATTATCCATTGGCTTCACGTCTGCTCTGAGCTCAGCCTCAGCTTCTGAGTCTCACACAGAAGCATTAAATAGACCAGATGTTCATAGAGGAGTCTTAGATTTTAAAAAGGACATGTAACTGGACATGGTTTCCTATACATAGCACAGATTTCCAAGCAAATAACACAGAGCATGGAAAAGAGCATGTCACTTATACCATGAACCATGTAGAAAAGCTTGACTATGTTTTTTAAAAAAATGAACAGTTCACACACTAAAAATAGGCGTGAAATATACATCTTCAACTTTTCTAAATCAAGTTTAATGGGGTTCTCATTTAATTTTTTGAAATACATAATATATTCACATGGTTCAAAAGGCAAAAGGTGGAAGCAGTCACACATTGACAAACCTCCTTCCCACTGATTAGTTCCCACCTCATCCTACAAAAGTAACCACCATTCTGTGTCATATATCCTTTCAGAGCATCTTTTTACATACACAAGTAAATACACCTACAGGTGATCCTTTTCCCCCTTTTATACCCAAAATGTAGCCTATAATACATACTATTCTGAATCTCACTTTTTTCTTTGGAGAGCTTTCTTTAACACTTCATAAAAATGTTCTCATTTCTTTTTTTTCAGATTCAGACACCTGAGCAGTATCATTTCTTTTTTACAGCAACTGCTATTCCATTGCATGGATGTGCCATAATTTATCTACCCCATGGGTAGATTTTTGGGTTGTTTCCAATTTTTTCCTATTACAGTGCTGCAATGAATAACTTTGTATATATATCACTTGGCACATTTCAGATATATCTTAGAATATATACCATAAAGTGGAATTTTGGCTCAAAGGACATAACCATTTTTAATTTCAATAGATATTTCCAAATCATGATTTCTTTTTTGATCCTTGTCAAACCTAGATAAATTGTACAGCATCAGAAGAGACTAGTTTTTACAAATCAACCTTTTAATAATTATGTTTTCTATTTGTATAATGCTTTATACTTTAATTATACGCGAGCTTATTTGATCCCCATGATAACCCCAAGAAATCGATGTCAAGGATTATTATATCCATTTTACAGAATAGGAAACTGAGGCTAAGCAAGGTTAAGTGAGCTGCCCAAGTCATAAAGGTGGTACATAGCAAAGCCCAGGTCTTCTGATTCAAGTCACCTTCTGATGAAAAGGTTTTTTGGTTAGTTGGTCAGTTTTAATTTTAAATAATTGACCTTATTTTTGAAACTATTTAGTTTAATACGTGAAAATAATTGCTAACATTCACTGAGAGCTTACTATGTGCCAGACACTATTCCAAGGTCTTTATATTCTCATCTAATCCTCCTCTCAATACTCCTATGCTATTCACTTGTGCTATCAGGCTGGATATAAGACAACCCTAGGTGATTGATAGTTTTTTCCTGTATAAAGCATGCAGTTGGCTAAGTCTTCTAAAAAGTCGGTGTATCTTGTAAGTATTATTCTAATGCATTTATTTAGTACTTAATATGTGCCAGGACTTTCACCAAGCATCAGGAGACAAAGATACTTGACAAAGTCCCTATCCTTAAGGAGCTGAAAAGAAAGGCCATAGAGAGAGAGAGATGTTGCTATTAAAATAGATAACATACACAAGGAAATACCACAAGGCCTCATTTAAATGCCATTTGAGTGACAGACCCTCAGCTTGCTGCCAGAGTTCTCAGGGGAAATGACTGTGAACTGGCAGGGACAGGGAACACTTTACTGAAAACATAGAACTTGATCCTGCCTTAAAGACTAGAACAGTCACTAACTGGCAAGGAGGGGAGGACGTCCCCTAGCAGATGGCACAGAGTCCAAAGAAACCTGTGGTCTGCTAGGAAAAGGCAGTGAACCAGTTGGACTGGAGCACAGAACTGGGGAAGTGCGGAGCAGGAGAAGTAGTTGGAAGGGTGCACTGAGCAAGTTTGGGGAGGTCTACCCACCACACCGGGTCTGAATTTCACCTTGAAGGTGAAAAGGCCTGAATATTTCTGAGTAGAAGGATGACACTGACCAACCTGTGTTAGGGGAAAATGATTAATCTGGTGATACTGTTCAGAATCTCAGGAGAAGGGGGAAGAGTAGGGGGAAGAACAGCCTGGGAAGTTACATTTATTGTAGATCCAAAATCCTTTCAAAGGAATGACAGCAAAAATAGTAGCTACCCTTTATCAGGTTCCAGGCACTGCAGTAGGTGCTTATTTAATCATCAGAAGACAGAGAATTTCAATGATCTGTTCAAGATCACACACATAGTAAGTGGCCTTGTCAGGTTTTGAACTTCTTTCTCACTCCATATAACCTTTCCACTCTTTCCACTACAGAATTATGCTTGTATCCTTACCTCTAACTCTCCAGGCAATAAAGGTCTGGACTAGGATGGTGATGGTTACGGAAAAGAAGGTTGGGAGACATGTACCAAATATCCTGGCTCTTCTTTCAGATTCTTTATGCATCACAAGCCCCGGTCTGGGAGGAGGGGGAGTTGCACCTGCATCTCTAGTGAAGAAGAAACCTCAGGGTAGCCCACCCTTACGTGTTGTCTAGTAATCATGTACTACTGGACAGTAAGCTCTTCTGCTGTGCTTTGGAGCCAAGATACATAGTATTGCTAGATCGTGCTACCACATGCCTGCCTGCCTACCTCTATTGCTGGCTGGGGCCTGGTCTTGGTTTTTCTTTATATACTATGGCAGCATCAGACAAGTTTAGAAGACAAAAATAACCTTGGAATTATCTTGTGAATTCATGGCAATTACCATGCAATTACATGCTCAGTAACCACAGTGGAATTCGAGAGTGTTTACAGTTCACTTCCATGTGCAAAAGCCCATGCTTCTGGATGCTTCTGGGCTTTTCAGTGTGAAGGTGAGAGCATGGCCAGCCTGGTATGGCAGGGCGAGCAGGCCTGGTGGCCATGCCCTTCCAGACATACTGGCCAGCTGGGCCAGAACTTCTCCAAGCCAGTTCTTGTTACCCCACCAATTATTCCTGCTTAGTCCACCAGAGCCATGCTGTCCTCCAGCAGGCAAGACCCAGAGCAACTGCCCTGAGTTGTCCTTCTCTAAGGATGGCGTGACTGTCCCCTGTGCCTTGTAATAATCACCTGCTTTTGCCCCAAAGTATTTATCAATGGGCAGTGTCTTTCTTGAATTACTTAAATTTCTTGAATTCAAATTATCCTTGGAAGAGTCTCTTAAGAGGGAAGAGCTATCCACCTAATCTATTTCGGTTATTCATTCTCTTTTATGTAATAAACACCGAGTGCCTGTTCTGTGCTGGTATCATGCCCAAACCGGAGATTCAGAAACCAAACAGCACCTGCCCCCAAACAGCGCCTGCCCTCAGAAAACTCCCAGTCATGGAAGGGAGACAACCAAGGGAACAACTCATGATAGGTCAGGGTGACAGTGTACAGCTGTGAGGCATATGAGGGTCAAATCAGATTTCTGTTGTTAGAAAAATCCCAATGGCTACAAATGGGACCCTATAAGGTGGGTACACAACTCAAGCTGTATTAGCCTGTGGGGGCCTAACACATCTGCAGATGCGGATTCTACTTGCATTCAGGATGAGCAGCCTTAACTGGCGGTACTGATGATATGACCTTCAGACACAGGACTTGATGTAAATGTTGAAGAAAAACATGCTCCCTCAATCACATATCGGGGGAGCATGTCACCAAAAGTGCCACGAAATCTGTGTGTGTGTGTGTGTGTGTGTGTGTGTGTGTGTGTGTGTGTGTGTAGAGGGAGAGAGAGATGCAGGAGAGGAAAGGATGTCTATTCTCTGTAGAACACTCAGTCAGCCCTAATTCCCCTGCGTTGTCTCAGAGACAGGAGGCGAGCCGGAGGCCTGATTATAATGCATGTCAGGTCACTACGATTCCTTACGGCCAGCTCCAGACCAGCAGCACCTCCTTTTCCTACTCCTGTTCTAAGTCACTGCACAAGCGCGGGTACCTACTTGCCCAGCACCTGTGCACCACCACAGTTCTAGAACCAAGCCAGGCACCTTTATCTACTATGCCCTAAGGTTGGCCATGGCCCTATATGCAGTTCTCCACATTTCCAGCTATCCAGAGAAAAACTGTTGATTGACTAAGGCAAATATCACATCTCACAAAGAACATGCTATAAAACTGCCAGGATCCAGCACTTTATCTGGTACATATTAAATGTTAAATGTTTCCAGGAAATACGTAATGACAGCACTTTGGCCCTACTATCACCATTCTCTTTGGCATGGCTTTCACTGATAGACAAGCAAGATAAAGAAGAGCAGTTTCCCCAAAGAAAGAAAGCAGCATCAAATTTCTAATGTTGGCCACCTCAAGGAGGTGGTCCATGCTCGGTGACTTGCTGCCAAAGGTTGAAGTATGGGAAGAGCGGGAAAATACCTTTACAGCAGAGAAACCTGTAAAGTTTTTTCACAAACTTCAAAAGCCACTGTAGCCAGGTGATAAAGTTTAACGTCATCAGTGATAAGTCACACTGATACCATCTATCTACGCTTGATACGAAGTGAGGAAAATGGCAGTTTGCCCATGTGGTCTTCCTCTCAAAAACACATTACTACAGTCTAATCAGGAGAAAAACATCAGACAAACTGAAATTGAGAGAGATTTCACAAAATGCTTGCCCATTACTCCTCAGCACTGTTAAGATCATCAAACACAGGGAAAGATGTGAAGCTGTCACAGCCCAGAGAAACCTAAGGAGAGATGACAACTAGTTACGGTGTGGTATCTTAGATGGGATCCTGAAACAGAAGAAAGGAATTAGGGAAAAACGAATGAAACAGAAATAAAGTATGGATTTACATTAATAGTAATGTAGGGCCAGGTGTGGTGGCTCACACTGGTAATCCCAGCATTTTGGGAGACCAAGGCTGGCTGATTGCTTGAGCTAGGAGTTCAAAACCAGCCTGGGCAACATAGTGAAACCCTGTCTCTACAAAAAATAATAAAATTAGCCATGTGTGGTGGCACACACCTGTAGTCCCAGCTACTCGGGAGGCTGAAGCGGGAGGATCACTTAAGCCCAGGAGGCACTGGTTGCAGTGAGCCCAGATTGCGCCACTGCACTTCATCCTGGGTGACAGAATGAGACCCTGTCTCAAAAAATAAAAAGTAATGTAGCAATTTGTTCCCTTAGTTGTGACAAATGTACCATAGCAATGTAAGATGTTAACAATAGAAGAACTGGGTGTGGGGGATATAGGAACTCTCAGAATTACCTTTGCAATTTTCTTGTTAATCTACAAGTATTCAAAAATTACAAGTTTATTTAAATATCTGTTTAATATTCAGTTGTGCTCCTTTCCAGACGCTGGCAACCAGTCGTTATGCAGTGATGACAACCCAGCTAAGACACAGCAATCTCTCACTGGTTTTCCACTACGTTTTTCTTCAGATCTGTAGGGCCCATGGCATTGGCTATGATCTGGAGGTATGAAGGGTTACAGTTGGCCAGGGGTGGACCAAAGGCATGCCTGTGGGTGATCTAGGTAGCTAATAATTTGGTGCCCCTTCAAATAGATATTCTTTAATATTAGTTTGACATGTCTGTAGAGGAAGGCTGATTGCTGCTTGGGGAAGAGCAGATACGCAACTCCACAGAAAGTAGCACTTAGTCCTGGAAAGTTCTACTTCGTCACCAATCTTGCACACCCACTTTGGTAAAGCAGAAGCCATGCAAGCTCTCCAGACTTAGGATGCATTTTGGGGACCACCTCATGATCCTGAAGCAGGCCCTGAGCTTCTTGATCCCACCCAAAGCTGCTTATCAATGAATAGCTTCTGTCTTAGTCTGCTGGGGCTGCCATAACAATATAGCACAAGCTAAACGGCTTGAACCACAGAAATGTGTTTTCTCACTGTCTGGCAGCTGGTATGTCCAAGGACAAGGCACTAGCAGATTTAGTTCCTGGTGAGGGCTTGCTTCCTGGCTTGTAAATGGCTGCCTCCTTGTGGTGTCCTCACATATTGGAAAGAGAGAGAGAGATCTCTGTTGTCTCTTTTACAAGGTACCAGTTCCATTAATCAGAACATCACGCCTACAACCTCATTTAACCTTAATCACTTCCTTAGAGGCTCTCCAATACAGTCACTTGGGAGGTTAGGACACATTTCAGTCCGTAGCATCCTCCTACCAACATATGATAATTTATTTCTGAAGGGAGTGCTGATAAAAACCATTTTCTCTACTTTTGGTCTGTTTCCAATGATACCAGGGGCCCCTGCATAGCTGCTTTATCCTGATGTAGCTGACTAGGGGCAAGTGCAATGCAATGTCTCCTGCCAAAAATAGAACCTCCATTTTGTGCCTAGAGACTCATGTTACTCCAGAGAAATAGTTTCATGTTTTTCCACTTTGATTCAGATTTTCAAGTCTCTCACACTCAGGGCCATTCTAAGACCCTGAGTAACCCTGTACACTCTTACTTATGGAAGACCCACTTCACAGCACCTCAAACATCTTAAAATATATTCATCTCCCACATTAAATATAAGGTATATATAATGACATAAGAATTGAGTAGTAACCAGTCGATCAGATGTTTTGATTTGTAGATATTCAGTTCTACATTTATTAACTTACATTCTTTATACTTGAGACCAGTACAATTTTCAAGGATCAATTTTTTTTTTTTTTTTTTTTTTTTTTTTTTTTGAGACGGAGTCTCGCTCTGTCGCCCAGGCTGGAGTGCAGTGGCCGGATCTCAGCTCACTGCAGGCTCCGCCTCCCGGGTTCACGCAATTCTCCTGCCTCAGCCTCCCCAGTAGCTGGGACTACAGGCGCCCGCCACCTCGCCCGGCTAGTTTTTTTTTTTTTGTATTTTTTAGTAGAGACGGGGTTTCACCGTGTCAGCCAGGATGGTCTCGATCTCCTGACCTCGTGATCCGCCCGCCTCGGCCTCCCAAAGTGCTGGGATTACAGGCTTGAGCCACCGCGCCCGGCCAAGGATCAAATTTTATAAGTTCTATTTTCCTTTTTCTTTTTCTTTTTTCTTTCTTTCTTTTTTTTTTTTTTTTTTTTTTTTTTTTTTTTTGAGACAGTCTCATTCTGTCACCAGGCTGGAGTGCAATGCTGTAGTCTTGGATCACTGCAACCTCTGCCTCCTCAATTCAAGCAATTCTCCTGCCTCAGCCTCCCGAGTATCTGGGATTACGGGCACGTGCCACCATGCCTGGCTAATTTTTGTATTTTTAGTAGAGACGGGGTTTCACCATGTTTGCCAGGATGGTCTCAATCTCTTGACCTCGTGATCCACCCGCCTCAGCCTCCCAAAGTGCTGGGATTACAGGCATGAGCCACCGCACCCAGCCCCAAATTTTATACGTTCTTTAAAAGCATGCAGACCTTCAGCATGAGGCCAAGTGAATAGAATGGTCTGGCTGACACCTGGCAATCCTCAGCAGGCTGCCAGGCACTGTCAGGGCACATGAGACTCTTTGATTAGATGAATTCGTGCTGTTTGCAGACACGTAAAGTGGAGTTTGGATCCCCTTGCAAATTACATTAAAATTGATAAAATAAAGAGAGAATGAAGAAGCCAGATTGAACTGATTTACCTGAAATTAATTGTTACATCTGCTACACACAATCCCTTTGGAATTAAATAGTTTTTATCCCCAAACTGATTAGACCAAAACACTTCCACATACCAGAAGATGGTTAAATCTAACTCTAGCTTTATCTGAATCTATTTGTTTTATTTTATTCTAAAATATCAAAAGTAGAACAACTCTGTAAAAAGGCGTATTTGGCAGGGACAGTCTCCTGCCCTTCCCGCCCCACCCCCACCCCCGGCCACGAAAAGTGCTTCATTACTTTCTATTGCCTGAAATTATTATTAGAGATTTATTTCTTGAGCTTAAGACTCTGTATTTGACTGAAGTTCAAGTACCCTTGGGGTAAGTAAAGCCCCAAACTTTATAGGTTATTTAGTCCTTAGTCTCTGAGTTGATTGGATCTATTTCCAAGAGCAGATTTTATAGGGGAAACAGATGGCTAAGGCCCAGGGAAGCACGTGGATGGCGCAGAGGAGAGGGTTCCACTGAGGGTCAGGGAGCTCACTGAAGACAGCTACAGAAAAGGCAGACAGAGGCCGGGCACGGTGGCTCATGCCTGTAATCCCAGCACTTTGGGAGGCTGAGGTGGGTGGATCACCTGAGGTCAGGAGTTCGAGTCCAGCCTGGCCAACATGGTGAAGCTCCATCTCTACTAAAAATTAGCCAAGCGTGGTGGCGTGCACCTGTAATCCCAGGTACTCAGGAGGCTGAGAATCACTTGAACCTAGGAGGCAGAGGTTGCAGTGAGCTGAGATTGTGCCACTGCTCTCCAGCCTGGGCCACAGAGCGAGACTCTGTCTCAAAAAAAAAAAAAAAAAAAAAAAAAAAAGAAAGAAAAGGCAGACAGGGGCACCGAAGACACTTCCAGCAGAGTTCCATAGACTCACCTCCAGGCCACCCATGCACAACAACTTAAAAAAAGATGAAAGATAAAATGAGAAAGAAGAAGAAATAGATTAGAGCAACAGATGATGAAACAACGCAAAGAAGAAAAAGATAACAGAAGAAAAGAGAGAGGAGAAAATCCAGAGACAGAGCATCCACTGAAAGAGGAGGAGGGGGCCGGGCGCGGTGGCTCAAGCCTACAATCCCAGCACTTTGGGAGGCCGAGACAGGCGGATCACGAGGTCAGGAGATCGAGACCATCCTGGCTAACACGGTGAAACCCCGTCTCTACTAAAAAATACAAAAAAACCTAGCCAGGCGAGGTGATGGGCGCCTGTAGTCCCAGCTACTCGGGAGGCTGAGGCAGGAGAATGGCGTAAACCCGGGAGGCGGAGCTTGCAGTGAGCTGAGATCCGGCCACTGCACTCCAGCCTGGGGGACAGAGCGAGACTCCATCTCAAAAAAAAAAAAAAAAAAAATGAAAAAGAAAGAGGAGGAGGGGATAATCAGAAAGAAAAGGAGCAGATAAGCCGGGTGCGGTGGCTCACGCCTGTAATCCCAGCACTTTGGGAGGCCGAGGCGAGCGGATCATGAGATTAGGAGATCGAGACCATCCTGGCCAACATGGTGAAACCCCGTTTGTACTAAAAATACAAAAATTAGCTGGGTGTGTTGGCAGGCGCCTATAATCCTAGCTACTCGGGAGGCCGAGGCAGGAGAATGGCTTGAACCCGGGAGGCAGCGGTTGCAGTGAGCCAAGATCACGCCACTGCACTCCAGCCTGTCAACAGAGCAAGACTCCATCTCAAAAAAAAAAAAGAAAAAGAAAAAGAAATGAAAAAAGAAAAGGCGCAGATAATAAACGGAAGTACAAGAAAAGAGGGAAGACATACAAGAAAAGAGGGAAGACGTTGAGTCATAAAAATCTGAGGAGTCACATGACTATTTGAACATTTTGGAAATTCTCCGGCAGTATCCTTGCTTTATTTTTCCTGAGATGAGTTTTCATCTTTTCAGACCCTGGGGTCCATCCCTGCTCAGGACTCTTCACTTGCTGTCTTAATTGCCTTTTCTTGGATGGTAAGTGGTGAACCAGCATTTATGGAGTGCCTACTGCATACTGGCCTCTGAGCCGAGCACTTTACTTCATTATCTCATTTATTCTTCATGCCTGTCCTGTAAGAAGGTGTTATTTCTTTTTTTTTTCTTTCTTTCTTTTTTTTTTTTTTTTTTTTCCCGAGACGGAGTCTCGCTGTGTCGCCCAGGCTGGAGTGCAGTGGCCAGATCTCGGCTCACTGCAAGCTCCGCCTCCCGGGTTTACGCCATTCTCCTGCCTCAGCCTCCCGAGTAGCTGGGACTACAGGCGCCTGCCACCTCGCTTGGCTAGTTTTTTGTATTTTTTTAGTAGAGACGGGATTTCACCGGGTTAGCCAGGGTGGTCTCGATCTCCTGACCTCGTGATCCGCCCGTCTCGGCCTCCCAAAGTGCTGGGATTACAGGCTTGAGCCACCGCGCCCGGCCAGAAGGTGTTATTTCTACCATATTACAGTGAGGACTTTAGGCTTAAAGATTTTAAGCACTTTCCCAGGGTCATACAGCCAGGAATTTTGTGAAACTGACATTTGAACCCATAATTGTCTACAAAGTCAAGCATGATTCTTCGTCTTACACAAGGTGTCCCCTATATAAGCCCTTTCTCCCCCTAAGGACTGTTTCCCACCAACTGTCTCTATTTCTAAAATATTACCAACCCAGTCCAATAAGAATTCTGGAATCTATTTCCAATATATCCCCTCTAGGTACCTCTTATGTATTCTTCAGCTGGAGAAACACAGACTTCTTTTCATAGCCCCTATGACTATCTCTACATTAAAAAGGAGAAAAAAAAAGTTTAGCAATTGCCCTAAAATTTTATTGCCTTTTTGGGTTATGCTGAGTCTAAAAACAAGATCATTTACCCGAATTCCAGAGTAACCTGCTCCCACTCTTGGGTGAGTTTAATGTGGGTGCTCGTTCCAGAAAAAGAAAGTAACATTAATAACACATCATTGTCAGTGCTACCGAAAGAAGAATCCTCAAAAGTCCTTATTCTCAGCAGTGTTTTTTCTTCCCATTATGATCACAGACTTTCAAATGATGTTCTTGTCCAAAGTCCCAGGGGAAAAAAAGGGGAAATTAGATCACTCTATGAGTTTATTTTTCCTTGACGCATCTGGGAAGGGAGCATTGCTGAGTTTGTAAGGAACTTGGTGGATCTCATTCCGGGTATTTTTCTAATGCTGCAGAATACCCCCACTGACTTCCTAATGAAATGAAGTTGTAATGAAAGCCATATGGAGAAAGGCGTCACGTTTACTGCCTGCACCAGTGTGGGGCAGGGCTGGTGTCACACATACACAGGCAGTGTGCCACCATCCTACATAGCTCCACAGTCACCAGCAATCATTTCCTCTGGCCAGGGTATTGCCATGGTGGGAATCATTTGAGCTGCTCACAAATATTGATTCTCCTCCTTCCAGGCACATAACGAAATTGTATTTCCTCAGCCCTCCTCCTGAAGTTGGGCATGGCCACATAACTTGCTTTGGCCAGTGAAATATAAGCAGAGGTAATACGTGTGCTTGTTATGCAGAAGCCTGTAGGAGCCACTTCCTGAGTTGCCATATCCTTTTTCCTGCCTTGGAAATCACGGAAACACATTGAGACAGAGCCTCCTTCAGCCTGGGTCCCTGCATATACTCACAGTGACCAAAGACCCATGCCAACCCATGTAGGAAATGGAGCAGGACCAAGAACTGCAGCTTTCGTTGTTAGAAACAACCAGTAATTTTGTTGAATTACTGCAACATAACCCAGCCTAACCAGGTTGATACAGAAATTAATATCAAAAGAAGATGCTCCTAAAACAGAAACCTAAAATTTTGGTGCTGGCTTGGTGGTCAGGCAATGAGTGGCTGGGAAACTGTTAATAGAAACCAGAAGGATGACAATTCATGTTATGAGGTGGTGAAATATTTGGCAAAATTGATACCTGCAATTACTTGGAAGGCAAATAATATACTTAATGTACCTACAGCTCTAGGAGAAACAGTTGGAAATGTTAGTGTTAATGGTTCATATTGGGCATTGCTGACTGCATTTGGCAAGGTATTATACAAAAATTATGAGCTTCTAAATGAATCAGACATCTTGCAAGCAGAAATGAAAGGGAATAGAGAGATCCCAGAAATTCAGCACTTTGCAAAATGGGAAAAACTGAACTGATTTTAAAGCTCAAAAATGAGAATTTTAAAAATTGAAAAGGCATTTATTTACACAACCAAAATCAATTAAAACTCAGCCCTGCAATATGAGTCAAATTAAAGGCATGACTACAACCTACTATTAAAACCTCTGAATTAAAGTATCTTAGAGTATGAATCCAACAAAGATTACGGCATCCAGTACTGTATTAGTCCATTCTCATGCTGCTATGAAGAATACCCAAGATTGGGTAATTTATAAAAGAAGGAGGTTTAATTGACTCCCAGTTCTGCATGGCTGGGGAGGTCTCAGGAAACTTAAATCATGGCGGAAGGGGAAGCAAACACATTCTTCACCTGATGGCAGGAGAAAGAAGTGCTGAGCAAAGGGGGAACATCCCCTTATGAAATCATCAGATCGAGTGAGAACTCACTATCATGAGAACAGTATAAGGGTAACCACTCCCATGGTTCAGTTACCTCCCACTGGGTTCCTCCCATGACACATGGGGATTATGAGAACTACATTCAAGATGAGATTTGGGTGGGGACACAGCCAAACCTTATCAAGTACATATTTTCATTTAGAAAGACTCTCTCCGGAAAAAGAGAACAGAACAAAAGAGTAAAAAGAGAACAGAACAAAAGAGTAAAAAGAAAAAGGGTATAGCTCTCCTACTGAAGCCTGATAGTCTTAAGATAACTGAAATTAAGAGAGAGGCATAGAAGCAAGAAAGCAAAGAAATATAGAAAATTTAAGAAGTATCTAGAAAAGAACTCCATGTTGTAGCTATTGGTACTTGTAGCTGATTGAAATCAAACAGTTTAGAAACCAACTAAGTTCTTTAAAGAACTCAATGTCATGAGAAATCTCAGTCTGGATTAAAAGAGACTGTCGCTGCTTAAGACTTTAAACAACCCTTGGGCCCTTAACTATCTACAGGCAGGAAGTGGGTGAGAAAGTTTTAAAATTGCTAAGGATGGCTTGTGCCTGTAATCCTAGCTGCTCAAGAGGTTGAGGCAGGGGGACCGCTCACTTGAGGCCAGGAGTTCAAGACCAGCCTGGGCAACATGGCAAGATCCCATCTCTTAAAAAATCACTAAGGAAAATATAATCTCTAGTATCCACTTCAGATGTGGCCCAAGGACAATTAGGAAAAATAAATAAAATCTCAGAAGGCAGAGTCAAGGACCACAAAGAATAGTGTCTAAGCTCATGAAGCAATTGGGATCAGAGCTAATCAAGGAACATTTCCCACCCAAAGGATAGGGGCCCTGGAAATGTCTGCCCAGTGGAATATCAGAATTACTACAAAGTCCTGTCTTCTGTTTCTCTCTCATTGTTTCTCTTTCCAAATGGAAGTTACCCATTTAGTGCAGTTACCCAGTCCTGTTCCACCAGTTTTTGAAGAGTGAGGGCTGAATAGATAATTTTGGTTTTTTTCTTTCTGGTTCATGGCTTTTCAGATCAAGAGAGCCAGACCTGATCTAGAAGATATCATGGATCACCCATAGTTATTTCTGTTTGATAGCATTTTATACCTTGTTAAATATTTTCACACATTTTGTTTCATTCTTGCAATAACTTTGAAAGGTAGACATTTTCATTCTGATATTGTAAATGAAGAAGCTGAGACTTAAAATGTTAAATCACTTTGCAAGTTTACTAGTAAAAAAAATTATGTATTATGGTGCTTTCTAATAACTAGCTTGAAAAGAATTTTACACAGAAGTAAAATTTTAAATATCATTGAGCGGGGAGAAAGATGGATAAATGCAAACAAAAAGATCTATAACCTAAGATGCTACCTGGGAAAGGGGCCTGAGTAGGATAGCAATTGAGAATCTGATAGCCAGGTAGTAACACATGAGCATATTGTTAAGGGAGATACTGGGGTATGTAAGTAGATTGCAGTTGCCTGGGAAAATTTTGCTAACATTGAGGTTTACTTTGGTAGCTGCGTAAGGGTACACTCTTACATCTCTCACATGTAAAATAAAATATGGAATTGTTTTATGGGATAAGGAAAAACAGCTTTGTGTAAGCCTTTCATTTCTGTTGTTTCCTCTGGATGAAGGCTAAGAATATTCCTGGTCACCTTTCTTAGAAAGTTATAAATGTCCTGCCAAATCTAGACATTCTGACTATGACAAGGTATCTTGCAACCAACTAACTCTTTCACTAAAAATGATTATAAAGGCTGGATAGATATATATAAAACAACTCCTTGAAGGTATTGAAGGGCAACTAAAATAGTCTTAAAAGAACAGAAGGGCCAGTCACGGTGACTCATGCCTGTAATCCCAACATTTTGGGAGGTCGAGGTGGGCAGATCACTTTAGGCCAGGAGTTTGAGACCAGCCTAACCAACATAGCAAAACCCCATCTCTACTAAAAATACAAAAATTAGGTGGGCGCGATGGCCCATCTCTCTAATCCCAGATACTCTGGTGGCTGAGGCACAAGAATCATTTGAACCCAGAAGGTGGAGGTTGCAATGAGCCAAAATCATGCTACTGCACTCCAGCCTGGGCGACAAAGCAAGACTCTGTCTCTAAAAAAAATAAAGAAAGAAAGAACAGAAGCATCTAAGGTGAGTGCCATATTCCCCCAAGTTTTAAAGGACATTTAAAAATGTGTTAGGAAGTAAATCTAAACAGATTTTTTTCTTGACCTCATGACCTTGATCTCTTGACCTGGTGATCCGCTCGCCTCAGTCTCCCAAAGTGCTGGGAGGCAACAGAGACTGGAGTTCAAAACTGTCAAACTGTTTGAGACTTGAGATCCAAAATCCTAGAGCAAAGATGATCAAAGGGAAATGAGCCCAAAAATTTCACGTATGGATGCCATTTAAACCCCTAATTGACTCATACCTGGTGGAATGAACAGCTCAAGACTCCAGCAAATCCGTGGGAAAAATGTGACAGTAGCTGGGAGGCTAAAGATCTGGCAGATATTTCAAAAGTCACATGCTGTTGGGAAGAGATTGGAGTTCCTGTCCTGCTAAATTGAAAGGGTCCTAATAAACACCTCAAGTTTCCAGTGGAGACTGCTAAAGGACCAAACTCTAGGAGTAAGTACACTTTCCTAGCAGAAAAAAACTAAACACAAAGCGTGAGGGAAAACCTTTAAATAGACCAGGTCCAACAACAGCTAAAATCAACCCTTAGTCCAGGCGTGGTGGCTTATGCCTGTAATCCCAGGCATGGGATTGGGAGCTGAGGTAGGTAGATTGCTTGAGCCCAGGAGTTCAAGACCAGCCTGGGCAACATGGCAAAACCCTGTCTCCACCAAAAATACAAAAATTAGCAGGGCATGTTGGCACACACCTGTAGTCCTGGCTACTTGGGAGGCTGAGATGGGAGAATCTCTTGGGCCTGGGAACTCGAGGCTACAGTGAGCTGTGATCACGCCACTGCATTCTAGCCTGGGCGACAGAGTGAGACACAGTCTCAAAAAAAAACTTTTAAATACAAAAATAAAATAAAATCAGGGGCCGAGCACTGTGGCTCGCACCTATAATCCCAGCACTTTGGGAGGCCAAGGCAGGTGGATCACGAGGTCAGGAGTTCCAGACCAGCCTGGCCAGCATGGTGAAACCCTGTCTCTACTGAAAATACAAAAAAAAAAAAAAAAAAAAAAAAAATTAGCTAGGGATGGCAGTGCACACCTGTAGTCCCAGCTACTCAAGAGGCTGAGGTAGGAGAATTGCTTGAACTTGGCAGGTGGAGGTTGCAGTGAGCCGAGATCATGCCATTGCACTCCAACCTGGGTGACACAGTAAGACTCCATCTCAAAAAATAATAAAATAATAAAATAAAATAAAATAAAACAAAACAAAATAAAATAAAATAAACGCTTGATACATCAAGATGAGCTGTCAGTACTCTACTTGTCTGCCAAAAACAAAAATTTAACCCTCTTTGAAGGAAGACGTTATCTAGAGCTGCTACAATTTTCCATCTTTAATGACCATCATCCAATAAAAAACCATAAGGTATACTAAAAGAGGGACCAAATCATTGAAAACAAAGGGGAAAAATAGAAAAAGATCCACAGGTGACTCATAACTCCACCAATCCTGGCCACTTTTCAACACAATCTATGAAAGCTAGAAGAGAATGGGAACATAATTTTAAAGTATTGAAAGAAAAGTCTCTGCCAGCCAGGCATCCTATTCCCAGCAGGAATAGAGTTTAAAGACAGGGACTTTAAAATAGCTAGGATTAATATGTTCAAGAAAACATATATGTTTGTAATATATTCATGTCACCAAAGACCTAGAATCAGTTTTTTAACCCAAATGGAAATTCTGGAACCAAAAATTAGTGTGACAAAATTAATAATTTAATATATGAATTTAATAGGTTATCAGAACAAATGACTAGCGAACTAGAAAACAAGCCAGTAGAAAAAAAATTCCAACTTACACACAGAGGGAGAAAATGATGAAAATGTAGAAAAAGGCTTCAGAGATACATGCAACATGGAGGAAACCATCTTTAACTTTCCTGCAATTAGTGTTCCACAAGGAGAGGAGGGAGTGATTTTATATAAATACTGGCTGGGAATTTCCTACAACTCGTGAAAGACATCAAAACGCATATCCAACCTCATTCAAAAAGCACTAAAAACCTCAGGCAAGATAAATATAAGGAAAATCACACCTGGGAACATCATGATTATACTCCTAAAAATTGAAGAGCAACAGAAAATCTTTTATTTTTATTTTTATTTTTGAGACGGAGTCTCGCTCTGTCACCAGGTTGGAGTGCAGTGGCGCAATCTCGGGTCACTGCAACCTCCACCTCCGGGGTTCAAGCAGTTCTCCTGCCTCAGCCTCCTGAGTAGCTGGGACTACAGGCACGCGCCACCATGCCCAGCTAGTTTGTGTATTTTTAGTAGACACGGGGTTTCACCATGTTGGTCAGGATGGTCTCAATCTCTTGACCTCATGATCAGCCCGCCTCAGCCTTCCAAAGTGCTGGGATTACAGGCGTGAGCCACCACGCCCGGCCAAGAAACAGAAAATCTTAAAAGTAGCTAGAAAAAATATAATTACCTGACCTTCAAATGAGCAATAAGACTGCTAGCTAAGTTTTCTTTTCTCTTCTCTTCTCTTTTTTTTTTGAGATGGAGTCTTGCACTGTCTCCTGGGCTGGCGTGATCTTGGCTCACTGCAACCTCCTCTGCCTGCCAAGTTCAAGCAATTCTCTCCTACCTCAGCCTCCTGAGTGGCTGGGACTACAGGTGCGTGGCACCATGCCTGGCTAATTTTTTTTTTTTTTGTATTTTTAGTAGAGACAGGGTTTCACCATGCTGGCCAGGCTGGTCTCAAACTCCTGACCTCGTGATCCGCCCACCTCGGCCTCCCAAAGTGCTGGGATTACAGGCGTGAGCCACCAATCCCAGCCAGTTTTCAACATAATCTACGAAAGCTAGAAGACAATGGGAACATAATTTTAAAGTATTGAAAGGAAAGTCTCTGCCAACCAAGCATTCTATTCCCAGAAGGAAAAAAAAAAATCCATTAAACACCCCACATATCCCTGGAAATGAAACCTCTGTGAACTTGTTCTGCATATGGGGATTTGATGCCAGATTATTGCTGATGCTCCTTCTCAATATAGAACTATTTTTTAAAAGGGGGTTATAAACTTATGAAATGGGAACCACTTGTTGGAAAGGATTTGTTATATTTATGTTAACCATAGGTCCCTAGAATAGCACTGTCCAATAGAAATATAATGAAAACCACTAATGTAATAAACCACAGAGATAATTCAAAATTTTCTTGGAGCAACATTTTTTAAAAATTAAAGAAATAGGTAAGGTTAATTTTTAAAATATATTTTATTTAATACAGTATATTGAACATTTCAACATGTAATCAGTATGAAAATTACTGAGATATTCCTACTTTTTTTGTACTAAGGCTTTGAAAGCCATGACACATCTCAATTTGTACTACTAGCATTTCAACTTCTCAGTTGCCTCATGTGGATATTGGCTACCATACTGGACAGCACAGTAAGGGATGCCAGAGATGTACTAGGCAGTGGTTCTCAACCCTGGCTGCCCATGAGTGACCTCAGTGAGGAGCTTTAAAGAATGCAGATGCCGGCCAGGCACGGTGGCTCACGCCTGTAATGCCAGCACTTTGGGAGGCTGAGGCAGGTGGATCACCTGAGGTCAGGAGTTTGAGACTAGCCTGACCAACATGGTGAAATCCCGTCTCTACTAAAAATACAAAAATTAGCCAGGTGTGGTGCCATGCGCCTGTAGTCCCAGCTACTTGAGAGGCTGAGAAAGGAGAATTGCTTGAACTTAGGAGGTGGAGGTTGCAGTGAGCCAAGATCGCGCCACTGCACTCCAGCCTGGGTGACCGAGTGAGACTCCATCTCAAAAAAAAAAAGAATGCAGATGCTCATGCAGGGCTGCAATTAGGGTAAGGCAAGTGAGGCACTCTTCCTGAGCACAAAATTTAAGGAAACACAAACACACACATACACACAAAACCCTCATTAATAAAGATAACTAATATTTTAGTGCAATATTTTAACAATCAACATTACTGCAAAAAATTCATTATGAATAAAATATCAAAATTTTTAATGAAAACAGGACCAGATTACTGATTTTTTCCTTTGCCTTGGGCTCCAATATGACTCAGCATGGCCCTACGTCCATGGCCCACCCAAGACCAAATAAGTCAGTATTTCTGGAAGTAGGGCCCAGGCATTAGATGACTCTAATGTGCAGCCAGCGTTGGCAGCCACTGTTTAGTCCACTGTCTGTCCCAAAGCTCAGATTTCCTGATAAAGTGGGAAGTTGATGAGTGGTCATAATTCTGGCATGTGATTTCTTTTACCAAAGCCCCAGAATATAGTTTCCTTTTTTTTTTTTTTTTTTTTGAGACGGAGTCTTGCTCTGTCACCCAGGCTGGAGTGCAGTGGCCGGATCTCAGCTCACTGCAAGCTCCGCCTCCCGGGTTTACACCATTCTCCTGCCTCAGCCTCCCGAGTAGCTGGGACTACAGGCGCCCACCACCTTGCCTGGCTAGTTTTTTGTATTTTTTAGTAGAGACGGGGTTTCACCGTGTTAGCCAGGATGGTCTCGATCTCCTGACCTCGTGATCCGCCCTACTCGGCCTCCCAAAGTGCTGGGATTACAGGCTTGAGCCACCACGCCCGGCCTATAGTTTCCTTTTTTGAGCTTTCCAGTGAAGGGAAGTTCACAACTTCACAAGGCAGTCATTTCCACTGTTGGACATCTCCAGGGTTACCTCTTATTTATTTGGAGAAAACTGTTACAAGATAATTAAAAAAAAAAAAAGGTAAAGCCATGCCTCTCATACAGATATAAAAATAAACACATGATAAAGATTTTATTTACAGAAAGAATTGCCAGGCACAGTGGCTCATGCCTGCAATCCCAGTACTTTGGGAGGATGAGGCTGGGAGGATCACTTGAGCCCAGGAGTTCAAGACCAGCCTAAGCAACATGGCAAAACCCTATCTCTACTGAAAAACATACACAAAACTTAGCTGTGTGGTGGCACATGCCTGTGGTCCCCAGTACTTAGGAAGCTGAGGTGGGAGGATCACCTGAGCTTGGGGAGGTCGAGGCTGTAGTGAGCTGTGATTGAGTCACTGAACTCTAGCCTGGGTGAGAGTGAGACCCTGTCTCCAGAAAACAAAACAAACAAAAAGAGGGAACTAGGCAGATATTAAAACGGGTTCAAAAGAGAATCCCAAAACAGACATCTTTATAGCTCAGGAATATTGAAATTAGCAAATGGAGGCAAAATAGGTTTTTCCACAAGGGAGCAGGAAAGGGAAATCAACTCAGCCTTTACCAGACTGGACAGAATTTGCTTGTCTATCAGTTACCTACACTTTACAGAATTGTAAAATATCTCCCA
Organism: Macaca mulatta; assembly: GCF_049350105.2. Lineage (NCBI taxonomy): Eukaryota > Metazoa > Chordata > Mammalia > Primates > Cercopithecidae > Macaca > Macaca mulatta. The sequence continues at coordinate 45,030,611 of NC_133412.1, forward strand.
TAGAATCAATCTGATAAGGCAGCAGGGAGTGCTATAGACCAGCAATCCCCAACCTTTTCGGCACCAGGGACAGTTTCATGGAAGATGATTTTTCCATGGACATGGAGGTGGGTAGAGGGAGTATGGTTTCAGAATGAAACTGTTCTACCTCAGATCATCAGGCATCAGTTAGATTCTCATAAGGAGCATGCAACCTAGATCCCTTGTTTGTACAGTTAACAATAGGTTTCCTGCTCCTATGAGAATCTAATGCCACCTCTGATCTGACAGGAGACGGAGCTCCGGTGGTAATATTTGCTTGCCTGCTGCTCACTTCCTGCTGTGTGGCCCGGTTCCTAACAAGCCACAGACCTATCTGAGACCAATCTGGTACCAGTCTGCAGCCCAGGGATTGAAGACCCCTGCTATAGACAACATATAGTTTCCCATTGAAGTACAAATTTCTTTCCACAGAACAAATTGCTACCATATATATATATATATAAAATTTTTTTTGAGACAGAGTTTCACTCTCGTTGCCCAGGCTGGAGTGCAATGGCATGACCTCGGCTCACTGAAACCTCTGCCTCCCAGGTTCAAGTGATTCTCCTGCCTCAGCCTCTGAAGTAGCTGGGATTACAGGCGCCCACCACCATGCCCAGCTAATTTTTTGTATTTTTAGGAAAGACGGGGTTTCACCATGTTGGCCAGGCTGGTCTCGAACTCCTGTCCTCTTGATCCGCCTGCCTCGGCCTCCCAAAGTGCTCATCTGTCACCCAGGCTGGAGTGCAGTGGCGCGATCTCGGCTCACTGCAACCTCTGCCTCCCGGGTTCAAGCGATTCTCCCGCCTCAGTCTCCCAAAGTGCTGGGATTATAGGCATGAGCCACTGTGCCCAGCCTACCCTGTATGTTTTTAACCTATCACTCTTAGAACAGTGGTTTTCAAATTTTGATGTACACAAGAATCATCCAAGAAGTGAGGTAAAAGACAGATTGCCTGCCAAGTCTTCTGAGCTTGGATGATGCCCATGAAAATGCCTTTTTAACAAGCACACTAGATGATTCTGATGCAGGTGTTCTGAGGATCATACTCAAAAAGCACTCTTCTAGGACATACTTACTCCAAATTGAGACAGCCTTTTCAAATGTGTTCTCATAATATCTGAAGGTAACTCTAGATTTCAAACCAAATCAATCTTAGTAGTCTTTCTGTGCCAGTAACATTTTCTGTACTTTGTTTCTGAGATAATATACTATTTCTTTTCTCCCCATTGAAATTTTACAGGACAGGCAAGGAACTGTTTTTATATTATATGAGCACATGAAGAGACACAAGTTGGGAATGTTGTGAGTATGAAGTGTATCTGTGAGTTGAAACAAGCTAAGGAAATAGACAATCACGGCTAACAAGAATGATGCTTCTCATGCATTTTAATCAGCATGCTGATTTATTAGAAGTCTATCTTTATTTAGATCTTCAGGTATTTTATTTTGTTTTTTTTTTTTTTTTTGAGACGGAGCCTTGCTCTGTTGCCTAGGCTGGAGTGCAGTGGCACAATCTTAGCTCACTGCAACCTCCACCTCCCGGGTTCAAGCAATTCTCCTGCCTCAGCCTCCCGAGTCGCTGGGATTACAGGCATGCACCACCATGCCCAGCTAATTTTTGTATTTTTAATAGAGATGGGGTTTCACTGTGTTGGCCAGGATGGTCTCGATCTCTTGACCTCATGATGCGCCCGCCTTGGCCTCTCAAAGTGCTGGGATTACAGGCGTGAGCCACTGCGCCCGGCCTAAGTATTTTATAAAATGACTTTAGATGTGTCAATGGGGGTTTATAAATATAATTGATTAATTATCTGAAATTGATGGGTAAAGTTTAAACTTAACAACATATTATACCCAAATGCATACACAGATAAGGCACATCAGCTCTCACTATGGGGACCCAGCTCAGTTGTCCTGAGTGTGGAAGGCAGTTGTCATTCTGGCATACTTAGAAAAGTGCTCTGTGCTCTGGTGACTTCACACGATGTCCCCACAACAGGCAGGATCTGTAGCTCCTCCTCAGATCCAGTTTCATCCCGGGCGCAATCTTCTCAAGGTACGCATGTGCTGAGCACAGACTGCTGGCAACACCCGGAGGCTTCCGCATTTCTCCCAGATTTCCCTCTGGGATATTTTGGAGTCTAGCAAAGTTGTCTCCTATCTGGGACTCAGAATTTTAGAGCCACAACCTTGAGTCATCTCTTATTTTGTATCTTGGCACATGGTTACTTGGTACCTTTAAGTCATCCTACCTAATTGGGAAACGGTCTCTGCCCTGTATTTCTCTTCCTTGTAACCTACAGCAGTGTAGACATTGTGGCCTCACACTGAAACACACAGAAACATATACACAAAGATCTGGTCTCATAAACACTAACCAAATAAGATCCAATTCCTCTACTAAGCATTAATGTTCCTATGTGTCCTCAGTCCTTCCCTCCCCAACCTCTGCTCCACCCTACTATGGTCAGCCTCCTGGAAACTGATCCAAAGAGGTACACACTACAACAAGCAAATGGCTGCATAGGACAGGCCTCAACTTCCCTATCCAAAGTATAGTCCTTTGTTCTGCCAAAGCATTGTCAGCTATAACAGACCATTATCAATACAGTGATATTCACCCTCATCGATCCTTTTGAACTTAGGCAAATGTTCTGGTTCCTTCCCCTTTGGAACTAGAATGTGGCTACAGTTTAATCTGGCACTTACAGTCTCAAATGCTTCCCATCACCTGGGAAGGGAAGCTGGCTGTTTGAGTCCTCCCCTCAAGTTTCAATCTTTCCCCAAGATCCCATAAACATGCAAAACTTACTGGGTCTTGTTAAGAACGTCACTTTCCTAGGGAATCTTCACCCATTTGTCACACTGCCCTGATAGCAACAGAAATGAGACCTCAATCCATAACATCCCAACAAGCTTGCCTTCATCTTATCTACGCAGGCCTTCACATCCAGAATGATAACAGAGCCTCTGGGCATGTGCAGAAAAGGATCAGCCCCTTGCTTCCCAGTGGATTTCTGCCCCTCAGCTCCCTCCCTGCCCTACCTTTCCCTACCAGAAAATTTGAAAGCATGTTATCTACTGTGCCAGGCACAGTTCTAGGTGCTGGGGAAACAGCAATGAGCCCTGCTCTCAGGAAGCTGCCACTGTAGAGGGGTGGGCATACAGTAAACAAGTAAACAGGTAAACGTGGTCTAGCATGTCAACTGCTGACAAGCCAGGAAAGGGGGACAGCAGTTCACTAGTAGCTGGAAGATCAGAGATTAAATACTTCCTATTTCACTCTCCCCAAACGACACAGTGATGTCAGAGCTGGGCAGAACACAGACCACCAGGAATTACTGGGACTAGGAGAACCAAGCAGTCATCTGGATTTGAAGTTGGCAAGCATGGGAATAAGAAATTTGTTTTTTCCCAAGTTATGAATCTAATTAAGCAGGAAACATTCAAGGTCCAAGTATATTTCTAAGCCCAGGAATTCAGACAGATGTGTTAGTTAGGTACAAAGAACTAGAAATCAGAACCTAGAGATATGAACTCTGTCTTACTGGGCACCAGCTGGCATGAAAGATTAACTGCAAAGGAGAAGCTGGGACAGGACTGGAACCAGACAAACCCTTCTGTACATAGGATGAGGCTGGGAGGGGTTAGCTCCCTTTGGGTGATGGGAGAAGAGCAACCAGACAGGCCAAACACAGGACCCAGGATTCAGGTGCCTGGAGGTCATCCTGAGAAGCAACCAGCTCATACCATCAGGAAAGTTCCAACCACAAAGAGTAAAGGGACAACCTGAGAGCTAGGTCGTGGGGAGCTTGACCAGAGGCACTCAGGAGGCCACTTTTGGAGACCCAGGCTGATAGGGTGTGGCATGAGGAAAGCCTTTCAGCAGGCAGCAGAGCCCAGCAGAGGCTGACACTCAGGAGCAGCACTTGTGTCCTGGAATTGATGGGATGAGACAGGGGTAGCATCACCAAGGCAGACGCAGAGTTCCTGAGGTATGGGCCACAGGAAGAGCAATGCAGGTGGGTACTCGGGCATAGAGGAACCAGGCAAGAGGAAAACCATCACAGAAAGTAGGAGATAGAAGAAGAGCCTGTTCTATGAACAGAGAAACTCCCAGTCATCAAACTGACCTAGCAGCAAGGTGGATTTGATGCTGAAGCCTACAGAATTAATAATTAGACTGGTTACCAAAAGGAACTTGCCCAGCTGTCCCTACACCTGCACCTGAGATTTCAGGCAAGGATGCCTTGGCCTGCAGGCTAGTTTCAATGGTAGAAATAGTCCTATTGGTGTACCTTCTAGATGGTTATTGCTATTCACGCATCCTTCAGGGAGGGCACAGCTGACATGGACCTCTCGAAAGCCTTTAGTCCTTTTCTATTGTTTTCTGCCCATCTTATTCTCATCCCTAACTGCAGTCATAGAACCAGAGAATGTTAGAACACAGAAGGGCCTCAGAATTAACTGATCCTTATAGACAGGAAACTGAGACTTAGGGGCAATGATTTGCTTGGGTCACACAGTATGTGGTCTGTCTCCTGATCCTGAAGTTAGTGTTCTTTTCACTACACCACAAAGCATACGCTGAGTGACCACCTTGTATAGGGAGCCCTATAATGCTACAGGATAGTTTGCAAGTTGTCTCTGAAATCTTAAAGTGGATGTTCAGGTTTCTAAAGACGGCTGTTCATGAACAGGGCACATTCTCCTCTGACAATAGGCAGGACACTCATTAAGTGGTAGGAATCACTTGTACACATGAAATAGAAAATAAACCCCAGAAAAAGTCTCCAGAATACTGAGATGCAAATGTCTCCATAGACAAGGAAATCATTCAGCAAGGATCACACTTAGTGACATTCTCCTAAAGGAACTTAAACCATTTTTAAAATGAACTCGTACAACATCCTAGCTCAGTGGTAGACTTTTACTAGAAATGACCGACCCTATTGCTATATTTTGCTAAGTTGATTAATAAAAAATATTTATTAGGCAAATCCTTTTTGTTGACAAGTTAAAATGGAGTCTTATCTTTCATATCTCCCTGAAGATTGCCACCTTGTGAGATTGAAAATACTCATTAAATTCCATCACCAGACAGGCACAAATGAGAGGGCGATTGTTTTTAAGCATGTGAGGGGAATCGTTGGTAAACTCATTTGTTTGGATATCATTAACAGAACAATCGGCGAGGATCTCCAGGGGGTCCTCATGACCTTTGCTCGCAATCTCTTCATCATCCATCAAGAAATATCAGCACCTAATATGCAAGGCGAGACCAATTTTAAGGTGAGGTGTTAATTAACTAACGATTCTGGTTAATTTCTATACAAGGGCTGAAAATACCTCATGCTGTATTGTAAACAAGTGCTAAACCATCTTTTTTTTATTGTAAGCAGTACATATTTTACAGTGTGCAGGGTCAATACTGTAAGGTTCCCACTGAAGCCGTTAGTTAAATTTAATGGTTTGAAACTTTTTCTTTGAAATAGAGTTGACTTTTAACTTGCTGCCATTTTCAAACCCCAGCTCCTAAGATAGCAGAGCTTTCTTATGTTGGACGTGAGTCTGAAATGTCACAATGGAACCAAAACAGAGATTGTCACAACCAAAAACTGTGAATGTTATCTATCTATATTCCAGATAATACAAGGTCTGACTAGTGATTCCTGGGAAGCCCTAGTTTCTAGAGCCAGAGAAGTTCTAAGACCTGAGAAAGCAATGTGTGTTAGGGAGAAGCAGAAAACATAGCATGTATGTGGGCCATCTACCCCACCCGTTTCTCCAACGTGGGTTGGATTATTTCACTACTAACCTTTAGAAGCCTCCTTATGACCTTTAAAGATGTTGGTCCATCAAATCCAGTTGTATATAATTGACTAGAAGTCTCCAAACTCTAAACTACAGGAACAAGGTCTGTACGGGAGTTTCTGAAACACTATCTGAACAGAGATGATCACGTGGTATTGAACAGCAAGGTATGAATCTGATTCCCAGCCTAGACCTTCATTAATTCAAAGGACACAATCAGAAACCACATGTGGTTTTCCTCCTAAATGGAAAGTCCAACAAAAGCTTAATAGAAATGTAATTTTAATACAAGCTAGGGCCTAACTCCTTTAGTAACAGTAACAATAACAACATGATTTTATGAGCTGGAAGAATGATCACTGCTTTCCCTATATGATTGAGAAGATTCAAGAAAAGATAGACCAAATGTTACATCAGTGTTCACTGGTCCTAAGGGATCTATGCTCATCATTTACTGTTGTTTTTTTTTGTTTTGTTTTGTTTTTGTTTTTGTTTTTTTCAGAGATGGGATATCTCACTGTCTTGCCTAGGCTGGTCTCAAGCTCCTGAGCTCAAGGGATTGTCTGCCTTGGCCTCTCAAAGAGCTGGGATTACAGGCATGAGCCACCTTGCCCAGCCTATCATTTACATTTTAAGTTCCTGCTAGCTAGTAGCATCATCTTATCTGTTAGTGCCATGTGCAAAACTTGGAGCCTCTCTGCATTTGATCCATTCAGCCTGTCCAAATATAGCTAATAATCAGAATCAGATGCTTTAACCTCAAATGCATTCAGACTAAGTTGATTCTGAGCTTGTCTTGCTGTTGGCAGAGTCAACCGCCCTTGATAAAATGAAAGCTATTTCTCTGCCCTTTCTCTGACTTTCAAAATCATCAAAAGTCAGATGTTCTCAGGTAGCTTTTAATTATGTCATGGTTTCTAGCCTTCTCATATGAATGATTGTTTTCTTGATTTTTACTCATGTTAGGTCTAAAGGCAAAAACTTTCAATCTCAGTAATATAGGTATAATAACAAAAACTTGAAGCAGTGAAATAGATTCATCTTTGCTAGTATTTCCTGTCTTCTACTTAGTGGCATTGTGTTAGGTATTTTCAGTTTTTAAACAAGGATTTACCAGGAAAGTAAAGGCTAAATAAAAATGGAAGGTGATGAGGTGATGCGGCTGGGCACAGTGGCTCATGCCTATAATTCCAGCACTTTGAAAAGCTGAGGTGGGCAGATCACTTGAACCCAGGAGTTCAAGACCAGCGTGGGCAACATGGTGAAACCCCATCTCTACAAAAATTACAAAAATTATCCAGGTGTGGTAGCTCATGCCTGTAGTCACAACTACTTGGGGGGCTGAGGTGGGAGAATCATTTGAGCCCAGGAGTTGAGGCTGCAGTGAGTCTGGGTGATGAGAGTAAGAATAAAAACAAAAGGAAGATGATGCAGAAAATGCATTTAACAAAATTTAACATTCTTTTCTGATAAAAACATTCAACTAAGTAAAAATAGAAGGTCACTTCCTCAACCTTAGAAGGACATCTACCAAAAAACCACAGCTGACATCATAGTTAATGTTGCAAAACCAAAAGCCTTCTTGCAAAGATTAGGAACAAGACAAGGGTGTCTGCTCTTGCCACCTCTATTCATCATTGTACTGGAGGTTCTGGACAGGGAAATTAGGCAAGAAAAGGAAATAAAACGCACTGGGTGCAATGGCCCCACCTGTAATCCCACCACTTTGGGAGGCCAAGGTGGGAGGATTATTTGCACTCAGGAGTTTGAGACCAGCCTGGGCAACATAGCAAGACCTCATCTCTACTAAGAAGAAGGAGAGGGAGAAAAGAAGAAGAAATAAAAGTAAAAGTATCTCTATTTGCAAACGGCAAATTCTTGTAAATAGAAAATTCTATGAAGCAAGAGGATTGCTTGAACCCAGGAGTTTGAAACCAGCCTAGGCAACATAGGCAGACCCTATCTAAAAAATAAAAAATTAGCCAGGTGTGGTGGCACACACCTGTGGTCGCAGCTACTAGGAGGCTGAGATGGGAAGATGGCTTGAGTAGGGTAGGCTGAGGCTGCAGTGAGCCATGATCTGCACTCTAGCCTGGGTGACAGAGCAAGACCTAGTCAAAAAAAAAAAAAAAAAAAGAAAGAAAGAAAGAAAGAAAGAAAGAAAGAAAGAAAGAAAGAAAGAAAGAAAGAAAAGAAAATCCTAAAGAACCCATCAACAAGTTTATAAGACATAAAATCAGTATACAAAAGACAATTGCATTTGTGTAATGAATAATGCAAAAATAATTTTTTTTAAAATTCAAGTTACAATAGCATCAAAAAGAATAAAATACTTAAGAATAACTTTTTTTTTTTTGAGACGGAGTCTCGCTCTGTCGCCCAGGCTGGAGTGCAGTGGCCAGATCTCGGCTCACTGCAAGCTCCGCCTCCCGGGTTCACGCCATTCTCCTGCCTCAGCCTCCCGAGTAGCTGGGACTACAGGCGCCCACAACCGCGCCCGGCTAATTTTTTGTATTTTTAGTAGAGACGGGGTTTCACCGTGGTCTCGATCTCCTGACCTTGTGATCCGCCCGCCTCGGCCTCCCAAAGTGCTGGGATTACAGGCGTGAGCCACTGCGCCCGGCCTAAGAATAACTTTTTTTCTTTTTTGATACGGAGTCTCACTGTTGCCCAGGCTGGAGTGCAGTGGTGCGATTTCAGCTCACTGCAACCTCTGCCTTCCAGGTTCAAGCAATTCTGCTGCCTCAGCCTCCTGAGTAGCTGGGATTACAGACACGCACCACCACGCCCAGCTAATTTTTATATTTTTATTAGAGACGGGGTTTCATGTTGGTGAGGCTGACCTCGAACTCCTGACCTCATGATCCACCCGCTCAGCCTCCCAAAGTGCTGGAATTACAGGCGTGAACCACCGCGCCTGGCCAGGAATAAATTTAACAGAAGAAGTGCAAGATTTTTGCAATGAAAACTACAAGACATGGGTGAAAGAAATTAAAGAAGACCTAGATAAACAGAAAGATAGTCTGTATTCATCCAATAGAAGACAATATTGCTAAGATGCTGATATTCCCAAATTGATCTATAGATTCAATGTAATTCTTATCAAAATCCCAGCTGGCTTTTTTTGCAGAAATTGACCAGATGATCCTAAAATTAATGTGGAAACATAAGAGGCCCAGAATAACCAAAATAATATTAAAAAGAAGAACCAAGTTGGAGAACTCACACTTCTCAATTTAAAAACTTACTACAAAGCTACAGTAATCAAGACAGTGTGGTACTGGCATAAGAACAGAGATATAGATCAATGGCGTAAAATTGAGTCAGAAATAAACCCATACATAATGGCCAATAATTTTTGGCAAGGGTGCTGAAACAATTCAATGGAGAACAAATAATTTTTAAATAAATGGCACATGCAAATATTAAGTGGAAGTGGGACCTCTACCTCACATCATATATAAAAATTAAGTTAAAATGGGCTGGGCGTGGTGGCTCATGCCTGTAATCCCAGCACTTTGGGAGGCCGAGGCAGGTGGATCACCTGAGGTCAAGAGTTCAAGACCAGCCTGGCCAACATGGTGAAACCCCGTCTCTACTAAAAATATAAAAATTAGCTAGGCATGGTGGCGTGCACCTGTAATCCCAGCTACTCAGGATGCTGAGGCAGGAGAATCACTTGAACTCAGGAGGCAAAGGTTGCAGTGAGCCGAGATCGTACCACTGCACTCCAGCCTGGGCAACAGACCAAGACTCCATCTCAAAAAAAAAAAAAAAAAAGAAAGAAAAAAAAGAAAATTAAAATGGATCAAATATTTAAATGTAAGAGCTAAAACTGTAAAACTTTCAGGAAAAAACATACGTATAAACCTTCATGACCTTGGGTTAGCAATAGTTTCTTAGACATGGTGCCTAAAGCACAAGCAACCAAAGTAAAAATAGATAAATCAGACTTCATCAAAATTTAAAACTTCGTGCATCAAAGAACACTATCAAGAAAGTAAAAGGCAGCCCACAGAAAGGGAAATAATATTTGCAAATCATATATCTAGTAAGGCATAGTATTCATAATATACAAAGTACTCTTACAACTCAACTACAGAAGGACAAATAATCCAATTTCAAAATGGAGCAAAGGATTTGAATAGACATTTCTTCAGAGGAGATACGCAGGCCAAGTGCAGTGGCTCACACCTGTAATCCCAGCACTTTGGCAGGCTAAAGCAGGAGGATCACTTGAGGCCAGGAGTTTGAGACTAGCCCAGGCAACATAGTAAGACCTCATCTCCACACAAAAAAATTTTTAGTTAGCCAGGCATGGTGGCACACACCTGTAGTTCTAGCTGCTCAGGAGGCTGAGGGGGGAGGATTGCTTGAGCCCAGAAGGTCATAGCTGAAGCGAGTCATAATCACACCACTGCACTCCAGCTGGGGTGATAGAGCAAGACCCTGTCTCAAAAAAAAAAAAAAAGATGTACAAATGGCCAATAAGTATATGAAGGAATGCTCAACATCATGTTATTATGGAAATATAAATCAAAGCCACAATGAAACATTACATACCTAATAAGATGGCTACAGTTAAATAAAAAGGCAATAACAAGTGTTGGTGAGGATATGGAGAAACCAGAACCCTCATATATTGCTGGTAAGAATTAAAAATGGTATCACAGATATGTAAAGTTTGGCGGTTTATAAAAAAATTAAGTGTAAAATTACCATATGACCCAGCAATTCCATTTCCAAGTATATGTCTAAGAATATTGAGAACATGTTCCTACAAAAACATGTACATTAATGTTAATAGAAGGAATATTCATAATAGCCAAAAATTAGAAACAACCCAAATGTCCATCGACTAAGAAATAAGTGAATTTTATTATATTCTATGGATAATATTTTATATAATGGGATATTATTCAGCTCTATAAAAGGAATAAAGTACTGATCCATGCTACAACATGGCTGAACCTTGAAAACATTATGCTAGGTAAAAAGCCATTCACAAAAGGTCATATAATGTATGGTTTCATTTATATGAAATGTGCAGAAGAGGTAGATTCATAGAGACAGAAATAGATTAGTGGTTGCCAGGGGCTGAGGGAGGAGGATGAAATGGGGAGTGACTGCTAATGGGGACAGAGTTTCTGTTTGGGATGATGAAAATGTTCTGGAATTGCATAGTGGTGATGGTTACTTGCAAATATACTAAAAACCACTGAATTGTATACTTTATAAGGGTGAATTTTATGGTATGGGTATTATACCTCAATAAAATATAAATAAAGTAAATGGGAAGGTGTCATTGTTTTCTTCCCAGCAACCAATGGAAAGAAACCCTCCCATCAGCCTACTAGCCCTGATTTTAGGGTGACTAGACCAATGTTTCTCAAATTATCCATAATAAGGAACTATTTGTTTTGTTTTGTTTTGATCTGACTATCATGGGTCAATATTTTTTAACAAAATAGAAGAAAATTTAATTACTAGAAAAATACGATGAAAAAAATTAAAGATGTACAATTGAGAAGCCCAATGTTTTTATTATTAGACGTAATAGGCATAAAAATTCTAAAAAGTTTTCCAAATTCTTACCCTCAATTTTTTTTTTTTGAGGCAGAGTCTCGCTGTGTCGCCCAGGCTGGAGTGCAGTAGCCAGATCTCAGCTCACTGCAAGCTCCGCCTCCCGGGTTTACGCCTTTCTCCTGCCTCAGCCTCCCGAGTAGCTGGGACTACAGGAGCCTGCCACCTGGCCCAGCTAGTTTTTTTGTATTTTTGAATAGAGACGGGGTTTCACCGTGTTAGCCAGGATGGTCTCGATCTCTTGACCTCGTGATCCGCCGGTCTCGGCCTCCCAAAGTGCTGGGATTACAGGCTTGAGCCATACTCTCAATTTTTTTACTCATTTCAGCAAGATTGGTAAGCCATAATCTGTAGACAAATGCCAGTCGGTAGAATGTATTCTGAATAGAACTGGTCTAAACCATGGTGAACTCCCAAAAGGACCAGATGCTTGGGGGAGAGGGATTGTAAGAGGTCTTTAAGTAATAAATATTGTCTTTACTGTTTACTTACAGACCAGCATTGCTGATATTGAAACTATTCTAAGAGTAACAAAGGAAAACAAAATGAGATATGAAGAGGAGCAACAGTCCAAAGATGATAAAAATCTCTCTAAACCCAAGAAATAATCCTGGAACACAATACATAACATTTTGGATCCCAGTCTGGAATAAAAAGGGAAATTTTTTTTTTCTGTTAGAAATAAAGGCCAGGGGAAATTGGTTTGCTTTGTGTGCTAGGAGGTGAATCAGAAGAGATTGTAATGAAATGCTCTTTTTAAAACATTGTTTATTAAGTGATCTTATTTTACTTATTAAACCAAAACTTATTTGTGTTTTCATTTGAGAGTGCTGAACCATCCCTTCTTCTTCTCAAACTCAGAAAAAAGTCATCTGATAAAAGAAGAAAGTTAAAAGTCTTACTGATATCACCTCCACATTTACTTCCTCACAGGTCTCAGGATACTGCAGCTTTTATTTTTTATGTTTTATAAAGTTTTCTCCTATTTCTAATAGTTACTCTGCATTTATAGGTTTGAATAAAGGCTTAAGCATTGTTATTTGTCAAAACACAAATACCTTTTTTTAAAGCTTCAAATTATATTGAAATTATATTTATATGAATTTTTCAGTGACTATCATTCATCGTGTTTTTGTTATACGAAGCCGCTATTGTCTGCTATTGTTGCCATTTTTCAAAAAGTAGGATAAGCCAGCATCTAGTTAACCAAAGCATCAGAATGTATCTAGGTGGCAGTATCTGCTCTTAGTTTCAGATGGAGTGTAACTCGAGCTCTGTAGCTTGAATAAACATTTGTATTCTCTAGTTCTCCAATTTAATACAGCAGCGCGATTTTTTCAAGTTTAGTTCAACATTACACTACCTTTAAAAAGGCTGATTGTTAAGATTAGGTAGTGCTGACACTAACTTTCAGCATTCACTTCATAATTGTCCAAAACTATTTCTACATCAGTGAGCTTTACTGAAGGGCGAAATAAAAGCAAATTACAACACCAAAACTATGTATTGTTTTAAATAATGACCTTTATAAATATTTTAGTATATTGGGAAAAGGAGGAGGATTTTTGCCTATGGAATTTCAATAATTTGTTAACTGTGCTTCAGCCACAGGCTAAGAGTTTCTGTAATAAAATTAACATTTCTCTGTGTGAGCTTTTGTTTTGCTATAGTTGGAAATACATTAATTAGCCAGGTTTCCTGCCTGTGCTAGGTACAACACTGACCTCTTTTTCTTGCCAGATCTCTCTCATCCATTCGAGGGGCCCATTGTCCAGACACTTGACAGATAGGAAGTACTACATGCCCATTAGAGTCGCGCCTCGATTGAAGCCAGAGCAACATAAGGTCCAAGAGACTCATTAGTTCACTGGCACAATCGTGTCCTGAGAGTAAATGAAACCCTCTGTCTCCTTATGGCTCTCATCTGCTCTGGACTTTAAAAGAAAACTGTCTCCGTTTTGTTCGGCACAGTAGTGGATCATTCACATGGCGAGAACCCCTGCTTAACAGTACAAAACTGTTAAATCTATCGGGAAGTTTTGCATGTGAATTTTGATTAGCACTCCCGAGGCTCAAGCTGCTGGCAATAGCGAAAGAGTTCGCCATTCTACACCATTGTTTTACCCACTTGATTGGCTTCTCAGACAATGCCACTTTCTTCCTTTGCAGCTATCATTTGCATACACCACAGAATTCAGACCTGTGAAAGTGATTGGGAGCAAAGTTCTCTACCTAAACATCTACAGCTTCAAAATTAAAGGAGAAAAATTGGTATAATGAAACAATCACTTCAAGTAATTAAGTGGAAGAAGCCAGAGGATCAGATTAAATTAGTGACATGTTTTAATTACAGAACATTTGAAAAGAAGCAATAGTCCATTATCTTTTAACACATATATGTTACAAAGATACTGTGCTCTTGGTAAACTAAGGCATGTTTGAAAAAAGAATCATTTATATGTGTACAATATCTAAGTATCCTAAATATAATTTAGTCACGATGGGCCAGGCTCGGTGGCTCACACCTGTAATCCCAGCACTTTGGGAGGCCGAGGCGGGTGGATCACGAGGTCAAGAGATCAAGACCATCCTGCCCAGCATCGTAAAACCCCGTCTCTACTAAAAATACAAAAAATTAGCCGGGCATGGTTGCGGGCGCCTGTAGTCCCAGCTACTGGGGAGGCTGAGGCAGGAGAATCGCTTGAACCTGGGAGGCAGAGGTTGCAGTGAGCCGAGATTGCACCACTGCACTCCAGCCTGGCGACAGAGTGAGACTCCATCTCAAAAAAAAAAAAAAAAAAAAAAAAAAAAAAAAAAAATTAGTCACAATGAATTAATTACTGAGCTTTTGCTCTTCTAAATAGGAAACTGAAATATTTGGTGGTAAGAGGATTTGGGGGAAATTATATATCTTCTTCCAGGAAGTTTTTGGGAGAAGCATACATTAAACAATGGAGGTGTCTTTGTATGAGAAATGACCCATTATTTAATGTTGAATGTTTGCAGTGGTTGGAGAGCATTATTGGATATAAGTATCTCCCTTAATATATTACCTCTTTTAATTGACTTTAAAGAAACCAAAGAGATTATAATATTAAATGTGCTACTGCCTACCTGTGCCACCTACCTATTTAGTGACCTTTCCATAAGCTACTTACAGTTACTTATAGAACAAACTGGGTGCTAGGGATGTACTGTGCTAAAAGCTTCATATACATTATTTTATTGCATCTTTCCAAAAACTCCATGCGTGTAGGTACTACGACTGTTCTCATTTTACATATGAGGAAATTGAGACTTAGTGAGAGTGTCTCACCCCATGTCTCAAGCTAAACGAAAGAAATTTGGGATTTGCTCTCTTTCACCACAAATTCCAGCATGTTGTACAAAGTAGAGGGTTTAGTTTCACTTGCCCCAGATCATCCAAGGAATTTGCACATTTTTAGAATAACAAATTCTAGTGTATTGTTTAAAACATAGAAAAAAAGCAGGTTAACTTACGCATACTTCCTGCTAATAAAATGAGCTTGTACAACTGACAGCATGGTAAGGCATTGCAATTATGTGATCAAAGTCAGAAGAAAAAAATGGTGTCAGTGGAATTCTCCTATGGTGATGGATCTGTAAGACTGGTGAAGAATGATGTTGGAAAGGCATAGAATGTGAAAGCTGGGAAGTCATGCCCTGAAGTTTTGAGAGATGAGTATAAGGTTAAGAAATCATAGAAGCATTGGGAAAGGCTTCCAACAAAATGTGGAATAGCCTGGAAGGAGTTTGGGGAGCATTATTTCAGCTGTGTCATCTTAAGAATTGTAAGCGTCCCATTTTTTAAGTATAAAAATACATATTTTATCACAAGTAATATATTAGTAACCATCTGATAGCTTTAACAATTAATAATCATTTGTGTTCATTTGGCACCTTTCTTCTAAAGAGCTCAAAGCACTTTACATTTGTTATCTCATTAATTCCCAACACTATCCCTGTGGGGAAGGTAATAAGTATTTTAACATTTAAATGTTTATCTTTCAGAATTTCTCAAGCATACATTAATTATATTTCCAAAAATGTAAATGTTCATTAGTTTTGTTTTACTGTTCCTCTGGCTTTAATGTGCATAACAAATTTGTGCAACCTTTAAATGTACTAATCATGGTAAATCGCATCTGGAAAACTGTAAATGAAGTTGCCAAGATAATGTGAGGGTGGCAGCTGGGGGAGTGGGGAAGCATTCGACTTCACTTTTCTCACTGGAAGAAGTTTGGATCAACCCATCGCAATGGGCTCTTCTGTATCTTCTCCACATATCATTCCTTTCAAGAGGTGTGCCACAGGAAGGTCAGGACTGCATCTAAGAGCTCAAAGCCGATAGAGCTACTATTTATACTGTTGTTTTATTAATGACTTCATCAATGGGGAACAGAAACTTGAGGCATGCTGTTAGGAATTACATCCCAAAGAGTCACAGAATAATAAGGGCCAGGAACTGGCCTCCCCAGCCCTCCCTCTCTCGAGCCTGGTCTTACCTTCCTCAATTTTCTAACTAGAAAAATGGCAGAGCATAGTACCTGCTCCTCAGGGAAGCAATCGAGATGAATTGGCCAATGTTGGGAGAGTGTTTCAAAGATGAAGCGTTCTATATAAATGTTTAAGTATTATTATTACATGGCTACTTCAAATGGAAGTTCTAACTTTGAAATGTGATTATACACTTTCCAAAAACAAACCCCTTCATAACCACATATATAGGTTTATTTTTCACTCTAACAGTCTAACTCATGGTTGTGAAACTTTATTGCACTTGATAGAGGGCCTTGGCTTTTATTAGTTTTAAACTGCTGGTTTCTGGGGTATTTATGTAAATGAGGGAAAGACACCAAAACAGTAAATAATAAGCATGTCCCTGCTGTTTAAAAATCTGGTGGTGAAAACAACTTTTGTTATAAGAAGACCCTAAACATAGCACAGAAAAATATAGCTTTGCCATTAACATTTTGTTTCAGTTTTACAATTGTCACCCTATACATGTGTGTCATCACACACACACACACACACACAGGCAGAAAGGAGAGAGAGAGAGGAGACAGAAGTGAGCAAAATGCTACATTTTAAGATGTTTTTATTTAACAAACTGTTATAAAGTATACCAGATGGCTAATTATAGCTCCCAGAAACAAAAGGCCACACCCAAGTTTACTGCAATAGCCTCATAAGGAATGTTATGATGAAATCATCATCCCATAAACTCGACAGCAAAACAGCAGACCTTCCATTGGTTGCAAAATAAACTCCAAATTAAAATTAAAATTTTGATTCATTTAAAGATTCATGCCACTTTGCTTCCCAGGAAAGGACACAAAATACTTTGCAATCGTTGAAAAACTCAAAATTATTTAGGAACATGCTCTTTGTTTGCAGATTCCCTTTCCATGGCTTTTCATTTTCTCGGGCTTTATTTTTCCAAGTTGAATATCTATAAACACATTGCTAAGCCAAAAATTTAGATCATTTGCAACAATAGTGCAGAATCTAAAGGTCTAAATGTTCAATAATAGGGTATTGTTTTAAAAATATGAAATATCTACATTAAAGACTTCTATACAGTCATTCAAAAATCATGTTTCTACACCAACCATACAATCCAGCCATTCCACTCCTAGGTACTTGCTCAAGAGAGAAGAAAGCATATGTCCATACAAAGACTTGCACAGGAATGATCAAAGCAGCTTGGTTTACAATACCCCAAGGCTGGAAACAACCCAAATGTCCATCAGCAGATGAACAAATTAAAAATAGTGGGATAATCCATAAAATGGAACACCACTGAGCAATGAAAAGAAAGAAACTATTAATAAATCAACAGCATAGAAGAATCTCTATGTTGAATGAAAAAATGAAGACAAAAAACGTATATACCTATTTAACATTTTAGAACATAAAAACTATAGTGAGTAGTAACCTGGGGATGAGAGAAAGGGTGGGAATAGGGTGAGAAGGAGAAGGAGGAAGAAGATTACAAAGAGGCAGAAGGAAAATGCTGGGTGATGGATATTTTCACTATACTGACATACAAATGATTTATTGGGTATATACAGATGTCAAAACTTATCTAATTGTACATGTTAAATATTGTCAAAGATAAATAAGGCCGGACACCAGTAAAAGTGGTAAGGAGAGATTTTAATCAGTAATACACTATTGCAATAGGGAAAAGGGTTCAGTGTAAACTGAATTCAACTTCAATTTGCACAGAGCTGACTGGGCATTGTAAGGGGAGAATGAGGGAACAGAAGAGGGGACAGTGGCTGCTCAGTAGAGTCAGGGAAGTGAAAAATAACAGAAACCAGGAAGCGGGGTTGGTTCATGTGAAACCCACCTGGTTTTGCTAACTGACACAGAAGTTAGGCTCCTACTCTCCCACAGAAACTGGGAGACAGGAGCCCTAATTTAGGATTGGCTACAAGAAAGTTTATTCTTTTGGCACCCTGGAGTTTTCTCAAGCAGTATTTTAAGAGGGGGCTAGGGTCATCTTAGGGTTGCAGCCTTGAGCTATTAGAAACTATGTTAATGTTTGTTCAAGTCTTCATAGGCCAAGGTTAAGGCCTGGTCAAGAAGAGGGCTGGGAGGAGCCTGGCCGGAGTTTAGTCAAGGAGAGAATCTTTGTCAATATGTGCAGTTTATGAATGTCAATAATACCTCAAAAAGCTGTTTTTTAAAAATCATGTATTAGGAGAATATAAGTGAAATTATATTCATTAAAATGAAATATTACTAAATAAACATTTTAAAATGTTTTCAATAGCATGAAAACTATTGTTTTTATTCTGAGCTTAATGCTGTCTAAACACTCTAGAATTCACATCCAGACCACGTCTTTGTTGCCATACCTATGCAACTTTGTGCCACACCACAGAGAATGCATAAAAGGGCAAATGCCTCCACTCACCTGCAAATATTTGGAAGGGCAGAGTAGTGATTATGTGGCATCTGTAGGTATTCTAAATGGGTATGGAATATGTATGACATCTACTTTAGATTTAAATGTCTTAACGGGTTTTAATTTAAGCTCTTTCCTTAATAAACGAATAATTTCTCCTCTTTAGTTCTCAGGTTTCTGATACATAAAATAAGAAAGAGGAACTGATATTTAAGCTTCCTTCCAGCTCTGATGTTCTACAATTCTATGCCACCATCATCAATGTATATAAAAGGGACAAAATTGTTGTTGTTGTTGTTGTTTAGTTTCTTGTTTTTTTAAGATGGAGCCTCACTCTATCACCCAGGCTGGAGTGCAGTGGCGTGATCTCAGCTCACTGCAACCTCCGCCTCCTGGGTTCATGCGATTCTCCTGCCTCAGCTTCCTGAGTAGCTGGGATTACAGGCACCCACCACCACACCCAGCTAATTTTTCTATTTTTAGTAGAGACGGGGTTTCACCATGTTGGCCAGGCTGGTCTCAGACTCCTGACCTCAGGTGATCCACCCACCTCGGCCTCCCAAAGTGCTGGGATCACAGGCAGGAGTCACCTTGCCCAGCCAAAATTTTATGTATCGTGCAAGGAGGTGGTCTCTTCTTCCAGCTTTCTTCCATGTATTGGAAACAATGGATGAAAATATTTTGAAAATACTTTGCCCCTTAAACACCCGCATCTACTATCCGAAAGGCCTACGATTTTAAATGGTTGCAAAATATTGCATCATTTTAAAATAGTTCCTTGCAACACATTTTTCTTATGAAAAGGAGCCATATGAAGCCAAATACAACACCTCCTTTAGACTGGGATCATGTCCTTCATTTTTTGTGTTTCAGTTTTGGCACTGAGCTCTCAGTTATTGTTAATCAACAAAACTAATGGAAACATCTTATTTTGAAAGCATTTTTATTTGAACCGATGTCATGTATACCTTCTGTACTAGAAGATCTTGATGGAAAAAGATGAAATAGAAATGAGAATAAGAGACCGGGCAGAGTGGCTTATGCCTGTAATCTCAGCACCTTGGGAGGCCAAAGCAGGTGGATCACGAAGTCAGGAGTTCAAGACCAGCCTAGCCAACATGGTGAAACCTACTCTCTACTAAAAATTCAAAAATTAGCCAGGCATGGTGGCGGTCACCTGTAGCCCCAGCTACTTGGGAGGCTGTGGCAGGAGAATCGCTTGAACCCAGGAGGCGGAGGTTGCAGTGAGCCAAGATCGTGCCACTACACTCCAGCCTGGGTAACGGAGTAAGACTCCATCTCTAAATAAATAAATAAATAAATAAATAAATAAATAAATAAATGAGAATAAGAAACTTTACCTGGGCATTTCTGTCCTTGTACAAACCAGAGCATCTCTGGGTAGCTGCAGCGCTGTCTCTGAGCTTTAATATTTGCCTGTACCCAAAAAGAGATGGAAGATTCATTTCCTAATATTCCATCTTGCAATATAGTCCCTGGTGAACTGCATACATGAGATATAATAAAATGGTGAAGCTATTTCTACCTGCCACCTTTAATCCCATCTTCTAAAGACATCCGAAAATGCCACCGTGTTTCCTGGGCACCATCAACCAGTGGGCAGGCACAGCCTTTTTAGGAAGTATTCTGACATTCATGCAGCAAGGCCTGGACAAGGAGCTGGAAGCAAGATGATTCTATATCCCTCTACAAAGATTACATTTGTTATTATGACCAAAACTTATGTGTAAAACACTTCTTTGAACTTCATCGCCAAGGCGGAAACCTCTCTGCTCCTTTTATTCTCACTACAGCTCATAGGCTCTTGGCACTAACACCATGAAAACAAAAACTTATCGATGACATGAGCTTTCAAAACTACTCATAAACATTCTTCTTAAGATGACTTTGTCTTTCAGGATGCCTGTAGAGTTTTTGATTTTTCTAATTATGGAAACGTACCCTCATTCCAGAAAACAAATAGCGTAACATAGCTTCTTCGGAAACACATTTAAAAAAAAAAAAAAAAAAAAAAAAAAAAACTTGGTAAAACAGGAAAGCATAAGAAAAAAATTAAATCAATTTTTATTCCACCACCTGGAGATAACCACTGTCAAGGTTTTGGAGTGTATCTGCTATGATTCCTGCCTAGGTCCTCTGCATTTGCCATTCCCTCTCCCTGGGACACTCTTACCTCCGCAGCTTGCCTGGCTCACTCACTTGCTGCATTCAGGTCTCTGCCCAACTCTCACCAGACCAGGGGGGCCTCCCTGACCACCCTCCTAAAGTAGTACCACCATTACTCTCTATTCTCTTACTCTGCTTTATTTTTCTTCAAAGCCAATTAACAATGTGTAGTATTATGTAATATCACATAATAGATACATTACATAGTTATCTGTCTCACTCAATGGATTGTAAATTTAATGATATATGAATGTTGGCCAGGTGCAATGGCTCATGCCTGTAATCCCAGCACTTTGGGAGGCCGAGGTGGGCAGATCACCTGAGGTCAGGAGTTCGAGACCAGCCTGGCCAACATGGTGAAACCCCATCTCTACCAAAAATACAAAATTAGCTGGGTGTGGTGGTGCATGCCTGTAATCCCAGCTACGAGGGAGGCTGAGGAAGGAGGATCACTTGAACCTGGGGGTTGCAGTGAGCCAAGATCGCACCACTGCACTCCAGCCTGGGAGACAGTGAGACTCCGTCTCAAAAGAAAAAAAAAAAGTATGTATATAAACAAATGTACATATATAAACACACATATATACATGTACATATCTCCTAGAAAATTCTCTCTCAGTAGTAACAGTTGCTTGCTTAATATATATTGCTTTTATTCTTTTATCATTTTGAGTTTCTATTATACAGATTCCTTTTTCTTTGGACATATAAATTTAGAAATAGGATCATCCCAGACATACTGTACAGACTGTGTTTTTTACTTAGCAGTAAATTATCAAGATACACTGGAAACTCTTACCCAGTGAGATTTTAATAATGGCATAAAGGATGCTAAAAATTCCCTATTGTTAAACTGGTACATGGGCATTTTGATGCATCCATCAAATACATATCATGTTAGCATCAACCAGTTAAGAAAGTTATTAATATTAATAACATATTCATATGGTACTTTATCGTTTATAAAGTATTTTCATCTCGTTTGATCCTACAATAAACTCAAGTAAACAGAGCAGAAACTCAGGTTAAATAATTTCCCTAAAATAATATAACTGGTGTTAGGGAGTCCAGACTCAAAGGTCTGGATTTTCACCATACCTCTTTGTCCCTGGTTGAAGCCTTCATTTTCTAGATGAGTGATCCATGCTTAGAGAACGGGGAAGGGATGTGCCCATAGTCACATGGCTTCTTCAAGAAAGAATAGAGACAAGAACCCAAGACTCCTGACTCCCTGTCCATAGCTCTCACAACTACTCTGTCTCTCCACTGCACGCTGGCTCAATAAATTAGAACAAAATTCGTAACTTGCTACACAGTTAAAATGGCGACCGACGCATGCTGTTATCCTTCTCTGAAGATTACTCAGTATATTTGCTTGGTGCTGCAAAGTGCCAACCTGATGACACTTGCAATCCTGAGCTTATTTGATGTGGTTGGGAAGCAAATGAGATTCCAGTGCCCCTGTTGCGCATAGGTGCTCAATGAGCATTTCCTGCATGGTGGGGAAGTGCCCTATATTTACAGTATTTGATCCAGTTTAACAGCAAGATCCCGTGTTAAAATTAGCCTTGAAAAGTTTTCACCCTAGTTCACACAAAAACAAGATTCTGTGATTATGACTAGCAATTTTTCATGAGTTGATTTATCTGAAGAAAACCTAAAAGGTTTTGAACCATTAAGCATTCGATTTAGGAAAAAAAAAAAAAAAAAAACTTAGTGTACAGAAGAATAAACTGAGAAATGAAACAGACTTGTTTCTTGTAATAATTATGAGCAATATCTCAAACTCAGCATCCTTAGACCATTGAGCTGTGTAGGATGAATGTGCTAATTAATCAATTACTACCCAACAATGTACCCTGTTTATTTACTGAAATGCACCAGAAACGTGCGCAGAACTGGTAATTATTAATCATCTTCAGTAACAAATATGACTCAAGTTCACCTTCATATAATTAATAGAGCATGTAGTTAGCTTTAACATCTTGCTTTATTAGGAATAGCAATGAGAAATAAATAAAAGAAGCTGAACCCCAAGTTGTGGTTCATGGAGATGCTGGCTTGGACTAATGTGCATATTATTCATAGCAGCAGCATTACTCATATCCACCCCAACTGCAGCCAGATGCTCTCTAAATTAAAACCTAACTTTAAAAAACTAAACGTTTTTGTTTGAATAAAATTTTAGGCTTATAGAAAAGTTGTAAAAATAGTCCAAAGAATCCACATATACACTTTCCTCAGGTTCCCCAACTCAAACCCGAGTTTTAGAGCTTGATAATTTGCTTACATTTGGGACCTTTGTTGGGGGTGTCCAAACTTATTAGCACGTGGCTTTCCATTTTAAAGATATTCTAAAAGTACTTTTTAATATACATAGAAATAGTTGTTTTACATCAATTTTTTAAAGTAATCTAGTTTTGAAAGTCACTCTTTTGACCAGGTGCAGTGGCTCACGCCTGTAATCCCAGTACTTTGGGAGCCCCAGGCAGGTGGATCACCTGAGGTCAGGAGTTTGAGACCACCCTGACCAACATGGTGAAACCCTATCTCTACTAAAAATACATAAATTAGCTGAGTGTGGTGGCACATGCCTGTAATCAGCTACTCCAGAGGCTGACACAGGAGAATTGCTTGAACCCAGGAGGTGGAGGTTACAGTGAGCCGAGATTGTGCCATTGCACTCTAGCCTGGACAAGAGCGAAACTCCATCTAAAAACAAAACAAAACAAAAGTCACTTTTTTTTTTTTTTTTTTTTGGTGAGACGGAGGTTTACTCTTGTTGCCCAGGCTGGAGTGCAATGGCGCGATCTCAGTTCACCGCATCCTCCACCTCCCAGGATCAAGCAATTATCCTGCCTCAGCCTCCTGAGTAGCTGGGATTACAGGCATGTGTCACCACGCCCGGTTAATTTTGTATTTTCAGTAGAGACGGGGTTTCACCATGTTGCTCAGGCTGATCTCAAACTCCTGATCTCAGGTAATCCGCCCCCTCAGCCTCCCAAAGTGCTGGGATTACAGGCGTGAGCCACTGCGCCCGGCCAAAGTCATTCTTTTTGAGTCATCATGCATGCCCCCAAATTTACTTTCAGCCAGATAGATTTCTGGTTAACTGGATTGTATTTTGGGTCTAGAATGCTATTTCCTGAGTCTTTGTGTTCAAAGCATGGGTTTTTGAGTCCAGCTCTTACAGGTTCAAATCCCAGCTCCACCACCTGCCTGCTCTGTGACTGTGAATAACCACATTACCCTCTCTGACTTTTGACATTTCATTCCCTCAGCCTGAAAATGAAGAAAATGAAACCTTGCTCTGGAGTGTTGTTTAAATGAGACAGTAGGTGTAAAGCACCTAGAATAACATAAACACCTAGAAACTGGTAGATATCATTACATGGAGATTAATACCCTCTGTAGCCACTTTTTGCTTAAGAAACTGAAATGTGCACACACAAAGTGGTATTTCACACAATGGAGCTGCAAAGGCAGGTTAGCATTTTTGAAAGTTTTCTCCTGAAAGAAAAAAATAGAGAAAGTCTAGTGCTATTGTGCAGTAAATTAAAAACCTCTACCATCTGAAAATACCAGTGGAACTTCCCTTCAAAAACCTAAACTGACAAATCGTAAATCAGCTGGTGGACTACTGTATTTCCATTATCACAGGATTCAAGGACTCCTTAAATTGAGGGTCCCCTTAGGGCATTTCAGTATTTGTTTATAGATCATTAACTACTTGTCAGTGAGATGGGGTGTGGGAGGGGGCTGAGACAGTTAAAGCTAAAGGGCTAAGAGCCACTGTCATTGAAGATCAGCAATGAAGCCAAAACGTCTTCAGGATTAGGTGTAAAAAAATTATTCATGTTACCAAAATGTCACATGCTTTTCATGAATGTATCTGTTGATAAAACAAGGCTCACTTTATGAAGATGGAATCATAACTATGACCCATGTGACAAGGTGAATTTATTTGGCTATGTTTTCAAATACTTCCCCAAACATATGAGGATTTGTGATATTGGAAACATGCCCATAAAATAGACTGTTATCTATCAGCATATGTCATTATCAGATTTTAAAAGTCACAAATATAGGCTGGGCAGCATGGCCCATGCCTGAAATCTCAGCATCTTGGGAGTCAGGAGGATCACTTGAGCCCAGGAGTTCAAGGCCAGCATGGGCAACATAGGGAGATTCTATCTCTACAAAAAATAAAAAACTTAGCTAGGTGTGGTGGCATGTGCCTACAGTCCCAGCTACTCAGGAGGCTAAGGAGGGAGGATCATCTGATTCTAGGAGGTTGAGGCTGCAGTGAGCTGAGATCGCACCATTGAACTCCAGCCTGGGTGACAGAACAAGACCCTAACTCAAAAAAAAAAAAAAAAAAAAAGTCACGAATATGTCTCCTTGCCTCCGGATTCCAGAGTATCAGCATTCACAGCAGGAGTTGGGAGTGTAACCATAATTGTTCTATTGCCTGATGTGCGCAGCAAGGTAATACACCAAGACACTAGGACTGGGGTATAACAGAGAAAGAATGAGATGGGAGGAAATCTCAAATTTGTCTCACCTAGGAGTTTGGGGCTGGGCTGGGTTTTTAAGGGTTTTAGAGCAGACCAAAGTGTGGAGAACATTGATTGGTCAAACAGTGCAAGGCGAAGCCATGAGACAGAGAGATGAAGAAAGTGGATTCTCATAGTGATTCCGTTCCTCTGTGGAGGTCTTCAAACTGGTTGGTGTCAGCTGTTTCACTGGAATTTGAGATCTGAAAAACATCTTAAGCAATTCTTAAAGAAAAGCCTTATGATTCTACAGTCAGAAATCCCATCTGTGGGAACAGTGGGGATACAAGTGGTCAGTACGTAGTGCTGTGTGACTTTCAGTCACAAGGAAGTCGGCCGAAGTGCAGCCTGATTAATGCTTAATTGTAACCCTATTTCTGTCCAGAACTCTTGCTAAACCTAAGAGGACAGCTTCAGGAGTAGAACTGTTTCCTAACGAAAAGCACACTGAAAGCCAGGAGGACAGGATTTTTAGTCTTGATTCTGATATATGACCTTGGATACCTTTCTTACCTATTCTGCAGTTTAATCTCTCCAACGATCAAAATTAAAATTTTAGTTAAAACCACTGACCCTACATATTGTAACTTCCTTTCTCCAACATCTTTCAAACATACTGATTGTATTCACTTCACCCACTTTCCCCCATACCCCTCATGTATTCAACAAGTAGAGTGCCTTCCATATGCCAAGTACTGTTTTAGGTGCTGGGATCACAAAAGTTAATAAAATAGACATCAATCCCTGGCCTTAGGAAGTCTACGTTCCAGTGAAGAGAAACACCGACAGTAGTTGAGACACGAGATGCTTTTGGATGAAGTCTATACCCACTATGTTAACAGTAAAGTGCTTTACTACAATAATTCTTCTTGCCACTCTGTAACAGCAGCCTACTCCTTGGGGGCCTTCAGAACCTCAATCAGTTCAACAGAAAGACTCAAGAAGATCTAGATAAGAATATAGCAGTTCCTTCCTTTCCTAACGACTTCTGCCATAACTCAGTATTTCCATGAGGATAATTTTGCGTAAAGCCAATGTATATTGTCCTTGCCAGGGCAACACAAGGATACAGGAACGGAGCAGGGAGCGGCATTTGCCACTGGCGGAGTGGGGGAGAATTAATGAACATTGATCCAGCTGCAGGGGTCTCTCAAGCCATCTCTCCTGGTGCTGAGCATGGCTTAGAGGGCACTGAGCCACCAAGCAGATTTGGGTTTCTAGAAAACCAATGTCTGTGGCTCCTGTGAGTATCTATTTTTAAGTTCTAAAGCATGCTGGAATATGAATGGGACAGTATCCTCTCCATGGTCCTTCTTTCATGGAACCAAAGGCCCTTAGGCCTCAAAGTAGAAATTTAAAATAAAATCCTAAATGTAAACATTTCTATCTCTTGTTCATAGTTCCTTTATCTTTTACCAACTTGCTGACATAGGCACCCAGTAACTTTCCTACACTTCTCCCTCTGGGAATAGCAGTGAGTTGAATACTACATCCCTAATCTATTCTGTTTTAAATCACACTTAGAAATATATGACTAAATCAGGATCTCACAGTAAGATCAAAAAAGCAACATGAGAATAACTGTTCTATACCTGTACAGGATAAGATCTGGGTCAAGTCCACAGTGACATGTTCTCTGCAGATACTTAATGAATGATAACAACAGGATGTGTTAATATATAGTACTACCTGTAGAACTCATTTTCTGTTTCAAACTTTTTATTGAAATATAATATACATATAGAAAAGTATATATATCAGCTGGGCACTGCAACTCACGCCTGTAATCCCAACACATTGGGAGGCCGAGGTAGGAGGATTGCTTGAGCCCAGGAGTTCAAGATCAGCCTGCAAAACAAAGTGAGACCATGTCTCTACAAAAAATACAAAATACAAAAAATTAGCTGGGCATAGTGGTTCAGGTCTGTAGTCCCAGCTACTTGGGAGGCTGAGCTGGGAGGATCTCTTGAGCCTGGGAGGTAGAGGCTGCAGTGAGCCATGATCATGCCATGGCACTTCAGCCTGGGTGACACAGCAAAATACTGCCTCGAAAGAGAAAAAGAGAAAATAAAAAGAAAGGAGGAAAGAAAGAGAAAGATACACATATCAAATGTGTACAGTTAAAATAATTTTCACAAAGTGAATATACTCATTCAACCAGGATCCAGATCAAGAAAGAGAATAATTCTCAGAAGTCCTCATGTTCCTTCTAGTCACAGGCTTCCCCCTAGACCCACTCCGCTAAGGGTAACTAATCACTGTCTTGCCTTCTAACACTAATAGCATAGATGAGTTTTTGCCTACTTTTACACCATATATAAATGAAACATAGTGAGACCCCTATCTCTACAAAAAAAAAAAAAAAAAAAATAGCTGAGCATGGTGGTGTGTGCCTGTAGTCCCAGCTACTCAGGAGTCTGAGGTAGGAGAATTGCTTGTGCTCTGAAGTTCCAGGCTGCAGTGAGCTATGATGGTGCCACTGCATGCCAGGGCGAACACAGTGAGACTCTCTGTCTCAAAACCATAAAACAAACAAACAAACAAACAAACAAACAGGAAGAGACAGCAGAGCTCTCTCTCCGCCATGCAAAGACACAGTGAGAATGCAGCCATGTATAAGCCAGGAAGAGAACCCTCATTAGGAACCCAATTGGCCAGCACCTTGATCTTGGACTTCCTAGCCTCCAGAACTATGAGAAATAAATTTCTGTTAAGCTACCCAATCTGTGGTATTTTGTTATGGCAGCCCAAGCAGACCAATACCAATACAGATCTAGGTGTGTTACGCCTGGGTCATAAGGCATGCCTATATTCAGCTATTATATACATAGCACTATACTGCCAAAAATTTTTCCAAAATGGGGGCCAGCAATGTATAAGAGTTCCAATTACTCCAAATCCTAACCAATACTTAGTATTTTCTGTCTCTTCTACTTTAACCATTCTAGTAGGAGTGTAATGGTATTGCATTGAGGTTTTTAATTTCTATTTCTCAGATAATTATTGGAATCAAGCACTTTTTACCTGTTTATTGGACCACTGGTTATTCTTCTTTATAAAATGTCCATTAAAATATTTGTTCATTTTTCCATTGATTGTCTTTTTCTTAATGATTTGTATGAGTGTGTTCTAGATACTCAAATGCTTTATCAGATATATGTATTGCAAATACTTCTTCCACTCTATGAATTACCTTTTTAGTTTCTTCATATGGCTTTTGATGAATAGAAAATTTTAATTTTAAACTATCCCAATTTATCAATTTTATTAAATTCTTTTTTTTTTTTTTTTTTTTTTTTTTTTTTTTTTTGAGATGGAGTTTTGCTCTTGTTGCCCAGGCTGGAGTGCAATGGTGCAATCTTGGCTCACTGCAACCTCCGCCTCCTGGGTTCAAGCGATTCTCCTGCCTCAGCCTCCCAAGTAGCTGGGATTACGGGCATGAGCCACCACACCTGGCTAATTTTGTATTTTTAGTAGAGATGGGGTTTTTCCATGTTTGTCAGGCTGGTCTCGAATTTCCAACCTCAGGTGATCCATCTGCCTTGGCCTCCCAAAGTGCTGGGATTACAGGCAAGAGCCACCACACCCAGCCTAAAATTCATTTTTAATATGTTCTAGGCACCTACAATGTTCTACATGCCTTTAAAACAAAAACAGGAATGCAAAGTCCCTTCTAGGAGCAGCATGAAGTATGTGTGCACATGCTAAATGCTGTCCACAGTATTGGTCTTTATAATCATTTTAAGGGGTTCCTTCTAACAGAGATGCCGTTTCTCTATGCTATGTGGAAAAATGTATTTATTTAATGCATTCTTAATTATAGGATACAATTTTTTAAAAAAACATCAACTTAGGCTTTTGAGTGCAACATCCCTAGGTCCCTGTTTCACAGCCATGAAGAATTGGAACTGAAAAGAAAATCAAGCATGTGATCTGAGTTGTGGGTTGGTTGCTGTTGTTTTGAGAAATTATCTTATTTCAATTATGGAAGTGGCACCAAATGATCTTAAAGTCAGAAGAGATGTTATTTTCTCCATCTCTGTATCTTTAGGTAAGGGAATGTTTCATTCAAACACTCTTAAATATGGGGTGTGGCCCACCATTTTTGTCTCTCTTTGAGGGAACTTTCTACCTTAGAATAGAAAAGAAAGGGAGATAGTGAAAGAGGCTCGGGTTAAGAGAAACCTTCACTGCTGATGAGGTTTAGCCAAGAGAGTTGTTACCAACAGAAGTCCTTCAGTTTGGTAGCCCTTTTCCCAAGCCTTCTTGATGCAAAAATGCAGTGAACATATGTAATATCTGGTCCTCTTTGTCAGTGGTTTTCATCTCATATGCCACAGAACCTAGGGTTTCTCAGACATACTTCAGGGATTCTGCACATGTTCAATTCAAATTTCATGTTTTTTTAAAAAAGATTTTTATATTGCCAAAAGACAGATAATGCCAAAATTTAACATATTGCAAACTGCCCACACATTAATTTGAGGTTAAGTCATTTCAGTGTAGATCTCATAATTAATCTCCTGCTGCCATTTTTGTAATTGAAGCACATGGCCGGATTTCAAGATGAATAATTTAAAAACCACTCTTATTTGTATCTACTTCTCTGAAGAAATCGGAATTTTCTTGATAGTGTACAACCAAAACAGAAGATGCAGAAATAAACTGGATACTGAGTCTGCTGTAACTGCCACTATGTTGAAGTTAAAATAAAGATACAGAGATTAATCTCTAAATTTAACACTTTTTTGGGGGGGAAAATTGCAATTTGGTATATACACACAGACCAGGTGGTCTTCAATATGTCCTAAGAGCGAAGAGACGGTTGGAGCTTTTATAAAACAGAAAAATGTTACATAGTGCTCTTTGAGAAAGTTCATTGGCACTAGTAAGGTTCTGAGGAGCTGGCAAGCTTCAATAGGTAAGGCAGTGGGGAGAATTAATTCTAGAGTTGCAGCAAGTTATCTCAGCAGTTACAGATAAAACTGGTCTCAGGTCACAACAGGCAGTTTCAGCAGTGGGATTTGTAGAGAATTACATTTCTGAAGTAATGTCATGTGTCCTGAGTGCTTTCTCCCCACTGGCTTTTCCACTGTTTTAGCTGGGGATAGGAACGACTCAATTCAAAGGATCCACTTTCACAACCACAACCCCCAGCTTCAATATTTTGCAAGCAATAGGATCAAGAGTTCAGTGGCAGTGGGGCCAGCAATGGCATGCTCGCCAGACTAGTTCCTGTTGGTCTTATCTATGTCTTTGCTGTTCAGACTCTCCTGGTTCCTTCCTATTTTCTGAGACTAGTTCTCTAGACTTCTTGTTTACTATTTGGGCTACCTACTTTTCTTCCAATGAATCCCCTTTCTGCTCAAAACAAAAGAAAATCCAAGACAACAACACACTGAAGTTTCATTGTTTTGTTTTTTATTTACCTAAAAGGTTAATATAAAAAATTTGAACTTACAGCTGGACATGGTGGTTCCTGTAATCCCAGTGACTCAAGAGGCTGAAGTGACAGATTGGC
This sequence comes from Macaca mulatta, assembly GCF_049350105.2. NCBI lineage: Eukaryota > Metazoa > Chordata > Mammalia > Primates > Cercopithecidae > Macaca > Macaca mulatta. The sequence continues at coordinate 45,061,234 of NC_133412.1, forward strand.
TTGAGTTCTAGACCAGCTTAAGCAACATAGTGAGAATGCATGCCTAAAAAATAAATAAGTAAAATAAAAGGTTAAAACAATGTTTGAACTTATGTTTAGTTATAAAGCATAAGTTTTTTTTTTTGTTTTGTTTTTTTTTTTTAGACGGAGTCTCGCTCTGTCAGCCAGGCTGGAGTGCAATGGCACGATCTTGGCTCACTGCAACCTCTGCCTCCTGGGTTCAAGCGATTCTCCTTCCTCAGCCTCCTGAGTAGCTGGGACTACAGGCATGTGCCACCACGCCCGGCTAATTTTTGTATTTTTAGTACAGACAGGGTTTCGCCATGTTGGCCAGGCTGGTCTCGAACTCCTGACCTCAGATGATCCACTGGCCTTGGCCTCCTAGAGTGCTGGGATTACAGGTATGAGCCACCACGCCCAGTCTAAAGCATAAGTTTTAACCAATTTTATGTGTTGGGGATCTTCTTCAACAGATTTTGTTTGAAAAAGGACTCCACTGTTTTTTAAAATTTAATTTGGTCAGGTGCAAAGGCTCACACCTGTAATTCCACCACTTTGGGAGGCCGAGGTGGGGGGATCACTTGTGCCCAAGTGTTCAAGACCAGCCTGGGAACATGGCAAAATTCCACCTCTACAAAAAATACCAAAAACAGTGGCCGAGTGTAGGTGGCACACACCTGTAGTCCCAGCTACTTGGGAGGCTGAGAGTAGGAGGATCGATTGAGCCCAGGAGGAGGAATTTGCAGTGAGCCGAAATCAAGCCACTGCACTTCAGCCTGGATAACAGTGAGATCCTTTCAAAAAAAAAAAAAAAAATTCTATAAAGTCCAAGTTCTATAAGGTAAAGTTCAAGTTCAAATTCTGTAAGGTAAAGTTCAAGATTCGGCATATGTTGGTGGGTGCTCAATCAATGTTCAATAAAAACTGGGGAATAGGCCAGGTGCAGTGGTTCACGCCTGTAATCCCAGCACTTTGGGAGGCTGAGGCGGGTGGATCACGAGGTCAGGAGTTCGAGACCAGCCTGGCCAATATGGTGAAACTGCGTCTCTATTAAAAATACAAAAAGTAGCAGGGTAGGGTGGTGCACGCCTGAAATCCCAGCTACTCAAGAGGCTGAGGCAGGAGAATCACTTGAACCTGGGAAGCAGAGGTTGCAGTGAGCCAAGATAGCGCCATTGCACTCCAGCCTGGGTAATAGAGCGAGACTCCGTCTCAAAAAAACAAAACAAAACAAAAAACTGGGAAATACAAAATTTCGCCATACTAATCCTACATCCCCCTTGAGTTTTTAGCAACGATAGTAATTGTTATATGATGCTTAACGCGTAATTACTGTACCTCATTTACATAAGGTGGTTTCAGACACATCATCTTGTTTATGTATGGCCTTTCCAAACAAAATGAGTTCAGGACAAAAGAGGAAATGCTTTTTTAAAAGTAGGTGTGTCTGTAAGTTATTGCCTCAAGAGGCCGCAAAGTTTGAGCAAAGGTTTTCCCAAAGTAATGGATTGATAATGGGTGACTGAGGACCACAAAGGTCGGCAAGACGCTCCTGGTCCGTCTACCAGGTTCTTAGAGGGAGGTGGCCTTGTGTGTTCGGACGCTGCACCGAGACACGTGAGGTTTTTAAATAAACTTCTGATTTTGAAATCTCTGGGACTAATTTTAAACAGTGAACCCGACAGCGAGGACCTACACACAAAAGTGCTCCTGGCCTTACCAAACAACGCAGACCTGGGATCTCGGCTGCTTACTCACTTCCCTGAGGACGCCTCGTCGTGTTTCAACGACACCCAAGAGTTTCCCTGAAGCCCAGGGCGTGGGAGGGAGACCTGGGTTTGAGTTCTGCCCCTTGCGGAGGTGGTTAAGTTACTGAATTGTTTTACACCTAAATTTTCCTCAGACCCAAATTGATGAGACCTGCCCGAATCCCTCCTCCGCCCCAGAGTCACTAATGACGGCGCGAGGTCATACCAGGCCACTCAAAACCAGCCCTTTGACGCAGGTGTCTCTCCGCCTCCCGCAGGTCCCGCCTCGCGCAGGTCACGCCTCCTGTCCCCCGGACTCCACCCCCAGCGGGAGGCCTCAGGACCGCTGTGCGCACGCGCCGCCGCACCCCGGGGGCTTTCGGGCACCCGCGCGGCGCCCGTTGGCCTTCCCGCCGCTCGCCCGGGGGCGCGCTTGTGCGTTGGCGGCTGCGGACACCCGCCTGCGTCCCCGGCGCGGCGGGCCATGGAGGCCCTACGGATGGCCCACGAGGTCGCGCTTCGCCTGCTGCTGTGCAGGCCGTGGGCCTCGCGCGCCGCCGCCCGCCGCAAGCCCCGCGCCTCCGAGGTGCTGACGCGGCACCTGCTGCAGCGGCGCCTGCCGCACTGGACCTCCTTCTGCGTGCCCTACAGCGCCGTCCGCAACGACCAGTTCGGCCTCTCTCACTTCAACTGGCCGGTGCAGGGCGCCAACTACCATGTCCTGCGCACGGGCTGCTTCCCCTTCATCAAGTACCACTGCTCCAAGGCGCCCTGGCAGGACCTGGCCCGGCAGGACCGCTTCTTCACGGCGCTCAAGGTCGTCAACCTCGGTGAGTGGCGACTGCCGCGACCACGCGGTGAAGCCCGCCCCGCCGGGACGGCCCCGCAGCGGCCGAGCACTTGACGAACACTCGCGGGCAGGTGGAGTCCCGCCGGGGTCGGCTCTGCCTGCCGGCGCTGGCTTCGCCTTGGGTCCTTTGTAGTCCTCGCCCAGGGGTCCCCAGCTTGCCAAGCTCCTGGCTCCCGAAGCCGTTCACCTGCTGCGGGCGCATCCTCGGGCCTAGGGAGGAGCAGGCCGCCCTCCCGTCCTGCCCAAGTTAACCAGGGACGACCCCTGTCTGGGCACTAAGCCAGGGGGCGTCAGGAAACGCCCCCTGGAAAGTGGCTCCGAAGTTGACACCCGTTTTACTGCATGGCAGGACTCATTCCCGTGAACATCACTTTGCGGCTGCATTATGTTGCAAGAACTGGAACTACTCTTTCAGTTTCTTTGTTTTCTTTATATGAATTCAAAGTTTGTTTTACTAAAAGCACCAAAGGTTTTCACCAGACATAACGCTTCCTGAGGTACTAGGCCTAAAATATTTTTAAAGGTCTTTAGTATTTGTATGTTTTCATGGAGATGCCCTGAGGGTGTTTACTGTCACTAGGTGTATATTTTCTTTTGGTTTAATGACAGAAGAGGTACGAACATGGAAATAGGTCAGGGGAAAACAGAAGGCCTCAGGATGTTTTGAACTTACTAATAGCTGGTATAAAATCAATCTAGATTTCAGTGATTCAAAATCTAGCCATGGAGCTGAATGAAACATGTTACCCAGCCAGGTTTTAAATGCCAGGATTAAACTATGCCCTGCGCAGCCGTGCTAGTAATACTATTACATAATCTGATCGTCCATTAAGGTTAAAAGTGGTCTGTGTATTTTTGCTTATAATAACATATATGTCAGTCATGGACTTTTTGAGCCGTTACTCCACTGGACTGTCCTGTAAGGAGAAAATTATTTAGCAAAGTGTTATCCTTTAAAAATGCCTCTTATTATTTGACTGATGGACTGTATAGAGCATGCCCACTACATTGGAGGTTGGTTGAAGTTGAAGGGTGAGGTGACTTAGGAAATTCAATTCGAAATTATTTGGAAAGACTGGAGTGTTAACTAGATTCGAGAAGTAAAGTTTATTTTAGCATTTTCATAAGCAAGAAATCATTCTTCCCTAAAGAATAATAGGGAAAGCATAACGGGAGGGTAATAGGTAAACCATGAGCCAAATGCCTTCTTTTCCTTTAAAGTCACATTTTTAGTGTTAACATTTTGTTTAAGATCACCTTAATGATTAGGGGCCTCTCTTTTAGATATAGATTTTAAGACATCCAAAAAAAGTGGATACTCAGAACATTCCACACATAGAAAAGTAAAACCTTTTAAAGTTGAAAGAAACAACAGTTGTAGTGTGTTTTGTTTTGTTTTTTAAAGTGAGAGAGTGATTTAATGGTATGTATGGTCTTTTGGACATTCTAAAAATCCTGGTAAAATGAGAGTAAGAGTTCTAAGTTAAGCAAAAAGGACAACTTTTTGCTCATGCATGCTTTAATACAAATTGGGATATACTGATAAAGGAAATTTAAAAATATTTTAAAGTGGTGAACACATCTGGTAACATTTATTTTTAATTTTTGTCTGAAGGTAGAGGGGATGTGAATTAGATAATAGAGTCCTTTCCTATTCTGTGATGTACAGTCGTCTCTCTGGATGATCAAGTACATACCCTATTAATATTATACTTAGGATTTTGTTCCTCTTCTTCCCTTCCAAATTAGTAATTACTAGAGTAATTCATTTTTCCATTTTGTAAATAATAAAGATTTCTGTTTACCCATTTGCTCTTTTTCTCCTCCGTCTTCCCTTCATTGGAAGCTGACATTTTACTGATGGTTTACCAGTCTAGGTATCCTGCTGAGAGGTAGATTGAGATTTAAGAAAAGCAACTTACCATTGGAATGAATGGGATTTACTGAGGAATTCTAATTTTTTAAAGTACTTAATTTGACAGTGGTTTACCTACTGTTCAACTGACTCAAAGTGAATTATTATGCAAAGAACTGATTTTCAGGTTCTTTTGATGTTATATGTTTCAGATATAAATTTAATTTTTCAGAAAAAATTGAATTTTCCATAGAACCTTACAGACTTTAAAGCATACAAAGAAGATTGTGCTACAAAGAAGATTTTGTAATATATAAGTTATATAGGTGGCAAACCTTCCCATTTTGAGTATTAGTCTGATTGCATTAAATAGACAGCAAAGGGAAAAAATACAGAATTTCTGACTCAGATCATAACTCCATCTCCTGTCAAACAGCATTACTGCTAATGGTTCCTGGTTATTTTTTAATAAGATATAATATAGTTATTAAGCTAGTAATCTTAATAAAAATCAGCCCTTGATTTTAGCTGAAAAGATATTGACTGTTTTTTTCTGTATTTATGATTTTTCAAAAGTATGAATTTTTAAAATCAATATGTTAACTGATAACTGTGATAAATATTGTAAAACAAAATTGTCAGTGTCACCAGGTATTCCTTACATTTATATACTTAGCCTTGGTTTAAGAGGCCTATTTTATATATTTTAGTCTCAGTATGCTTAGAAAACTAGTAATTGCTTCTAGAGCCTATTTTTTTCTTCCTCATTCCATTGATTTTCAGCTTTTGAAGTTGTGATATTGCATTTTAAATTCATTTTTTATTTCAACTACTCCCTCTACTTCTCTCTCATTTCTGCCTAGCTTGTTCGTATTCTTCTTTTTCCACCTCCCACCCCTGTGCCACTTGCCTTTTTTTTTTCTTTGTGGTTAAATGATTTATAAGTAGCTTTATTATTCTAGTTTTTTGTGGATTTTTTTTATGACATTCCCTTGAGGTATTTAGAGATTCTTTTGGACATTATCAGGGCAAAGAAGGTGATACACTAAGGTTTCATAGGAGTTCCAGGGAACCCTGTGATGGTGACAAACTGTGACCCAGTATATTCCTAAAAATAGAGAGATTCTAGCCTGAATGGGCATTTTTTTCCTCTTCTCCTCATTACCAGCTAGTGATGTGATGCTTCTCCTGATTAATCTCTGGTATCACAGTGACTGGAATGCAGCTTCAGGGAGAAGCACAAAGTAGTTCAACAAACACACTCAAAAAGAGCTTAACACAGCAAATATATTCTTGCAGAAAAATAAGACAAAAATTTAGCAATATGATTAGTCCAGAGCATGTGTTGCTTTTTTTCTTTCTTTTTTTTTTTTTTGAGTCGAGTCTCTCTTTGTCGCCAGGCTGAAATGCAGTGGTGTGATCTCGGCTCACTGCAACCTCTGCCTCCTGGGTTCAAGCAATTCTCCTGCCTCAGCCTCCTGAGTAGCTAGGATTACAGGCATGCACCACTACGCCCAGCAAATTTTGTATTTTTAGTATAGACAGGGTTTCTCCATCCTGGTCAGGCTGGTCTCGAACTCCCAACCTCAGGTGATCTGCCTGCTTCGGCCTCCCAAAGTGCTGGGATTACAGGCATGAGCCACAGTGCCCGGCCGCTTTCTTTATTACTAGAAAGTAAGTGATTTTCCAAATGTACAGCTATCCTTTTAAAGTATCACTTTCTGCCCATTTCCCTCAAAAGAGCATAAAATTAATGCTTGTCCAGAGCATACTATTTGTTATTGATTCATGTGCCTATGGTTTTATTACATTTTTAATATGTTAGTAGTCATTGATTTTAAATAAGTACCTTTAAAAAGATAGGAATTGTGAAAGTTTGTTTTGTGTCCAACAGTCTTATATGCAAGTGAGTGCTTAATGCATACCTCTGGATAGTGTGTTTAGTTTTGTTTATCACAAATGGCAACTAATCTCAAAGCAGCAAAATCTTATCAATTCCAAAGAAGAAACACATGTTGGAGTCTACTGTATATCGATTTCAAATTGGCTGAAACAAGGTTGTTTTCAGATCAACTGAAAAAAAGCTGAATAATAGTTTTTTTCTCATGCCTATTGTACTGAAATCTTACTTGGAGTTAGATTTTGCCTTAGATTTTAAAGACAGCTCTTTGACCCAGCTTCTTTTAAGTTGCACAAAAATTACTTCAGCCATTAGTGTTACTACTAACTTAAAGAACAGTAATGTTGGCCGGGTGTGGTGGCTCACACCTGTAATCCCAGCACTTTCAGAGGCCTAGGCAGGGGGATCACAAGGTCAAGAGATCGAGACCATCCTGGCCAACATGGTGAAACCCCGTCTCTACTAAAAAAGTACAAAATTATCTGAGCATGGTGGCGCGTGCCTGTAGTCCCAGCTACTCAGGAGGCTGAGGCAGAAGAATCGCTTGAACCCAGGAGGTGGAGGTGGCAGTGAGCCGAGATAACACCACTGCACTCTAGCCTGGCAACAGAGTGAGACTCCATCTCAAAAACCCAGTAATGTTAACCTAGTAATTTTAGCTCAAGGCTAATAATCAGGAGTATCTACAACTAAATTAATGAGTATTCTTCTCCATTTTCTTATTTATGAAAAGAATATAGAATTACTTCATGATTATTCAAGGATAATGAATTTATGAAGTACTTGAATTAACATTTATACCCACCTTGTCTATAGTATGAAAACCTCTGGACTCACATAATTGCCATCATGTTCCACGTTGATGAAATTGAGCCCTTAGATAATCATAGAGTCAATGTTGAGTAGTATTTTTATATTTTACCACATTGTAATTTGTTAACATTGCTGAAGAGTGTTATATGTGATTAGTAACTTGCATGATTAATAAGCATTGATGTTTATACATATTCATTTGTTTTCTAGGTATTCCAACTTTATTATATGGACTTGGCTCCTGGTTATTTGCCAGAGTCACAGAGACTGTACATACCAGTTATGGACCCATAACAGTTTATTTTCTCAATAAAGAAGATGAAGGTGCCATGTATTGAAAGTGTGCATCGAAGAACATAAATATCAGTGGATTTTCTCTGTGTATATGTGCAGTATTTATTTTTGATCCTTTAAAATAAAACTTTTGCAAATACTATTTTCTTTCTACAGTATCTGCTTCTTTAAGATGAATCATTGCCCTCAAGAGGTGAAGCTTTTTGTACACTGTTATATATTACGTACTCTGTTAGCTGATGGGAACTACAAACACATGAAGCTTCACACCATTTTTTCCCTAGAACTAGGTTAACCTACAGATAAAAAATGATTACAATGTAATAGATTCTATAATTAGGTATTAACAATTTAAATCAACTCTGAAGAAAAAATAGAGATGCCCACACAAAAGAGGAGGGGGGAAAATATTTTATATAACAATGGAAAAAGAAGTAGAAGACATTAGGATGTATGATGGAAATATTATATCATTGGCAAATCGAAAATTGATGAGAATCTAATTGTAATCTCAAGACTAAGCCATTCAGCTGCCAGGATTGTAAATAGAAATGTTTTAAAGGCCTTGTGCCATTTACCTGGAGGAGGGGTTGGAGTGTAATGTTGAAACTTCTTGTTGCTTAAAGAGTCCAAAACCATATCGTTTTTAAAATGTAATAATAAGTGGTTAATATAAGTGTAGCAAGGTGAATGAAATTCAGACTTATTAAAAGTTAAAATAGCTTTCCTATAAAGCTGCCAGAACAATTAAGGTCTTCTAGAAAGATGCAGAAAAATAAATTTAGTAACTGTTTATAAAAGCAATTAACTGAAATGGTATATATCCATAGACTTATTGGCAATAGGGAATGGGCTGAAATTTTAAAGACCTAATGGCACTTTTGCATTTGAATTTTATTAATTGCATTTTTGAAAGCCAAGTCATTTAAAAAATTTATCCTTGGGGTAGTCACAACATACCCAGATGAATGGTAAATTTCAGAAATTTGGAGTAATTTAGGGAAAACTAAGTAGAACTATTTAATTTCTAAACCAATGGGTGTTTAAGATTTATGATCTCTCCCATAATTACAAACATACATTATATATCATTTTATGTTAATGTGTTGCTGATACTCTGCAACACTTACACGTTTTTGTAGCAAAACATTTAATAAAATTCAACATTTGGATGCTTACTCCTGTCAAGTCAGTAGAGAAAGTGAGTGGAAGTGACTGAGGTGAAGGCACCAGAATAATGAAGTAATACAAACCAGCTTCGTTAAAGGTAGTCATTTTAAATGATCTACAGAGAGTGAACTGTTCTGCAAATATATGTAGTGTTCACTTGTCTAAAAGCAATTCTAAGTAACAGTTTAATCAAAGAAGTACTTACACCAATATATTTAGTCCAGATGAATATACTTGACACTAGTTAAATGAATGGCTTACACGAAGGAGATAGTGTTACATTAAGCTTCATTAATAATAAAACAACTGACTATTAGCATTTTGCAGGGAAGGCTAGAACTGATTTCCTCTGTAATGGGCAAAGTTAAATAACTATAGCTCATAAGTTTTAAGTCAAATACTGCTCATTCATTGCTGCTGGTCTTGTCAATACTGGCTGTAAAGGTTTGGTCCCAACACAAGGCTGATAAAATGGTTTTTAATTACCAGACTATGAATACAGCTTTTCAGTAGAGTTGCACCTCTTTTCACACTGGCCTGTTTGATTTCTGATCATTTGTACTGCTGACTCTGCTTACCTGTTTTTCAATAGCTATAGTCAGTGTGACTTCTTGTCCATATGTGATAGGTAAGTCTCCTTGGAGAACATCTTTGACAAACTACCCTATTGATCTCTGTAATTATCTGCTGCTTGCAGCATTAAATAGGGCCTTGATTTCTTGTCTGATGTGCTCACTATAACAATTAAGCAAATGTAATATTTTCTTGTATTACATGAAAATCAATAGACCTCTTGCTCTTACGGAGTTGATCATGGTGAAGGATGAACTCAACAATGGGTAAAGGTGTGGTTTAAAAATTTAAATATCATTCATTGGATTTATTAAGTCTTGTAAACTTTTAGTCCGAAAACAGTACTTCCCATTGAACAGCAATGGTTTAAGTTTTTTCTTTAAAGCTGCATATTATACCAAAGTATTATGGCCTAAAAGGGAGAAAGTATAAACGTGTAAGTCAGGAGACTAAGTCTATTTTTAGTATCAGTGCTGTCTTTTTGACCTCAGGCTAATAACTCTCCTCCTTTGTGTCTTAGTTTTTCCACTTGCAATCTGAGAAGAATGAAACAAGAGACTTTTCTACCCGAAAATGTGCATCAGTTTTACTTTTGTCTCTGCAAAAGCTCTGTTTTTATAATCCACATTCTTCTGCTCCATATATTTACATTTATACTTAAAGGACTTCATTAATTAAAACATTTCAAAAACAAGGTGATGGAGAGAGAAGGAGAGGTGCGCTGAAGGCACATGCCCACTAACCCTGAAGTGCCATGTGGGGAGCTGAACAGGCCCTGCTCTTCTGCATATGAGTAGTTTCCTTAATTGGTGAAACCACTGATTTAGCTTTTCTGTCATATTTCTTTTGATAGGATTTTTGTCTTTAAAATAATCCAACCAAAACTGTTTTAATAAAGGTGTACTTTTAGTACAAAACCTTGCATCTCTTCTATTGTTATTTCTATACAAATGAATGATCATGTATTGGAATAAATTTCTAGGCAAAATTCTCAGTTCCTGTGTAAGGTTTGAGCCACTATAAAGATTCAGTAACCTATTTGGGAGCATAGGAGAGGCTGCTAATACAAAAATCTCTTATTTTCTTAGTGCTGATGTCCTAAAATGCCAAATTGTACAATCAGTTATAGTTTACCACACATTTTGGGGCATTAATATTTTTCTAACGTTGACTTCTGTAAAAATTGAAACTTTTCTTTTTGAGAGGAGTTTTAGTCTTGTCCAGGCTGGAGTGCAGTGGTGCGATCTTGGCTCATTGCAGCCTCCGCCTCCCAGGTCCAAGTGATTCTCCTGTTTCAGCCTCCTGAGTAGCTGGGATTACAGGAATGCACCACCACGCCTGTCTAATTTTGTATTTTCAGTACAGACGGTTTCACCACGTTGGTCAGGCTGGTCTTGAACTACTGATCTCAGGTGATCCGCCCGCCTCGGCCTCCCAAAGTGCTGGGATTACAGGCATGAACCACCGCGCCTGGCTGAAACATTTTTAAGTATTAAAAACCATATGTATTTTTTAAAGTACATTTTACTTCACGTCATTTATATTTATATTCACCCAAAACTGTAAGCACAAAACATCTATAGTTCTTCATGAAATATCTTTTAACTCTGTTAATGATGTTTGAATAAGTGGGATGACATAAAAGGCAAAGATCTTGGTTTCACTTCACTGAAAAGCTAATGCAGACAACAGAAACCTTATCCTAAAACTAGTGGATTAAGTATCTACTGTTTTTCAGCACTTACTATTCAGACAATAATGACATTTGGGGGCATCTTAACCTAACAAGTACTTAGCATTACATCTCACCTGGGTCAACAGTCTAGGGTATCAGAGTTAAATTCTGTTACTGTAAATTAATGGAAAATGTAACTGCACTTTGCTGAAAGATCAATGTCCAATAAAGGCTGCACAATCAAATCTTGTTGCAATGATTGAGGTCTTTAATTGCCTTTCAAAGATAAGGTGGTAATCAACACAGCTTTAACTGATCTTTTTTACTAGTTCAATTACATGTTAATGACTAGTGCCAAGTCAGAATCTTTAACTACTTATACTTATTAAATCTGTTAGTAATGAAAAATTACTTAAGCTACACAATCGATAGAACACAAATCTTAATTACTAGATTTCACTTTCATATCATTTTATGTGCTTGACAAATGTTTCACCAGGGCTTTCCCAACAATAAGAAGTGTTATTAGTATGACCACAGTCCACAGAGTAGTTTTCTAATATAAATTGGAGATCAGATGTGGAATTTTTTTTCCTTTAATGAAAATGTGGCTAAAACAGTTTCCACCAACACAACCTTGGCAATTAAAAAAAAAAAAAAAAGGTGGCCGGGTGCAGTGGCTCACGCCTGTAATCCCAGCACTTTGGGAGGCCGAGGTGGGCAGATCACAAGGTCAAGAGATAGAGACACATCATGGCTTACATGGTGAAACCCTGTCTCTACCAAAAATACAAAAATTAGCCGCGCGTGGTGGCAGGCGCCTGTAGTCCCAGCTACTCAGGAGGCTGAGGCAGGAGAATGGCGTGAACCCAGAAGGCGTAGCTTGCAGTGACCGAGATCGCACCACTGCACTCCAGCCTGGGCGACAGAGCAAGACTCCGTCTCACCAAAAAAAAAAAAAAGGCAAAACCAAAACCACAATTACTTTTGCACCAACCTATAATACTTCGGAAAAGGATAAAGGCAGATGACAAAAGAAAAAATAGACAAATACAACCAGGACTTCATCAAAATGTAAAATGTTTGTGCTTCAAAGGTCTCTATCAAGAAAATGAAAGACAACCCACGGAACGGGAGAAAATATGTACAAATCATATATCTGATAAGGGACTTATATCCAGAATACATAAATAACTTTTAAAGCTCACCAACCCAATTGAAAATTTGATTTGAACACACATTTCTCCAAGAAGATATATAAATGGCTAACAAGCACATGAAAAGATGTTCAACTAATCATTAGGAAAATGCAAAACAAACCCACAACGAGATACCACTTCATATCCACTAGGATGACTGTGATCAAAAAGACAAAAATAAGTGTGGATGAGAATGTGGAGAAATGAAAAACTCATGCATTGCTGGAGGAAATGTAAATTGGTGCAGCTGCTTTGGAAAAGTTTGGCAGTTGCTCAAAATATTAAACACGGAATTACTATATGACCCAGCAATTCTGCTCCTAGGTATATACCCTAGAGAACTGAAAACATATATCCACACAAAAACTTGTACACAATTGTTCATATCAGCATTATTCATACTAGCAAAAAAGTGGAAACAAAAATATTCATTAGTTGATGAACAGGTAACATGTAGCATAGTGACACAACGGAATATTACTCATTCAAAAAAGGGATGAAATACTGATACAAGCTATACCAATGATGAAGCTTAAAACTATTACACTAAGTGAGGCCGAGCAAGGTGGCTCACGCCTGTAATCCCAGCACTTTGGGAGGCTGAGGCGGGCGGATCACAAGGTCAGGAGATCGAAACCATCCTGGCGAACACGGTGAAACCCCGTTTCTACTAAAAATAGAAAAAATTAGCCAGGCGTGGTGGCGGACTACAGGGTCGCAGCTACTCGAGAGGCCGAGGCAGGAGAATGGTGTGAACCCGGAAGGTGGAGGTTGCAGTGAGCCGAGATCGCGCCACTACACTCCAGCCTAGGTGACAGAGCCAGACTTTGTCTCAAAAAAAAAAAAAAAAAAAAATTACACTAAGTGAAATCAGCCAGTCGTAAAAGATCTCATATAATTCCATTTATATGAAATGTTCCCAATAGGCAAATCTGTAGAGACGGAAGGTAGATTAGTGGTTGCCTAGGGCTGAAGAGGTTGGGGGGAAATGGGGAGTCACCACTAAGGGGCATGGGGTTTCTTTTGCTGCTGATGAAACTGTTCTAAAATTGATTGGGTTTGGTTGCCCAATTCTGTGACTATATGCAAACCACTGAATTGTACACTTTAAATGAAAGAAGTGTATGGAATTATATCTTAATAAGTCTCTTAAAATTATTAAAGAGAAGAGGACAGGCTGGATGCAGTTGCTCACGCCTGTAATCCCAACACTTTGGGAGGCCGAGGCAGGAGGATCACCCGAGGTCAGGAGTTCAAGACCAGTCTGGCTAACACGGTGAAACCCCATTTCTACTAAAAATACAAAAAATTAGCCAAGCGTGGTGGCGCGTGCCTATAATCTCAGCTACTTGGGAGGCTGAGGCAGGAGAATGGCTTGAACCTGGGAACTGGAGGTTGCAGTGAGCTGAGATCATGCCATTGCACTCCAGCTTGGGTAACAAGAGTGAAACTCTGTCTCAAAAAAAAAAAAAAAAAAAAGGAAGAGGACAATGCACAATTAGTGTTTAATGGGTACAGAGTTTGGGTTCTGTAATATGATAAACGTTCTGTGGATGGATGGTATTGATGGTTGTAGAATAACATCAATGTACTTACAACCACTGAATGGTACAGTTAATGGGAGGTTGAGGCAGGAGGATTACTTGTGCCCAACAGTTTGAAAGCTGCAGTGTGGCATGATTGTGCCTGTTAACACCCAATGCACTCCAGCCTGGGCAACACAGCAAGACCTTGTCTCTAAAAAGAAAAAAAAAAAAAAAGGTTAAGATGGTAAATATTATATTATGTGTATTTTATCACAATTAAAAATAATTTTTAAAAATTAGTAAAGGATTCAATGTTAGTATGATAAAATATGACTGCATGAGGTTAAAAAATGTTAGAGATTAAAATAGTTAAAGCATGTTGACATCATTTTGTATGTAGCAGTCTTAGAATTTAAAAATTTTAAATTATGAAACCTAGTTTTGATTAAGTAGATGAAATTTCATTTGGGATCATTTTTAGTAACATTATGAAAAGGATACATTTGGTTTGAGATTATTTAAGATAAGACCAACGTAAGGCATGTAAAGTGTTAGTAAATGAAAATATCCTTTCTTAGATCCTAGTTGCTGGATAAAGAGTATCAGTTACTACTAGTAAGCAGTTTTATGTAGTATTGCTTATGGCTATTTTAGTTGCACTTATATCATTTTAAATACAGTTTATGAACATTGTACTATTCCATTATATTATTAATTTATCTTTGGTGATATTTATAGTATCAATTTAAAAGCTGTAAAACTTCATGAAAAGTAGCTTAAACAAGGATTTTGATAAACAAAAGCTTTCAGTTTTAAAAGCAAATCATGGAAACTGAACTTCTTAAAGAAGATTTGAAGTTTTTTTTGTTGTTGTTGATAGAATTATGAATCTTATAAACTCAGTATTTTTTAGTTAACCTAAATACATAAATCTATTTGAATTCATCTTATGAAAAGAGATATGTCATTAGATATATGATCATTATATGCTTTAGTGATTCATGGACCTTGTTACATACATGCTTTGTAATGTATGAATTATTTAGTAAGAAAAATCACAATAATTTTGTTGTTACTCAAAAATTTATGGGTTAGCAGAAACAATTATGCAGCCCCTGAAGCTGGTATGTTAAGGTAACATCATTAACACTACATAGTATAATTTTTTTAGTACTTATTTGACATAACCTTTACTGCTTCTGTGAGAATATATCAGTAATTTTATAACAATCTGTCTGTAAACAGAACATTGAATTTATTAACCACAAAGTGATTCATTTTACTCCATTTTCATATTAGTTCATAATTTAAAATCAGACTTAAAAAGTTGTCTACTCAAACCCTAAAGAATAAAAATATACAAAATAAAAAATTAATACTCTAGCAAATAGATATAAATGTAAAACTCCACTTAAAGTGGATATTTTTATTTCAGAAGACATAGATGTTTAAGAACTAGATGAAAATAGATACCTTTGTTACCTTTTTTACACACTGTATCAAGACTCTTCCCATGAGATGACAACCAAAATTTTAGTTTATGTTTTCAAATCTCTAAATTTATAAAATGAAGGAAGCAAGAATTTGAAAGTTTGAGTAAAAATCTAAATAGTGTCACTTAATTTTAGATCACATTTCAAAATCAACAGTCATTTATTCATCCAAGAAATACTTTTGCCTTGACAGTGTTGAAGGCATTTGTCAATGTTGCCTTGACAGTGTTGAAATCCCAGTAACTTTCCCTGCCAACAAAATCTAGCAGTTCTAAATCTATTTATATAGTCCATTCAAGCCATACACAACTGGGTGAGAACCATGTGTTATGAAGTTTTCTTTCCAGCACTTATCATATAGTAAAGCCTCAATGTTTAATAAATATGTGATGGTTCAAAATTAAAAAGAAAACTTGCATTTGTTTTTAATAGCTTTTTAAAAAACAGTATACTTTAATTGGAGATCATATGGATTCTTTACAAGAACAGCAATAAGTTTTGAAATATTATCTCAGATGTAATGAATTAACTATGAATGCTAAAGACAGGAGATTGTAATCTTGTTGAATTTCCTTTTGAGGTATTTCAAATGGTGCCACCTGTTTTCTCATACAATGATTTTGCTATTTTAAAATCAAATTTAGAATGATGTGTAGAAGTAAATGAAGTGAAACATGAAACAGAAAGTCCTAGAATCAGTTAGACTTACTCTTTTAAAACAGAACTAGAAGTAATGTGTTAGTAACTAGGAGACATGAAGAGTGTTTTAATCCTCAGAAAATGGAATGGGTTACCTCCTGAGAGTCTTCTGTTGTTGGAGCTGTTCAGAGACTACATGTCAATTCCTTCGGGAGATGGGTAGGGGGCAGATAGAATCTTGAATGGGAAGGGGATTAGATTGATGATTTTTTAAGTCCCCTTTAACTCTGAAATTTTATTGTCATTCCTGCATGTCTATGTCTGGTTCCCAACCATGCTATTTAGTTTGGTATTTACCACTTTTCCACTATATGTGGAATACAAAGAACCCTGCTTTGAAGAGAAAAGATATGGTTTCAGTTCTTGCTCTACCATTGCTGGCTGGTAGAGTAACTTTGAGAAAAATTAGAGGTTTCTAAGTCTTTTTTTTTTTTTTTTTTTGAGACGGAGTCTTGCTCTGTCACCCAGGCTGGAGTACAGTGGTGCGATCTCGGCTCACTGCAAGCTCCATTCACGCCATTCTCCTGCCTCAGCCACCCGAGTAGCTGGGACTACAGACGCCCGCCACCGCACCCAGCTGATTTTTTGTATTTTTAGTAGAGATGGGGTTTCACCGTGTTAGCCCGGATGGTCTCCATCTCCTGACCACGTGATCCACCCACCTCGGCCTCCCAAAGTGCTGGGATTACCGGCGTGAGCCATAGCGCCCGGCGAGCTTTCCAAGTCTCAATGTCTTCACGTATACAATAAGAAATGTATCTAACACTTACATAGCATTTACTTTTGCCAGGTCCTCATCTAAGGACTTGGCACATATTGACTCACTTAATTCTCTCATAACAACCCCATGAATTAGGTACTGTTTTTATGTTTATTTTTCAGTTGTGGAAACCAAAGGGTCTTGCCCAAGGCCACACATGGTAAGTGTTCTTCCCATGTGTCTACAGAGTCCACATTCTCAGCCTCTACTCTACACTTGTCATAAGATGCACAAGATAATTTTGTTAGACAATGGATGCGGAAGTGTTCTGTTATTATGATTACAACTACATATAAAGAAAGTAATATAGATAAGTTTAAACAACGAGAAGAGAGAAAAAATAAAGTTTAAATGATTTGTAGGAACACCAGTCTACTCTACTGAAAAATGTGTTATGTAGAAATTATGTCTAATAAAATTTCAAATTAATAAATTAGTTCATTTTAGAGTGTTTAAAATCCACAGTGCTTGGCATGTAGTGGTGGTCCATGAATGACCTGTGGAACTGTAATTTCTGCCTCTGTGTGAGTGTATTGTTCGTTTCCATTCCTGCCGAAACAGAAGACGGCAACTCTCCTGTTACACTTTTGGGAGTTTGTGTTCATTTTTTGTCTGTCTCTTCATAGTCTTTAAAAAAAAATTAAAAGGGCTGGGGGCAGTGGCTTACCTCTGTAATCCCAGCACTTTGGGAGGCCGAGGCAGGCAAATCACTTGAAGTCAGGAGCTCGAGACCAGCCTAGCCAATATGGTAAAAACCCATCTCTACTAAAAATACAAAAATTAGCCGGACATGGTGGTGCATGCCTGTAATCCCAACCACTCAGGATGCTGAGGCACGAGAATCACTTGAATGTGGGAGCCAGAGATTGCAGTGAGCGGAGAGTGTGCCACTGCATTCCAGCTTGGGTGACAGAGACTCTGTCTCAAAATTAATAGATATGAAGCAACATGAGAATAATTATGTTTATTGTTTTATTGTTGCTATTATACATTATTTTTTCACTCAAAATTTCAAAGACATTGCTGGTGTGTAGAAAGGCAACTTTGTTTTTTTGAGACAGGGTGTCACTCTGTCACCCAGGCTGGAGTGCAATGGTGTGATCACAGCTCACTGTAACCTCGACCTCCCAGGCTCAGGCAGTCCTCCCACCTCAGCCTCCTGAGTAGCTGGGACTACAGGCATGTGCCACCATGCCTGGCTAATTTTTGTATTTTTTGTAGAGACAGGGTTTCACCATGTTGCCCAGGCTGGTCTTGAACTTCTAGGCTTAAGCGATCGGTGCCTTGGCCTCCCAAAGTGCTGAGATTACAGGTGTGAGTCACTGCATCTGGACTGTATTCTTTTAAATCAAAATTAATTGACATATATTGGAGTGTTACCTGCAAGGGCCCATACTGGGTGCTGAAGGAGACAGGTGAATTTCTTTTTTTTTTTTTTTTTTTTTTTGAGATGGAGGCTTGCTCTGTTGCCCAGGCTGGAGTGCAGTGGCATGATTTTGGCTTACTGCAATGTCCACCTCCCGGGTTCAAGTGATTCTCAGGCTTCAGTCTCCCAAGTAGCTGGGACTATAGGCACATGCCACCACACCTGGCTAATTTTTTGTATTTTTAGTAGAGACAGGGTTTTACCATGTTAGCCAGGATGGTTTCGATCTCCTGACCTTGTGGTCCACCTGCCTTGCATTCCCAAAGTGCTGGGATTACAGGTGTGAGCCACCATGCCCAGCCAGGTGAATTTCTTAGTAGAGATGGGGTTTTACCATGTTAGCCAGGATGGTTTTCATCTCCTGACCTTGTGATCCACCTGCCTCACCCTCCCAAAGCGCTGGGATTACAGGTGTGAGCCACCATGCCTGGCCAGGTGAATTTCTTAAACATAGGAGGCAATCATTATTTTAAATAAAATGTACCGTTTAATGGGAGTCTATAATTGTTATTGCCACAATCTTGGTGGTGGTGGTGGTGGAAAGGCAAGGGGGAAAGTGATTGATGTTCAAGGCAGGCAGGCGATGCAAGATGCAATGGAAGTTGCATTCCTATTATTCAACCTTCTCTGCTTTCAAAACTCCCTGTTCAGTCAGCAAATATTATTAAAGTGCCCACTATGTTCCAGATACTCTTTAGGTACTAGGGATATGGAAGTGAATAAAACACACAATTTCATCCCTTCACAAAGTTACAGTCTAGGTGAGAAACAAATGAGTAAAACATGTGGTATGTTAAATAGTGATAAATGGGCAGGGTGTGGTGGTTCATGCCTGTAA
The DNA here is from genome assembly GCF_049350105.2 of Macaca mulatta. Lineage (NCBI taxonomy): Eukaryota > Metazoa > Chordata > Mammalia > Primates > Cercopithecidae > Macaca > Macaca mulatta. The sequence continues at coordinate 45,080,053 of NC_133412.1, forward strand.
TCCCAGCACTTTGGGAGACATGCAGATCACTTGAGCCCAGGAATTCAAGACCAACTTGGCCAACATGGTGAAACCCTGTCTCTACTAAAAATACAAAAAAATAGCTGGGCGTGGTGGTGCACACCTGTGGTCACAGCTACTCAGGGGGCTGAGGTGGGAGGATCGCTGGAGCCCAGGTGGTGGAGGTTACATTGAGCTGAGATCTCACCACTGCACTCCAGCCTGGGCGACAGAGCCAGACCCTATCTCAAAAACAGAAAGAAAAAAAAAAATAGTGATAAGCGCCAGGAGAAAAATAAACTAGGGAAGAGGATTAGGAATCATGCATGCCTTCATGCTTGTATCTATGGGTTTGAGGATGGCCTGCAATCTCGATAATGTGCCAAGGGAGAGCCTCACTCAGCAAGAAGGTGACCTTTGAGTCAAGACCTACAGAATATGAGGGAAGAGCCATGCAGATACCTAGGTTAAGAGCAATCCAAGCAGAGGAAATGGCAAATGCAAAGGCCCTGAAGTGGGATGCGGGACACTTTCAAGGCACAGTGAGGAGGAGGCTGGTATGAGTGAGGGAGAGTAGCAGGAAATGAAGTTTGAGAGTTTAGATGGGATGAGGGGCAGAATGTGTAGAGTTTTGTAGGCCAAGAAAAGGATTTTGGCTTTTTTCCTGCATAAGATAGGAAGCTGTCTGTAGAGTTTTAGTCAAACAAGTGACCTGATCTAACTGTGGCAACTGGGTAGATAATACTGCTGGTAGTAGGGGCAAGGGTGAAAACAGAAGATGAAAGAATAGTTTGGACTCGGGTAGTAGCAGTGAAGGTGGTGAGAAAGGCTCAGATTCTGGGTTAAGGATTCGATATTGGGATCAAGGTAATAAGAGATGAAAGAAAACTTCTTTGAATTTATAACAGCAAAATGTAATTTTCCTCCTTAAAAAAATAAATCACAACAACAAAATAACCCTATTAAAATGGGCAAAAAAAAAAGGCCAGGTGTGGTGGTTCACGCCTGTAATCCCAGCACTTTGGCAGGCCGAGGTGGGCGGATCACCTGAGGTTAGGAGTTCGAGACCAGCCTGGCCAACATGGTGAAGCCTTGTCTTTACTAAAAATACAAAAATTAGCTGGGTGTGGTAGCGCACACCTGTAGTCCCAGCTACTTGAGAGGCTGAGCCAGGAGAATCCCTTGAACCTGGGAGGCGGATGTTGCAGTGAGCTGAGATCGCGCCACTGTACTCCAGCTTGGGAGACAGAGCAAGACTCTGTCTCAAAAATAAATAAATACATAAAATGGGCAAAAAACTTCAATAGGTATTTCTCCAAAGAAGATATACAAATGAGCAACAAGACTAGGTAAAGATGTTCAACGTCACTAATCATTAGAGAAATACAAATTAAAACCACAGTGAGATATCACATTATACCCAACAAGATAGCTACTATAAACAAATACAGAAAATAACAGAAATACAGAAAATAAGTGGTGGTGAAAATGTGGAGAAATTGGAACTCTTAATGCACTTTTGGTGAGAATGTAAAATGGTACAGCCACTATGGAAAACCGCATGGTGATTCCTCAAAAAATTAAACACAGAAAATATGATCCAGCAATTCCACTTTTGAGTATACATCCCAAAAAGTCAAAAGCAGAGACAGGAACAGATATTTGTACCCCCATGTTCATATCAGCTTTATTCACAATAGCCAAAAGGTGGAAACAACTTAAATGTTCATTGATAGATGAATGGATGAACACAATGTGTTATATACACACAACAGAATTTTGTTCAGCTTTAAAAAGGAACGAAATGGCCAGGGGGGGTGGCTCACGCCTGTGGGAGGCCAAGGCGGGTGGATCACCTGAGGTCAGGAGTTCGAGACCAGTCTGGCCAACATGGCGAAATCCTGTCTCTACTAAAAATACAAAAAGAAAAAGGAAATGCTGACACATGTTACAACATGGATGGACCTTGAAGGCATTATACTAAGCGAAATAAGCCTGTCACAAGAAGGCAGATACTGTATGATTCTATTTATATGAGGTATCCAGAGTAGTCAAATTCATAGAAATAGAAAGTTGATTGGTGGTTGCCAGGGGCTGGAGGGAAGGGGAAGTGGGCAGTTGTTTAGTAATATAGAGCTTCAGTTTTGCAAGATGAAAATCTGGAGATTGGCTGCATAACAGGGTAAATGTATGTAACATTACTGATCTGTACACTTCAAAATGAGTACAATGGTAAATTTTATGTGTATTTTATCACAATTAAAAAAAATCACTAGACATCTAACTTTTCAGTAATGTGTCTATTTTCAGTTGAATTTGCCAGCTAACAGAAGCCAATATAGGCCAGTTTTCATATTCTTAAGTGTTATCACACTGGTGCACTCTGTTTTACCATTTTTCCTTCTGATTTTATTTTTCTCTTAGCATTTACTACTATCTAACATATATTTTACTCGTTTGACTGTGTTCCCCATCAGAATATAACTTCATGAGGGGAGGGATTTTCTATTACACTTAGTGAAAAGTAAATCCCTCAAGTAGGAACACTACAAGTAAGCACAGGTTTTTTTTTTTTTTGTTTTGTTTTTTTTTACAGTAAGTTTGCTTAATGGCTAGTAAACTATCTCAGCCAGTACCTGAGTGACTATCTTGATTTGTATCATTTAAAAAGAAAAAAGGCTGGGTGCGGTGGCTCATGCCCGTAATCTTAGCACTTTAGGGGGCCGAGGGGTGGATCACTTGAGGTCAGGAGTTCGAGACCAGCCTGGCCAACGTGGAGAAACCTCGTCTCTACTAAAAGTACAACAATTAGCTGGGCATGGTGGCGCGTGCCTATAGTCCCAGCTACTTGGGAGGCTGAGGCAGGAGAATTGCTTGAACCTGGGAGATGGAGGTTGCAGTGAGCCGAGGTTGCGCAAGTGCACTCCAGTCTGGGTGACACAGTGAGACTCCGCCTCAAAAAAAAAAAATTTTTAAAAAAGAAAAAAAGTACTAAATGCAAACGTCTTAAGATCACATACAACTTTCATGTCAAATACTAAATATTCCTTAAATTTAGACAGTAGTTTATTCATTTTGGTAAAGATCAAAAAGTTACATTTTGTCATTTATGATACCAAATGGAATGGTCTTGTATTATCAGTGATTATGATGCTTCTCGCAATGAGAGTTAGAACTTTCTGGAAAATCCTTGCTCAAATCATCAAAGTTAAGATTTCTTACTATATAAAGGCTATGAAGAGCTGACGTGTAATTATACTGGCTCTGCAAATATTGGGAAAGAAATATGAGTTTGCCATTATCGTAGGAAAAGCTTCAGAATATGTATGCAAATTTGGCAAATTGAGTTGGTTTTCCCCATGGTACTTCGAATAAAAGAGACATTTTAACAAATCACAGATTCATAGAAAATCTCTAGTTTCGTGGTCTATTTTCTAAAATAATAGGAAATGAACTTTTAATAAAAGTACATGAGGACTTTTGATGAACAGTTTATTTTTCACAAAAGTGAAGTGCTGGTGAAAAGGGGCAATTCCTAGAATATCTGAAGGATCTGACTAAATGAATTTCTACCTAAGATATTAATTTACAGTAACTTAAAAAGTGATAATTTATCTCCTACAATGGACTTTCAAATTAAATATAAAAGTAACTCAGAGTAAAGAATGCAGAAAAATTTTGGTATTGTAACTGAAAATGACCAACATTAATTTTTTTCTCACATTAATCAAGCACCTTACTGTTAGAAGGGAAACTGACACGCCTCCTCAACCGAGTTTATACAAAATTCAACCCCAAAAAGTAGAGCCAATTCGTGCACTTTCATAAGAAAGAGATAAAGGACGAACCTACACGTTACAATTTGTAAACAAACCTCTGTAGAGGCATCATCATTCTACAAGACTATGCACTTTAAAATCTGAGATAACAACGCATTTGAAGATAACCAAGGTTGGCCAGGCGCGGTGGCTCACACCTGTAATCCCTCAGCACTTTGGGAGGCTGAGGTGGGTCAGGAGTTTGAGACCAGCCTGGCCAACAAAGTGAAACCCAGTCTCTACTGAAAATATAAAAATGAGCGGGCACGATGGCGCCCGCCTGTAGTCCCAGTTACCGGGGCGCAGGGGACGGCAGGGGAATCGCTTGAATCCGGGAGGCGGAGGTTGTGGTGAGCAGAGGTCGCGCCATTGCACTCCAGCCTGGGCGACGGAGCGAGACTCTCAAAAACAAACAAAAAAAAAGATAACCAAGGTTTATTGCTACTTCCGTGATATCACCAACTGCGTAAGCAGTGCTATTTAGTTGAAAATACATGGGCTAGACCGAATATTTCTGCAACAGTTTAATAAGAGACGATGATGCGACTACTGCAGCTGTCCCCAGGCAATTAAACTCTTCAGTGAATTTCTTTACTATTGCTTTTGAACAGGGAACTGTTTGCTATTTTAGGGCACTGGTGGGGTAAAGAACCTCACTGAAAAATGCAAATAGGTTTTGCTAATGTGGGAGAAAGATGATCCTCTGAACCTGTGACTTGTAAGGGGGGGATAAAAAAAGATAACTATTTCTTGAGTTCTTGCCTTGCTCTTGCTGATTCGATGCACACAACCCCACGAACATTCAGATGCATGGCTTGACAAAGTGGGGATAACTGGGAGCTGCAGCCCAGTCTTTGAAGCTTTTGTAAAGACAAACGGTCTGCAATGTTAAGCCTTAAATTGGCTTTTGGCGGACTCCAGCCCTAGATCATTTTCACCCTTCGTTTGGTAGATGTTTTCACTTCGCTGTCATTAAGCAGGGTCAGGAAACGAAAGGGCCGTGACCTGGTCGCCGCGGGCGCGGGTGAGGAGGGTCTCCGAGCGAGCAGGACCAGTCTCTCCCCGACTCGCCACGCGCCACACGCCGCGCTCCGCTTCTTCAGCTCCCAGCGCCGTGGGTGCGTCCTCCCGGGAGCCGCTGCCCTTTTCCAACATGGCGCCGCGGGAGGCGGGTCCCGCTCGTTGGCTCCCGGGGTTCCGGCGCCGCGCGTTTTGGTTCCGGAGTAACAGTGTCGCCGCCGCCTTCCTCCTCCTCCTCTTGCCGCTACCGCCGTCGCCGCCGCAGCCGCCGCCGCTGCCGCTGCCGGTCCGCGCGGCCTCGGGTGGCCGGAGCTCAGCCTGCGCGCGCCGCGCCCTGTGTCTCCGGGTGGGGCAGAAGACTCGCCTCTTGACCCTCCCGTGGGGACTCTCCATGGTGTGGCGGCCCTGGGGCTCTTTCTTAATAGCCCCAGACTGAGTCCCTCCAGTCGAGGACCCTCTCCTAGTCCACTGACGAGCGGTGGACACCTGCCGCTGTATCTCCCCCAAACCGAGTCCTTGCCCTGCCGCCTCCTCACACCCACACGGCGGCAGAGAGCTTCACCATAGCGTTCGCTCAACTCCAGAACCTTCCGACCTCAGCTAGTTCCTGCGGGCCTCTGCCCGCTTCCCGGTGCACCCTCCCCTGGAGACACCTCAGACCCCCGACAGCCTGGGCAGGCTCGGTGCCTGCGGGTGCGTGCTTGATCACCCCTCCCCTCTTCCCACCCCCTCATCCGCCAGTCCCTTGTTTTCACCCTCTGTCCTTTGCCCCTCACTCCCCTTGTCACCTCTTGGAGCCTCTTCCTAACCAGCGGCCAGTGGGTATCCCCTACCCAAGGATGTGAGCCTCTTTAACCTGTAATGCTGTGGCTAGCCCTTGGCCCTTTTCCTGCCATGGAGAACCAGGTGCTGGTAATTCGCATCAAGATCCCAAATAGTGGCGCGGTGGACTGGACAGTGCACTCTGGGCCGCAGTTACTCTTCAGGGATGTACTGGTGAGTGGTAATCTCAGTGTCCAGATCCCAGCAAGGGGGACTCAGGAACTTGAGCAGTCAGCACCTTGACCACTGGTGACCTGAGCTAGTGGCAATGGCTACTGCTGGCTTCCTGTGGAGGCAGTTTTATTGCTTCAGGCACAGCATTGATAAATTGCAACCACTGAAACCTGGCAAATGTCTAGGACCCTGGGGAGATAGATCAAGCTGACTGAACCCCTGCCCTCAGAGAGCTCATAGCCCGGGCTGGGACACACATATAGTCACAACCACGCAAATGGAAACAGCTGAATCTAGAAGAGATGTTTTTTTCCCCCAAGTGTTTCAGGGAATGTCCCTGGACAGATTCCAGCCCTGTTTTTCTACTGAGTTCTCTGAACTTGGTGACCAGCTGAGAAAGGGAAAAAGGACAACTTTAACTTACCGTGTTTGAGCACACTGTTTAATTTATTTATTTTGAGGCAGGGCCTCAGTCTGTTGCTCAGGCTGCAGTGCTGTGGCACGATCTCGGCTCACTGCAGCCTCTGCCTCCTGGGCTCAAGTGATTCTCCTACCTCAGCCTCCCGAGTAGCTGGCACATGCTACCACACCTGGATAATTTTTGTATCTTGTAGAGATGAGGTATTGCCATGTTGCCCAGGCTGGTCTCGAACTCCTGCGATTTGCTTGCCTCGGCCTTGCCAAAGTGCTGAGATTACAGGTGTGAGTTACTGTGTCCAGCCTGAGCAAACTTAAAGCATTATTGAATGTAAGACGTTTTATTTAGAAAAACATGCTGCCCATGACGGTATGACACATCATCCGTTATTAAAATCAGTCCAGTTTCAGAGATAGTAAAATTGAGGGAAAATGTGCATCTTATAATTGGTGATATTTTACTTTCAGATTATTCAGAATATATTTCAAATAAAATGATGGAATTTTAGAGCAGGGTGTAACACTGTAGGTGGCCTGTTTCTTTTTTGCAGATAGTTACTGAGGAGCAGTGAGGTGAAATGGCTTTTCCAAAGCTGTGAGCTCAATACCAGAACTAAAATTGTGTTTCATTGACTTAGTAGGTTTATCTCCCTACATGTTGCAGCCACTTCTGATCTTTCTGGTATTCATTTGAGATAGACAGGGTGCCTTGTGGCCTGTTCTACATGCTGAATAACTGAAGCATGGAAGACAGAAGCGGACATTCCGAAAAGCACATTGCTAGCAGCAGATCTGTAATGGAACTTGCCTGCAAGTTAAGAGTGGGCAAGGTGGCAGGATCTTGGGAAGAGGAAGATTTGTGATGTGATTTTTCATTGTCTTGGGTAACTCAGTCAAAATTTGATTTCTATAACTTCATTTTGAGTTCTGGATGTTACTGACTGCCCAGGCCATGCACATTTTTGGGTGCCTTGGCTGAGAGCTTTCCATATTGTGCATCAAATGCCATCCTTCTCTTTGTAGCCAGAGTTCTCCACACAGTCACGCACACACAGATTTCCCCTCATGATAAGGCCCAGGCTCCTTCACATGGTCCTCTGAGCACATCTGGATTGGCCCCTGTCTGCCTGGCACCTGTGTCATCTCTCATCACAGGCCTATATACTTCTGTGCCTCACTTATATAGGTTGATTCTCAGTTCTCCCAGGTGTCCAGACTGTCTACAGTCTGCCCTTCACCGGCCGATTCCCACCTGTCCTTCCAAGCCAAGTTGTGCTTTTTCTCTGTCATTCTTGGTTATATGCCCCACCTCTCTGCTGCCACAGCTTTGTGTGGGTCCCCTAGCAAAGCACATGTTTGATCATGATACTTTGTCTCCTCCACTAGATGGTAAACTTCTGGAGGAGATAGGTATGTTGGTTTTTGTTTCTTCATAGGACCCCAGAATACTTGTTTAAGAAGGAAACTTAAAAGAGGATGCATGCAATTATGGTTCTGTGGACAGAACACGAGGTTTAGAGTCAAGGAATTTGGGTTTAATTGCAAGCTGTCCCGCTAACTAGGCAAGTCAGTCTACCTGTCTGAGCCTTAGTTTCCTTATTTGTAAAACAGGGAAACTTGTACCTTCCTCAAAGACTTGGCAAGATTATGTGAGATTGTGACTGTGATGAGAAAGACGGGCTTTCTCTTACTCATTTAAAACAATGGAAGGTTGATTATTATGTGATTATATTATTTGATTATGTGATTATTTCAAGAACAGCCCAGTGTTTAAGACCACAAACTCTGGAGCCAAGTTGTTTAAATCGCAAGTTGTACTACTAGGGCAAGTATCTTCTGTATCCCAGTTTCTTTATTTGTGAAAAAAAGTTGGGGAGGGGTGAAAGTAATGCCTACCTCCTAGAGTTCTGAGGACTCCTTGAGTTGATACATGTAAAGCTCTCAGAAAAACTTAGCACATAGTAAGCGCTCCATTAGTGTTGTTATTATTGATGGGATTGTTATTATAAGGGATTGGACTTGGGTCTTCTGTTTCTTGAGCATCTCTAAGTTGTACCTGGCTCAAGGCTGACTGGCCTAACAGGAAACACTACACAAGTGGCCCCACCACTAGAGCTCAGCATGCCAGCTGCCTGCACACTTTTGGCCAGGTATAAGCCCAGGTGGAGCATGTTTTGTCAGGAAGGCCTGACGAAGGACCTGTGGCAGTGGGTGTTCAGTGCTATCTCCTAATGCTCCATTTTAGCAAATGTTCAAGCCCAGATCCTGGCAGACTCCTGTGATCTGTTCTCCAGGTTCACTTCATCTCTTCATCAAGAAAAGGCAAGAACCAACAGACACATCAGCATCTCTGGCTTGGAACCTTAAACTTTAAAGCCACGTGGAACCTGGAAGAATCGCCTCATCAAATTCAGACTCATTTCAAATGAAGAGGCATGAACCCCACAGGGGCAAAATACCTTGCTAAAGCCACACAGCTAATTTTTGGCAGAACCTGACACAGATGCCAGAAGCAGGTTGTAGTCACCTAGTCAGCCATAACTGAGTGTCTCAGACCTGAAGTCAGCAGTTGAGGGCTCCAGTCACTGTGCATCAAATAGCTAGGAGACCCTGGGCAAGTCACTCCGTCTTTCTGGGCCTTGTCTTTTGTCTGAATCACCAGGGACGGGCTTAAGTATGGAGGCTGACCTGACCCTCAAAGGTAGAGACATTTGGGTCTTTGGTTTTGCAGCTTTCTGTGTTTCTCTTTTTCCCTGGAGACTGAGTTCCTAGTTTTGGGAAAACTGTACAAGAGGTTCGGTTAGTGTGTGATGAGAGAGAATGCTCAACCCTCTCCCCTCTTCTTTTTGTATCCTGTGGTCTCCAAGCTCAGATTTCCCCTCATCTATAAGACTTCTGGGCCAGGAGTGGTGGCTTAGGCCTGTAATGCTAACACTTTGGGAGGCTGAGGTGGGTGGATTGCTTGAACCCAGGAGTTCGAGACCAGCCTGGGCAACATGGCGAAACCCCGTCTCTACAAAAAATGCAAAAATTAGTAGGGCATGGTGGCACACACCTGTAGTACCAGCTATTAGGGAGGCTGAGATGGGAAAATCTCTCGAACCCAGAGGTTGAGGCTATAGTGAGCAGTGATTGCACCACTACATTCCAGCTTGGGTCACACAGCGAGACCCTATCTCAAAAAAGAAGAAAACACACACGCGCGCGCGCACACACACACACACACACAAAGATTTCTGTCTAAATTGAGTGTGATTTTTCCTTTCTCCTGAGTTACCAAATACTATTTGCTATTTATGTCTTTTGTTTGGTGCTTATACTCTAAGTGTTTTATATTGCTAGTCTTTCAGGTTTGTCTTTATCTCCGTAACCAGTTTATAATCTTCCTAAAGTCAAGGATCAAGTTTTATTCTCCTGTAGCCTACAGCTTTGTGATCTTTATGCTCCTGGCATGTTGTAGATACTCAATTATGTTTTGGATCTGTCAGATATTTGTCTGATTTTTTGAAAGGAAGAAGAAAAGCATCAAAAAATGGTCATCATCAAGATATGTAAACTTCAGTTTTCTTTTTCTTTCTTTCTTTTTTTTTTTTTTTTTTTTTTTTTTTTTGAGACGGAGTCACTCTGTTGCCCAGGCTGGAATGCAGTGGTTTGATCTCGGCTCACTGCAACCTCTGCCTCCCAGGTTCAGGTGATTCTCCTGCTTTAGCCTCCTGAGCAGCTGGGATTACAGGTACACACCACACGTCCAGGTGATTTTTTTGTATTTTTAGTAGAGACAGGGTTTCACCATGTTGGCCAGGCTGGTCTCAAACTCCTGACCTCAAGTGATCCACCCAGTTTGGCCCCCTGAAGTGCTGGGATTATAGGTGTGAGCCACTGCGCCCATCCTGGTTTTCTTTTGAAACCTTCTTTAGGTTAGGTATATGTTATATTGTTGAGAGTAGAAGTCACTTTAGCTGGAAAATGCATATAAAATCATCAAATGTACCCTGCTTTAAAATGACCAGTAGATATTCCTGATGTTTAAACTTCTTACCTCTTTGTCATTATGATAGCCCCACTTTATTTGCTTTAAAGAACAAAGTGGTTGTGTTCACATGATTCTCTCACTCAAGTTTGCTTTGTTCTTTCTCCCTTTTCCTCTATCGGATCAGAAGCATGTGTAGCGCCTCATTTATGTCGATGGGCTAAGGCATGCCATTGCCACTGAGCAGGTTTTCAGGTGGTTGTTAGAACTCTGCAGTTTGATGGGGTCTGCTATTCCGAAGTGGGAAGGAGCTTAAATTAGTTTGCTAACACTATAGAGGCAGAGTTCACATCTCAAGATCAGAGTTTCCTGGAAATAACAGGTGATAACTTAGAGAGTTGGGGATGGAGCAGTTGTTTTCCCCTCATTTTTTTAAACCTACACTGGCTAGAATGGGTGTTCAATATATACTGCTGAAGGATGAAGTCATTGAGTGAATCCCCATCCTCCACTGATTGTTGGGTGCTGGAATTTCAAAGTTTTATTATGAGGTAAGCTCTGTAATATTCCAGTCATAGTGTTTTATTTATTTACCAGACACTAGTAGGGCACTTGCCATGTGCTAGACACTCTTCTGAGCACTTTACAAATACTAACTCATTTGGTAGGTACAGCTAAGATCTGATATTACACATGAGGAAACTGAGGCACAGAGATTTCGTGGACTTAGTTGTGCGAGAGAGCTAGCATCCAGCTGTAGCCGTTTGGCTGCAATTTCATGTTTTCAGGCTTTCCACTGGATTGCCTGTGTGCTTTGTTCTGTACTCCCTTTACAGTTTCCTGTCCATAAATACTTTCTAACTATGAGAGTGTAGAAAGAATTTTTTAATACTGAAATCTTTTATAGATACTTCCTCAAAAAGTTGATGTTTCATTTGTGAAGACTAGAGTCGGAAAAAAAATAATCTCTTTTGGCTGTAATGAGCAAGGGCTGCCTAAGATAGTTCTCTTTGATCAGTTTTATATTCACAGATTTATTTTTGAAAAAAAAAAAAACACTATAGAGGCAAGACTATTATGCAAATTGCCACTGCAGCAAAAGCTTCTAAAGAATTGCCTTTAGAAGGAAGTTGCAGCCGCCACTCTGCTAAGTGCCCTGCTTGGAAAGGCTGTGAGCTCCCTGCTGAGAAATACTGCAAGCGGCTTTGTCAGCCGGCTGCCTGGTGCCAGTTCTGGTGCAGCCTGGGAGGGACAGTGTGGCAGAGCTCCCGGAGAGAAATGAGGTTTGCAGGCCATTGGAGTTGGACTGGATGTGATGGAGGGTCACTTTTCCCAGAGTTTAGGTGTTCTGTGCTTATTCAATTAAGCTGTCTCAGTATACTAATTTTCATGTGTTTTCAACTTTAGAGATTTATTTAAACATTGATGTCAGATTATATACACTTTTTAGATTTTTGTTGTAGGCTAGATTAACCTTGTTTCGGTGTCATTAAGTATGTTTTCTGTTGCTTAAGAGTAAAGGTTGATAAGAACCGTTTGTGGTAAATGTAGCATAATGGGTTTATATCATCACAGAAACTTGTGTGTCGAACTACCATTATGAGTGCGAGGCACAGCGTTGCTTGTTGTATATCAGGAACTACATTTGTTGAATGTCTTCAATGTGCTAGGTCTAAGCTTATGTTTATTAGATTAATTTTACACTACCTCTGTAAGTATTACTAGACCCATTTTGGAGGGTAATGAGATTGAGGCTCAGAGAGGTTAGGTGATTTTTTTTCCAAGTCATTCGTTTAATGATAAGTGCAGAGCAGAGATTCATACCTACGTCAGTCTGACTCTCAAAACCCCTTTCTCTTTCAACTGTATTGTATTCCACAGCCTCCCATAGAAGAAACCAAGTTTTTGTAAATACACAACAGTGTATTTGTATTTACACTGTTGAATTGAGAATAAAATATTATGTTATTAATAAAATGTGGAAAAGGTTTCTTAAAGATTTTTCTTCCTGGAATAGAGATTTAAACTCTGGGTTTATGTTGCTGGGCTAAGTGTGATTATGAGCTAATGTTTTTATAGTTTATGCTAACATTTCAAAAATCTTTCCCAGGTTCTCATATTTCCTCTAGGATTTGCCACATGTTAGCAATAAAGAAGACGGCTAATTGTGTTTCTTTATTCTTTCTTTGTTTAGGATGTGATAGGCCAGGTTCTGCCTGAAGCAACAACTACAGCATTTGAATGTAAGTCTGGCTTATATACTTTCTTGACTATTCCTTTCTGCAGTCATTTTTTAAAGGGTTTATGGGTTGCATTATTTTAGAAACTGACAAAAACACATTATTTATGACCATCATATGGTACATTTAAATATTTATAAATTAATACAAGTTTAATGATGATACTGAACTGAGTAATATTTTCTTATTTAATCATATCTTGGGTGAGCATATTTCTACAATATAGCTTTAATTACCAGCATGACCTTTATCTGCTCTTGCTCCTGATTGTAATAATATTGCGGGACAAAATGAAACGTGTAAACTACCTGTAGGCCAGTGATTATTGATTAAGAGATTTTAATCCATTGCTGCTTTAAAACATGGAAGCAAAGTAGAGCTTTTACTGTGAGCATTACATGGAACAATTGTGTTTTAGTGGGGCTTGGCAGGGATGCTAGATGGTGACAGGAACACTTCAGGTCTTTAGTGCTTCCTTTCTCCCCACAGTTGACCTGGGGACAGGGCCAGGGTGACTTGGGGACTAGAAAACTGTTTTGACATGAACCAGGTCATTGCAGAGGACATCATGGAATGACTCATGCTAAGATGAGATAGTCAGTAGCATAGGGGCTCAGATGCTGAGAGGGATGAAGTAAGGATTTAGAACTGTAGTTTTTTTTTTAAGATGAGGGCTACTTTTTTTTTTTTTTGCCACAAAGTCTTGCTATGTTGCCCAGGCTGGAGGGCAGTGGTGCAGTCTCAGCTCACTGCAACCTCTGCCTCCTGGGTTCAAGCAGTTCTCATACCTCAGCCTCCTGAGTAGCTGAGATTACACGTATGTGCCACCATGCCCGATTAATTTTTGTATTTTTAGTAGGGACAGGGTTTTGCCATGTTGGCCAGGCTGGTCTTGAACTCCTGACCTCAAGTGATCCACTCACCTCAGCCTCCCAAAGTGCCGGGATTACAAGTATGAGCCACTGAGCCTGACCAGAGGGCCACTTCTTAACGTTGAAAAATTTCAGTTTTTCTGCATGATAGGATACTTTTTTGTTTCTGTTTTTTATGAAGATGGTTACTTATAGAGAATACAATGGGTACTTCCTTTTTAGAGGATAATTTGGCATTTCTTATCAACATATAAAATGTGCAAAACCTTTGACTTAGCAGATCCACTTTTAGGAAGCTGTTCAACAGAAATAGCTACACATGTGTTGAATGCCCTTCAAACAAGGTGTTCATTGTGAGATGATGATAATTATTATTACTGTTTTTAGAGACAGGATCTTGCCTTGGTGCCACGCCTGGAATGCTGTGGCATGATGGCTCACTGTAACCTCGAACTCCTGGCTTAAACAATCCTCCCACCTCAGCCTCCCAAATAGCTGGGACTACAGGCATGCACCACTATGCTTGGCTAATTTTTAAATTTTATGTGGAGATGGGGTCTTGCTATGTTGTCCAGGCTAGTCTTGAACTCCTTGCCTCAAGCGAGCCTCCTGCCTTGACCTCCCTAAGTGTTGGGATTATAGATATAAGTCACTGTGCCTGGCCCATTGTGGGATTATTTATTTTGGAGATAGGATCTTACTCTTCTGCCCAAGCTGGAGTGCAGTAGTGAGATCACAGCTTGCTGTAGCCTTGACCTCCTGGCTCAGGCTTGTGGGATTATTTTCAACAGCAAAAAATTAGAGGTAAACTAAAAGCCTAGTATAATGGATTAATAAATTACAATTTATCTATAATTCAAAGCATTAAACAGTAACTAAAAAGAATGAGTTAGGATTTTTTACATTGATATGGAAAGGTATCTGTGAAATATTGTTGAATAAACCAATAATGCATATAGTATTATCCCATTTTGTAAAAAATCCAACCCCGCTTCCCCAACTTTATGTATGTGTTAAAAGATAGGATCTGAAGAGTGCCTACTACAGTACTTTCCAGTGACTTACCCTGGAAAATGGACTTGGGGCCTGAGGCTTGGGTTAGCGGAGTGGATGAATGAGCACACTTTTTACTTTATATATTTCTCTATTGTTTGAACATTTTTCAACGATCATTACCTGTTTTTAAAAGCTATAATGAGTAGAACTCTTAATGTAATTAGCATTTTGTTAGTCACATTGAACTGTGCTATAGAAAAATAGTACATCTGTCTGAAATACATACACTAGTGTTGCAAGCTTTATTCAGACTCTTTGCAGTAACTCCTTGTGGGTGCCACGGGTTTCATGGACAGTCTGATAGTTACCATTCGGAGTACTTACTATTGATAGATGCTTTGCTAAGAGCATTCCATGGGTTATCTTATTTCTTTTAACCATCACAAGATCCCCACGAAGTACTTGTTATTTTTTTGAGACAGAGTATTGCTCTGTTGCCCGGGCTGGAGTGCAGTGACATGATCATAGCTCACTGCAGCCTGAAACTCCTGGGCTCAGGTGATCTTCCTGCCTCAGCCTCTTGAGTAGCTGGGACTACAGGCACCCACCTCCACGCTTGGCTAATTAAAATTTTTTTTTGTAGAAATGGGGTCTTGCTGTGTTGCTCAGACTGGTCTTGAACTCATGACCTCAGGTGATCCTCCCATCTTGGCCTTTCAAAGTACTGGGATTATAGGTGTGAGCCACTGTGCCCACTAAGTACTTAAAAGGACTGTTATTAGCTCTGTTTTGGTTGAGGAAAGGAAATCTTCTTTAAGCAACTTGCTCAAAGTCTCGCAGCTGTTAAGTGGTAAAGTGGAATTTCTGGAGTAGTTTCCAAAGTGTATATTCTCAACCACTGTACTGGACTTGTTTTGAGAGTTGTCATAATTATTGAAGTCACATATTCTGGTTGTTCTTATGCATGGTAAAAAGAAGTTTACTTTGTATTTTGTACTTTATGCTTTTCGGGTCCCCAAAGTGGCTTGATGTGCCTGTGCCTGCCTCATTGGCTTCCAGTTAGAGTTCATAATAATAATAATACTGATTATTTTAATGATCATTCATTGATAGCTTGCTCTGTGCCAGGCAGTGTACTAGATGATTTGCCTAAGTTGTCAGTAATCTTTATACTGACTCTGTGAAATAGGAAAATTATACCTGTGAGGAAACAAGCTCAGAGGCCTGAAATGATTGCTGAATGTGATTGCTTGGAAGGGTGAAGCCCAGGTTCAAACATACATTTTTTTGACTATAAAACTTGCACTCTTTATGCCCAAGTGTGTCAAAAACCTAAGTGTAAATATAGATAAACCTCTACTACTACAGGTTTAGGTTCTGTGATACCGTGCTGTATCTTTTGCTCCATCAGTGGCAGCAACTCTGTGCCCATCTGCATGTGGGCCAGGTTTAGATGAAAAACAGTAGATACAAAACACACCCACAGACAAAATAATGACAGTTCTTAGTTTTTTTGTGTGTGTTTGGATTATCATTACTTTCAACTATAGACTTGAAATCCTAGGCAGGCTTTTTTCATGATTATTTTGTGGTGACTTTTTTTCTTAACCAAAAATCCGAACCAATAAGTGGAATCTATGTTTAAGAAATAATTGAGAAGATATAGCTTATAAGCTAATTTACGGGAATTTTGGAAATATTTCAGTGGCTTATGGGTATAATGGAACAACCCTTGAATAAATACAACTTTAATAAAAGAAATAGTAATACATTTTTGGTTTTTTGAAATGGTCTGGCTCTGTCACCCAGGCTGGAGAGTGCAGTGGTGCGATCTCAGCTCACTGTAACCTCTGCCTCCCAGACTCAAGCAATCCTCCCACCTCAGCCTCCTGAGTAGCTGGGACTATAGGTGCATGCCACCATGGACTGGCTAACTTTTGTATATTTTGTAGAGACGGGCTTTGACCATGTTGCCCAACCTGGTCTTGAACTCCTGGGCTCAAGCAATCCACCCTCCTCAGCCTCTCAAAGTGTTGGGATTACAAGTGTGAGCCACTGCACTAGGCCTTATAGTAATACATTTAATACTGAAAATATACCTAACACTAATTTATATCTTATACAAAAGAAATGGTGTTATAGTTAGTGATTTGAATTAAGCAACAAGAGAGAGGGTAGCTGTCAAATGTACCTGTTTTGTATAAATGTAGAGAAAAAGAGTTGAGTGAGTGGAAAAGAGGGGAAAGGTCAGATAATGTTACAGATTCTCCAGTTCTGAGAAATGGCGTCTCTTCAGTGAAACCTCTGGTGATTCCAGATGGCATTAATCTCTCTGCACCTTTACTAGAGCAGGGAACCCCTTCAGCCTGCGTTCTGGTCGGTGTGTGCATGTTACCTTCCCTCACTCTATTTTGAGTCACTTGGTGATATGTACCATGTTTTATTCCACTCTTTCTCTCTTCTTAGTAATGAGCTTGCTGCCTTAGAGGATCACACTTGTTGAATGAGTAGAATGTTATGTGAGTCCACATTCAAATGAAAATTATAAAATGCACATGTCTAAATCTAAATGAGTAATTTGCTTTTTTGGATTATTTGTGGTATAGCCTGAGCATGGGATATAATTGGTTGGTGGTGGACAATTCAGGCCTCCAAATTCAAATTCCCACATTTGACTGACCCAAGGGGGTCAAACCCAAGGGGCTGTATTCTTTCTGATTTCTTTTTCTGGGCATGGTGTTTCCAAGGGGAGTTAGGGCTGGATGAGGAGAGGGACATCTGTCTGCTGAACTCACCTTTTGGCTGATGGTCCTAAACCTCGTTTTGTTATTAAAAGGACCTCTTTTAGGTCCTTATTCTCCCTTACATCTAGAGCTCACAGTTCTACAGGCTGTACAAGCATGGCACTAGCATCTGCTTGCCTTCTGCTGAGGAAGCTTTTACTTATGGTGGAAGGGAAATGGGCAGCAGGCGTGTCACGTGGTAAGAGAGAGCAGAGGAGGTGCCAGGCTCCTTCAACCAACCAGTTTCTCACATGAACCAACAGCGTGAGAACTCACTGCCATGGAAAGGGCACTGAGTCATTCATGGGGGATCCACCCCCAAGACCAAAACACCTCTGCCAGGCCCCACCTGCAACACTGGGGATCACTTTTCCACATGAGATTTGGAGGGGACAAATATTCAAACCATATCATTGTGGAAATAAATTTGTAAGATAAATTCTTAGAGTTGGAACTGCTGAGACAGAGAGTACCCATATTTAAATTTCAATATCTGTTACTGCGTTTGCTCACCAAAAGGCAGAACCAATCTACACTCTCATCAACAGTGTATGAGAAGGCCCATTTCCCTCTCCAATCCCATCAACTCTGGACATTAGCAAACCTTTTAGTCAATGTCAGTTTGATAGGTGAAAAAGATTACTATATTACGGTTTTATTTTATATTTTTTAAATTGTAAATAAGCTTGAATATCTTCTCATTTGTATTTGGCTATTTGTATTTACTTCCTTTTTTTTTTTTTTTTTTTTTTTTTGAGACAGAGTCTCACTCTGTTGCCTAGGCTGGAGTGCAATGACCTGATCTCAGCTCATTGCAACCTCCACCTCAGGGGTTCAAGTGATTCTCCTGCCTCAGCCTCCCAAGTAGCTGGGACTACAGGCATATGCCACTACACCTGGCTAATTGTTTTGTAGCTTTAGTAGATACGGGGTTTCACCATGTTGACCAGACTGATCTCAAACCCCTGACCTCAGGTGATCTGCCCATCTCAGCCTCCCAAAATGCTGGGATTATAGGTGTGAGCCACTGCCCCTGGCCAGCTATTTGTATTTAATTTCTATAAACTATTTATCACCTTTGTCTGTTTTTCTATTTGGTTATTTATCTTTTTCTAATTGATTTAAGGGTTTTCCATTATTAAGGCTGGCTCTTTGTCTTGTGTGTTACAAATGTTTTTGCTCTTTTCGGTTTGTTCTAGTCTTTTTATTCTCTCTTCTTTTTTCCATAGAGAAGTTTAAAGTTTTTACATGGTCAGATTACTTATTTTCCTTTGTAACTTCTGGGTTTATGTCCTGCTTAAGAAAGTCTTCTACAGTCCAGGATATTGAAGAAGCATTCATTCATATTCTTTTTTCCTTCTACTTTAATGAGGTTAGATACACACACAGTTATGTATATAAATTTGTATGTTTGTATGTGTCATATTGTGGGTTTTTATAAAAAGCATGTATTTTTAATACAAAGTTCAGAATTTGTTTCTTTTTCTTTTCTTTTCTTTCTTGAGATGGAATCTTGCTCTGTCGCCCAGGCTGGAGTGCAATGGCAAGATCTCAGCTCACTGCAACCTCCGCCTCCTGGATTCAAGCGATTCTCCTGCCTCAGCTTCCCTAGTAGCTGAGATTACAGGTGCCCACCACCATGCCTGGCTAATTTTTGTATTTTTTAGTAGAGACGGAGTTTCACCATGTTGGTCAGGCTGGTCTCGAACTCCTGATCTCAGGTGATCCACCCGCGTCAGCCTCCCAAAGTGCTGGCATTACAGGTGTGAGCCACTGCTCCCAGCCTTTATTTTTCTTAATTCTTGCACCATCTTCAGTTTGTTTTGGTGAAATAAATCAGGTGGGGATCCAACTTTATTTTTCAAGCAGATAGTTGATTCCACACCAGTTATTGAATAGTTTTTCTTTTCCCAGATGTGAGAACCTTTCTGAGATGAAGCTAAATTCCATAACCATAAAAAATCCTGTGTGTTTGCATTTCTGGGTTCTACATATGCTGTAAGAGCTTGACATTCATATAGGCCCAGAGACCCCTGCTGATTTTCACAGTTTCATTAGCAGATTAATGAGTACACCAACACAGGAGGTGATAAAAATCAACCGTGCCTACTAATGCATTTCCTGTGCATATCTGTTACTTGTGTTCCTCTGCCAGCATTTTCTCTAGAGAAGTAACTGCTGTAAAATGACTGTTGGATTGGTGTTCCTGGACAGTAAAATCTCACTGGTGACTTGAAACATGCATTTTAAGTCCATGTAGACAAATGCTGTCTTAAACCTATCAAAAACATGTGGTTTCACTTTTCCGTGACACTCATGTATTCTGATCTGTAGCTCTCGCAAGTGTCTTCACATTTGTCAAACCGTGCATCTGAGTTTGGTTCAGAAAACATGGTTATAGGATAAATATTTATTGAATTTGTGCCTTTCTTCAACCTTGACTATTTTATACTCTCTTCTCATTGCACAGAATCATTTTTAGCTGTTTTATGAACTGCTGTAAGATTATTTTGTACTTAGAGTGGAAATCTTTAACACATCACATCTCATTTTAAATTTGGCATAGTATGACCATTTAAGGCAAAATTGCAATTCTGGAAGTTGTAAATTCTCAGAGTATAGGAAACAACTATAGCTGATAACTGGAGAGACACCTGTAGGAGATACTCTTATGTTCAGATAGCTATGACAATCTTGTTAAGAATAGTTGGGTGGGAGGTTCTTTTTGCTTCAGAGAAGAGTCTGAATCATAAAATATTTGGAAGAAATGAAGTTTCATTTCCTTAAACTATTGTATGTGTAAAAAGATAAAGGGTCATTTTTAAGTAAAACTAGGTAAGTTAGTGAAAAATTGTCACAATAAACCTACACTGAGCCTGAAAATTATTTAACATTTAAGAGTTAATTATGCATCCTAGAGTTTGAGGCAAATAAGAGAGCTTTAATTTGTTGAAATTTTGGCTTGAAATATTACTGATGCAAAAAGTCCAAATCCTTTTTAGTCTTATGAGAGTAGTCATTTCTTGTTAATAGTCTTGCTGATTTGTATGAAAATTAAGAAGTTTGAGTCCTTTACTCAAGCACCAGTCTAGTTATTCCTTAAGGTCAGTAGACAGTGCAGCTTATTTTTGAATCCCTACCATAGTACCTGGCACATAATAGACACTCTGTATGTGTTTCTGGAATGCATGGATGGTTGAATAGTGAAGTAATAAGGATAAACTTTCTATATCCCATTCATCAGCAAGTCCTGTTGGCTCTATCTTCAAATTTATCCAGCATGTGATGACTTCTCAAAACCTCAGCTTGGTTGAGGCCACCGTCATTTCTCACCAGGATTAGGACAGTGGCCTCCTAACTGGTCTCCCCATTCTACTTTTGCCTCTATACAGCCTCTTTTCCACATGGCAGCCAGAGTGATTCTTTTAGAAGTCAGGTGACACTACCACACTTACAACTTTCCAGTGATTTCCATCTCATTCCAAAGTAAAAGACCAAGTCCTTAAAATGCCCTGCAAGGCTCTGCATTTTCACATGTGGCCTCAACCTGTCCCACCATTGTTTCTCTGAACCCGTGTATTTCTCCCCCCACCTCTCATTCTGTTGTAGCTACTCTGGCTTCTTTTTTGTCTGTCAAACATGCTAGGCATTCCTCTGACCCAGGGCCTTTGTATTAGCTGCTCCCTCTGCCTGGAACAGTCTTTCCCCAGATATCAGCATGGCCCACTCCCTCAGCTCCTTCAGTCTCTTTCTACTAGAGTGTAAGTTCCGTGAGAGCAGGATTTTGTTTATTTTTTCCTTTTTCACTGTTACTGTCCCAGTGTCCAGAACAGTGCCTGCTACCTAGTGGGTACTTTTTTTTTTGCTGGAAGGAGGAAGAAAGCAAAGAAGTAAGGAAGGAATCAGAAAGAGGGAAGCAGGAAGATAAATTAAAACTCATGGATATGAAGATGTGGCCATGGAAAGTACGGCCTCTAGTCCTGCCCAGGACATTAACTCCATGCCTGAGAAGGGCTTTAAACCTGACATCTTTTCTGTTAGTTTCCTATTGATGTCTTTCTAACTTCTACAATTATGTTTTCATTTCTTTTCTCTTACCTGGGAAAAGTGCCTTTGCAGTAGTTCCAATTGCCACCTGGCACAGGAGGAGTGTGACAAATGACATATAATATATTACCTTAACTTTCTGTAGCTCTTTGTAGAAGCTAGATTGTTTCTCTTGAAAGCCTTCTTGAGCCCCTGTCACCGCAGTGGGTGCTGTTTGTCTGAGAGCTCCCTGAGTCTGCTGTTCGTCTGCTGTTTACTCAGTAGGCCGCTCTGACCGCCCCTTACCTGAGGCTGCCTCTCCTCTCTATTGGGCCTTTATGTTTCTCTTCTTGGTGTTTCTTTTGGATTGCATGTTGCTTCAAATAAAATCGCTAACAACATATGGCCTGTTATGATTCTCTTTTCCCAAACTCTGCCATTTTGTATATTTGTGACACACTGCAGATTTTGTGAAGATTGCTTCATAATATTTGTTTACCATCTGCTGCACTCTATTTGGTATCTTGCTAGGATTTTTTCCTCCATTTTAAGTGACATTAACAAAATCTAGCCAGTACATAGGCTTTCTGGTTCTACTTTTGCTTCCCTAATGTGCTGGAAAATCATATTACTATGCTCCAGGCAACTAGAGAAGCCTAGAATTCTCATTGTGAACCAGTGTATCAGATCCGTCTGCTCCCCCACCCCCACCCTTTTTCTTGGTCATATCCGGTAATGCTTTTTTGGTCAGATGGCAAAGAACCTCCATGTATAAGATAGAAAAAGCTCAAATTATTTTTTTACTTCTTACTACTTAGTACCACTACTTTCTAGTGTTGTTCTCTAACATATTTATACCTCTGAAACTTTGTGCCAGTTTAGTAAGTTTTTATGATTTATGGTTCCAGCTAGTGTGATTTTTATAGCTTATCCAGTTTGATAGGCAGCTAGCCTGAGTCTTGGCTAGATGGGCTGTATATATCCAAGTTTTTGTTCAGAAAAGTATTTTAGGCTACTGCAATAGTAATTTGCTTAGTATGTATTTCTGCTTTCTTACCCTTCAGTAACTTTTCGTAGTTGTCAATTCACCGTCTTTAGACGGAAGTGCATTTTTGCTTTACAGGTTAAGGCGAATGGTTTGCTCTTGGGCTGCCATCAAGGGGTCAGAGATAGCTTAGCTTTTGCCTTTTGGCTGGAGCCACCAGTCTTCTCATGGGTGTGGTTATTTTCCAACTCAATTTCCTCTTGGACAAAAACAAGGAGTCTTTAATAAAACAACTAAGCATAGATACTAAAGAGCAAATCAGACAGTCTCCCAAAGAGCAGTTTGTAAAGAAAACCAATACCTACATAAAACTAGGTGTCCTATTAACCCATAACAACTATTATTCAGTACGTCATATAAGCCTGATTTTATCTCCAGCCTTTCTTAGAATGCCTTTTTCAACTTATCTGAAATCTTCTTTTGGAGTCAGAACCCCTAAGGGGATAGTTCCAACATTTTATCACTGGGTTGATGTCAAAAGCTATTCTAGCCTTTTGGCTCCAGTTTTCTGTCCACTTAAACAAATGATCTTGTAATGTTTCATAGCTCCTTTTTTTTTTTTTTGAGACGGAGTCTCGCTCTGTTGCCCAGGCTGGAGTGCAGTGGCGTGATCTCGGCTCACTGCAAGCTCCGCCTCTTGGGTTCACGCCATTTTCCTGCCTCAGCCTCCCGAGTAGTGGGGACTATAGGTGCCCACCACCATGCCCGGCTAATTTTTTGTATTTTTAGTAGAGACGGAGTTTCACCATTCACAGGATGGTCTCGATCTCCTGATCTCGTGATCCGCCTGCCTCAGCCTCCCAAAGTGCTGGGATTACAGGCATGAGCCACTGCACCTGGCCTCATAGCTACTTTTTATGCAACTTCTCTACAGTAAATTATTCTGGTAGCTGACTTCTTTCACAGATCTCTTTCTTCTGAAATAATCCCTCAAGAGATTTCTTAGAAATGTAGAATTCCAGAATATTTTGGTTTAAGTAGCCTTAAAGATTCAGGCTCTAGCTTTGAGAAGTTGAAGAACTCTCCTTTTGTTCTTGTAATTTAAATGATCTTTCTGTAATCGGTGCCCCCTCCTTTTTAAAATAAATTATGAGAAGGGTTTTCACTCGTTTTACCAAAATATAAGCACCTGCCCACCCTATGTGAGCAATACCTTATTCAGGTCTTGTGCATATTGAAATTCGGTATAAGCAGTCTCTTTTTAACCATCATCTCTATAGCTAGCTTAGTTGCAGAAATGAGATTTATTTTAAAAACTACTTTATTCAGGCTGGAAATTGTTTTTATGCCAAGTTCAGGACTTCGTAAAGAACAAATCAGTTTAGCCTACATTTAAAGAGAATTTGACCTGGTTTTAAAGCAAAAATGTAAAGTGCTTTCATGTGTGGTGATATGTAACATTATATCGTTTGTACTCTGTTTTTTCCTGTCTCCTGAGTTTTTAAGAAAACTTTCACCTTAACCTTGAAAATATTAGTTTCTAGAACCTGTATATAGAGAGACTCCTTTCTTCTCTTTCTACAGCTAGAATGGCATTTCTCCCCCAATTTGGCCCTAGAGATTCTGTATCTAAAGTGAAAAAATGAAAGAAAAGGTGCTAGATTCCTATAAAGTTCTTTATGTGTGTAACATCTCTCAGGACTGTGCCTTCTTCGTTACTGAAAGTGACCAGTGTATGCCTTTTACTCTGAAAGGAGGCAACTCTTGATAGCAGAATACTGGTAATGACTCTCCTAGATTTAGATAGTGTGATCTTGATGATGCCAACTCACATTGAGTTGGGGAACTCTGCAGCAGTGAACCAGGATCCAGAAACAAATGTTTGGAAAGAAAACCTGAGTGAGAGCTGTGGGTCACTGAACAGGACTGGTCCAAGTGCTGGTTTCTATCATGCTATCAGATTGCTGTTGGCCACTGAAGAGATAAAGAGAGAAAGTATTTTGCTTGAAAATAGGTTAATTGTGAAAGAACACAAGCTTCCTCCTAGGGTCCCCATAGCCTTGTCACCAAGCAGGGGGATATCCTTGGAACTACAGCCGGACAGGAGGGAAGACCCACTGACATGTGGTAGGGGAAGAGCCCTTTGTTGAACTGAACTCCCTCTGTACTCTCAGTAAGTGTCCCCTGAGCATGTTGTACAAGCTTATTCTCTTCATGATGAGAGATTTGTCTGAGGGTCTCCAGGCCTGGGATCAGAACAGTCTTTCTATGTGATCAAATCAGCAATTATATGCTCAAGAGTGAACAAAAATAATAATAATTCTGAATGTTAACAAGCACACTAGAACTGAGGCATCCTACTGAGAGCCTGCCCCTTCCAAGTTGTCCCCTTGGGAGGCTGTGTACATTGCTCAGGATGTTTTTGGCATTTCTTTCAACTGTGCATTTACAGTCTACTACGTAGGCTGTCCTCACTGTTCACAAATCTTTATAGAAGGATGAATAGTTAACTATATATTTAGAAATAGCCATAGACATGCTTGGCAGATTCTTAGACATGCTTGGCAGATCAGGCCAACAATTCCATTTTGGGTTAAAAATGAGATTTAATATTCTCACATAGTCTATCTTCAGGTTTTTAAAGCAGTTTTGAAAATATATTTCAAAAACTACTTTGAATAAGAGAAGTATCATGAAATAAGTACATTATTTCTAGATGTGACCTCTGATAATACTTACTCAAATGTACACATTCTGGTTATGTAGTTTGTGAAGTCTTGTCCTCCAGCCTTAAGACTTAAATTATTTCAAAATAGCATGAATAGCATTTGAAGCTTACTATGGCTGGAGAGTATGCAAAACAAGTGAAACTGTTCAGAAAAAGAGCTGCTAAATAGAATGGGATAGAGAGACCTGTATTAGAGCTGCTTTACAAGTTAACCTTGCACTAGGCCTAGGTTCTTCTGTGGAAAGAGAATAATAATAATGATGTTCATGTCGTAGGTTTGTTATGAGGTTTTCAAGGAGGTATTGCCTATGAAGCATAGATCACAGTGCTTCATGTATAGTAGTGTTCAATAAGTGTTAGCCATTTTTATCATGCTGTTGTGACATGATAGATTGCCTGGGAGAGAGAAAGAATGGAGAAATCAGGGTATGGTGCTGTTCAGGAGATTTAAAAAGTACGGATAGTGGAACAAGACTGGCCTCTCTTTGGTTTTTAGTTCCCCTAACCAAACCTGTTTTGTCATACTCCAGTTATATTTACTTTAACCTAGATATATGTTGTGAATGACATGAGCAATATTTTAATTTTCTGCTATCCCTAAAAGAAAGTTTTATATTGAGATTCTGATCGTACTCCAAATGGAAAACAAAACAACAAACTAATAATGTCAACATCCCCTCAAAATGTGGTGTTGAGGGTTAGAATATCACGTTGTAATAAACTGTTTGTATTATGTTCCCTTTGTGCATTAAACAAATGCACACCTTCTCATTTGCATTATGTTGCTTTTAAACAGATGAAGATGAAGATGGTGATCGAATTACGGTGAGAAGTGATGAGGAAATGAAGGCAATGCTGTCATATGTAAGTGTACTACAAATGAGGACTATTTTTTAAAATGTTAATGTGATTGAGGATGCTGTTTCTTGGGTATAGTGAAGACGTAAATAAATCACAGTTGTCATACATTTTTCTATATAATAGGTAAAGGTTTCAAGGATTTCCATATGTGAAAGTTAAGGGCATTATTTTCAAAAGACACTTACTGATCATATCATAAACATTAAGAATAATGCATCTTAATGACTTTTGCATTAGGTATCGTGCAGACTAAATGGACTATCAATTTCCTGTATTTTTTATGCAGTACTTAAAGTAACGGCTCATTAAAAATGAACCCCTGGGCTCTAAAAAATTTTTCAAAATCTACTTTCAACTGGAGATCTCTCTCACCCTTCCAGACTATAGTTACAATGTAGCTGCAGGCTTAATATGGATACACGATTTAAAGATGTACTCTTGGTTATTTATGCACTACCCATAGTACTCCCACCGAAAATGAACTACAAGGTTACTTACTGAATCAAAGTGATCTGAATATATTCTGAAATGACTTTTCTTTTGTGTTTAAAATTTTACTGAAAATCTGCATTAACAGTTGTCTGATACTGAAGTAAACAAGAGAAAAGGGCATATTTCTAAAGCTTCAATACTGAGCTTGAAAAATTCAGCTATCATGAGGAGACATAGGTTACCTGAGTCTTGATTTGAGCCTTCCTCTCAAGTTTTGTTTTATTATATCTGAGTCTGTAATCTGTTTACAAAACCTTTTCCAGTGGTCTGGTAGAAAGAGCATTGTAGTAGAAGTCAGGAGACCTTAGCTCTTCTGTGGTTTCTTGGCCCTAGGCAAATCACTTAACCTTTCAGTGCTGTAGTTGTCTCATCTGTCAGTTGTGGATAATAATACTTGTCCTTTATACTGCACAGGGCCATTGTAATGATCAAATGGGAGAATAGATGTGAAAGCCCTTTGAAAAGTTAAAAGTTCTATACAAATGCAAATGATGAAATCATTTGGAATCATGTGGAAATGATGGAATCAGGGCTCTTGCTTTTCATTGAGACCCTAATCTTAGTCAACAGTTAGGTTGTAGGTTTTTGATAGACTTCAACTTCAGCCATGATATTGTTTCATTATAATGAAAACTGTGAACTATCTGTATGGGTTTCCGCCAATAGTTTTAATTTAGGGTAGGAGGATAGAGAACAAGAAGGATAGGATGATTAACGGAGCATTGCATTCCAACCAGCACAGAATGGGAAAAGTCAATTTCCCATTGACTTCCCATTAACTTATGTGAGAGTCTTTGTATACTGAGAATTTAGAGCTGGGCTCGTCAGTACCTTGAAAGGCAGAGTAGGATTGTCTGCTGGAAAGGTCTAGCACTAGTATTGATAGATTGGCTAACTCTCCTGAGAGTGTGACATGCTTATATTTAGAAAACACACACACACACAGATGGGTTCTAATTTTCTCACATATGTGCATTGCAGAGAACTGACATCAGTATACTTTCATTATGTATTCAACTTAACCACATGCAAAAGATACGTACTTTTGGGTATGGTCTTACAAACTGTGCTTTTTGAAAATGTTAGTGGGTGTGATCATAGTGATAATAATAATGATGATTTCCATTTCTGAGTTACTGCTATATACAAAATGCTTGGGGTATTTAATTTTTTTAGTTTTAATAATCACTCTGAAAGACATATATTATCATTCTTATTTTTAGATGAGGAAGCTGTGGTTAAGAGATAAGCCCAAGGTCTTAGAGTTAGTATGAATGTGAATATGGAATTTAAGTTCAGTTTCTTTTAATGCCCAAGCTGTTGCTCATTTACTGTTTTACACTGTCTCTTCCCCCACCTTCCTCTTTGCACATTTGTAGCGGGATCTTTTTATGTCATCACTGTTATTTTTTTTTTTCTCTGAGATGGAGTCTTGCTCTGTCACCCAGGCTGGAGTGCAGTGGTGCCATCTTGGCTCACTGAAACCTCTGTCTCCTGGGTTAGAGCAATTCTCCTGCCTCAGCCTCCTGAGTAGCTGGGATTACAGGCACCTGCCACCGTGCCTGGCTAATTTTTGTATTTTTAGTGGAGACGGAGTTTCATCATGTTGGCCAGGCTGATCTCGAACTCCTGACCCCATGATCCACCTGTCTCGGCCTCCCAAAGTGCTGGGATTACAGGTGTGAGCCACTGCGCCCGGCCTATCATCATCATTATTACATTCTGAATAATTTGGGTTTATGTAATACCTTAGTTGTGATTTCTGCACCATATATTCCTTACAGCATATGCTTATTTTCTCAAACACAGTGTTTAATTATTTTTGTGTTGTAGGAAAATATGATTACATAATCTTACGTTACATGTCCTTAGTTTAAAAGTTTCTGAGATTTCTTGGGAGCCACTTTTTTTTGTCTGAATAGAAGTCATCTATCTCATTGATGAGCTAATTTTTAAAAAATTTTTGTAGAGGTGGGGTCTTGCTTTGTTGCCCAGGTTGGCCTCAAACTCCTGGCCTCAAGTGGTCCTCCTGCCTCAGCCTCCCAAAGTGCTGGAATTACAGGTGTGAGCCAAGGTACCTGGCCAGGTTGGCTGTCATTTTGATCTGTCTTGGTTCTTATGATTGAAATTTAAGGAGAACCATTTGGACCTAACCTCACAGTTGGTTTTGGTTGGTAGTCCTCATAATTACCAGCATGTTCCTACAAATTTGCATTGGTCTTTATTTTGTAGACATTGTAAAATGTTGCCTTTTTAATTGAAAACTTATCAGTTATTTAAATTTGGCTCTGAAGTTTGAGTCAGGATTTTGTGTAAAGGCATAGGGAAGATACTGACACATTACCACATTTTTATTGTTTTTTACAAAAAGCTTTTTGTTTTGTTTATGAGATGAAGTCTTACTCTTTCGCCTAGGCTGCAATGCAGTAGCCTGATCTCGGCTGGGTTCAAGTGATTCTCATGCCTCAGCCTCCCGGGTGGCTGGGATTACAGGCACCCGCCACCACGCCTGGCTAATTTTTGTATTTTTTGGTAGAGATGGGATTTCGCGATGTTGGCCAGGCTGGTCTCGAACTCCTGATTTCAAGTGATCTGCTCACCTTGGCCTTTCAAAGTGCTGGGATTACAGGCATGGGCCACCGCACCCAGCCAAAAGAGCTTAGTTTTTCATATAGAATTCAGTAAATCTGTGGTCACCTTAGTATTTCTTCAAAAGCCATATGTGGGAAAGCAAAAATAGAGGCACTTTTACCTTTAGTCCTTTAATCATTCTTTTTCGCTGATTACAAAGGTTAAGTAAATAAACAGCCTATATCTCTGCACAAGAATAAAAACAAATTTGCCATCTCTGAGTTGAAACTTGAAGAATTATTTTTTTCCCCCTTGGATGCAAGCATTTTCTGGCTTTGGGCCAGTACAAGTGTACATTTTTATCAGTAATTTAAATAGATTTTTGTATTAGACCTGAAAATGTTGCCTTTTTAATTGAAAACTTATCAATTATTTAAATTGCTAGCAGCCTGAGGCTGTTAATTTTATGAGTGCCATAATAATGGCATACAGTGGTTTTTGATACATGTGACACATGGAATATTGTATTATGGTAAGGATTTGTCATGGCAATAGGTTGTTGTGTGCTGTTAAATAATAACCAACATATTAAACCAAAGTCTTTTGTCACACATTAGTACCATTTTATATAAGTTATTTAGAAGTTGTATTCTTTTCTTCATTAGATATATTTTTAAGAGATAATGAGAAGAAAACAAAGCTATAATAAATTGTCTTTTAAGAAAATGTAAAGTAATTTGGTCTCCAAGGAGATATTTAATGTATTGAAAGATTTCAGCAGCCAAGTGTTATTACAGCACCATTGTGATAGCTGCTCTGCGTTTTGTTATGAGTTTGTGTTAATCAACAATCTGTTTTTATAGCATAGTTTCTTGTGAGTTATGTTGTTAGAATATTCCACTTCTGGGATCATGGCTTTTCCTCTGACACTATTGCATCTTTTTAATTCCTCCATAAAGTATTTTTTAAATTAGAATTTGAAATGCTTTATTAGAAAAAAAAATACAACCTACATATTCTGAAAACTAAATACCTGATCATTGCTAATTAAATATTCCCTTAATGTAGTTTAAATTATTTTGTCGTTGTTCTCGTTTCCTCCTCTCATTTTCTAGAAATACTAAAAATAGCGTGCTGCTTTTTTCCTTCCATTTTTTTGTGTTTGTTGTCTGGTAGTTCTATGGAGCCCCAGTTCTAGGAGGGGATTGTTTTACTGTTAACCTCTTCTTTTGGGTGACCTTTCATGGAGAAATTCAGCCAATACATCTTGCTTTTGTAAATAGATTTATATTTGTTTCTGCTAAATCCTGTGTCTAGGGATTTATTACACCTGGTTCTCTTTAATATTGAGAGACTTGTGTGAGTGGAACACAGTATTAACAAAAATAATTTTCATCATTTTGTCTATTCTCACTCTTTATATCATTTTTTCCCACATTGCCAGAAGAGTATGGCATACATTTTACTGTAATGCCTCCCATTATGAGACCTTGTATTATATTCAATACAGGAATCCTTGTATTTAAGGGAAGTGTAAGTATTCCCTTTGGTGTATTTGACCGCAGTGTACCTTGTTAGACATTGAGTACTATGAGGGAAAAATATTTTTTCACCTGTGGAGCACCTTGTAAATTGGGACATGATTGGCTTTATTCTAATATACATAACTTGGACGTTGCCTCTAAAATCATGCAGTTACTCAAGTAGAGTCAGAAGGTAACCACAGAGGTTTTGTTCAGCTCTTTCATTTTATAAATAAGGACATTGAGGCCCACAGAGAATAGAAGATTCAGAAATCAGTTGGAAGTCATATGGCTAATTAAAGGGAAGGCCTGGATATAGACTCTCAATCTCTTTGCTCCTGGTTGTTTTAAATAAGGTTTTGTTTTGGTATCTATTATAGTCCCGCTCAGCTTTGCAAATACTACTTTTTCCTGAGTGTGAAAAATAATGCTTATTACCAAAATGTCACTGTACTTGAGTTTGTAGAGAAATGTAAAAAATACTCTGTTGGCCGGGCACGGTGGCTCACTCCTATAATCCCAGCACTTTGGGAGGCTGAGGCGGGCAGATCACAGGGTCAAGAGATCGTGACCATCCTGACTAACACTGTGAAACCCCATCTTTACTAAAAATACAGAAAATTAGTCAGGCGTGGTGGCAGCTACTTGGGAGGCTGAGGCGGGAGAATTGCTTGAACCTGGGAGGCGGAGGTTGCAGTGAGCCGAGATTGCACCACTGCACTCCAGCCTGGGCGACAGAGTGAGACTCCATCTCAAAAAACAACAACAACAAAAAACTCCGTGGGCGTCTGAAGGTTTAAAGGTTTTGTCCTTACCTACAAGGCTATGTTTTACCTTGTTTGCCAAATTTGTTGTCCATTTAGAAATTGAATATTTAATAGCATCAGGGCCTTAGCTATTAGGAAGTTTTCTTTAAAGAGCAAAGAGGTTAGGAAGCTCATTTTCCACATGGTGCTTTCAAACATGCCACATAGTAAATAGGTTCAACTTTGAACTTAACTTTGCAGGTGGCAAAATCAGTTCAGCTTTCAATGAGTCCCCTAATTGAATGCAATTTATCCAAACAACTGACCACATAGTATATTATTCAGGCAAGGTGGAGAAATGGTGAAAAAAATGAGAAAGGGAAACTGAAGGAAATAAATTGTTTTGGAAATTTATTTTCTCAAATAATGACATGCTCCAAGCTGTAAGTAAAGTTTTTGTTTTGTTTTTCTTATCCTAGTCAAAAAAGAAAACTTTTTTCCAGAGGCAGATTATTTTAATTCTCTTCTCTGTGTTGTTTGGAACATTTGGATGCCCTTGAAATAGTGATAAAAGTGTAGTGACCCCTTCTAGCCCCTGTTGTGATCTATCTTGGAGCCTGTTTGGAAGCAGGGAGCAGAAGCATATTCAAGTTTGCATCAGAACAAGGGATTTATTATGTGGCTCTTGGATGCAAATGAAAAGATAAGCATGAGCAGGCCTCGGTCTTGGTGGTACCGGGACACTCTGGGGACCGCTGGAATAGGAGGTTTGGACCACCAACATTTTGTCATTTATATGGCTCTACTCCCAGTTCAGTTCCATCTCTGTGGAGGGTTCCGCTTACCCTATTTATAACAAAATGTCTCATTTGGCTTGCTGTCTGCATAGTCCTGTTTTATTTAAGTGTCAGGTTCCCTGAAGCTACTGTTAAAACTTCTGCTTTAAGAGGAATAGCAGAATTGCTACAGTCTAAAAATCAGGTGAAAGGTCAGTGTGTGAACACTACCCCAAGCTAACCAAGGTAATAACTCTGAAAGTTTCAGCTGAGAGGATCCCATAAATTTTGGGCCTGTTGGTGAATACAAATTTAAACTCCTTCTGCCAACACATATTACCTTAAACTTAGCCAATTTGAATTTCATCTGCTATTGGCTGCCCAAACTTCTATTAAGACTATCTGGAGCTCCTTAAAGTCCTCTACGGTTTTATCCAAATGGTGTTATCATTAAACTTGCCCAACTTGCTGTCATTTTCACTTTCAAGTCATTAATAAATACATCCATCCAATAACATGAGCCTATAAATAGGGCCCAGAGTTGGTCCCTGTTGACCTTCACATTGTGATTTTCTTTCTCATCATCTAATCAATCTGTGACCATATGTGGACCCTCAGTCGAGTGTCTTAAGGAAGAGCTTGTATACATTGTAGTCTCCTCATGACAGGAACAATGAGTTATTAGGGAGTCAGAGCCTGAAGCCAGGTAAGTAAATGTAGCTATTAATTTGATATTCAAAATAGATTGGCTTCATATATTATTTTTGACCACTGGGGCAGTTGTGTGCTTTGTGAGAGGTCAGCATCATGAAGGAAAAGCCTCTTAATGTAAAGTATGAGAAATAATTGAAAGAAGGTGTAACTAATGACACATCTGAGTAGGGTTGTAATTGAATTTGTAGCCATTTGATAGAGTTAAGATTGTTGGGTTCTTCACTGGGAAAACAAATAAATTAACTATGGACTGCAAATAGTTGGTTAGTTTATTGATTATTGCTGTAATTACTGACTGAGCTACATATAATAGGATAGCTTGCAGTATTGACAACAGGAATCTGAAAATCTTATCATTAGTGTGAAAAAGACAGCATGAGTATTCCTTATAAGTGAAATACTGTACCAATTATGTTGTCTGTTAGGCATGCTAAGGAGAGATTTGATAAACCGTCCTGTTATAAATGTATGGAAGAGTAATAAATAGGCCTGGTGTTTCCTCTGTACGTGAGACTTGCTGCTGAATAAATTAGAAGGTATGACCAATGAGAGTCATTACTATGTCTATATCAGTTCCTCTCTGGATTCTTCCTGTAAACATTTGTGCAGTGTCTATAATGTGCTAGGCATTATATGGCAGTGATTTCTCAAGTTTTTAAAGGCATAGTCCTTTTTGAAAATCTGTGGGAAGTTGTTTATTTTTTTACCCCAGAAAATTCACATAATGCAGTGTTTCACCAGCTTCAAGGATCTCCTAAAGCCCATATAGATCCCAGGTTAATACCTCTGGCATAAGAGGAAATAAAATATACAAGGCATGGTTCCTGCCCTTGTTGCACTTCCAAAAGAGAAACAGTGTTCCCCACAATACCCATTTTACTTTATTATTTATAGTACTGCAGTAATTGAGGGGAAGGGAGGGGATACTGACTCAATCTCCATAAACCAGTTAGTTAAATTCTACCACTGTACTTTGTCCAGATATCTCAGTGGCCTTGTTTTGTGGTTTCTGTGTCACCCTATTGTTATGAACGTTTTTCTTCTATGTACTCTTACTTGGAAATGAGAGATTCAAGGCACCATTTCCTATTTCAAGATTTTTTTTCAGGTACTTTTTAAGAAGGTTTCCCATATACCAGCTCCTTTAATTTTGATCTTCTTAACATCTTTATAAGATGAGCAAGGCAGGCTTTTTCCCCCATTTTTACAGCAGAGGGTACAGAGGCATAAACAATTGTGTGCCTTTCTTGAGGTCACACAGCTAGTCCATAGAGAGCTGGAGCCTGAGGTCACTCACTCGCTGGTTTGTTTCCTCATTCATCCAATCAGTTTTTTCATGCAGCAAATGTTTATTGGATAGCAGTTCTCTGGCCAAGTGCTATGCAAGGTGGTGGGGGTGCAGTGAGCATACAGTTCATGCCCTCTAGGAGCTCATGGTCCAGTCAGGGAGATTAACAAAAAAGGAAACAGAATTCAGTGGGAGAAATCAAGGAAACTCATAATTACCAAGCGGAGTGATAAATGATATAATACACCTCAGCATTAGGTGCTCCATGAGCACAAGAAGTGTCTAATCTAGCTTTGGGGACCAAGAAGGCTTCCTGAAGAGGGCCGGTGTCCAGGTGGGGTAAGTTAGGACAAGGGGACTAGGAAGGGTGTTTGGGGCAGAAAGAACAGTGTATTTAAAGAATGCCTGGTGAATCAGGAGGAGCTGCCTGTGATTCAGTCTGTATGGACAGTGACGGGGAAGAGGGTGGGAGATGAGGCTGGGAGGAAGGTGGGTTAGACCATGGAGGGCCTTAGCTTGAGGGAACAGGGAAGTGACATGATCATATCTCGTATTGTCAGAGGCATTTGAGCCACAGCAACTCTGTATTAGTCTGTTTTCATACTGTTACCGGAAAGGGGTCCCAATCCAGACCCGAAGAGAGGGTTCTTGGATCTTATGCAAGAAAGAATTCAGGGTGAGTCCACAGTGCAAAGTGAAAGCAAGTTTATTAAGAAAGTAAAGTGGTGAAAGAATAGCTACTCACTGCATAGACAGAGTAGGACATTCCTGAAAGTAGGAGGATGAATGTGCCCACCCTAGGTATGATGTTTGTTTATGTATAGGATAAAAAAGGATCATGGGGAGATGTGCTCTGCTACAAGGGTTTGTGATAAAGGATTCATTTTCTTAATTACTATATTTTGCAAGAATTGATATCTTTTTTCTTTTTTCTTTTTTTTTTTTGAGACAGAGTCTTGCTCTGTTGCCTAGGCTAGA
Source organism: Macaca mulatta (assembly GCF_049350105.2). NCBI lineage: Eukaryota > Metazoa > Chordata > Mammalia > Primates > Cercopithecidae > Macaca > Macaca mulatta. The sequence goes on from NC_133412.1 coordinate 45,114,853, forward strand.
GTGTAGTGGTGTGATCTCGGCTCACTGCAAACTCACCTTCCAAGTTCAAGCGATTCTCTTGCCTCAACCTCCTGAGTACCTGGGACTACAGGCACCTGCCATCATGCCCAACTAAGTTTTGTATTTTTAGTAGAGACAGGGTTTCACCATATTGGCCAGGCTGGTCTCGATCTCCTGACCTTGTGATCCGCCTGCCTCGGCCTGCCAAAGTGCTGGGATTACAGATGTGAGCCACCGCGCCTGGTCTGATATTATTATGTTTAAAGCAAAATTAGGAATGCTTCTGTTCTCAAGATATTAGGATATCAGGACATTCCTGAATCTGGGCGTGTTTAGTAAACGTTATCAATCTGTTCCCTTCATCATAAACATCTAGAGCCTCGGAATACCTAACTTCCTGGGAATGTAGCCCAGCAAGTCCCAGCCTCATTTTTCCTAGCCCTCACTCAAGATGGAGTTGCTCTGCTTCGAATGCCTCTGACAACATTGCTATAAATAAGAGCTATTTGAGACTGGGTAATTTATAAAGAAAAGAGGTTTAATTGACACAGTTCTGCATGGCTGGGGAGGCCTCAGGAAACTTACAATCATGGCAGAAGACAAAGGGGAAGCAAGTACCTTCTTCACAGGGTGGCAGGAGAGACAGTTGGGTAGCGGGTGGGTGAGTTGCCACACACTTTTAAACCATCAGATCTCGTGAGAATTCACTCACTATCATGAGAACAACTAGGGGGAAATCCACCCCCATGATCCAGTAATCTCTCACTGGACCCCTGCTGCAATTCGACATGAGATTTGTGGGCGGGGACACAAATCCAAACCATATCAGACTCCATCTTGAATAGAAACTGGGTAAAATGAGGCTGAGACCTGCTGGAAGTCAGGCATTCTTAGTTACAGGGTGTTTAAGAGTTAAGGGAACAGGTTAATAGCGTTTACCAAACAGACTCAGGACTTAACAGACCCAGGAAATGCCCTGATATCCTGATATCTTAAGAACAAAAGCATTCTAAGTTTTGCTTTAAAGATAATATCTTTAAATAATAATATCTTCTTGTGGAAGACAGTAGTCACACAAAGATGAACAATCCTGTGTCACCAGCCCTTGTAGTGCAGCGCATCTTCTCCATATGGTTTTTTGCTTTGTTATCTAGTGCTCCTCCTCTTACTTTTGGGAACACCCGGCTCTGGATTTATTGGTGAAGCCATTCTTTTATTCCTTTGCTTTCTTAATAAACTTGCTTTCACTTTACTTTGTAGAATCACCCCAAATTCTTTCTTGTATGACATCCAAGAACCCTCTCTTGGGGTATGGATAAGGATCCCTTTCTGATAACAGTATTTCTCAAGAGTGGCTTGGGGTAGAGAAATTATAAAGCTTGGAAGCCACTTAGGGGCCTGTTCCCTGTGAAAGACAATGGTGGTCACAGGACTGATGAGAAGTTAACAGATTTGAGAAGTGGGGAGGATGTCAAGATAATAAAATTTAGTAGGCCCAGCATGGTGGTACACGCCTGTAATCCCAGCACTTTGGGAGGCCAAGGTGGGTGGATCACGTGAGGTCAGGAGTTTGAGACCGGCTTGGCCAACATGGTGAAACCCCATCTCTACTAAAAATACAAAAATTAGCTGGGCATGGTGGGGGCACCTGTAGTATCAGCTACTCGGGAGGCTGAGGCAGGAGAATCACTTGAACCCAGGAGGCGGAAGTTGTATTGAGCCAGGATCGCACCATTGCACTCCAGCCTGGGTGATAGAGCAAGACTCTGTCTCAAAAAACAAAATAAGGCCTGGTGTGATGGCTCACATCTGTAATCCCAGCACTTTGGGAGGCCGAGGCAAGTGAATCACGAGGTCAAGAGATCGAGACCATCCTGGCCAACATGGGGAAATCCCATCTCTACTAAAAATACAAAAATTAGCTGGGCATGGTGGTGGGCACCTGTAGTCCCAGCTACTCAGGGGGCTGAGGCAGGAGAATCATTTGAACCTGGGAGGCGGAGGTTGCATTGAGCCGAGATCGCGCCACTGCACTCCAGCCTGAGCGACAGAGTGAGACTCCATCTCAAAAAAATAAATAAATAATATAAAATTTAGTGATTGAATATGGGGGAGAAGAGAAGAGAGATGGTTTGGATTACTTCCAGATTTCTGGTTTGGGAAACAGGGTCATAGTGATGGTATTTCCTGAGACCATAAACCCAGGCAGCAGAAGACTAGGGTCTGAGAGGAGATAGGAGAGGAAATCAGTTTTGGACCTGTTGAATTGGAGGAGGCTCTGCACAACCAACTGGGTATGTTTCAGAACTTAGGAGAGAAATCTGGGCTGGAAATAAAGATTTGTGATTCATCAGCTCATAGTTAGTCTCAGTGACTCCTCTGGTAGTTGAAACCTTTGAAGTGGCTGAAGTAACTCAAGGAGAGTATAAAATGAGAAGGTTAATGAAAAACAGGGAGGGAAATCCTGCATTTAAAGGAGGAATGGGGTAATAACCACTTACAGGAAACCGAATGGAGTAGTAGGAGAGGTGGGAAAACCTGTGGAGGGGGTGGCGGGAGGGGGGTTGCCAAAGAAAGAGCCAGAGGTCACCCATCAGCACAGATGTCTTCACACTGCTTCGCCAGCCTCTGAAAGATCGGGGGACATAACCTAACCTGCGCAGGGTGTGAGTGAAGCCACAACTCTTCACCAGCTCAGCAGTCTACCAGGTAACCCTGCCTATTTAGGTAAATGTTTTGAGGTATGAGAAATATGAGATAACCTACCTCTTAACTTGTAAGCAATAAATACACATTTTATGCCCCGAGTGCATGGCATGGCCTAGAATGAAAGGAGTACTTTTTTTCTTTGTTTTTTGGTTTACTGATAAACCATTTGCTTCATCTGTTAAATAGAGGTGATGATACTTACAGAATGGGATAGGATTGTAAGAAACTAAGTGAATAAACGTAGATATGTAGTACTGAGCCTAACACACATAGGTGTCCAATGAGTGAGGGTTAGTTCTCTCCCTGTGTCTCTATCTCTGTCTCTGTTTTCTCTTCTTTTTTTCTTTCTTTCTCTCTTTTTTTTTTTTTTTTTTTTTTTGAGATGGAGTCTTGCCTTGTCGCCCAGGCTGGAGTGCAGTGGCATGCTCTTGGCTCACTGCAACCTCCGCCTCCTGGGTTCAAACAATTCTCCTATCTCAGCCTCCTGAGTAGCTGGGATTACAGGTGCACACCACCACACCCAGGTAATTTTTGTATTTTTAGTAGAGACAGGGTTTCACCATGTTGGTCAGTCTGGTCTCGAACTCCTGACCTCAATCTGCCTGCTTTGGCCTTCCAAAGTGCTGGGATTACAGGCATAAGCCACTGCGCCCACTTCTTTCTTAATAGAAGATATGTGCCTTATAAACTTAAATTGTGCTATTTTAGAACTCAAGTTTTTTTAAAAAATGGCAGATTTCCATGAAGAAAAAAATGTAATTATTGATTGAATTGTGCCATTAGCATTAGAATTAGGTTTATAACAAATATGAACACTGTAGTAAACTTGCAAACAAAACAAAGCAAAAAATTGTACTTGTTATCCCCTTGTTGAATCTGGCCCTCTGTTTCAAATTAATTAGATTTTTGGTAACTATGCTAAACTTTGTCACATCCTTATTAAAATGGCTTAAGAATTTTGAAGAACAGCTCAGAAGGAGTCTGAAACTAATCTGAGTCTAGTACTGGAGATTCCATTAGCAATTGCAAAACTGATTAATCTTTTACCCAGTTAACTTATTGATTATTGCTGCAGTTACTGCATGTTTATGCAGTATTATGCAAGGAATAACAGGAGAAAACACTTTTTATAACTGCTGCTGATGTATTCAGTTTGAACACAATATTTCGTACTCTATATAATTATTTCTGCACTTTTAAGTGCTGGAACACTTCGAAGATAGAAACTTTGCTTAATATTGTTTCAATATGAGGAGGTGTACTTTTAAATTTCTTAACTAGTAATGCATTATAGTTTACCAAGTGCCTTCACTAATTTTATTGCTGCAGTTTAATTTTTGAGCCTCACCGTAACCCTATATATTAGGGTAAATATTAGGAAACTAATGTTTAATAAAGTTAAATGTCTTCCTGAAGGCTACACAAGTTAATGATGGCAGACTCAGAATTCAACCCCATTTGAATCAGTAAATATTTATTAAACACCTACTATGTGCAGAGTTTTGTGTTAGGGCTAATAAATGCCAGGATAAGATTATAGACTTGAAGATGAAGTTATTTGGATAACTTTAAGTAATATTATGAAGGTTACTTTGTTACATTTCTGTCCAAGCTATTATGTTCAGTATCTTGGTGTACAAGGTTTAGGAGTGTTTTTTTGGTCGTTGCTGTTTGTTTCTTTGTTTTTTTCTTTTCTTTTGGTTTTGGTCATTACTGCTTATTTTATCACTATTTAGAACAAAATTGGAGAGAATCCCTTTAAAGGAAGAGTATATAGAAATGACACTAATAGATTCAGATCTAAAAACAATTTGCTGCCCGTGTGTGGTGGCTCACGCCTGTAATCCCAGCACTTTGGGAGGCCAAGGCAGGTGGATCACCTGAGGTCAGGAGTTTGAGACCAACCTGGCGAACATAGTAAAACTCCATCCCTACTAAAAATACAAAAATTAGCTGGGCATGGTGGCGGGCACCTGTAATCCCAGCTACTTGGGAGGCTGAGGCAGGAGAATAGCTTGAACCTGGGAGGTGTAGGTTGCAGTGAGCCAAGACTGTGCCACTGTACTCCAGCCTGGGTGACAGAGCAAGACTCTGTCTCAAAAAAAAAAAAAGAAAGAAAATCCCAATTTGTTTTGCAGTTTATTAGTTGCTGTCTTTGTTTTCCCATGTGAGCCTCACAGCTATCCGCTGGGTAGATCTGTCTTGATTTTATAAATGAGTAACATGAGGCACAGTGAGCATTTCGTCATGGAGGTCACATGCTTGGAGACAACAGTTAGTGATGAAGCTCCTGAGTTTGAGCCCTCTGATTCCTTCAGGTGCCTTGCTCATCTCACTGAGTAGCATGGACCTGGTGGCCAGTCAGGACTGCTCTGTGCCAGGAGGTACCATGCATGGCCCTGCATTTTATCCTTATCTGATGGGGAATGCTCCATAGGCAGTAGCCTGAGTTTCTAGGCCTAGTGCCTTGTTGGTGGCTGTTTCTCAGGGATCAGTTGTGTAGGGCCCACACTGTGGGTTTGATTACCTCCCTTTACAGCATGTCCTTGATAGTGAATTACTTTGCTATGTAGAACATAAGCATCTCTATTAATACAGATACAGATCAAATGCAGTAGTACAGCAGGAGAAAATACACTTGGATTTAGAGGAAATATAAAAAACAAAAAATACAACCTAACTACTCGCTATAGAGAAACTGTTAAGTGGCATACTCAACATCATTACTGTGACTGTTAATCGTGGTACAGAGAGATGTTTATAGATGGGTTAAAAATTCTCACAATGATTATAAAAGTGTATATAGCTTGCCAGTTGATTTGGAACAGACTTAAAATGAAAGGAAAACCATATTTATTTATTTATTTATTCTGTGAGGTAAATAAATAAAGCTGGAAAACAGGTCAATTTCATGCATGCAAGGTTTTATAGTAGGAAAAAAAACGCATTGCACCTGTTCTGACCCTTTACATTTGAGGTTATTTGTTTTCAAACTTGACCCCAAGCACCAGTTTTAGACATCTCTATAATTAACTTGTTAGATAAAGCATAAGGATATTTTATTTGTCTTGATTTCTAGGACAATGGCAAAGTAGTAACTGAAATTACTAGCCTATTGTACATAGCAGTTAATTAAAGAAAAGCATTAACTATAGGAGAACACAACCACTGCTGTTGTCTTGTATCAGTACAAAAAGGCAGTAATTTTTTTGACAGCCACTGATTGGAAAGTTGCTTGCAGCCTTCCAGAAGCAAGGGGGTACATGCTGTGGATCAATAACCGGCAAATTTCCCATTAAAAAGAATACCTGAGCAATGTTCCAAATAGCCACTGGCATCTTAATTTTCCATGGAAACCTCAAATACTTGTGTGCCGAGGACAAGTCATTTTCGGACAATTTTTCCAGACTACTTGTTAACAGTTATTGCTGTCCCAAAAGGTTGACAGCCTACATGATTGATATTTCATTTACTTGTCATCACTGTTTGAGTAATGGCGAGTGCTGTATTTCTGTGGTTTTAAGGAACAGAATCTCCTGAAAGACATTTGCCTTAGAGTATATTCCAGAGCGTATGTTTCATATGTTTATGCTGTATGTATATGAATTTTTATGTCCATAGAAGGAGAGAATCACTTCCTTTACAGTTTGAAACCCTTTGGAGAGCTGGGTATACTTGTATCAGTCCATAGCTATCCAATATCCACCTTCACTTTATTTGTTATTAGTGCAAACAGCCTTAGATGTATTAACTTGTGATTCCCAAAATGATGTGGAATTTTATAGCTCCCCTTTATTTTCAAGAGGAAAAAAAAAAAAAAAAAACCCTTGCTCTTGTAATAATTTTAATGTACATAAAAGCAATAGGAAGATATATGTGATGTCTGCTAAAAAAAGAAACTTTTAAAGAATGTCAGGAAACAATGATAATCAAGGAGAGATTTCCTAAACATATAGTATTTAAATAATATGAACATGTTTTTAATATAAAAACAGCGAGGATGAAAAGGGTGTTCTGCTCTTTGACAGCCCCTCAAAACATAAAATCAGCAGTTTTCATTGTGGATATTTTTCCACCAAGAGCGTCACTTGTTATTTGTCAAGCATTATAAGATGTGAGAGCACAGAAGCCATCTCCAAGTTAGGTGGACATATGCTCACAAATTAGCATATTGAAAGAAGTGGTAATCAAACCACAGTACAACCTACTGAATAATTTGTGTTTACTAAGGAGTGTGAAAGCTTTGTCACTTAGAACTTTATTTTTTGTGTGCAGAATTTTACAGTGCAATTTGGTCTGTACTAAAGTGTTTATAAGGCTAAAGCATAAAAGGTATGTTTGCTTGAAACTAGGCTACCTTTTTATCCTGTTAATCCTGTCATCTTTGGATGGGTCATATTTTGTTTGCTGTTTCCACAGTCTCTGTAATTTAGATTTCCATTATCTGTGCATTTCATACACAAATGTGAATAATGTTTGATTAACTGGTGTGTAGGTCCAAGCCCAATGTGAAGTTTCTTCATTTTGCTTTGCAAAATCCAGGGAAAAAGAGCAAGAGGCAATTTGGGAAATTCCACTAAAATGCTTTATGTGTTGTTTAAATATATATAATTTTCAAATATTTTATATTATTTAATTTACATTAAATACTAATATAAAGTCTTAACACTTTTAAAGATAAATGCCAGGGTGAAGGCTAACATACTGGACTTTCAATCCTAAATATTCACTATAGTCATTTTGGTGTGCCGGTAGGGGAAAAGTATTCTCAAGGCTGATATGTTTATACCAGCAGTTTACAAAAGTACTGTGAATTAAACGACCACTAAGTGTCTGTTCCAGTATTCATACATTACTGAGTAATCTCTTTCTATAATCTCTTTGCAGTATTATTCCACAGTAATGGAACAGCAAGTAAATGGACAGTTAATAGAGCCTCTGCAGATATTTCCAAGAGGTAATGTTGAGCAAATTCTAATCAACAATGATTATTTCAGTAAACTGTTTCATCAACAGTTATGTTTTCCAAAGGTTTAAATGCACATAACATGATGTTTAGCTCTTAATTTGAAAAACAAAAGAAGTATTCATTATCATGGGGATTGCAGGCCATATTATAGTTATGGCAGATAAAATATCTAATTTACTAGAGTAAATTAAACTAACTAGATTGTTTTTTGTTTTTGAAGTACATGCTTACATTAGCTTAAAGAACTCTTTGGGGGTCCGCATGGTTTCTAAACCAAGGCAAATGAATAACTTTAATCCTGGATATTTATAAACTGTGGCTCATGATGGCAGCCAGAGCTGCGATTGAGGAGAAAGCTTTTAGCTAGTGCAGAAGCTAAGATTTACTGAGGTGTTAGGAGAGAAATTTTGGCGGAATGTTTGGTGTCTGTTTTTTTGAGGAGGTATTTTCTAAATAGTTGAAATTCTTCACAAATGGAAATTTGATTATCTCCAAAAATAAGAGCTGATGAGAGTAAGTTTCAGTGAATCACTTGGTCAGATAATTTTCTTTTTCCCTTTTAGGTTTGGCAGTACTATCCTTGTATCAGATATGATTGTTCAACCGTGTATAAATGTTCCCTCAAAATTTGAATAATGGTGAAAAAGAACAGTTTAATTATATAAACCATTAAGTCTTTCACCCGTTATACATTGCCCCACTTGGAATCCATGTTTTCTAACTAATGGAACAGATAAGGAAATTCTCTAAGTAACCCTTCTAGAAATAACTTAATTGAAATAATTAAAAGTTAAACTTACCTTCGTTAACTGATACTGTACAAATAATCATGGTATGAGTTTTCCAATTAAACATTCTAGACTTTCATTACCTGTAACTCTCTGAAGTTTGAATGGCTCAATTAACCAGTAGGCTCCTATTTGCACTGATAAAGTCTCCAAAGGCAGCTGGCTTGGCCAACCCTCAAGAAGATCTGGGTTCAAGAATAATATTGCTCTTTTAGCATATGTGTGGGCAGCAGAATCGGGAGTGCTTAGTATATTACTAATAACTTATTAAAGTGCTAAGTAAGTACAGTTGGGCTATTTAAGGCCAGTGATAGTTCAAAATAAGGATTGTGATTAATCCACTTCTGTTGTACTTGAATAACCACCAAAACAGAAAAAAAGAAAGAAATGTTGCTATTTCTGTTTATTAGGCCAATGATTAGGATGTAAATTATTTTTTTTTTTTTGTTTGAGACAGAGTCTTGCTCTGCCACCAGGCTGGAGTGCAGTGGTGCAATCTTGGCTCACTGCAACCTCTGACTCCCTGGTTCAAGCGATTCTCCTGCCTCAGCCTTCTGAGTAGCTGGGATTACAGGCTCATGCCACCACACCCAGCTAATTTTTGTATTTTTAGTAGAGACAGGGTTTCACCATGTTGGCCAGGATGGTCTTGATCTTCTGACCTCGTGATCCGATCCCTTGGCCTCCCAGAGTGCTGGGATTACAGGTATGAGCCACCGCGCCCAGCCAGGAGATAGATTATATCTTAATGTTTGTAGTGACTGGAGAATTTGGGCAAGTTTCAAAATTCTTTCTTCACAAGGAATACTATTTTACAAACTGAAAATTTCTATTAATTTATCTACTGACATTATAGCTCTGCCATAGAAAACCCTAGTTGCAGTATCCTGGAGAAATATACTTCCAGGCAGGGCACAGTAGTTCATGCCTGTAATCTCAGCATTTTGGGAAGCTAAGGCAGGCGGATTGCTTGAGCTCAAGAGTTTGGGACCAGCCTGGGCAACATGTCAAAACCCTGTCTGTACCAAAAAATACAAAAATTAGCCAGATGTAGTGGCACACTCCTGTTGTCCCAGCTACTTGGTGGGCTGAGGTGGGAGGATGGCTTGAGCCCAAGAGGTTGAGGCTACAGTGAGCCATGTTTGTGCCGCTGTACTCCAGTCTGAGTGACAGAGCAATACCCTGTCTCAAAAAAAAAAAAAGAAAGAAACATACTTCCAATGTTGTGGGTTGTTTGTTTTCTTTCATTTTGTGAGCAGTCCTGTCATTCTCACTGTTCATCCCATTATGCTTCTTCCCATGATAATCACAACCATTTTTAGATGTCTGCTCTGTTAAGGCATTAGTATTGCTTTACGTGTCATCGTCTGTAATCTTCCTGATAGTTCTGCCTATTAGGTATTATTGTTTCCAATTTATGGATGAGAATATTGAGGTTCAGAGAGGTTAAGTAACTTCAGAGTCACACAGATTATAAGTGCTTACTATGCCCTTTGGGTAAGAATTTCATTTAAATTATAATGTGATTAAAATGGAAAGACATATATATTAAAATATAATTAGAGTGTGCATGGGAGTAGTTTGGAGGGCTTGTTTTGGAGTGGAGAGAAGAGTATATTATGGGGAGAGGATTCTTAAAGGAGGAAAATATATGAGATGTCATTGTCACATGTAGTCTTATCATAAAACCCACTAGGCTGCAATAAATTGTTAAACATAGTCTTTCTAAGCCAAATTTAAATATTTCAGAATATGAGACTGTCTTTTTATTTCTGTAGTTTTTAAATATGCTATGGTATAATTGTTTCTAGTTTTTGGTAGTCTTTTGCTTTTTGCTACCTATCTACATCAAATGTACATTTTATCATATGTAGATAAGTGAAATTATGCAAATTTACATAATCAACATGTAGACATACTGGGTATATTTCCTATGTCTACCTAGTTGGTTAGAGACCCTCAGACCTTAAAAAGAATCTTTAGACTGAACAAGTAGGAAGGATAGGAGAAAATGATTGTTTCCGTTTTAGTTTTTTTTTTTTTGGAGACAAGAGTCTCACTCTATCACCCAGGCTGGCATGCAGTGCGTGCTCACTGCAGCCTTTATCTCCCCAGGCTGAAGCAGTTCTCCTGCCTCAGCTCCTGAGTAGCTGGGACTATAGGCATGTGCTACCACGCTGGGCAAAGTTTTTTTATTTTTCAATAGAGACAGGGTATCACAATGTTGCCCAGGCTGGTGTCAAACTCCTGAGGTCAAGCAGTCCTCCCACTGCCACCTCTCCAAGTGCTGGGATTAAAGGCATGAACCACCATGCCTGGCCATAATTCTGGTCTAATAACATGTTCTCCTCATTCCAAGTAGCACAGTTGCCTTGGACAGTAACTCCCAGGTCATGGCTAAGTCCTCTCCATTGTTAAAAGATATGTTAAATATTAATAAGTGTGAACATTGACTAGCTTTACAGTAATTCCTGACCCGATAACTTTAGGAAATAGGAGGTTACTGGGTTTTTTGACTGCTCTTTACATCTCTAGTTATAAAAGTTTGAGAAGTCAATTGAGGAGTGAGGCAGATGTTAAGGTTAGAGATAAGAGTTGACGTTTGTCTCTGATTCCTTGGCTAGCGACTTTGTTTAAAGGAAATTTATGAATGCACTGCTTACTTCAGTGGAAATATTTTGAAGTGTCGTCTTAGGAAGTATTGATGGTCCCTCAAGGACCAGGCATCAAGTGCATGTGACTGTAGTTCAAAAGGCTAATTTCCATTTTAAGGAAAGAAGATTTTGAGTCTTAATTTTAGTGTATTTTAGAAAGGCAAGTGAAAACATTTTGTTATGGTTTAGATATATTTTCTAGGAAAAATAACGTAATAAATTTGAGTATATTTGAAATATACAAAATGAAAGCAACTGAAGTGTTTTGTAATTATTACCCATATCTTCTCCTTTTTTTTTTTTTTTTTTTGAGACAGAATCTCACTCTGTCACCAGGCTGGAGTGCAGTGGCGTGATCTCAGCTCACTGCAACCTCCGCCTTCCGGGTTCAAATGGTTCTCCTGCCTCAGCCTCCCAAGTAGCTGGGATTACAGGCACCCGCCACCACGCCCAGCTAATTTTTGTATTTTAGGTAGAGATGGGGTTTCACCATATTGACCAGGATGGTCTTGATCTCTTGACCTCATGATCGGCCCACCTCAGCCTCCCAAAGTGCTGGGATTACAGGCATGAGCCACTGCACCCAGTCATTACCCACATCTTCTTGTTATTAAACGGCTCCATTTCTTGTAGTCAGAAACAGGAAAAAGACATGTACATCTGAGAGAGGGGCAAAAGAAAAAAAAATCAAATTAATCCATCCCCAAACAATCAATCAAAATTGACGGCCCCTTAACATACAATTTGTAGGGGACTATAGTTTTCATGTCTATAACATGGGCAGGAGGCTTTTGTATTTTTAACACATTTGTTGAAGAAGCATTTGTTGAATTAGAAAAGTACTAACTTGTAACTCAAGATGGTGTCAGGAAATTAATATTCTTTTTTCCTGGTACTGCCTTATCTCTAGGACTAAATGTTAGCACATGTCAAGATTTGTAAGAAATGTAATAAAATTAGTTATATGTCTGTATTTTAATACATTTGACTGCTTATGACTGTGCAAAGTAGTATTCAAACTAGAATGTTCCATCGTAGAATCTCTAGCAATCTTTTTGGCATTAAAAGATCCTTTTCTCACCCCCCTCCCCCGCAAAAGAATCCCTTAGCTCTTTTCAAAGTAGTTTTAAGTGATAGCAGATATACAGTGTGATAGAATGAGGACAGACTGCAGAAATTTGAATTATGAAAGGAATCTAATCATTTTAGCTCAGTTAACTTGGTTTTTATATGTTTTAAGCAGAAATTGGAATTTATATGAGGTGGTGTCAGAAAGCTCTTTGCATTTATAAATGCTCACTCCTGCAAGTTAAAACCCTGGTTCATAATTCCCACTTTGGGTCTTGGGAGCCACTTTTCAATCATTTCTCTCTGCTAATTTTGGTGTCACCCTCATTTCTTTTTAAACGATTCATTTTGAGCAAATTTGTAAATGGCCCTGATGTGTTCTACAATTTAGTCAATTACTGTTTCAGCCTGCAAGCCTCCTGGGGAACGGAACATACATGGCCTGAAGGTACGAATTTCAATAATTGTTTCAGTAAAGTTAGATGGATTTGTAATGCTGTGTTCCACTTATTGAAATGTCAAATAAAACTGCACTTTCTCAAGCTCTGACAAGCGATCCTTTTATTTATTTTTTTTAAATGGGAGGTGGAGGGGGATTCATCTGTAGTATTTGCTCAGTATGTGTATATATTTGCATATGCGGGGTTTGGTACTGTATTTTCAATTATTTGGAATTGTTTTGTTGGTCAGTATCTTCAGGATAATCCTAGATGCTGGTATCTACAAAGATTTTAGTAAGAATATAGACTTCATTTCAGTGATTAATTAAGCACATGAGCATATTGCCCATGGAATACCCTCCTTTTGACATATTTATGCTAGAAACATATATCTAGCACATAGCTTTTCATTCTGTCTATTTTGAATTCTGGATTTCTGTTTAGGGCTTCACATCTGAAAGAAAAGCTGGCTTTTGTATTAGGCTCAAATATTTAATAATTAATTATTTGAACCTCATTTTTTAGTGAATAAGAAACATTCTGCATACAGTGTTCTGCTTGGTTGCAGAGCTAGAAGGATGTAACTTGAGGTTCACTACTAACCCCTGGGTATATTCTTAATGTACTTTTTGAACATACTGTTTTTATATGTATTCTAGACAGTGAGTTGGATTTTCACGCTGTTTATCTCTCCTTTTTCATCACCGTTTAAACATTTAATGGAATAATGACAGGAATAGAATATTATGTAATGTATGGGTTATACGGTTTTGTAACCTATATACTGAATAGACTCCAACCGTGGGTCTGTCTAGCAACAAGCTAATTAACCTTCATAGTGAAATGAGAAATTTGTGGCAAATTATAGGTTAATTAGAACTGTGTCCTCAGAACACAAGACTGATCAAGATTCTTTCTTTACTTTTAGGTGAATACTCGGGCCGGACCCTCTCAACACAGCAGCCCAGCAGTCTCAGATTCACTTCCAAGCAATAGGTGAGAGCAGTTTAGTGAAGTGTGCCCTTGATGTGATTTATCTACAGAGTTGGGGTGAGGTGGAGAAGAAGCTAGAAAGAAATTTGACCAGTTAGATAACCTAGCTACATATTGACCAAAGAGAAAGGACCTCTTATGGAAAGATGAATGTTTAGATTTAGACTGGGTGCTCAGAGAAGGCTGCCTGGGGAGAGTGATGTTTCTGTTTTGATCTGAAGGATGAGAAGTACGTCAAGAAGTAGACAAGGGTGTTTCAGACAGAGGGAAGAGGGTAGGTGAAGGCCTTGAGGTGGAGAAGAAACTCGGCATGTTTGTGAATAGGCCAGTTTGACTGGAGCACAGGGAGGGGTGCTGGGTTGGGGAAGGGATTTGGAGAGAGGAGATGAGAGAGCAATAGGAGTGATAGGAGCTAAGGAGGTAGACAGGACTCATCATGCGGGGCCTCGTAGGCCCTGTCATGTTTGAATTTTCCTCTCAGTTGCACGGGCGAGCAGTTAGAGGGCTTTTAGTAGGACAGGGACGTGGCCAGCCCTATGTTTTTAAAAGATTCTCTGCCTGTGGTGTGGCAAATGAGCAGAAGCTCCCATCTAATCCCGCCCTCTTTTGATGTTTGACTCCCTACTCCTTGCCAAATGGTCTTCAAACCTCTTCCTGAACATCCCTGTTGGAGGAATGCACTTTATCAGCCAAGGCAGCTCCTTCCCTTTTTTATTCAGCTATATCTCAGAAGGCTTTTTTTGTGAACTGGGATTTGTCTTTCTGTAGCACCCACTCATAACATTTTAGTTAAGCCCTCAGAACGTGGTTGTTCCCTCTTCCAGGGGAACAGCTCTTCCAATGGTCTTCCCTCCAAACACAGTTCTAGATTTTCTGTCTCAGTAAATTCTCCCATATCCAGTCTATTGCTAACTCCAGATAACCTGTCAGTCCTCCTTCACTGCTTCCTAGACCTCCCTCAGTGCCACACCCTGTCAGTCCCCACACTTGTAGGTTCTACCTTCTGAGTAGCTCTGAGTCTTTCTACTCACCAGCATCCCTGCTGCTGTGTGGGTGGTTCTGGCTCTCCACATCGCTGCCACAGCCTCCTGAGAGTCTGCTCCCTCCGTTCTTGCCCCATTGAGCCCCTCCTCCACCCTGCAGCTGGAGCCACCTTGCCAGTGCACAGTCCTGAGCTGCAGTCATTCCCTACTTTAAAACTTCACTGCTCTTCATGCTTTCAAGATGAAGTGTAACCTCCACAGCAGGTGAGCAGTGGCCCTTCGCATATGGGTGCTCTGTGTACTCCAGCTTGTTGACCTGCCTCTCCACGGCATCCCACCTGACATTCCAGCTTTGCTGATGAACACATAGTGCCCTGAATGGACCACTTTCTTCTCTCTACTGGGCCTGCACATTTTCCCGTTTCTTTTCATCCCCACCTTGACCTTCAGTCTGGCTAACCTTGGTTATCTTTGAGGGCTAAATTATCTTCTTCTGAAAACTGTCCCTGATTACTACCCATCTCCCAGTGCACACCAGGGACCTCTGTAGGAATTCCTATGATATCCCCACGCTTCCTTGTATTGTAGCAGTGAGCACATTGTATTATAATCACCTCTGTCCTCCAGTAGATTCTATACTCCTTGAGGGCAGTGACTGTAGCATATTCATTGGCAAAGTTCCAATTCCCAGCATGATGCTTGCCATATAGGTTATAGTCAATCATGTTTGAATGAATGAATGAATGTATGTGTGAATATACGCGTATTTCTTTTACATCTTGCCTCTGGACTAAATTCTCCCATCTCTTTCATCTTTTCTGATATGACATTACTTCTAATCCCCTCATCCTTTTACTCTTCTTTGGATATCTCAGTGTCTCTCTTCAGGTGTCATACTCAAGTTACAGTCGTAACACATTTAAATTTTAAAATGTTTTTATTTTATTTTATTACTTTTTTAGAGATGGGGTCTCGCTCTGTTGTGCAGTTAGAGTGCAGTGGCGCAATCACAGCTTGCTGCAACCTTGACCTCCTGGGTTCAAGTGGTCCTTCCACCTCAGCCTCCCAAGTAGCTGGGACTATGGGCCTGCACCACAATGCCTGGCTAGGCATTTTTTTTTTTTTAATTTTTTAATTTCTTTTGTAGAGATGGGGTCTCACTGTGTTGCCTAGGCTAGTCTCAAACTCCTGGCTCAAGCAATTTTCTCACTATGACCTTCCAAAGTGTTGTAGTTACAGTCATGAGCCACCACAGCTGGCCTTAAAATGTTTTTAAGAGTGATTTTTGGATAGCTTAGGTCACCATGAACATGCGGATGAATGAAATATTGAGTAAAATGACTCACAAAGAAATTGCCAGGATACAATTTTTTCTTTTTTGTTTTTCTTTTTTTTTTTTTTTAACCAAAGTTGATAGCCAGATACTAGCATAATGAATGAAACAGTATTTTCCTCTATTGCTCTCAAAGCATGGGTTGTTTTTTCTTTTGCCTTAGGTGATTGACTGTTTATTAAACTGAGTTTACTAATCCACTTGGTGTTCCTAGGCCATAATTACTGAATTCAAGTCCTGCTGCCAAGGCAAGGCCTTTCCTAAACTACTTAGCTTTCTCCTTCTGTAAATTAGGATGATTAAACTTTCCATCTATCTACCACTGGTGTTAGAAAGATTGATGAAGCTGTATTAGGAATCACGTTTTATTTCTTGGATGAAAGGCATTTTATAAATGCAATGAATCAAAATGTTATTAATTCAAGTTTATAACGTAATGCAATATCTATGTAGAAACCTTGCCTGGACTTTGTTTGGTTATTTGTGTCTTTACAATAATTGGAACTATCAAATTGGGAGTCATTTGTGGGAAAACTAGAATCTGAATGTTTCCCAGAAAAAAATATGTGTGTGTTTGTGTGTGTATAGGAGATAGACAGACTTTGAGCAAGGTATGTACCTTAGAGGTCTGTATTTTAGTATCCTTTATAAATTAGGGATAATAACTATACCTAGAGTATAGTTATTATAAGGATTAAATTAGGATAATAAGCATTTAGCACAGTGCCTAGCACATGATCATCACTTGATAAATAGCAGCTATTATTATGTTAACTGGACTGATTTTAGGCAGCTGTGTATTTTTTCCATATATGTTTCAGCTTTCATCCTATTCTACAAAATTGTTAATTGCCACTTTAGTGCATGGAGTCTTAGACGTCGTAGGACATTAAAGTCAAGAACCCTTGGATGAGGACATACTTTATAAAATCTGGGAAAATAGGGACTTAGGCTCCATAGTTTACATTTGACCATAGCAAAAGTTTAAGATATATGTAGAAAGAAGAGTAATTATAACTTGAAATGGTAAAGTGTGATCAAACTTGAAGTCTGAGATTCTCTCAAACGTAACCTATTAAAGGTACCAAATGGAATATGTGTATTTCATGTTAGGTCTTGAGTCCTTTCTCTTTTTTTCTTTTTCTTTTCTTCCTTCCTTTCTCCTTCCTTCCTCCCTCCCTCTCTCTCTCTTTCTTTTTCCCTCTCTTTCTCTTTCTCACTCTCTCTCTCTCCCCTTCCTTCCTTCCTTCCTTCCTTCCTTCCTTCCTTCCTTCCTTCCTTCCTTCTTTCCTTCCTTCCTTCCTTCCTTCCTTCCTTCCTTCCTTCCTTCCTTCTTTCCTTCCTTCCTTCCTTCCTTCCTTTCTTCCTTCCTTCCTTCCTTCCTTCTTTCCTCCTTTCCTTCCTTCCTTCCTTCCTTCCTTCCTTCCTTCCTTCCTTCCTTCCTTCCTTCCTTCCTTCCTTCCTTCTTTCTGAGACAGGGTCTCATTGCTGTCACCCCCCATTCTGGAGTGCAGTGGCACAATTACGGGTCACCACAGCCTCAACCTCCTGGCCTCAAGTGACCTGAGTAGCTAGGATTACAGGCAGGTGCCACCATGCCTGGCTAAGTTTTTAATTTTTTTTAGAGATGGGGCCTTACTATGTTGCCCAGGCTTGTTCTTAAACTCCTGGGCTCAAGCGATCCTCTTTCCTGGGCCTCCTAAAGTGCTGGGATTACAGGCTTGAGACACTGTGCTTGGCCCCTTTTGCTTTCTGATATATTTATGATCTTAATATCTTACTGCATTACTACTACTGCCACCACTGTATAATAATAACCAGAGCAGTGACCACCATTTATGGAACCCTTAGCATATGTCAAGTCATTTACAGGCATGAGCCACTGTGCCTGGCCTCTTAACAGGCTTTAAATCTCAAATAGAATATTGTTGGGAAAAGGTGCTATTTTATATGCTACTCTACTAGTCAGGTAGATATTCACAGGTATAACTCATTATAAAGCTAGAAGTCTTCAGAGCTCCCCTTGACTACCATTCTTTATTCAAGAAGGACTTTCATGCCGGGGTAGTGGCTCTTGCCTGTAATCCCAGCATTTTGGGAGGCCGAGGCAGGTAGACCACCTGAGGTTGGGAGTTCGAGACCAGCCTGCCCAACATGGAGAAACCCCTGTCTCTACTAAAAATACAGGCGTGGTGGCGCATGCCTGTAATCCCAGCTACTCGGGAGGCTGAGGCAGGAGAATCACTTGAACCAGGGAGGTGGAGGTTGTGATGAGCCGAGATCGTGCCATTGTACTTTGCACTCCAGTCTGGGCAACAAGAGTGAAACTCTATCAAAAAAAAAAAAGGACTTTCACTAAATTTATCCATATGAGTGTTAACATAGTCATACATGTTCAGAAAACGCTTTAATATTTCCTAAATAACTCTGGAAGCTGAGTCTTGTACCCATAGGAAAGGAAAAAAAAGCCAGCTAAAATTTATTAATTTTGTTTGTAAAAACACACCTACTATGGACAAGACACAGCACTAGATTTTTTGTAATATTTAATTTTCCTGGTTACCCTGTGAAATTGATATTTTCCCCATTTTACAGAAAGAGGAAATTGAGGTTCAGCGAGGATAAGTAACTTGTCCCAGATCACACAGCTAGTGAGTACCAGGATTTATTTGTACTACATATTTGCTTCCCAGGAAACTCAATTATAACTTTTAACTGTGTGAGAGACCAGGACTTAAATGATCTGTTTTTTCTTTTAAAGTTCCATAATCTTTATTTGCTGTGAATATTAGTGCTTAGCAGCTGACATTGTCCACATGAAATTGCCTCTGAAAGGCTATCTAAAGGCAGTAGAACTAATGACCATAAAAAAGTCACTGAAGTAGTTCGTAAAATATTGTAGCTTTATCTTGACTGTAGGCTTCTTTATTGCTTTAGATTACTAATAGAGTTTTAGTGTCTTTATTTGATACCTTTTGCATTTGGCCAGTTACTTTTGAAAAAAAAAAATTATATCGGGAGAAGGATGTGAGGAGTGTGCTCAATCCCTATACCTAAAAGCAAAGGTATATTTCAGTCTGGAATTTTCAGTGGTGTTCAGAGGTGTTGATGATCTTGCCACTAAAAAGTATCTTTCCTTTTCAGCTTAAAGAAGTCTTCTGCTGAACTGAAAAAAATATTAGCCAATGGCCAGGTAGGTATTATTATATATTAAGATTTGCACATAGTAATAACAAATTACTGTCCATTTTTTGTATCCATAAGCTTATTAAACAGATAAAGAGTCTGTGAGTTTCCTGTCATAAATGAATAACATGGCTTAATTTGATTGGCAGAACAATTTGCAGCCCGTTTTTCAAACTGTGCTAATGGGTTTCACTCCCAGCAGATTGAAGTACCATGCACACACCCTGCTGCCATCTCAGTTTTTAAAAAGTTAATCAGTTCTGAACAAGTGTGTCAACTCAGGGGCTGTTGAAATGGCCCTGCATTCTGAGGTAACTGTTTCTTTCATTATCTTTGGGGAGAAAAGGAAAAACCATTACTTTTTCACCTTAGCTCCTTCTTTTGTCCTGAAACTAACACTGGCTTTTTAGGGAAGCAGAGTGACAGCAGACCTTTGGCGTAGAAAATTCCTGGCCTTCAAGAGACCTTGGTTTGCCTCGTAGACTGGCCATCTTATGCTGAATGACCTAACCCAGCCAGTGAGGGGCAAACGAGCCTTCAGGCCAGTTATTTCTTACTAATTTTGATTCAAGTAAATGGACACATCTGAAATAGTATAGTGCTTTTAAACATACACTGGTAAATTAAGCTACCTACAGGGTCCTCGATTCTTCAATAGCAACATAAATGCGTTTTAATGTTTGTTATAGTGGAAGCCCTTTGATAGCCTTGGAGGCAGGCGCCTGTCCATTGCAAGCCTGCCTATTAGGCTCTATTGACTGAGACATCTGTGTCACTGCAAATAAAAGACTCTTATTGATTTTCTTAACTGCTGTTCACTTCCCGTCCATGTTTCGAAGGCTGAAATCTTAATTATCTCAGATGCTTATTCAGTGCCTTCACACGCTGACCTCTCCAAGCCTCATTGGCATTTCATGAATCAAGTACTTGTAGTGGAGCATGTCAAGAAGACAAAGCCAGGTCCTCATGCCTGTCCTTTAATATCACCTGTAACATTGTGGCCTAATACATGTGCATGCCTTAAAACAGTGCTGTATGGTAGTGCTTCTGGGGGCCTTGCTTATTTAGCACACAATTCCTTGAATACAGTTAGAAGAAATTAAGTTGATCTGCTTCTGACATCTGATTGCCATCCAGAGTATGTGAATTCCAGTCCTTAAATATCCTGTATACAGCTAAGGAGAATCTAGTGGTGTATGTATAATCTTTGCACTCTCAACATTTTAGATAGTATTTATCGAATACCTTTAACTTTTAGCAGCCAAAGGTTTGTTTAGATTGAGGTCCACATCTGTATCACCTCAGTGCCTTATATTTTGTTAGAACCAGTATATATAAACAAAATCTGACTAAAAGGAAAGATATTGAGCCTAGGATATTTGTGTATCTTCAACATGCTTGCATTCTAGTTACTAATTGTAGTTTATGTATGAGTCACTGTGTTCCTTAGCTGGAAAATATATTTCAAAATTGACATAAATTAAGAAGCTTTAACTACATTTATTCAGCCCAGGCAATGGAAAATAACCTGTCATAGACTCTTCTTCCAAAAATGAAAAACAGTTTTTTCCACTGCAAAAAAATAATGTTTTGACAGTAAACCTAGTACCATAGATATCTTAGTGGCTTCAGTTATGAGGTTCTCTATGGTGGGAGGTTGTCATGGCAAGGATTTTTGACACTTAAAGATTGTTTATTGCTTTCCCTTGGGAATGTGATAACCTCATATTAAACAATACAGCTTTTTTTTTTTTTTCTTTATAAGGATTAGCCTTTCTTACATTTACTTGCCCTCAAAAAATTCCCTCAAAAACCAAAAAAACCCACCTTTGGAAGCTTTCGAAATGTCTCCTTCTACTAATTCCTTAATTCCTTGGTGCTATAGGGTAACTAAACAGTGAGTGAAATTGCATTGCAGTGAGGTACTGTGCACAGTTGTAGGCATCAATAAATTTCTGGGCTGAACACTGACACCACTTGATATGGAAGATGTAAGTCACATTTAATGATACTTTAACACTTGAGCATAGTTTTTTATTTTAGTGGTTTATGCTCTCAAGCATTAATAATGATTTGCCTTTCCACTAGCCTCCACTTAGATTTAATAAGGAATTCATATTAATCATTAAAAGAAAGGGACATGATTCTTCAAGATAATCAAATATTGACAAGTTAGAAATAGCTTTCTGCCTGGGTTCATTGATATAGGTTATGTGATATAAATATTTATTTCTTTTCTGTCACTCAGAGTAAATGCCACCAATTGATTCAGCATTGATATAGTGTCAACAGTTCATAAGAAACATTTGACTGGCCTGTGTTTTCCGATTAGTCTCTGCTCTATAAAGTGGGATTTACTAAATCTCTCCAATTGTCTGCTCATAGAGTGTGACTGCTTCTGAAACCATTATTGCTTCGATTTGTGAAGCAAAGGTCTAGTGATGGGACTAGTTTCTGTCAGACCTTTACATATAAAATAAGGATTAATTGAGCATTTTTATTTTAATGATTTATAAGCGATAGGTACTGATTCTTCTTAACACAGACAGACAATAAACAAAGAATATTTTCTGTGCTGATCCATAATTGAATTCCATTTCATTTTTTCCATTAATTTCATTAATATATTAAATCAAGCACTTTAAAAAAAGTTTAACATTTAGTCTTTGAGATGGAGACATTGTTTTCCTGTTATTACTTTATGTTGGAGTAATTCCATTTTTCCAGCTTAAAAAAATAAATCAGAAGGTATTTTTGGCATGTTTTATTGAGAGCTATAAATCAGTCTCACTGATGTGTTTTCTGGATGTGTTTTTCCTACTTCAGTTCTAGTGTGGCATCATCTGTTTAACATTGGCCCTTGATTTGAAACTGATTAGAAATAGCCCAGAGGGTCAATTTGAAGAATTTAAAAAGTGCACAGTTACTCCAAAGATATGTGACTTTGGCCTTTGCATCTCTAAAGTTATTTTTTCTTTCTCTGTTTTTTAGAAAGAGTTTATAGGAGAGGGTGGCAGTATTTTCCTATTCCTGATAAATCAAGTATAAATCTACTCAAATCAGATCTAAAACTAATTCTGGTCCAGCTGCATCTTTTGGCTGTTAT
Organism: Macaca mulatta; assembly: GCF_049350105.2. Taxonomy (NCBI): domain Eukaryota; kingdom Metazoa; phylum Chordata; class Mammalia; order Primates; family Cercopithecidae; genus Macaca; species Macaca mulatta. The sequence goes on from NC_133412.1 coordinate 45,137,082, forward strand.
TTCGATAACTTCAAAAAGCCTTTAGAAAAACTTTCTGTACTTGGCTGGGCGCGGTGGCTCATGCCTATAATCCCAGCACTTTAGAAGGCCCACTTGAGGCCAGGAGTTTGAGACCAGCCTGGCCAACACGGTGAAACCCCTTCTCTACTAAAAATACAAAAAATTAACTGGGTACGGCGGCCCATGCCCAGGTGGTGGAGGTTGCAGTGAGCCAAGACTGTGCCACTGCACTCCAGCCTGGGCGACAGAGCAAGACTCTGTCTCAAAAAAAACCCAACAACAACAGGAAAACCTTTTTGTATTTAGAAAAAAAGGAAGGGGGAATAGGTATCTACTGTAAAATTAGGTTTAAAAACTGTATCATTACTAGTATATATAACTCTTAGATTCTTACAGTTCATCTTGGATTGTAGAGGAAGACTGAAACATAAATGAGACTGTGTATGTAAGCCCAAACTACACAACCCTCCTTTACCCACACAAACCCAACCTGACTCTGCCCATGGGTTGTTGCTGTCTCTGTTTCTTTTATGGCCCCTGCCTCTCTTTCAGCAGGAACAGAGCTCAGTGCCAGTCATTTCTCTAAGGTCATTTGCTATCTTGGCAGTTGACATGTAATTGTAACTCCTGTGGCTTTTTCTTCCTCCTCCCTCACATTTATTATTCTGCCTTTTATTTGCTTTTTTAGTTAAAACAAGGAACCTGGACTGTATTTAAAAACTACTTGGTATTGTTATTGAATAAAAAGCTGTCCTTCACCTGTTTTCAATTTAAAGAGCTGTGTGATTTTAAAAACGTTTTTCTTCTTAAAAACTAACATCATAGCTAATGAAATTGCTTTTAACTTGTGAGTGTCTTTCCGTTGATTGTTTACCTTCCTGTGGGCCAGTAGCCATTGATAGGAATGTCCCGCCATACTTAACACCTGAGACAAACTGCTGAGCTATGATGTTGTACTGGAGTATACTGAAAGACTGAGTTTTTGACTAGTTATGTAACCTAAGTAAAGTGGGCTAACTGGTCTTAGAATGCTGTAAAATTCTGTGATTTTTTTAAATGATACTTGATCCCAACTATAATATTTAAATACAATATTCTGTAAGCTTCTAAATATCACTTTCTTATGTAATGAACACTCTTCCTATGCTTCATTTTGAAAAGTTGAATTAATATCCTTATCTAAATGAAAAAGGCAAAAATGCTACTAGTTGATTGTAGATCCCTTTAGTGATTTTTTCATAGTTAAGATCAATTAAATTAGCCTAATTGGTCAGAGATATGAAGTTCTAAAAATATTTTTTGTAATCAATTCTTGGGCTCTGCTTTGTTTTTCCCATCCCCTCCCAATTTCTTTTTTTACATGAGGAGTATTTGTACAGCATATAAAAATTAGAAAATTCAAATAAGCAAAAAGAAAAAGAATCTGGTATTTTTAAATATTAAAAAATGACCAGGCTGGACACAGTTGCTCATGCCTGTGATCCCAGCACTTTTGGGAGGCTGAGGCAGGCTGATCACCTGAGGTCAGGAGTTCGAGACCAGGTTGGACAACATGGTGAAACCCCATCTCTACTAAAAATACAAAAATTAGCTGGGCATGGTGGCACGTGCATGTAATCCCAGCCGTTCAGGAGGCTAAGGCAGGAGAATCACTTGAACTTGGGATGTAGAGTTTGCAGTGAGCTGAGATCACACCTTTATACTCCAGCCTGGGTGACAGAGTGAGACTTCATCTCCAAAAAAAAAAAAAAAAAAAAAAAAACCAACTAAAAAACTATCAATCAGTTCACAGGCCAAAGGTTTACATAACTTTAAAACATTGTAGAAACACATTATAGGAACACGTTGCTCACTTTTTATGGATACTAAGTGACATGGTTCTAGAAATTGCTCTTCAAAACCATTTTTATCTTTATGAGACTCTTGCAATCCTCCTGGTTATATGAAGGATTCCATATTTGTCTTGATTTTTTCCATTCTTGAATTTGCTTAGACAGTGATTAATGCACATGCACATACACTTGCAACAAACATTCTCCCTCTCCCCTTCTCCTCCCTGCACTCCTTCCCCACCTGTGCCCTGACAGTGTTGGATGCTTACCACTCCTTGTTAGGTTGGAGTGCTGGGAATGTGGATTGGGTAGCTTCTTCCCTTCTCTTTTCCCTGTAGTGGATATTAGTGGTAAAAAGTCTAAGAAGTCAGAATTACACCGTTTGAACATGCTCAGAGACATGCCATACCTACCCCTTTGCCTATGAAGTGGTGGAGGGTATATGATTGCAGACTGTGGCCCCTCCAGGGCATAGACCCTATCTATTACGTAGCAACTTCCTGCTTACCCTTAAACCTTAGTGCCACAAATTCAGAATTTGTGTACTTGAGTGAGTGAAATGTCTCTTCTAGAAATTTATGTCAAGCCTTGATGAGAGTGTAGCTTATTAGTTAATAGTACAAATCAGGTTGTTACAGACATGTTTAGATTACCTAGAGAAATGTTCTAAGGGAATTAGCCCAGTGGCCTATTTGTGCCCACCAATGGATACTGCTATTTACATATCCTTCATTTATCAAAGTAAACCAAACAGTAGTTCTGCTAGTTTAGCATCTCGTCACTTTATGTGTTACTTTTCTTCATGCTGCTTTAAAATTTATCATTCCGTCCAGAATAATGAGATTTTATTTTGTTTATGCCACACCTTTTATACAGCTTCAAATGTTTTTTTTCTGTATTAGTAATATAGAGGTAGTGATGAACAGAATTTCCCTCAAATAGGAAAATAGTTGCCAATTGTTCTGGCATGTTTTTCATTACTTCACAGACCCTGAATATAATAATTAGCTGATTGTAAAGGGCATCAATCTGGTTGTACTACAATTAAATTGGGTGCTGAATTGGCCTTTGCACATTAATCTGTCAGTATTCTTTTAGGGATTGGTAAAATGGCTCGGAAAGGAAGCTGTTTCTGTTACCTGCATTGTACTCCTAATTATCACAGCTCTCTGAAGCTTCAACTTCAGAAATGTGTAGAAGGAAAATATTTCCCTTGGTGAATGAACCCTTGCTTTATTCAATTGGTAGAAGTTTAGAGTAGAGCAAAATATTTAAAGCTTTACTATACTGGTCTGAGAGCAAACTGTTTTTTTTCCAAGTGATATTGAATTAAAAACTCCATCCATTTTCTGCCCATGCAAGGCAGTGCAATTCCCTGGAAATTGATTTTTTTTTTCAGGGCTTACAGTGGCTTTCCCCAAGCTTTAGCTATATGGAAAAGAACACCTTTATTAAATCCACTTAGTGAATAAAGTTGGCAGTTAATTTTTAAGCATCTGGACCAGTGTGTAGAAAATTACTGAATGCATCAAAGTCCGACTAGTCTTAAAGTCATTTGATAAATAATTATATAGGGAGCTCTCTAAACTCTAAAACATTATTTTGTGGGCACTAACATAATTTACCTACTATTCATGATACAAATGAGAGTAGTTATTTGTGGTATAATGGGTTTTATAGAACCTTGAAAAACATGCAAACTTTTATATATTAAGTTATGAAAATGACTTTAATAAAAATTACATGCCTATGTATTTTTCCTTTATAATATCCGACTATATGTGCATCTTAAGTGCATTGATTTGGTACTTTGCCATCTTCATAATATGATTTCTGCCTAATTATTGCTGTATACTAGTTTGTTACTTGCAAAGAAAAGCGATATGTACTCTAGGAAAATCATAAACATTATTTAGTTTGTTAAATGTTAATTATGGGGGTCATCTGAGGAGTTTTCTAGGGCTGATTTATTTACAGATCATGCGTTAGATTACTGAGAGAGAGTGTGTGTGTGTGTGTGTGTGTGTGTGTGTGTGTGTGTGTGTGTTGTCTTCCTAAGTTTGACTTTGGTTATGTGCAGTGCTCTTTGGCATTGGTTATATGCAGTACTGGAGACTGTTTTCTTATCAGTATCTCTGACCTGACCCTTTTGAGCTATGTTATATCATTCCATTTTGACACCTTTTATCAAACTTTAATGAAATGACCCAGGCAAACAAATTGTCATTAAACTTTCCATCACTTTGTCCCTTGGTATCGTCTTTTATAAATTGGACAGCAAATGTTGTATTGATCTTCTCGTTCTTGCAGCTGAACTTGAAATGACCCAGACTGCTTGTTGTTTATGGCCCAGAGTTGCTTTTCCTTGACATTTCCATCCACAGCATGACACCCTTTTTGTTTTTCTTTCTTTCTTGTGGAGATGAATGAACAAGACATACGGTATCGGGACACTCTTGGTCATGGCAACGGAGGCACAGTCTACAAGTGAGTAGTCAATTTTGTTTAAACTTTCTATCGGCTTTTCGAAATACTGAGTATCCAAGTTCTCTGTGGCAAAGATTTTTAAATGACCACTAACACTTAGATTTTATTTCCATATTTGACTCCAAAATTCTGCAAGACATCTATTTTCTCAAGAATTGCCTGGAAAGTGCATTTATATTGCCTTTTTAATATTTCCGAGTCTGCAACTCTCCTGGGTGTGTACTTAATAGTCCACCATTAGTAAGTGTACCTTTAACTGGCCTGAAGTTTAATGCATTTTTTTTCCTTTGCTTTTTAACACTATTATTATTATTTTTTAACTTGCTAGCATCCTACACTAGTCCCCTGCCTGTTTACAGTTATGCCCAGTGGAAGCCAGACCTTATAAATACCATTGCTTTGCCCTGTGTCAACACTATAAGTTATTAAAAAGCCTTCTTCCTGTTGTATTTTCTTCTCTCCTCACCCTATTCCCCTGAGAGAATTTCTACACATTGATGAATATGTTAAGTTATAAAGTTCTCCCAAATTCCAGTTGCAGTGATCTTACCCCAAAGGAATGTTCATTTTCATATTAAAAAATGCTAGCCATAAAAAATAGTTCTCCGACAGGGAAGTCTTCTCATGCAGTAGTACAAAGTTTAAACTACATAATGTAATATCTGGTACTTAATAGTCTGCAATGGTGTATGAAAAATATTCCACTAGGAATTAAAAAATCCATACTCTGTAAGAAGGCCCTGAGGGAATAATAAAACTTTCCTCCAGAGAGCGGTTTTCCATGTATACACTAATCCTACATCACATTATGGTTGTGATATTAGGTCACAACCACAGATACTTTAACATTGGTATTAATATGTATTTCCAGAGTTGTAAAATAATTAACTTATTTTCTAATCGATTACCCATATTCTTAGAATTTTAAGTTCTGACTAACCACATGAATACAGATAAAAATTGCCCTATTCTATGACCGTGAAGGTTCACATCCTAAAATTCCAGAACATCCCCTACTCATTGATGCAGCCTTGGTGTGGAATTTGATTTCTCAGGCTTAGAAGCTCTTTTGAAGTCATCTGATTCAGCCACCCATTCAGGGCTTCAGTGCCCTTTGCAGATACAGCCAAGATGTGAGTCCTTTCTCCTGAATATAGTCCTTTAAGAGCTTATGTTCACATGTTTGGATTGTTTTTTCCTGCAGATGACTGAGTATTGTGAACAGTTGGTCTGAAAGTGAAGTCCTTCCACTATGATAATTCAGAGAAGTAAATAAGAACATGTTTCTTACATGTTCCTTGGTCCTTGGGCCTGGCCCTTAAAATTGGGGTCCAATGTGTCTAATGATTTTTGCGGCTACTATTCTGCTTCCCTGGATCATACTAATGTTCTTCCCACACAACCTCCAGTATAAATGGCATCTTTTCATCTTAGTCTTCTCTTCCTTACTATCTGATTTAGATTTTTACTGTGTTCTGAAGGTTCTTGAGTTCAGGTGCCCATAGAAAGGAAAGAGGAAGAAGGAACATGTACAATCTGATTTGCTTCTATTGAGTTCACTTTTCAAAGCTTGAACCTTTCTTCTTAATGCCTTTAGGCTGATAGCCAAATATAATAAAATAAGAAAGATTCTGGCAACTCTTTGTATTCCTTTTATTGGCTTCAAATTGAATTCAAAAATGTTTCCTTAGACTCCTAACCTACCTATCTGTGTTATTTCAGCAAACCTTTAGTTTTATATTAATTGAAGGTCTATTGTGAACTTATTGTCCTAGCTTATTTCTAGAAGGGAAGAAGCATAAGACCATGAAACTCCAGCAGAATTTTTACGAGACATAATATTCTAGATGTTGACATTTTAATCCTTTATTTTAAAACATAGGTTTGTTTGTTTATTTGTTTGTTTGTTTTGAGATGAAGTCTCGCTCTGTTGCCCAGGCTGGAGTGCAGTGGCACGATCTCAGCTCACTGCAACCTCTGCCTCCTGGGATTCTCCTGCCTCAGCCTCCCAAGCAGCTGGGACTACAGGCGCACACCACCACGCCCAGCTAATTTTTGTATTTTTAGTAGAGATGGTGTTTCACCATATTGGCCAGACTGGTCTCGAGCTCTCGACCTCGTGATTCACCCGCCTTGGCCTTCCAAAGTGCTGGGATTACAGGCATGAGCCACCAAACCTGGCCAGGTTTATTTTTTAAAACGGGGAGTGTACAGAGAAGTGGAAAAAACATGCCCATCCACCAAGGGAAAATCACAGCATGAAATTATGTTAATTTTGTTTTTAAAATTGTTATTTTAAATTGTGGTGAAATACACATAACACAAGTTACCATTTTAACCATATTTAAGTGTATAGTTCGGTGGCATTAAGTACATTCACACTGTTGTGTAACTGTCAACACCATTCATCCACAGAACTCTTCATCTTGCGTAATTGAAACTCTGCACCCATTAAACAGTAACTCCCCCTTCACTCTGTTAACGTTGTTTTTAGCTAAGAAGCATGGCTGGAACTTCTTTCATTAGGGCTACTATGTCAAAGGGACCATTCTTCTATATGTCCTTGCCACAAGTTTTTTGATTTGCTAAAATGCTGTGTGTGATGTTAGGAACTTATCCTAAGAGCTCATTTAGCTACCATTGCTAATGCTCACTGTAAGTGTTGTAAGATGTAATGTTTTTGACATGATTGCATATGGGTGGTGAATGACAATATCCTGATAATTTTAGTGCGTATTTACCTTATTGCCTGTGTGATTCTTAAGAGGGGAGGTGAAGGTACCAAATTGCATAACCACTTGTCATTGATCGTTGGGTATCATTTTTGCTCGGGCTTCAGCTTGTATTATTGTTCTTATATCCCTGGCTTTTAGTACAGCACAAAGAAATGATATAATCATTGAAAAATGAGGATCCACTTTACTAAAGTCTCTATAAAACTAAGTGTTTGATGTGTTATGATTGAGTTTCTTCTATACTAAGTTCACCTTAATGGTGTCGGTGATAAAAAAAAATGTGGTTTTTCAAACAGCGTGATTACATTATAGGCTATGCTACATAAACTAGATGAAGAAAATATTGGAAAATACACTCATTGGTAACAAAACTGCCTAATGGGCTTATTCCATTTTTTTCTTTAAAGTGTAATAAAGCTAATAAGTGCAAAGCAAAAGTTTAATAATGCAGTCTTATTCACTTCACCTGATAGAAGGTTGGGAATTTTAAGGGATATTGTAATCATGTGTAATTACAGTGTATATGATTTAACAGTTGATACATTTTCCTCCTTTAGGTGTAGATGGGCTTCACAGTTGTACAATATGAAATTCTGGCCCCAGACATTTAAACCAAATGGTAATGTGAATTCTGTGTGCTGTCTCCTGATGAGCTGTGCTCTATATTGTGAGAGTGACTTAGGCAGTTAATTTTAAGTTGGTATTTCTTGGATTACTAATTTGGGCTACATGGAACATAAAGGAAATACCTTAAAGTATGGCTCAAGCCTAGGAAGAAGAAAAGTTTAGGAAAAGGTAAGGAATGTATTTTCCTTGTTGCCCCATTTCCTAAAGTGCTACAGGTTGCTCCAAAAAAAATAAATTCAGGAAAGACATATGTTCTATTTCCCTCTGAGAGATTCACAATGAATTTAAAAAATGTTGAGAAAGTAGAGAATGGTATGTGTTGTGATTAAGTGTGAGGGCTCTTAGTCTGAATCCTGCCTCTCTCACTAATTAGCTACGTAACCTTTGGCAAGTTATATAATGTCTTATGCCTCAGTTTTCCCATCTGTAAGATGGGGATAATAATAGTATCTAGGTTGGGCGGGGCACGGTGGCTCACACCTGTAATCCCAGCACTTTGGGAGGCCAAGGTAGGCAGATCACGAGGTCAAGAGATTGAGACCATCCTGGCCAACATAGTGAAACCCCGACTCTATTAAAAATATAAAAATTAGCTGGGCGTGGTGGTAGGTGCCTGTAGTCCCAGCTACTCAGGAGGTTTGGGCAGGAGAATTGCTTGAACCCGCCAGGTGGAGGTTGCAGTGAGCCGAGATTGTGCCACTGCACTCCAGCCTGGCGACAGAGTGAGACTCCGTCTCAAAAAAAAAAAAAAAAAAAGAAAAAGAAAAAAGAAAAAAAAATAATAGTACCTAGGTTGTTGTGAGGTTAAATGAGATGATCCGTAAAAGGCTTAGCACTATGACTGACACTTATTAAGTGTTAACTACTGGTAATGGTAGTGCTAATAATAGAAACATTGTTTACATTCTGTACTTCCTACCCTGACTTGGCCATGGGACTCTTTATTATTTTTATTTTTATTTATTTATTTTTTGAGACAGAGTCTTGCTCTGTTGCCAGGCTGGAGTGCAGTGGCAACATCTTGGCTTACTGCAACCTCCGCCTCCCGGGTTCAAGTGATTCTCCTGCCTCAGCCTCCTGAGTGGCTGGGACTCAGGCATGTACCGCCATGCCTGGCTAATTTTTTGTATTTTAGTAAGGATGGGGTTTCACCATGTTAGCCAGGATGGTCTTAATTTCTGACATCATGATCCACCTGCCTCGGCCTCCCAAAGTGCTGGAATTATAGGCGTGAATCACCGCCCCCAGCCAGCCATGGGACTCTTTTTGAGGAACATCTATAAACATCTCACAGAATTATAGTTGTGTTGAACTAACTTTGAGAAATTCTGCCTTTACGTTATACACATTATACTTCTATATTTTCTTCTATTCTGTAGTTGCTTGATGAATAATGATATCTTACATATTATCTTAAATATAATGATTTTTTAAGTTTCAAAGTATTTTTTAATCCTAATTTATTTTCGGATTGCTATAGGACAGCTGGTATAATGTTAAGCCCATGTTACCACTGAAAAAACTAGGGCTTATCATGTGGCCATTCAGCAGCAAAGCCAGATCTCTATACAGCATTTCTTTTCTTTTTGCTTGGTGTTCTTCCCCCAGGCGGTGTTGTCTCAAGGTCAAGCCGAGTCCATTTTGTTTTCTTGTGTTTTCTCATGTACCCAGCACAGTTTTAAGGATAAAATAGATCCTTTGTACGTCTTGGCTGAAATGAGAATGAGGCAAGTAGAGGTTTTAGTGGGCTCTTTAATTGGATCTTCCTCATATCTAGCTACTTTGAGAGGCTGTACAATTGCCGTAGAACATTCACCTAGAAGAATAAGAATACCCAAACTAAGGAGATTGATATTCAAATGACTAACTTTCTTTAAAATGTTAAAACTTTCAGTGCTTAGTATCTGTTGACTCACTAGTCACTGTCTCTTTGTCTTGGATAATATGTCACATGGAAATGAAAGAAATTAACAGCCATAGTGACTTTGGAAACATTGATTCCAAAGCCAGTCTCTAAGACTCTGCTTCCTTGGTATATCATTTGATGGAGTCACTCAAACTTTGGGTCAGAAATGAAGTAATATTTAACTTTGAGGATTAAATCATGGTAAGTCAGTTAGCCAGCAATCACTGAAGGATTTATTTTATTTTTTCCTTAATGCCAGTTATTCAAGCCAAGACTCATATTTTCAGCTTCGGGGCCAGATAATCTAGTCTCAAGATGTTTGAAAACTGAATTTTCTACCTCCAACTCCTTCCCACAGGATAGAGTAAGAGTCTGATCTGGAATTTTCTCAGTGATACAATGGGTAGGATAGATACTGCCTTCATGGTGTTTTGAAGGTTGAATGTATACCATTACTTAGGAATTAATTTGAACCTATCTAGAGACAATAAGAGGAGGGAAGGATTTGTAATTCTCAAAGATGTTGGTCTGTCCTCCTTTCTGTTGCCTTATCTAAAGAGAGATATTTGCTGGGCAGTGGGCTGGGGATGGTCCTTGGAGGTGGTAACTGCGATCCTGTGGCCTATTAGGTTGTGTTTTTTGCACTTGTGATTTGACTGTAGAGGCCAACTAAAATGTTAAATTAGTGTTTGGGAGCTCGAATCATATTAACTCATTATAGTAATATGATTTATTTAATGAAAATTAGAAGGACTGATGGTCATTTATATAAAATGAGAAAATACATAATTGTCTAGTTAAATGCTGTTTAGTAAACAGAATATTTCAAAACATGGAATTCCTTACAGGAAACAGAATGAAAAGAGTCCTTGATGGTGAAAATATTGGGAACCACATAGTACCCAGAAAACTTTGACTTTCCTCTTTGACCAGCCAACCTGAAGGTGTGAAACTTAAAGAGGGAGCAAGAGGTCTGGACCCCAGCTTCGCTTGTGGCTGTGCCAGTGGCCCTAGTCTTTTATATATTTTTCCATGATGTGTATCTTGTAAATTAAGAGTAGTTTTTAAAGGGTTTTAAAATTGACCTGAGAGCTAGAATGATGGTTTGATTTATTTGGACTTTAAATTTCTTTTTTTTTTTTTTTTTTTTTGAGGCGGAGTCTCGCTCTGTCGCCCAGGCTGGAGTGCAGTGGTGCCATCTCGGCTCACTGCAAGCTCCGCCTCCCGGGTTCCCGCCATTCTCCTGCCTCAGCCTCCCGAGTAGCTGGGACTACAGGCGCCGCCACCACGCCCGGCTAATTTTTTTGTATTTTTAGTGGAGACGGGGTTTCATTGTGTTAGCCAGGATGGTCTCGATCTCCTGACCTCGTGATCCGCCCGTCTCGGCCTCCCAAAGTGCTGGGATTACAGGCTTGAGCCACCGCGCCCGGCCTGGACTTTAAATTTCTAATCACATAAGGAATCTTCCTTGCAGCCAAGATCATATTTTAAACAAGCAAACAAGACATCATCCTAATGTAAAATTAAATATTTGTATATGGCTGGATTGCATTATAGTATCATGTGACAAGCAAAGATATTAATGTTTTCAGAAAATCAATGAATATTTGTCAAATAAAATTAATTATGTATGTTTCCTTCTCTCCTTCTCTCAGCATTCACTGTTATAGGTTTGTTTCATACAATAATGTGTATTGTATCGATTTGAATCTAAGGAATGAACCTGAGCTCATGGTTCTCTGTACCTTTCCCACCTTTGCTTTTCCCCACCTCTCCATGTTCCTATAACTTCATACATGCTCATATCCATTATGGCAGTGATGTATTATTGGCATCCAGCCAACATGACAGGATGTCACAGGTCGCTGAGAAGAGATTTTCAGACTCTGTTTCCACCCGAATTAACTATTATTGAAATAGTTTATTGAGATTGAAGTATTGATCATTTTCTGCTAACCTTGGCTTAAGGGAAGGAAGAAGAGGCAGTAGTGTTTTTGAAAGACACTAAATTTCATTTTTAAAAATCTCATTTATTTAGCCTTTTTTTCTTTCTGTTTTATAGCCTTTATTGTTTTATTGCTTGGAAAAGGGTATCTTGGTTTTATTTTTTATGACAGTATAATTATACTTCAGAAATGCACTTGATTACTATGGGTAACAAAATTGTTCTAGTATATTGGTTTGGCCAATATTGCTATACAAACAACTTTTCAGTCAATTGAGTCTGGTAAAAATCAATACATTATGGTAATATTTCAAGTAAGAATTTGCTGAGTCTAAGTGTTTCAACTTCATCTCCTTTCAGGGAAAAAAATAGTTTTGAAGTGGCAAGACTTCTTTCTAATATTTTAATAACAAATTTTTATTTATAAAGACATTTAAAGTCCCCAGTAAAAGTGGTTGTGATTGGGTAAACATTACATTAGCACACTTCTGTATTATAGGGTGCAAGATATCTAGTTTCCATTTGAAATCTATTCCCTGCCACACCAAGAAGGCATAACATCAGGGACTGACATAGTGTCTGTCACTTTTGGATTCTGGATTCCTGTATGTAGTTCTGGGTGCTGAGTTTACAGACATGTGGACAGTTCAGAGAGCACACAGAGGAGCAATGGAGAGAATAATGAGGGATTGGGGAATTGTGCCTGTTCAGTCCTCCTTCATTCATCTGTCAGGCAGCCAAGTTCTGAGCATGTGCTATGTGGAGGGCTCTGTGTCAGATGTTGGGGACAGCCTAGCCTCAAAACTTGTGTCTGGATAGATGCATAAGTTCTGTCCTCAGGTACGCATGGGACCTCACAGTCTGGGCCACCTGTCTGTGTATATGGTGCACAAATCTGGGGGCTGAAGAAGGAGTGATGGCTTTTGGCTCTTTCCTCAGGAAGGATCAGGAAAGGCCTCATGGAGGAACTGGCATTTGAGAAGTGTTTGAAAGGAATTGGCTAACTTTTCTCTGAGGAAGAGAAGATTAAAGGGCTCCGTGACAGCTGACTTAAAGTCTGAAGGGCACTTCTGTAGATGAGGAGCAGGTTTGCTTTGTGTTCTTCTGAAGACTAGACACAAATGGCCTGTCTTGAATGTCTCTGTGACAGTCGGCCTTTGGTTAGAGTGATTAATGTACTCTTTCTACTCTTCTTCCCACTGGGTTGTGTTCCCTGGAGGAGAGTCATGTCTAGGTTATCTTGGTGGGAGTCCTTACAGCGCCCAGCACAGTGCCTTACCTACTGTAGGCACTTAGTGAGTGTTTCAGGAATTTACCTGCAGAGGCAAATTCTTCACAGCCTAAGGATGGACACAATGTGTTGTTCATTGCTGGGTGACTCTGGGAAGTGGTGAACTCCTCTACCTTAAGCAGAATGATGTGGCTGTTGTTCAGAATGGCTGAGAAAAGAATTCCCACTTTGACCTGGACATGAGATGACTGCACAGATTTCTCCCAAGCCTAAAGTCCCAGAACTAAATTCAGCATTCAGTTACCATAAAAATCTTATGTCAGGTGTTGCTTGGTTTTGTTTAGTCTATATTCATTTTTTGCTGAACATCCTGTCACTGTGCCAAGGACTATTCCAAGCATGTGCAGTCCAGTTGTGAACAAGATAGGCAAGGTCAGATAGGCAACGTCCAGAGCTCACACTAGTGGGGCAAACAATAATCAAGACAATAAACACTGAAGTAAGATTATATAGACCTTGCATGTTCTATTAAAAAATGTAGAAGAGGTGCTCAGGAAGACCTGTCTGAGGTGGTGCTGTTTGAGCTGAGACTTAAAGACAGGATGGAATCAGTTTGGGAAAATCTGGGAGAAGAACCTTATAGGCAGAAGTAACCACTCAGGCAGAAACCCTAAGATTAAGATAGGCATGAACTTGTGTAATTGGAGTAGAATAAGCTCTGGGGAAGGTGGAGAGATGTACAGGGCTTGATCACCCTGGGTCTTTTAGTCCTTGCTAAATCCTTGCTAAGAAGGTATGTTACCCTCTTTTTACTTGTGAGAAAGATAAAGCTTGGAAGGGCTAAGTGGCATGCCCAAGATCAAGTCAAGAATAAAACTTAGGTCTTCTGACACCTGCTTCCCAAGCCAAGGTTTTTCTGTTTGCCATTCACTCTCTGAGTTTCCTAACTTTTAACCCAGATTATTTTTGGATGTAAGATATAAAATCAGTGTATAGATTTAAAAATCAATGATGTGTCATCTCTAGGTGTTAATTTTAGAGGCTTTTTAGTAGATGTTAAAACATCCATTTCTTGGCTGACAGTTATGACAACGTAACTTGTTATTTCGTCTACCCTTTGGGTCTCCTTATTTACCAAAAACTTATAATTTAATAATTGAATCCCTGGATTAATTATATGGTTGTGCTAGCAGAGTCTTGATTTATAAGACACGTTACGTTTTTTATAGCTATTTTATAGTATTTGATATGTTAGAAAATCGTAGTCTCTCGGTTGGCATATTGCACAAGCAAATATTTGTGTACCATAGCATCTAGGGTATTTACTTAAATTGCTTTTTTGGAAAATAATTCACTGGAAAGTCCAAAAGGCATTTACTGTGTATAACTTTCTGCCACAGTTTTTTTTTTCTTTGCTCTGTCATTGGTTACTTTGATGTAGGAGACCATGTTTCTGTTAAATTGCTGCCTTACTAGAGCGAAATAAGTTTAGGTTCTGATTTGTACACTAACGTTGAATTGGAGGAGCAGTTTGTAAAATTTGAGAAGGAAATAGCAATAGAAATTTAGGTTGTGGGTATTAAACATTAAAAAAAAAACCATTAATTTGCTTTCTAATGTGACTTTATATCATGTTGTCTTCTTGACCCTAAAATTTCCTTACTTTTCCTTGTCAGTATGGCAAAAAGAAAGAAAAAGAGAGTACAGTGCTATTGCTGAAAGCAGTTAATGGTTTTTGTCTCGTGAATTTAAATAATAAAATGAAAAATGTTCACACAAAATTAGAACTTGCTTTAGGACACAATCAATATAGCATTTTAACAAGCTTAATGTATTTGGAAGATATGTATTGTGTGAGGTTCTCAAACATACTGATTCTATTACGACAGTTAACTGTAGCAGCAAAATGTAACAATATACTTAGCCAATAAACATAAAACTTATTAAATCATAATTAAATTTTCAGAAAAGTTATCTAAATATTATGAATAAAATATATTTTACATGGCCTCAGCAACAAAATGTATAGCCAATGAAACTTTATAAGTGGTGAAGAAAACCATATATGGGATAAAATTATAGAATGAATTTTTACCGCAGACACATGTACCGAGTTAAGTTTGTGTACATCATTTGTTTCTTCTCTCTTTTAACTTCTTTTGGAGGTAATTCTTAGTGAGTATTTGCAGAGCCCAACAGCTGGGGTAACTGACTGAAGGGGCAAATGAGAAGTTTCCCTGCTCCTTTGGAGTCTGGTGAAATGTTTCAAGGCCCTACCTGCCCCCATACATGGAAGATGCAAGAGGTACTCAGATTCACTGTGGTTGCGTTTACATTTCCACAGTGGCCCCCAATCACAGGCTTCATGTTATGGTCCCAGCTGTGTGGGAATGTAGCTGAGTACAGTAGGTATCGTCATCCTCATTTGATTTATGAAGAAACGGAAACACAGATAAATGAATGGATTTCCCTGAGGATTCAGACCAAGTCAAGGATAGGACCACCACTGAAACCCAGGCTTTCTTAATTCTTAGTCCTTTCCCAATGCCATTCCTGGTAAATAATCACATTTTGACTCCATGAGGAGCTAGAATAAACAGAATATATGCAAACCTAAGAATTTCTGCCAGCAATCTCTAGCAGATATACTTCAGCTGTACTTTGAATTTTTATTTTGTACACCAGGCACAGGCACATGTATGTTATAGATGACCAGTATGAACAAACAGCTGTCTCCCTTCCTTCTTCCTTCCTTGGAACTTGTAATCTTTGAATAACTGATTAGCCCAATGTCAGAAATGTTTATGCTGATATCTGAACCTCAGTCCGTTCAACAGATGACTCCCTGGAAATTTTATCTTTGGTTTTCTTTTTTTTTCATTGCCATGATTTTGTGAGTTAGTTTATGAGTGTATTTAAATCATTTCTGGAATCTAAATATTTTAGGCTTGCTGATCTTTATAAGGAAGTTAGTTTCCCTTCTCTCATATAGACCTCTTTCTGCTTTCTCCTCCTATCGTATTTTAAAAGTATATGTGACACCGTTAAGTTTTAATCTTCTAAATGGATTGGAGAATAGCACCTTCCCTTGACTAACCTCAAAGGATTTTAAAAAACAGAATGTTGCCCAATTTTTGAGGGAGAATGTTCTAACACAGTTTATATATTTTTGTAACTCCACAAAGGTATCTCGTAAAGAACATTGGTGGAATTGGGTTTTAAAGTCCAAATACTTTCCTTCTGTTGTGCAGAACATAGCTCCTCAACCTAGAGGCACAGTGTCATATGCAGGGAAATCACTCAGATTCCTTCTTATTATTGGTTTAAAGATCACTGTCCCTGGATGGTATAAGATATGATGGTAGTTTGTACTGTTCAGTTTTTACGTTAAAGGAAAAGTCTCTCCTGGTTTCTTTTGACCCTAGTCATGATATGCCCATTTCATGAAGTCTATTTTATGCACAAAAGTGCACAAAATGAAGATAAAGTGCCTCTCTCCAGCCTGACAAAAGCCATTTCTTTGCAGAATGGTAGCTGCAGCGAAAGTGAATAAATGAATGGACAGCAATCACAGCCTAGTTGATGAAACTGTTCAATTAAAGCACAGGCATTTACATGGTGTAATTTCCCTAAATTGCCAATGAGCCCCTTTAGACACAACCAGTGTTCAAATTGATTTCAGCATTGATTTTGGCTGAAGCTGATAAATTTCTGCTTGTTAGTTAAAGTAATTTTGCAGAAGACTTTGTACTGCAGTATTGAAGTGTTCATTTAGCTGATGGTTAAAAGAGGAGTTATTTACAGAGGCCTCTACTGTTGTTCTGAGATGGGACAATTCCCCAATCATCTTTTACTTTTAATTTTTTAGGCTTCAGTATTCCAATCAATAGGTGATTGAAACTGATTAAAACTTATCCAACCAGCTGCCTATGGCAGTTTAATTAGAAGCTGGATGATTCTTAAATTAAAGTTGTCTTATTTTCATTGCAAAGCCATCTTCCAGAAGAGTAAGGCACAAACAGTGCAGAAAACTTAAAAGACTGGCTTTGCTAAGGTATCTTGCAAATGTTAAATCACTCAATGGCTATTCCTAAGACAATTCAAAAATGTATCAGAGAGTTTGCTTTTATGGAGATTAGAAGTAATAACATGCTTACTTGCCAGCCAAGGAATGTTTGTTTCATTCAGTCAGAGAGATTACCTACTGTATAATGATATATGTGAAAGACCAGCTGTTTGGGATATATCTATTATTTCATAAGCAAGATGAATGCTTGAGCTTATTTTTAAACACTGTAATGCAGGATGAAACTATCCATCATGATATCCTCTGCATCTGCCCCCTGGAAACCATCAGCTTTGAATTTATATTTTTATTCTGTTTTGAGGTCTTGATTAAAATAAATCTCCATTGAATGAAAAACAGAAATTTTTTATGTAAGTTCATGTTGACTTGTCAACAGTATTGTGGGCAGGATTATAGAAGAGAGATTTTTGCTCCTCTGCTCCCTAGGGAAGCTTCTCCATACTCATTTTATCTAGTGTGGGACAATTTCTTGAGTTTTTAATGGAAATGGGTTAATATTTTTGTCATAGGGGACATATTACATCTGATATTACGGGGAAGAAGGGAAGAAATGGCTCACTTTTCAGAGGTGCATTTACTCTTTGACCCACTAGGGTACTATTTAGTGTTCTAGAAGAGGTAATTTAGTAAATTGTACCCCAGTGGCCTGAAAAAGTTAATGCAACTCTGAAAAGTGAGCCATTCAATCGATTTTCCCTATTGCTTTTAAAAAATCAACACTGACCATATCCAGAGAATGTTGAAGACAACTGAAATTAGAGGATCTAGAAGCAACCAGTTTATTTTTACACAAAGCTTGTTGGGACATGCACTGGATTTGGCTTCAGAGGACCCAAATCTACTTCCCACTCCAGTACTTACAGATAGGAATCATGAAGCAGTCAGTGACCTCACCAAGCCTTGGTTTCCTTATCTATTAAGTGGTGATAATAAGAATATTTACCTCACAAATTTTTGTGGAGATCAAATAGCTTTACTGTATGTAAAATGTTTTATAAACTATGAAGCACAATAGAATGTTAATTATTAGAATAAGGAGGTTTTCTGAAGTAGCCATTTATGTATCTGATTTTGGAAAGTAATTTGTTGTTAGTTTTCCCAGAAACTGTGAGCAAAGATTAGATGGCTATCAAGTTTCAGGAGAGAGTTTCCTAGCTAGTTAATCCTCAGGGTATTTCTATTCCCCCCCCCCCCACATATATTTTCTAACAATTCCAGTTATTTCATTCCTTCTCATCATTAGGCTTTATATCTCTTGCTTCTCTGTTTACCCACTACATCCTTTCAGAATCCTTGATCAAGAGATCAGTGTGACTGTAGCTTCCTTGATCTCAAAGGTATTTAGACCATATATTAAAAGACATTACTCTAGTTGATGTGGAGAGTGTTAAAGGCTTGAACCAGGCCACATCAACTTGGGGAAGAAATACCGAGGTAGTGATGACTACATTAACTCTGAGGCAGGTGTGGGAGTAAAAAGGGGTATATAGCCAGAGTGAACAGAAAGAAGAAATGGCAAATGTAGAGTTACAGTAGCTTTCTCTTATCGAAAATCTTTCTAATCTAGCCAAGTTCCCTATATCATCCATTTGGTTGATTTATGAGCCCTATGTACAATCAGTTATCTTGAAATTAATATCTGTGACCTAACAACATATTTGACTTGAGACCTAAACAGTATGAGGGGCTCTGTTTTTTTGTTTTTTGTTTTTTCTTTCTTTCTTTCTGAGACAGTTTTTTGCTCTTGTTGCCCAGGCTGGAGTGCAATGGTGCGATCTTGGCTCACTGTAACCTCTGCCGGATTCAAGTGATTCTCCTGCCTCCACCTCCCAAGTAGCTGGGATTACAGGCATGTGCCACCACGCCCTGCTAATTATTGTATTTTTAGTAGAGACGGGGTTTTGCCATGTTGGCCAGGCTAGTCTCGAACTCCTAACCTCAGGTGATCTGCCCGCATCGGCCTCCCAAAGTGCTGGGATTACAGGCGTGAGCCACTGTGCCTGGCCTGTTTCTTAACCACAGATTATTTTGCAATCAGTAGTCAAGCATCTGTAATGGGTTTTTAGGCAGAAGGAAGGTTGGCAAAGACTGCTATTTGAACTAGTACAGTTTACATAAAAGCTTCTTTTTACAACTGCTGTTTACTTTGGATTTCCTATTTTAACAGCTAGAGCCTGGCTAATGTGTTTATCTATTATGGAAGGCAACAACTCTCAGTGTTGATTTCCCTGAAACTATTTGAAGTATTTCTGTGGATGGCTACTTTAGTATGTGACAGAATGTTGAAATTTCGAAGCTTGGCCGTTAGTCTTAAACGTGTTAATAAAATCTACCTTCAAATAAACCTACCAAGTGAACAATTTCTAAAAAGGCCAAGCAATTAGAGGATTAAATTTCAATTTAAAAATTTAAATGTATTTAATTTAAAGTTTAAAAATTATATTTTTCATTAGCTGAACCACAGCTAGTTTACATTTAGTTACTGAAACGATATTATTGCATTAAAAGGTGACATCTAGAGGGCTTTAAAATTAATCTCGCAAGATACTAAAAGATTTTTGTTTTGTTTGTGTCAGTATTTGTGTACTCATGTGCTTTATACAGCAGAGAAACGTTCTGCTTGTTTTGTATTAGCTTCAGAGTTGTTCAGCCTTATAATCTTTTGGGAAAATGTAATACAATCAACTCTCAGATTCCTTGTTTTAAGTAGTAGTCTCATGGGGGTATCTCCTAATAGTTTAACCTCCTCGATTTCTACCATCTTCTTTCTTTTTGTTTTAGTTTTCCTTTATGCCAACACTATAAAGTCTTTGAAATGGAAACTTCTAAGTTGAAGAAAGACTGGTATCTTGTTATTCTAAATTTACATAAAAGCAGAGGCTTTTTTGGTTAATAAATAAAATGTCACACAAAGAGCAAAGAAGCATCATCTCTGTAAGTATAGAAACTGATGATCCTACAGTATATAAGCTTTAACCAATGCCATGTTTTAATAAGGAAGTAGATTTAATAATTGAACCTGAGTGTGACCAACTCTTAACTTTCTGTGCCAATGAGGAGAATGAAGAATTGCATTTTAGACAATGATTTATTTGTCTTGTCTTGATCAAACTTTTTCGTAATGAATCAGATCTCAGAGAGCTTTCTTTTCCTTTGTCTTTTTACCTCTGCCATGTCTCTGATGGACGTCCTATAAATCCCTAGGGCGTTCAGAGAATAGAGAATCAGGGAATACAGGATATCTCGCAAGCTGTGAAATCTTTGCATGAAAAACAAAGAACTGATGTTATTATTTGAGAGAGTGAGCTATCTCTGCAATGAGCTAATAACAACAAATACATTTGTAACTTTTATTTATTTTAAAATAGCCTTTGCTCACCGTTTTTCTTGTCTTCTACCTGTTCTCTAAGAGACACAGGGAACAAAATAACCATCACTTTCTTTCTTGCTTACCTAGAATGAGACCATCTCTTTTTAATTACTGGTTATTTCTTGAGCCAAATCCTAACTGTTGCTTTCACTATTTTAGTGGCTGGATTATTTTCTTAGGTTTCCTATCCATTTGGAGAACCTTTCAACAATTGATAACACTCTATAAATAATTCACAAAGTAATTGTGTCCCTCTTTTCACTAACCTTCTTTGAAGTATGTTATGTGAGAAGTAGAATTTAAGTCAGTGGCATTTAGTTCATGTGGTTAATGAAGGAAGTGCCCTGTGTCCTTCATAGAACAGTGGCAATACTGTCATTTCAGTGTTCCTGTTTTGCCATTGTGATTAAAAGTCATTATACATGCAGTTACGCTCCAGGTCTTTTCTCCAAGAGGCAAAAAAATGGGTATTTCCATACTCATTTTGATAACTATTTTGCTAATAAGTTGACATTTATGACATAGGATATTGTCAGTTATGCTGAAATCTGAAATATTTATAGTCAGATTATAGGCCAGCCTCCCCCATTCTTTCTTTAATTATATCCTACCTCACAATCACTAGGAAAGCACATATGCTCCCTATTATAAATTCTTTCTGCTCATAATTTAAAATAATTTGGTTGGAATATGTTTAGAAATTAATATGCAGAATAGTACCGTAGAAAATAGATGCCTACTTTAATTGTATGAGATTGTACCAGCTTTATCAGAAAATATATGATCAGCTCTAGGTTATTTATTTTGTGAACAAGAGTCAGCTGGGACGATTCATATTTTTTGGTTCTCCTAGAATTTGAAATTCTAGGCATAAAGAATTTTAGTAAACATGGTAAAATCCAGATGCAGTTGATCTTATGCATGGCATAAATTTGTGTGGGAGTCCAGATGTTGGAATTTGAACACAGGTTGTTTCCCCCTTCTGTCCTGTGTGGACTTTTTTAACATGTTATTTTCACATACTTATTTTCCTTACTTTTATTTATTTATTTATTTATTTTATTTTATTTATTTATTTATTTTTTTTTTGAGACGGAGTCTCGCTCTGTCGCCCAGGCTGGAGTGCAGTGGCCGGATCTCAGCTCACTGCAAGCTCCGCCTCTCGGGTTCAGGCCATTTTCCTGTCTCAGCCTCCTGAGTAGCTGGGACTACAGGCGCCCGCCACCTCGCCCGGCTAGTTTTTTGTATTTTTTAGTAGAGACGGGGTTTCACCGTGTTAGCCAGGATGGTCTCGATCTCCTGACCTAGTGATCCGCCCGTCTCGGCCTCCCAAAGTGCTGGGATTACAGGCTTGAGCCACCGCGCCCGGCCACTTTTATTTATTTTTTGATATAGGGCCTCACTCTGTCACCTAGGCTGGAGTGCAGTGGTACGATCATGGCTTACCGTAGCCTCGACCTCCCAGGCTCAGGTGATCCTCTCACCTCACTTCCCAAGTAGCTGGGACCACAGGCATGTGCCCCCATGCCCAGCTAATTTTTTAAAATTTTTTGTTGGGATGAGGTATAATTTATGTTGCCCAGGCTGGTCTTGAACTCTTGGACTCAAGCAGTCCTCCCACCTCAGCCTCCCAAAGTGTTGGGATTACCGATGTGAGCCACTGTGCCCTGCCTGTTTTCCTTACCTTTAAAGATTATTCTAGAAATTCAGTTTACTCTTTGTAACGATGTATCTTCTAATAAATTCTCATTAACAGTTTAGATGAAGGTGAGCACACCTCTAACCTTTTATGTATTGTACTAGACTCATCTTTAACATTTCAAAGAGTAGGTAATATAGTCAGTTGGATTTGTCCCTAAGTATTGCTTTTGAAATCAGTCACATGTTTTTTGAACATTTTGTGCAAAGTACTTCACTTGGCACTCGGGTAGATAGAACATCAACTTTCATGGCCTCAGGGACCCCATTCTTTGGGGTCTGTTGTTAGCTTACTGTTTGTACCTTCTCATCTCCTTTACTGTTTTCTTCTCATCTTTCTGACCTTTGAATTTAGAGAGCCTCAGTTCCAGTCCTTACACCTCTTCTGTGTTTAATTCACTTCCTAAGTGAGTGTGTAATTCCATGGCTTTGCATATCATCTATAT
This sequence comes from Macaca mulatta, assembly GCF_049350105.2. Classification (NCBI taxonomy): domain Eukaryota; kingdom Metazoa; phylum Chordata; class Mammalia; order Primates; family Cercopithecidae; genus Macaca; species Macaca mulatta. The sequence continues at coordinate 45,159,446 of NC_133412.1, forward strand.
GCTGAGGAAGTCCAAATGTATGTCTGTAGCCCTAGCCTGTGTCCTGAACTTCAGACTCACATCTGATTACCAGTTGGATGTCCTCTAGGCATTTTAAAATTATCTAAAACTGAATTCTTGATTTCTTTAGAAACCTGCTTCGTTTACTGCTTTTTGCATCTCAGTAACTGGAAACTCTATTCTACAAGTTGCTAAGGACAAAAACTTTGCAGTCTTTCTTCATCCTTCTTTTTATTTCAGATTATATATACCTTTACCCACAAATCTTGTGGGTTCTTCCTCAAAAATATTTCAGGAAGCTGACCACCTTTCATCACTCTTTTCTTGCTACCCTATTCAAAACCACTATTACTGCTTGCTAGGATTTTATTGCAAAAGCCTCCCAGTTTCTATCCTTGCTTTCCTACAATGTGTTCTCTCCACTCAGCAGCCAAAGTGATCTTTCTAAAATATTAGGTCTCCCCCTCTGCTCATAACCTCTTATATCACTTGGAATAAAAGTCAGAGTCCTCACCATGGCCTAAATGGTGCTACACAGTCTGTTTTCCTTACCTCTCTGACCTCATCTCCCCCAGCTAGCCCTCTTGCTTATTCTGCTTCTGCATACATGTCAAGCACACATTTCCACCTTGGGCTTTTGAACTTGCTGTTTCCTCTACCTGGACTCCCCTTCCCCTAGATGTCCGAATGGTGTGCTCTTATACTGTTCACATGTAACCTGAAGAGAGAGGCATTTTCTGACTTCCTCCCCAACCCTAATATCAAATAGCATGTCCCTAATGTTGATCAGTCTCTATATCCTTACCTTTATTTTTTTCAATGCACTTACCCCCACCTCACATATTGTATATTTATTTGATTATTGTCAGGCAGCCCCTATCAGAAGGTAAACATCACAAGGGCAGGGACTTGATCTCATTTGTTCTCTGCTGTATCCACACTGCCTTGCTTATTGCCTGGCAATCAGAGACATGCATTAAGTATTAGATAGAAAAAAAGGATCTAGGAGGAGAATGTATCATATACTGTGGAAGAGGTTGAGCATATAGTAATGAACAAAATGGACCTTGACCTTCCCCTTGAAACTTACAACAGAGACCCTATATTAAGAATTTACAGCATAGTTAGGTAATTAGAGTTTACAATATAGTTAAATAAAGTGAACACCATACCTGTAATCCCAGCACTTTGGGAGGCCAAGGCTGGAGGATCGCTTGAGGCCAGGAATTCAAGACCAGCCTGGGCAACATTTTTGTAGAACCCTTGTTCTACAAAAAATAAAAATAAAAATTAGTCAGCCATGGTGGTACTCTCCTGTAGTCTCAATGACTCAGGAGGCTGAGGCAGGAGGGTTGCTTGATGCCAGGAGTTCAAGACCAGCCTGGGCAACATAGTGAGACCCCTTCATTCTGCAAAAAATAAAAATAAAATTTAGCCAGGCATGGTGGTTCACTCCTGTAGACTCAACTACTCAGGAGGCTGAAGCAGGAGGATCACTTGAGCCCAAAAGTTCAAGGCAGCAGTGAGCTATGATTGTGACACTGTACTCCAGCCTGGGTGATGGAGTAAGACCCTGTTGCTTAAAAAAAAAATACTAGGCTGGGCGCAGTGGCTCATGCCTGTAATCCCAACACTTTGGGAGGCCGAGGCAGGCAGATCACGAGGTCAGGAGATCGAGACCATCCTGGCTAACATGGTGAAACCCCCGTCTCTACTAAAAATACAAAAAATTAGCCTCGCGTGGTAGCAGGCGCCTGTAGTTCCAGCTACTTGGGAGGCTGAGGCAGGAGAATGGCGTGAACCTGGGAGGCGGAGCCTGCAGTGAGCGGAGATCGTGCCACTGCACTCCAGCCTGGACGACAGAGCAAGACTCCATCTCAAAAAAAAAAAAAAAAAATTAGCCAGGTGTGATGGTGGGCACCTGTAGTCTCAGCTATTCGGGAGGCTGAGGCAGGAGAATTGCTTGAACCTGGGAGGCTGAGGTTTCAGTGAGCCGAGATTGCACCACTGCACTCCAGCCTGGGTGACAGAGCGAGACTCTGTCTCAAAACAAAAACAGAAACAAAAAACGACTACTGATAAGTTAGAGTACATACCTGTGCATTTAAATAACTGTTGAAGAGAAATAATAATTTATAACCAGAACATATAAGGCAATAGAGTAGTTGATACCAATAGATAAATGAAACCACAGGGTAGGAAATCTAGTAGGTAGGGAAGTAAGTAGAAATAAAAGAATGGCATCCAATTGAATTCAGAAAGGAATAAAATGGAAGAAGGAATTGTGACCATTTAAGTAAATCTGACTATATAAGACAACAATAGTAATAATTCAAAATGAAGTCAAACAAAAAGACTGGACAAAATAATATGTTAAGATGAGAAGTGCTTGATTGAAGTTAAAATGTTCTAAGATTTTTATATTGTTTAGAAGGATATAGGTGGCAATTAACTTTATATTTTGTTAAGTCAGGTATGATTGTTAAAAAGTTATATGGGCAACTAAAACACAGTGAATAATGAATAGAATGCATAACTTCAAAACAGATGGAATAAAGGGAGAATAATTCTGTATAATAGAGGAAGAGAGAAGGTGATAGGTGTAAATTAAATGAATTAGGTGGTAGAAATAAATCCAAATATATCAGTAATTACAAAATAAGTAGAGTAATATTAGCAGCTAATAGATTAGGTTGCATTTTAAAAAATACAGCTATGTGCTATTTTAGACTGTATTGGGAGAAGTTTCTAAAATACCAAGACACAGCAAAATTGAAAGAAAAGGGTAGGGGAAAATACCTGGCAAAAACTAATCAAAAGAATGCTCCTGTTGTGATTATATTAACATAAGACAAAATAGACTTTAAGGCAAAAGATATTACTAGAGAAATGTTATGAAAATACAGATATTTACAACTGAACCACAAATACCATGTATTAATATGAAAACTCCTGACATGCACCAAAGTGACTCTTAAAGGATAGGTTTATATACATACCTTCGTAAAGAATAACTGGGTATTATATGCTTAGCATCTAACTCAAGAAAATCAAGAAGGTGGGACAGGGAGTAAACCGAAAGAAAATGGAAGGAAATAAATACTAAAGAACAAAAGCTAAAAAAAAAAAAAAAAAAAAAAAAAAAAGAAGAACAAAAGTTAATTAGGTGAAAATTCAAGAAACAATTCAACAAAACCAAAAGCTGGTTCCTTGGAAAAGCTTATCAAATATAACAGCAAGAAGCAGAAATAACAAAATTAGGAATGAAAAGGGAACATAATTCTAGACATAACAATGATTTTAAAAATAACAGGATCCAATGAATAACTTTATGACGATAAATTTGATAACACAAAATGGGCAGTTTCTTAGGAAAACTTAATGAAATTGCCTTAAAAGTAAAAACCAAAATAGACCTAGAGCACTTTAAGAAAATTTATTCATTCAGATATTTAATGATTATTTGTAAAATGTGCCTGATGTAGTTTTAGGCACTGGAAATAATAGCAGTGAACAAAAAAAAAAAAAAAAAAGTGAAAGTCTGTGTTTTCATGGAGCTTCATTTGTTGTGGAGGGAGACATAATAAATTAATAAATTTTATCAGGTGTTGCTAACTCTGTGAAGAATAAAGAAAGTGGCCAGGTGCGGTGACTTACGCCTGTAATACCAACATTTTGGGAGGCCAAGGTGGGTGGATCACCTGAGATCAGGAGTTCAAGACCAGCCTGGACAACATGGTGAAACGTCGTCTCTACTAAAAATACAAAAATTAGCTGGGCCTGGTGGCACACGCCTGTAATCCCTGCTATTCAGGAGGCTGAGACAGGATAATCGCCTGAACCCAGGAGGTGGAGGTTGCAGTGAGCCGAGATCATGCCACTGCACTTCAGCCTGGGCAACAGAGTGAGGCTCCATCTCAAAAAAAAAAGAAAAAAAAGAAGATGAAGGGAGAGTGTGCTGATTTATGTAGGAAAGACAAAGGAACAATGGAGGACTGAAGGAAGCAGTGGAGCAAGCCAGTTATATATTAGAGAAAGTGGCCCAGCCCTCAGGAGTAGGTGCAAGGCCCTGAGGCAGGAGCACGTTTGGTGGAACAGTTGAGTATTGTACATAAAGGAGACTAGCAGAAGCAGAGATCAGTGAGGTAACCAGAGGCCAGATGATGAAATCCTTGTTTAAGAAGTGGCAGAGCTGGGATTCGAGCTGTCAGTGACTTCAGAGCCCACCCGCTTTGCTCTTGTGCCTCCCAGGATAGATTGGCAGTGATTGCAGAATGCTTCCTTACCTGGAGCAATTTGGATATAATGGTCCTTTGCCTGATTGAAATAGGTCAGTACCTTTGTAAGTTTTGGATTATGTGTTTCCCTGCCCTAGAATACAGGTAAAAAAATTAAACATCACCATCTGTTGTGTGTGTGTGTGTGTGTGTGTGTGTGTGTGTGTGTGTGTGTGTCAGAATTTCGCTCTTTTTGCCCAGGCTGGAGTACAGTGGTGCAATCTCGGCTCGCTGCACCGTCTGCTTCCTGGGTTCAAGCGATTCTCCTGCCTCAGCCTCTCGAGTAGCTGGGACTACAGGTATCCGCCACCAAGCCCGGCTAATTTTTTGTATTTTTAGTAGAGACGGGGTTTCACTATGTTGGCCAGGCTGGTCTCGAACTCCTGACCTCAGGTGATCCACCTGCCTCGGCCTCCCAAAGTGCTGGGATTACAGGCATGAGCCACTGTGCCCAGCCAAACATCACCGTCTATTTCCTTTAGGTCCTAAAATATGCATATTCTGTTGTGTCTCCAGTCTTGGCTTTGCCACTGGCTGTGTGAGCTTGGATAAGTTATCTAACCTGGCTTTTGGGTGCTTCTGCTATGAAAGAAGGGGATTAGGTTAAATAATTTTCTGTATTTCCTACTAGCTCAATAAATTATCTAATTCTATACTAAGATTAAAAGTTAAGACCAACTTCTTTGTCTGGTCATCTAGAACCTATTGTTACAAATGAAATTTGAAAGTATGGGGCCAGGCGCGGTGGCTCACGTCTGTAATCCCAGCACTTTGGGAGGCCGAGGAGGGTGGATCATGAGGTCAGGAGTTCAAGACCACTCTGGCCAAGACGGTGAAATCCCATCTCTACTGAAAATACAAAACTTAGCTGGGCGTGGCGGCGGCTCCCAACTACTTGGTAGGCTGAGGCAGAGAATTGCTTGAACCCAGGAGGCAGAGGTTGCAGTGAGCTGAGATCGCTCCATGGTACTCCAGCCTGGGTGACAGAGTGAGACTATGTCTCAAAAAATAAAATAAAATAAAATAAAATAAAGTATGGATAGTAAGTATTCTTTTGTACTGGGCTCTTTGTTATTTTAAATATATGAAAAACTTACACCAGGCTACTAACTTTTTCCATGGCAAAGTGTATGTGTGTGTGCTCAATTTTAAGAGCTGGGACTGTTCCAAGAAGGCCTGTGCTGGTCACAAACAGAATGGAACACTGAAGGACCAAGCACTAAAAATATCTCATAAAAATGCTTCCTCCATGCAGTCATTGGAACAGGTAATTACTGTGGCAACAACAAACTAATTTGAAGTGTTAGCTGTTAATTAAAACATTGCAGAGGTGTATAGTTGTCTTTTGGTGTAACCAGAGCCTCCATTCGAACTTCATTAATCACTTTACAATTAATTTGTTGAGGAAGGTCAAGACAATTGAGATGCAGTATCTGTTGAAAGTAAACAAATTCCTTTTCTCTAAGTAAATACCATTTGCAAAGTTAAGGGACACACTCGACTCATGCCTGGCATTGCCTTTTGTCATCCACTTCTCCTTGATGATTAAATGTTAAATTGGTACTGTCATTGTACTGTAAACCAAACCACATAGCATCTTTATTGCTCGAAATCGAACCCAAACTTCCACGGATGAATTAGCGTGCATCATAATTAAATTATCAAGCCTCTCCTTTTAATTCACTTGGAAATAGGAGACCTTTCTTTTAGAAAAGAGATCGGCTTTCTTGACAAGCTAATTAAGTTGCCAAACTGTCCAGTATGGTATGTATCTCAAACTATCTGCTAATCATTTTCTTATCGCTGTTGCTGGTCTCAGACATCCAGGTGTTGCTTATTCAAAGTAACAACACTGATCTTTTTACAACTTTTGAATCCTTGTGTATATATTTAATTATTTGTTGTTATATTTCAATTCTTGGTTAGTGATTCTAATATACAATATTTTTAAAAGTTGGAATTGGAAGAATCTGTGATGTGGAAGGGGAAAAATAATGTATCACAAAGTCTTACATATTATATTACTTGTATTTACATGGAATAAACTTACTAATTTCCTTTAAATCACATTTCAGGCCAGATGTGGTTGCTCACACCTGTAGTAATCTCAGCACTTTGGGAGGCTGGTAGATCACCTGAGGTCAGAAGTTTGAGACCAGCCTGGCCAACGTGGTGAAACCCTGTCTCTATTAAAAATACAAAAAAAATTACCCAGGCATGGTGGTGGGTGCCTTAATTCCAGCTTCTTGAGAGGCTGAGGCAGGAGAATTGTTTGAACCTGGGAGACGGAGGATGCAGTGAGCCGAGACTGCACCACTGCACTCTAGTCTGGGCGACAGAGCAAGGCTCAGTCTTAAACAAGTAAACAAACAAAAAACATAGGGGATAGGGTTCCACTTATAAAATGTGTATCAGTTTGTACAAAGTATAAAAAATTATTTTACTGGGCACAGTGGCTCACACCTGTAATCCCAGTGCTTTGGGAGGTCAAGGTGGGAGGATCACTTAAGGCTTGGAGTTTGAGACCAACTTGGGCAACATAGCAAGACTTCATCCCTTAAAAAACTTAAAAAAAAAAATTAGCCAGGCATGGTGGTATACTCCTGTAGTACCAGCAGTTTGGGAGGCTGAGGTGGGAGGATTGCTTGAGCCCAGGAGTTCAAGGTCACAATGAACTAATAAGATCGCAGCAGTGCAGTCCAGCCTGCGAGACAGAATGAGACCCTGTCTCTGAAGAAAATAATAATTGATTAAGTTTTATTATTATTTTCTGTATCTTTGAGACAGAGTCTCGCTCTGTCACCCAGGCTGTAGTGGAGTGGTGCGATCATAGCTCACTGCAGCCTGACCTCCTGGGCTCAAGCAACCCTCCTGCCTCAGCCCCTGTAGTCCCTACAGGGGGACTATAGAGGACTACAGGCACACACCACGATGCCAGCTAATTATTATTATTTTTTTTTTAAAGACAGGGTCTCCCTACATTGCCCAGGCTGGTCTTGATCTCCTGGGTTCAAGTGATCCTCCTGAGTTGGCTTCCCAAAGTGCTGAGATTACAGGCATGAGCCACTGCTCCCAACCTGATTAAAGTTTTATAAGTAGTATTTAGAAATACCAATGAGGTTGTTATTTGAGAATGTCTTTAGACATTTTCAAAGGTTAAATAATTCTTTGGTAAAGTAAACAATCGTCACCTGATTTTTGTAATTTTGCTTTTCCTTTAAATGAGATATACTTGAATTTCTTTATAATTAATTGATATAATAAAAGTTAAGTTTACCTTCCATAACTGGCTTGACCTTTGTCCACTCAAGTAGGAAAAGCAAAATGAGTAAGTTCTTATAACAATCATATATTTGGATAAGTATATACATATGCTTTATATATGTAGTTTCCTAGTCTTGCCTGAATTTGTAACTTTTTACATGTAAACGATATTATAAATACCTATAGGCTCTTAATAACTAAATTATTTCTATAAGTCAGTCACCTTCAAAAACTCTTGTCAGTGATGGTTCAACTCTGTAAATTTACGAAAAAGTATTGAATGTACCCTTAAAACAAGTGAATGTTATCATATGTAAATTATATCTCAGTAAAGCTGTTAAAAAATTTTGTCAGTCCTTTCTGCCTGTGGACACTGCAGAGGAAACATCCTTAAAGTCTCTCTTCTGCCTGCCATCATGTCTAAGTCAGAGTCTCCTAAAGAGCCTGAACAGCTGAGGAAGCCCTTCATTGGAGGCTGGACTTTGAAACAACCGATGAGAGCCTGAGGAGCCAGTTTGACCAATGGGGAACACTCACGGACTGTGTGGTCATGAGAGATCCAAGCACCAAGCGCCCCAGGGGCTTTGGGTTTGTCACATATGCCACTGTGGAGGAGGTGGATGCAGCCGGGAATGCAAGGCCACACAAGGTGGATGGAAGAGCTGTGGAAACAAAGAGAGCTGTCTCAAGAGGAGATTGTCAAAGACCCGGTGCCCACTTAACTGTGAAAAAGATATTTGTTGGTTAAAGAAGACACTGAAGGCCGGGCGCGGTGGCCCACGCCTGTAATCCCAGCACTTTGGGAGGCTGAGGTGGTTGGATTACGAGGTCAGGGGTTCGAGACCAGCCTGGCCAACATGGTGAAACCCTGTCTCTACTAAAAGTACAAAAATTAACTGGGTGTGGTGGCGGGCACCTGTAATCCCAGCTACTCGGGAGGCTGAGACAGGAGCATTGCTTGAACCTGGGAGGTGGAGGTTGTGGTGAGCCAAGATCATGCCATTGCACTCCAGCCTGGGCAACAGAGCGAGACTCCATCTAAAAAACAAACAAACAAACAAAAACACTGAAGACTATCACCTAAAAGATTATTTTGAATAATATGGAAAAATTGAAGTAATTGAAATCATGACTGACTGAGGCAGTGGCAAGAAAAGGGGCTTTGCCTTTATAACCTTTGATAGCCATGACTCCGCGGATAAGACTGTCGTTCAGAAATACAATACTGTGAATGGCCACAGCAGTGAAGTTAGGAAAGCCCTGTCAAAGCAAGAGATGGCTAGTGCTTCAGCCAGCCACAGAGGTCAAAGTGGCTCTGGAAACTTTGGTGGTGGTTGTGGAGGTGGTTTTAGTGGGAATGACAACTTTGGTCATGGAGGAAACTTAAGTGGTCATGGTGGCTTTAATGGCAGCTGTGGTGGTGGTGGTGGTGAATAAGGTGGCAGTGGGGATGGCTATAATGGATTTAGTAATGATGGAAGCAATTTTGGAGGTGGTGGAAGCTACAATGATTTTGGCAGTTTCAACAATCAGTCTTCAAATTTCGGACCCATGAAGGGAGGAAGCTTTGGAGGCAAAAGCTCTGGCCCCTATGGTGGTGGAGGCCAATACTTTGCCCAACCACAAAACCAAGGTGGCTATGGCGGTTCCAGTAGGAGCAGTAGCTATGGCAGTGGTAGAAGATTTTAATTACCGCCAGGAAACAAAGCTTAGCAAAAGAGGAGAGCCAGAGAAGTGACAGGGAAGCTACAGGTTACAACAGATTTGTGAACTCAGCCAAGCACAGTGGTGGCAGGGCCTAGCTGGTACAAAGAAGACATGTTTTAGACAGATACTCATGTGGATGGGCAAAAAACTCAAGGACTGTATTTTTCTAATTGTATAACAGGTTAGTTTAGTTCCTGTTCTGTGGAAAGTTTAAAGCATTCCAACAAAGTGTTTTAATGTAGATTTTTTTTTTTGCACCCATGCTATTGATTGCTAAATGTAATAGTCGGATCATGATGCTGAATAAATGTCTTAAAAAAAAGTTGTCAGAGCAACCAGATTTTCTGCAGAACAGCAGAAAATGATGTTTCCATGTTGGCAGTAGTGGATTATGTAAATTTTGGTTTTATTTTTGTTTTAAGAAAGGGGAAGTTTGGGGGCTCATTAAATATGTTTTACAACTGGGCAGGTGAAGATGAGGAATTCCTGAGGCACTAACTTCTGTTCCCCGTTTTCCCTATGCCATTCCCATCTTAACACCAGATGAGAGGAAGTGCCATCTGATCTTAGCTAGTGTATAAAATCCTCTACAGGGCAAGATTTTTAGTTCTGCGAAACTAACTTGCTTCCTTATATTAATATTTTCATGGGCTTGCAATAACAACGCTTGTTTATGTTATGTGGTTTATTTTGAAATTTTTATTGTATAAAAATGTGTTGCAGATGGTTTCTAAATAATGTGCAGAATATCTAGTCCCCACAGTATATGTGTAAAGGCCACATTTCATTTAAACATAAAAGGTACGGTGGCTCACTCCTGTAATCCCAGCACTTGGGGAGACTGAGGTGGGAGCATCACTTGAGGTCAGCAGTTCTAGGCCAGCCTGGGCAACATCCAGAGACCCTGTCTCTACAAAAAAAATTAAAAAGTAGCTGGGCATGGTGGCATGTGCCTATAATCCTAGCTACTCAGGAGGCTGAAGTGAGAGGATCGCTTGAGCCGAGGAGTTTGAGGCTGCAGTGAGCTGTGATTACGCCACTGCGTTCCAGCCTGGGTGTCAGAGAGAGCCCCTGTCTGAATCAGTCAGTCAGTCAATCAGATAAACACAAAAGGTCTTGATGGATAGTAATGGTATTTTATTTCTGTAAACCCTATTCTCGTTCTTTTTCATAAATGAATACACTTATATTTCTTGATTTAAGTTGTAGTTATTTCACTATATCTGTTCCTTTGAGCTTGTTTTGATGAACTGTTAAGATATAGTTTATCTGTATGTGTAACAAAAAAACAGGCAAAAGACAAGCAAAAAAATTGAAAAAAAAAAAAAGCAAAATGGCTCTGTATACTGCTTAACATAGAGAACCCACACACACAGTGACAGTCATAAGGGATCTGGAGCCAAAAGACCTAGGTTTGAGGTCTCATTCTGCCACTAGTTACTTTGTGCCATTGGGCAAACTGTTTAACTTCTCTGTGCTTCAGAATTCTCATCTATAAAAGGAGGATAATAATGTATCAGCATTACCTCAGAGAGTTATTTTAAGGTAATGTGTAGTAAATCACTTCGTAAACCATTAAGCTCCATATAAATGTAAATTACTACTGTCGTTAGTGTTCTTTGAAAGTACCATGTATCCCATTGCTGCAGAAATGTTTGGATTTACATTCACGTCTTTAACCATTTTGTAGGTTGTTTAGTGATCCCAAATGATTTTGGTTTTTTTTCTTCCCATAGAGCATATCATGTCCCCAGTGGGAAAATATTAGCTGTAAAGGTAAGTACTGGATACATTTTATGAAATTCTTGATGTTCGCCCCTTTCCTTTCCTCTGTTAGCTTGAGTCACAGATACTGTCAAAGAGGAGATGAAATGGTTTAAAGTTTAGATGGTGGGTAGGGGAAGCTGTGGCCCTCTGGTGACATTCAGGCACCTGAAGATCTTTTAAGTATGCCTTAAAATAGTCAGTTGTAAACTCCGTGTATTGTGATTCTTCTTGCCAAGAAGAGAAGACTTCTTTCTGTGTCCCCTGCTAAGTGGCATCACCATCTTCCTTGTCATGCAGCTCAAAACCTTACTAGTAATGTATTCCTTTTCCTTCTTTAAATATGCCACATCCTGTGAATTGCTGTATCCTGTTAGAATTTTTCCCTGAAATATATCCATTTGCTACTTTCTTTCTATTCCCATCCTCATTGGTCTTGGATCGGGCTCACATTACCTCCTACCTGGACTTTTGAAATAACTTCCTCACTGTACTTTCGGTCTTTTCTTTTCCTATGCACCTTTTACTCTGCCATAGATTTGAGAAGTTAAATCACAGATCTGACCGTGTCTTGCTAACTGCCTTCCTCAATCATGGACAACATAAAGCCTAAGATGTCTGCTTTGCTTCTGACTCCTTCAGCATACTGAAATACCCAAGCACCACACCTGCCAATAGAGTTAGGCTACACACAACTCAGGGGCGTTCCAAGCAGTTACCTAGGATGCTCCTCACTTGTTCCCATGCAGTTCGTAATTCACACTTCATCTCTGCCAAACTTCAGCATCCCAGTCCTGCCATGTCACTTTGGATTTAATCTCTGCCACTGCTGATGCTTGATCTTCCCATTATTTTAAATCTCAGATTTCCTTAATGGACTCTGTCTTGAATTGCACTTACGACTGAAGCCTTTGCTAATGAAGTCCTAACCCTACAGAACCCCATTTCCAATTCTGGGCCGTTAGCTAACAAACTGGTCAGGCCTGCCTTGCCCCCGACCTTCCCCACAAATTGTTCAGGCCCTCTACATATTGGCACCCACCTACCTTTATAAACATGCCCTCTGCTTTACCAATCTGTTACTTCCTGTCATGCCTTTTATCTCCAGTCTACAGGCCTTTAGTAATTAAAGTTTTTATTTTTTGTGTATTATGCTAGATTTTTAAATTTTTTATTTATTTTTTTATTTTTGATTGAGACAGGATCTTGCTCTGTCATCCAGGGTGGAGTGCAGTGGCGTGATCTAGGCTCATTACAGCCTCCACCTCCCACATCCAAGAGATCCTCCTACCTCAGTCCCTTGAGTAGTTGGACCACAGGTGTGCATCACCATGCCTGGCTAATTTTCTTTATATTTTGTAGAGACGGGATCTCACTATGTTTCCCAGGCTGGCCGCGAACTCCTGGGCTTAAGTGATCCTCCTGTCTCAGCCTCCCGAAGTCCTGGGATTATAGGCATGAGCCACCACACCCAGCTATGCTAGATGTTTTATAACTATTATATTTAATCCTTAAAATTACATAGTAAGCCTGTCTATTTTAGATTAGGAGACTGAAACTCAGAAAGCTGAATTGTCAAAGATCACAGAGTTGGAAGGGATAAGGCCAGGTTGTAAAATGTTCATCTGCCTTCAAAGCCCATCTCTGTTACACCATGCAACTTTTATACAACTTACTAACATTGCTCATCCCTCTGATTTCCATCTATCTTTTCATGGTTTGTCTCCAAGACGCCTTTTTAGCTATCCACAGTGAGAAATTGGTCTCTTTCTCTAACAGTTGCATAGCATATATTTCTGCATCTTTTTTCTCATCTAGGAAACTAAGAATCAGAGCAATTACATTAGAATTGCTTATACCTTTTAGTAAGTTGAAACCGAAACTAAGACTCAGAGCCTCTGACTGCTGATGAAATCGAGAGTTCTTCTTCCATGTCACATCTAGTACAGCACCTAGAATGTGTTATGTGGCATTATCAAGTTTAGTTTTAATAAGTTAAATAACTTGTGAGAGGGTACAACAGAGCTTCCTTTGAGATATTTTCTTTGACAATTCAGCCATATAGGTCCATAGAATTGTAGAACTGGAAGAGACCTTGGAGATCACGGGTTACAGCCCCCACATTTTACAGAGGCGCTCAGCTCACTGAATGCAGTTCTGTCATACTACCTCGGTGCTCACTGAACGCGGCCCTGTCGTACCACCTCGGCGCTCACTGAGTGTGGCTCGGTCGTACCACCTTGGTGCTCACTGAGTGTGTAGCTCTGTTGTGTGCCTTGGCATTGGATTAACTTTTCTGTACCTCCTGAGCTCCCTTTTCACTAAGAGAATACTTTCACTAAAACTTGAGCACTATTTTCCCATCCATTGAGTTACTTTTTTGTTCCTTTTTTGTCAGAAGTCTTAGATTGTTGCTGATGATATATTTAAAGATAGTCAACTCTAGGTTATTTACTCCAGGAGAGGGGAACAGTGTTATAAATCATCCAGAAATCTATCATTATTTGGCCTTGCCAAGTACATTATACATTTTTCATAATTTCATACATTTTGAATTATGTTTATATAGACTAATATTAAAATTATTATGCATTAGTTGGGTGTGGCAAGGGGCCAACAGCTTTTTCTGAAAGGATTAAAAGCAATTTTAAAGAAAGGACATATTTACAGAATAGCTGTTAGGAAAGTAGAGACTGTCAGTAAATGAAAATAGTTGAGATTGACAAATGTACTGTTCACTAGACCTGACCATTAAACTGGACTTTACGACAAGAACTGTACTATATTCACTTTGTATCTCTAGATTCTATAAAATATAGTGGATACTCACACTGAGTTGAATGAATGGATGATTTAAGAGCAGATAGGATTATCGTGATTAAACGCTTATGTAGCCCTGAGCTTGTTGGTCATTTAGGCGAAAACCACGTAACTTATATAAGTCATAATCTAAGAAAAATTTACCGTTTCTTCAAAACAGGCAGAATTTTTAATTCTTAGAAGTGTGTTATTTTGTTTCCAAATATTTGGAGATGTTCCATCTTTCTATTACTGATTTCTAATTTAATTCCATTGTGGTTACAGAGCACCCTTCCTATGACTTGAATTATTTTAAATTTGTTGAGACTTATGGCTCAGAATATGATCTATTTTGGTAAACAGTCCTTGTAAACATGAAAAGAATGTATAACCTGCTTGTGCCTGTAATCCCAGCATTTTGGGAGGCTGAGGTAGGTAGATGACTTGAACTCAGGAATATGAGACCAGCCTGGGCAACATGGCAAAACCCCATCTCTACAAAAAACAAAAAATAAAAAATAAATTAGCTGGGCATGGTGGTGTGTGCCTGTAGTCCCAGCTACTTAGGAGGCTAAGGTGGGAGGATCGCTGAGCCAAGGAAGTTGAGACTGCAGTGAGCCATGATTGCACCACTGCATTCTAGTCTGGGTGACAGAGTAAGACCTCATCTCAAAAAAAAAAAAAAAAAAAGAATGTATCATCCACTGTGTAGGGTATTGTATAATGTCAATTAGATCAAGTTAACTGATAGTGTTATTCTTCTATATCTTTGCTGATTTTTATCTAGTTGTTCTATCAGTTATTGAAAGAGGGGTGTTGAAATACTCAACAATAATTATGGCCTACAGTTCTGTTATTTTTTACTTAATGTTTTTGAAGATATATTCTTAGGTTCATTTATGGTTGTTAGGTCCTCTTGATGAATTGGCCTCACTGACATTATGAAGTAACTTTTGTCCATGATCATATTTGCTCTGAAATTTATAGTCTGATATTAAATTATAGGCTTTATTTTGACTAGTGTTAGTATGATATTTTTTTTACTTATAACCTATTGTGTCATTATTTTTGAAATGTATTTCATGTAGGCAGCATATAGTTGGGTCTTATTTTTTAATCCAGTTGGATGATCTCTGCTTTTTAAGTGAGTGGATTGCGACTATTTACATTTCATATGATTATTGATATGGTTGGATTCAAATCTGTCACTTTGCTCTTTGTTTTCTATTTGTTCTGCCTGTATGCCCCCCTTTTTAAGTGATGGCTTTAGAATTCATAACATAGTCTCCCTATGTAAATAGTATTGTACCACTTTATAGTCTAGAAATCTTACAATGGTGTATTTTCATTTCCCTCATTCCAGCCTTTGTTTTATTGTCATGCATTTTACATCATCATATGCTGTAAACCCCAAAATACATTGTCACTACTTTTGCTTTAGATATTTATCTTTTAAAGACATTTAAAAAGTAAGAAAAATAGTATTTTATTTTTATTCATGTATTTACCAATTCCAGTGCTCTTCATTCGTTTGTGTGGTTCAGATTTCCATGTATATTATTTTCCTTCTGTCTGAATGACTTCTTCCTTTATATTTCATATAGTGTAGGTCTTTTGGTATTCTTTCAGCTTTTGTATGTCTAAAAATCTATATTTCACTTTCATTTTTGGAAGGTATTTTAATTTTTGCTGGATGTAGAATTCTAGGTTGACTGTTGTTTTCTTTCAGTTTTTTAAAGATTTCGTTTCACTGTTTTCTTTCTTTCCAGTGAGAAGTTTACTGTCATTTTAAATCTTTGTTTTTCTGTACATTAGAATTGGCTTCATTTCTGGCTGCTTTCAAGATTTTTTCTTTATCACTGGTGTTAAGCTGGTGTTTACATCTTTAATGTCTGTGCTTAACATGTTCAAAACAACTTCTGCTTTCTTTTTTTTTTATTTTTATAAATAAAGATGGGGTTTTGCCACGTTGCCCAGGCTTGTCTCGAATTCATGGGCTCAAGCAATCCACCGGCCTCCACCTGTCAAAGTGCTGGGATTACAGGTGTGAGCCAGGGCACCTGGCCTCCTCTGCTTTCTTATCTACTTATTCCATCATATGTGTCATATCTGGATCAGTTTTGACTGATTCCTTTTCTCCTCACTTTGGGTTGTGTTTTTTGCTTTTTTTTTTCATACCTTATAATTTTTTTTAAGTGAAAGTTTATTAAGAAAGTAAAGGCATAAAAGAATGGGCTACCCTGCTTAGGCAGAGCAGTCATGCCTTATAATTTTTTTATTGGATACCAGACATGTGGCATGGGTGCTGGATATTTTTGCTCTGCTTTAAATATTTTTGAACTTTATTCTGAGATTGTGATGGTTAATACTGAGTGTTAACTTGATTGGATTGAAGGATGCAAAGTATTGTTTCTGGGTGTGTCTGTGAAGGTGTTAACATTCACAGAGATTAACATTTGAGTTAATGTTAACATAAGAGATTAACATGGAGTCAGTGGGCTGGGAGAGGCAGACCTACCTACAATCTGGGCGGGCACCATCTAATCAGCTGCCAGTGTGGCTAGGATAAAAGCAGGCAGAAGTTGGAAGGACTTGACTTGCTGAGTCTTCCTGCCTTCATCTTTTTCCATGCTGGATACTTCCTGCCCTCAAACATCAGACTCCCAAGTTCTTCAGCTTTTGCACTCTTGGACCCACACCAGTGATTTGCCAGGGGCTCTCAGGCCTTCAGCCATAGACTGAAGTTGGCTTCCCTACTTTTGAGGTTTTGAGACTGGGACTGGCTTCCTTGCTCCTCAGCTTGCAGATGGCCTATTATGGGACTTTACCTTGTGATCCTGTGAGTCAATACTCCTTAATAAATTCCCCTTCATATATACATCTATCCTATTAGTTCTGTCCCTCTAGAGAACCCTGACTAATACAGAGATGGTATTTAGTGACTTTTAAATAATTTTATTCTTTCAAGGCTTGCTTTTAAGTTTTATTAGACAGTACCAGCCCAGTGGTTAGTCTAGAGCTAATTTTCCCGGTGCAACTGAGGTAGTACTCTTCTGAGTACTCTACCCAGTGCCTTGGGAATTGCAAGGTTTTCCACACTGACTGGTGGGAACACAAACTTTTCTTGCTCAGTATTAATCTGAAGATTGTTTCTTCTGAGCCTTTCTGGTGGTTCTCTCCCTGGCCTCAGGTGATCTCCTGACATCTATGTACAGATCATTCATTACTCAGCTGAAGACTCCAGGACCCGCTCGGCAGATCTCTGGAGCGCTCTCCCTCAGGTCCTCTGCCAGCTCTCTGCCCTCTGCTTCTCTAGCTTCCTTGGCCTCCTCAGACTCTCAGTTTTGTCTTCTCACCTTAGGGAGATGGCTTATCTCTGCCTGGGTTCCCCTCCCTGCACTGGGGCCTGGAAACTCTCTGGTCAGCAAGCTGAGCAATCATAGGGTTCATCTCATTTGTTTTCATCTTTCAGGGATCACTGCCCCGTTCTGGCTAATGTCCAATGTCTGGAAGCCTGTTGATTTGTGTGTGTGTGTGTGTGTATATGTGTGTGTGTGTGTTTTAGTACCTCTTCCTTTCTTTTTTTTTAATTTAGCTTTTAAGTTCTGGAGTACATGTGCAGGTTTGTTATATAAGTATACTTGTGACATGGGGGTTTGTTGTACAGATTATTTTGTCACCCAGGTATTAAGCCTAGTACCTATTAGTTATTCTTCCTGATCCTCTCCCTGCCTCACCCTCCACCCTCTGATAGGCCACAGTGTGTGGTGTTTCCCCCTATGTGTCCATGTGTTCTCATAATTTAGCTCCCACTTATAGGTGAGAACATGCAGTATTTGGTGTCCTGTTCTTGTGTTAGTTTGCTAAAGATAATGACCTCCAGCTCCATCGATGTTCCTGCAGAGGATATTATCTCATTGTTTTTTATGACTGCATAGTATTCCATGGTGTGTATGTACCACATTTTCTTTATCCAGTCTATCAGTGATGGGCATTTAGGTTGATTCCATGTCTTTGCTATTGTGAATAGTGCTGCAATGACCATTTGCATGCATGTGTCTTTATAATAGAATGCTTTATATTCCTTTGGGTATATACCCAGTAATGGGATTGCTGGGTCAAATGGTATTTCTGTTTTTAGGTCTTTGAGGAATCAATGCACTGTCTTCCACAATGGTTGAACTAATTTACACTCCCTCCAACAGTGTAGAAGCATTCCTTTTTCTCCACAACCTTGCCAGCATCTGTTATTTTTTGACTTTTTAGTAATAGCCATTCTGACTGATATGAGATGGTATCTTATTGTGGTTTTGATTTGCATCTCTCAAATGATCAGTGATGTTGAGCGTTTTTCCATATGATTGTTGGCCTCATGTATATCTTCTTTTGAAAAGTGTCTGTTCATGCCTTTTGCCCACTTTTTAATGGGGTTGTTTTTTTCTTACAAATTTCTATAGACCCCTTCCTTATACCCCTTTATTACAAAAAATTAACTCAAAATGAATTAAAGACTTAAATGTAAAACCCAAAGTACAAAAACGCTGGAAGACAACCTAGGAAATACCATTCCGGACATAGGAATGGGATAAAGATTTCATGATGAAGACACCAAAAGCAATTGCAACAAAGGCAAAAATCGACAAATGGGATCTGATTAAACTAAAGAGCTGCACAGCAAAGGAAATTATAAACAGGGTGAACAGACAGCCTACAGAATGGGAGAAAATTTTTGGAAACTATGCGTCTGACAAAGATCTAATATCCCTTTCCTTTCCTTACACCACTCTAATCCAGATGCTTGGCTTTTTTCTTGTCAGACATGTATACCAGATTTTGAATTGTTCTCAGTAAATAGTAGCTACCATTTATTGATGATTTATGCAATGCTAAGCATTTTGCATGCATTTTTAAAATTAATACAACAACCTTTTGTAACTCTTATTGATTCCCATTTTACAAAAGCTGAGGCACAGAGAAGTTAAATAACTTGCCCAAGGTCCCACAACTGATAAGTAGTAGAGCCAGGATTTAAACCTGGGTAGTCTTGTCCTAAGTGCCTGTGACCCCCTGCCGGTGCTGCTCACTGCTCTCAGATTTGCCTTGCCAAGGATCATCCTGGTCACATTTCTTTCCCTCTCAAAAGTCTTCAGAGGCTTCACGTCACTTCCCAGATAAACTAAAGACTTTAGAGGATGGAATTCAAGATCCTCCACTATATGTCATCAGTCAGCTTTTATAGCATTATCTTACATGTTTCAATCCTGTGTGTCTTTTAGGTTGAACTCATTGCCTTATCTGAACTCAGGTACTTTCTCACTTCAACACTTTGATTCACGTATTCCTCTCTAATTAGAATGCTTTCATCCGTATCTCCACCTATCAAAATCTTTAACACCCTTCAAGGATCAGCTGAAAAGCCTGCTCTTCCATTGAACTTTTCTGGATAAGCCCTGTCACATATGGTCTATCTCTCACTCACTCATTTTCTTCTTTGAACCTTTCTAGAGTTCCCTGTATATGCCTTTTAAGGGTGTTATCACCAACTGCCTTGTATTTTGCTGTTAGTATACCTATACATTTCCCCTATTATATTGAAATCTTTTTGTAAGTGGGAAACAAATCTTATTTATCTTCTTGCCTTACTCCGTGATTCCTGCAGATCCTTGCGTACAAGGTATAGTACAAAGTATTACACATAACGAGTAAGTGTTCAACACATAATTTGTTGAATGACTGAATGAATACATTTTTGTTCTTCTGTTTGTTCTTTAGTTCATTCATCTTTTAAAGTAACGTCTTAAAAGCAGGTTCAGCTCACGTACAAAATATCTCATAGCATTCTTTATATGGACCATTGCTCTCACCCAGAATATTTTGTAGCTTTTTTTTATATTAAAGGGTGAAATGGAAGGTTAAGAGTTAGAAGCGTATTTGATCTTTTCCTGACCCTCTCCTGACTTTTGTGTGACTTCAAGCATGTCACTTGAACCTCCCAGTGACCTCAGCTGTGAAACAGGGCTGCTGGTGTCACAGAGGGATTGCGAAGAGCAGCACATCACAGTCCTTGTCCAAACAGAATCATCTGCAGGGTCTGACGCCTGCATGGAATGATGAGGGAAATTTAATTTTCCAAGTAGGGTAGTCAGTTTGACCCACACTTTGAATGTCTGTGGGCACAATTAGATGAGTCCTTGAAAATCTGTTACTTTTCCTACTCAAAATGTTTCTCATGTTATGCTTGTAAATGTTCTTATTTTTTAGACAAAAAAGTATTTTGTAAATGTTTCCCTTTTTAGACTTCTAAGGTAGGAATATATCACAAGATATTTTTAAAAGAAGTTGAATTTTGGAAATAATAATGTACCATGAATTTCTATTTTACACTATTGAATTTAGAAAATGTTCTGCCTCAAAGAGAACATTTTGAAAATGATGCTAATCACATTTTAAAGGTAACTATTTCATAATGACCATATGTAATTCATGAAATGTGTTTTTACCTTTTTGTGTGTTTGTTTGGTGTAGCTGGTCAAGACAATTGCAGATAAGTAGAGCAGAAAACAAAAATACTGTTAGCCATCTTGTAAACAGAACCTTTTTATACCATTAATGTATTCTATAAAATCTTTCAAGTAGTAATGCTTGGAGGATTTAATATATTTCCCAGTATTGTTTGTTTTGTAAGTGGGAAAAATCCATCTAACAAGAAATTTCTTAGCATTGTATATTGCATGTGCTGATTATCATTCTTTGACTGCTTTGGGTTTCTGCTGCTTTTAAACTAGCATTTAAATGGACCATTTGATTAATCATTTGTATACTGGCTATAATCCTCCCAAATTTCCTTTCTGAGTTGTACATACTGTAAAAGACAATTATGTTGCCACAGATTAAATAAGTGAATTAAAACAGAATAGCAGCTTAATTTGACCTGTGATTTTGCTCTCTTTCCCTTTAGTGAAGTGTGTGCCACTCCAGCAAATAAATGAAGTCATCCATGACAGCTTGTGATGAATTGCCGTATTTATACTGTATATTTTAATAGCCTCACACTAATTTAAATTGAGCACAGAGTAAATTATAATTCAGTCACTTGACTGCTTATATTTAACTTGACAACTCATCCTTATTTGTCCTGGAGGTGTAGTGGAGAGCAGTGGAAATGCACTAAGGTATTTCAGTTTCTCACTTAACCCTTTCTCCATGGAATGCTTCATATTCAAATTCTCTCCAGTTTGAAACATTTAGCACTTCCTAAGGAGAAAAAAAATAATGAAGACTCAGGAAGTCCATACTTTTCTTGGACTTCAAAAAGAAAATTAGTCTTTGCCATGCTTTCGCCATTGCCTTCAAATAAGGAATTGGATTTGTTTATTTTTAGCAGTTTTAAAGCTCACTCACAAGAATACCCAGGGGAAGGAGAATTAACCTTCCACCCAGAGTGCCAAGTCTCCCAGAAAATAGAGAGCATTTGAGTAGAGTTATTTTAAGGAGGGTTTTACTTTTCCTCTGAAGTTCTCAGAAATTACTTTATTCGTTTTTTCCATCATTTTCGAATCTCCACTATTCTAGACTAAAGCAAATACCAACAATGATCAAAACAAATTAGAGTACAGCGGATTAGCTCCACAAATACAGTATTCCTTACTACATTTTAGGTCAGTGTGGCATTTTTATTTATTTGGTGGTGTATGTTTTTCATTTTAAATTCAGTTGTGGAAATCAAGCAATCTATTTCTTCTGTCTAGAAACAGCTTCTTATAAAGAGGATTATAGTTGTAACGACTTTAGTTAAATCCCACATCACTTACTAGGCACTACTGTGAGTTAGACCCTGTGTGGAGTGCTGAGCGGGGGATAGAAAAATGTACAAGACTCAGCCCTTGCCCTTGAGAGGCTCATAGCCACTCTAATCTTGAGACTTCGTTTTTAGGAGATGAGGGATACATGCAGAATGTACATATTGAAGGCCAGAGCTAGACATTAATTTTGATGGAGGGCTTTGAGGTGAGCTTCATGGAGGCAGTGGTGGCATTCAAGCTGGGTCTAAAAGATAGAACAGGATTTTTTTAGTCAGTGCCTGGAGTGGAGAGAGGAAGCACACCCCAAGTAGAGGGAACAGCAGGAGCAAAGGCTGGAAGTAGGGAAAGCACAGGATATATGTGTACACCAGGAAATGTCATCTGATTTCACATGAAGGGTGGGTTTGTGGTGGGAGTAGTGGGAAGAGGAGTTAGAATAAGTTGTCTGTATTATGGAAGAATTCCTTGAATGTCCTGCTAGAGTTTTAACTTTATTGTAGGCGATGGGAACACAATTAAGGTTCTTGATTAAGGGAATGATATATTCACAGCCAGTAGTTTGGGGTTAATTCCATGATGTTGGCTAGCAATGTGGAATCATGTCATTTCTAGGTTGGTGGTGGCCTGGAGATGCAATATATCTTAATAGTCATATATCTTAGCACTGAATAAATGACATTTTTGAAACCTTAAATAAATGGTTCTCAAGCTTACTTTGGATTAGGAATTACCTGGGGAGCTTTACAAAATAACAAAGATGTGGGCCCAACCCCAGGGATTCTCATTCTGTTGTTTTGGGGTAAAGCCTGCACCTTGGAATTTTTTTTTAAGTGCCTTAGGTATTATGATTTGAGGCCAGGGTTGAGAACCATTGATTTAAGGTCAATAATAACTTCACTCCTTTTAGCAGAGATTTTTAGAGTGAGAGATTCCTGGTACTTGTCATCATAGTAGGAATATTTTATGCCGTAGGATTGAACTGACGCTAGATGAATTAATTTTGTTGGTAAGTTTTACACAAGAACAAAAATGTAAGTGAATATTGTTGGCAAATGACTATTGATCAGGAGAAGTGTTTAAATGTTTCTTGGCAGTTTTGTATTACACTTACAGTCTAGTTTCCTGAGAGCTTTTATAAATAACCCCAAAGCAAACTTTTTTTATTTTTATTTTTTGAGGCAGAGGCTTGCTGTGTCCCCCAGGCTGGTGTGCAGTGGCATGATCTCGGCTCACTGCAAGCTCCGCCTCCTGGGTTCATGCCATTCTTCTGCCTCAGCCTCCCAAGTAGCTGGGACTACAGGCGCCCGCCACCATGCCGTGACTAATTTTTTTGTATTTTTAGTAGAGACAGGGTACACCGTGTTAGCCAGGATGGTCTCGATCTCCTGACCTCATGATCCTCCCACCTCAGCCTTCCAAAGTGCTGGGATTACAGGAGTGAGCCACCACGCCCAGCCGCAAACTCTGGATAGAAACCACCTTTGCCTTTCTTCCCCCCACCTTCCCCTACCCCAAATCAATACCTGGCCAATGTCAGGACTATAAAATGTACTTTAGAATTGTCCTTTTCTTTCCTTGCTCTATCAGCAGTTTACAATGCATCATTTGTGGTTTTTTTCTTCAGTTTGATTATATATATGTTCTTCAGTTGTAATACAAAATGTAATTCAAAGTCGAATGGTATATAACTACACTATCATAGTAATTCTGAATGTTAAGTTTTTGTCTAGAAATGTCTAGAGTCTGCCACAAATCATAAAAATTGTTTTCCACCTGTTTTATTCTCCTCACTGCCTTTTTAAAGTAAAAACAAGCTGGGCATGGTGGCTCACGCTTGTAATCCCAGCACTTTGGGAGGCTGAGGCAGGTGGATCACCCGAGGTCAGGAGTTCAAGACCAGCCTGGCCAACATGGTGAAACCCTGTCTGCACTAAAAATACAAAAATCAGCCAAGTGTGGTGACAAGTGCCTGTAATCCCAGCTACTCGGGAGGCTGAGGCAGGAGAATGGCTTGAACCCAGGAGGTGGAGGTTGCAGTGAGCCAAGATCGTGCCACTACACTCCAGCCTGGGCAACAGAGCAGGATTCCGTCTCTAAATAAATAAATAAAACAATTACTCTTGAATTATTTTC
Organism: Macaca mulatta; assembly: GCF_049350105.2. Lineage (NCBI taxonomy): Eukaryota > Metazoa > Chordata > Mammalia > Primates > Cercopithecidae > Macaca > Macaca mulatta. Next base: position 45,183,192 of record NC_133412.1, read on the forward strand.
ACTGACATGCTGAGTAGAATTTGAGCAGTATGGTCTTCTTTCTTTAAAAAATATGTGTTTGAAATAAACTAGAATTTATTCTAGATAAGTTTATAAATGTTTTACATTTATGGGTTATAAATCACTATGGGTAATATCACTCAGTGATTGATATTTTAAATAAACCATAAAGTACTGAAAAGCCCATGAGACTGAGTCCAGAGGAGGGGGTCCTACCATTCCCAGGCTCTGTGGCTCCTGCAAGGAAACCTGGTTTCCTCCTCAAAAGAAGGGAGTTAATGAAATAAGATTTCTTTAAGCTTTAACTTTCTATAACAGTATCAGCAAAGAACATTACCTGACTGGGGGGAAAAAAAAAAGATGATATATTTTAAAAACTCCTTATTTCTCTCATAACTAAAAACCCCACTTAAAATGTCATTTTTGGCTGGGCATGGTGGCTTACGCTTGTAATCCCAGCACTTTGGAAAGCCAAGGTGGGCAGATCACTTGAGGTCAGGAATTCAAGACCAGCCTGGCCAACATGGTGAAACCCCGTCTCTACTAAAAATACAAAAATTAGCCGGGTGTGGTGGCAGGCGCCTGTAATCCCAGCTACTCGGGAGGCTGAGGCAGGAGAATCACTTGAGCCCAGGAGACAGGTTGCTTGAACCCAGGAGACAGAGGTTTCAGTGAGCAGAGACCGTGGCACCACATTCCAGCCTGGGTAACAGAACAAGACTCTGTCTCAAGAAAAAAAAAGTCATTTTTTGGCCAGGTGTGGTGGCTCACGCCAGTGCTTTGGGAGGCTCAGGTGGGCAGATTACTTGAGCTCAGGAGTTCGAGACCAGCCTGAGCAACATAATGAAACCCCTATCTCTACCAAAAATGCAAAAAATTAGCTGGGCATGGTGGCATGCCTGTGGTTCCAGCTACTCGGTGGCTGAGGTTGGAAGGTTTGTTTAAGCCTGGGAGGCAGAGGTTGCAGTGAACCAAGATTGCCCCACTGCACTCCAGCCTGAGTGACAGCATGAGACTGTGTCTCTAAATAAATAAAATGTCATTTTTATTCATCATCCTCTCTGCTTATTGCCTAGTGTCTGATCACAAATCACAATATAGTTCTTTTTTTAAAAAGACAGGATTTCGCTCTGTCACCCAGGTGAGAGTGCAGTGGTACAATCATGGCTCACTTCAGCCTCAAATTCCTGGGCTCAAGTGATCCTCCCACCTCAGCCTCCCAAGTAGGTTGGGACCACCTGATCACACTATACCCAGGTAATTTTTTTTTTTTTCTGTAGAGATGGGATCTTGCTATGGTGCTTAGGCTGGCCATATACCCCTGGCCTTCAGGTACCTTGCCACCTCAACCTCCCTCTCAAAGTGCTGGGATTACAGGCGTGTGCCACTGCACGCGGCCAAGACAATTCTTTTATATTGGTTTGAGGGTCATTCCTATGTTCCTCTTTTGAAAATAGCCAGCGTGGCCAAAATAGAGTGCATAAATTAAGAGTGTTATAACTTAACTGACTTTTAAAGCCATTACTGTTGACCTTTGAGACCTGGCTTTTTTCTTTGGTCCCATCAATCACTTCTGTACCACCTCCCCCAGTTCAGAAGGACAAAAGGTTAGACAGATGCAGATACAGTTTGTATTACTGGGAATTATAGTGGTAAGAAGAAGGAAGTGGGGAAGAATAAAGGAACTACCATTTTTTTAGTTCTTATATTTCATAGTGATTATAGCTAATATAATTAGAAGGTGAATAAATATTAATACCTTTCTATATTTAGGTCATACTACTAGATATTACACTGGAACTTCAGAAGCAAATTATGTCTGAATTGGAAATTCTTTATAAGGTAATTTTTTTCATAATTTTTATTTGTAAAGCATGCCTATGTTATTGACTTGCAGGTTTATAACTACTTTTGTCTTATTTTTGTTACAGTGTGATTCATCATATATCATTGGATTTTATGGAGCATTTTTTGTAGAAAATAGGATTTCAATATGTACAGAATTCATGGATGGTGAGTTTTCCCTTTTATAATACTTTTTAAATGATTTTTAGAGTATATAGTGCTTTACAACCTGGTTTTGATATAGATATCAAGTAGAATTAAAAATAATTAAAATATGCTGGCCGGGCGCGGTGGCTCAAGCCTGTAATCCCAGCACTTTGGGAGGCCGAGACAGGCGGATCACGAGGCCAGGAGATCGAGAGACGATCCCGGCTAACACGGTGAAACCCCGTCTCTACTAAAAAATACAAAAAAACTAGCCGGGCGAGGTGGCGGGCGCCTGTAGTCCCAGCTACTCGGGAGGCTGAGGCAGGAGAACGGCGTAAACCCGGGAGGCGGAGCTTGCAGTGAGCTGAGATCCGGCCACTGCACTCCAGCCTGGGTGACAGAGCAAGACTCCGTCTCAAAAAAAAAAAAAAAAAAAAAAAAAAAAAATTAAAATATGCTAATAATTACCTCATTTATACTGTAAGATTATTTCAGTGTTAAGTGTTCCTGGGGTTAAATATTTTTAGCTGAACTATAATTTCAAGAATTGAACTTCACTTTTATTGAAAATTTAAATAGAACAGATTAAATGCTAGTCTAATCGGTGGTTTGATATTTGATTCTTTTGCACAATCTGTCTTTACTTGCAAAACAGACGTTCTGTTCTTTTAATGTTTCAATAGCCAAAACAGATTTTCTTTTAAAGAAATCTATTAACCCAATGTCCTGTGTCTTTCAGAAAGAAATCGGTTCTTAATTGCAAGATAAGAAATTGTTTTTCAACACAGCTGTTTAGCCAAGATGTGTTTAATTTTCTTTGGACTTTAGCCCTTTCCTTCCCTCTCTATTTTTTTATTCATTTCTATTTTGATAGTTCTTTCTTGACCTGAATATTATGGCAAAATACAGATTTCTGGGGACATATCAGTGAAATGATGTAATCATTATTATTGTTTACCAATTTTAAATCTAAGCAGTCTTTAAATTTTACATATTCAGTTTTCCATAATCTAGTCCATTAAAACACAACTTTAGAATATATAGTTAGTTCCTTGTGGAGATTCTCAGCACATTACTAAAGCAATTAGTTTGTGCCCTGCAAAACTTTAATGAGCCAACGTTGATACCTTGATACTATAATAAGGTGTATAACGTGTTCTAAATTACTTATAGTAGAATGTCAAGAATTAAACATCTTACAGCCATATAGGTAGTATGATAACTGTGGAGACTGACTAGAAAAAGTGGATTCATTGAGCCAATACATTTTACTGTGTTGTAACTTTTATCATTCTTTCTTTGAAGTCTTCAGTTTTTCAGTTCTACTCAAATATTTTTGTTGAGACCAGGTATGGTGGTTCACACATGTAATCCCAGCACTTTGGGAGACTAAGGTGAGAAGATTGCTTGAGCCCAGGAGTTTGAGACCAGCCTGGGCAATATAGTGAGATCTCATCTTTACAAAAATGATTTTAAAAATATGGCTGGGCGTGGTGGCTCACGCCTGTAATCCCAGCACTTTGGGAGGCCGAGGTGGGTGGATCACTTGAGGTCAGGAGTTCAAGACCAGCCTGACCAACATGGCGAAAACCCGTCTCTACTGAAAATACAAAAATTAGCCAGGCATGATGGTGCAGGCCTGAAATCCCAGCTACTTGGGAGGCTGAGACTGTGAATTGCTTGAACCTGGGAGGTGGAGGTTGCAGTGAACCGAGATCGTGCCACTGCACTCCGGCCTGAGTGACAAAGTGAGACTCTGTCTCAAAAAAACAAAAAGAAAAAAAAAAAAGGAAATTAGCCAAGCATGGTGGTACATGCCTGTAGTCCCAGGTTACTCTGGGGGCTAAGGTGGGAGGATTTCTTGAGCCCAGGAGATTAAGGCTGTAGTGAGCTGTGATTGTGCCACCACTGCACTCCACTCTAGGCAACAGAGTGAGACCCTGTATCAAAAAACAAATAAATTAAAATTTTTTATTGAACTATAACTCAGATACCATAAAATTCACCTTTTAAAAGTGTACAATTCCATGGTTTTTAATATACTCACAAGGTTGTGCAATCATCACCACTGTATAATTCCAAAACATTTTTTTACCACCCCCAGAAAGAGACTTCCTACCTATTAGTACTCACTCTCTACTTTCTCTTTCCTCTAGTCCTTGGCAACCACTGATTTATCTTCTGTCTCTATGGATTTACCTATTCTGGACATTCCATATAAATGGAATCTGATAATATATGGCCTTTGTGTCTGGCTTCCTTTATTTAGCATAATGTTTTCAGTGTTCATCCATACTATTACATATATGAGAACCTCATTCCTTTTTATTGCTGAATAACATTTCATTGTATGGCTATACTCCATTTTGTTTATTCTTTCATTAGTTGATGGACATTTGGGATAGTTCTACTTTATGCATAATTATGAATAATGCTACTCTATGTATTTGTATACAAGTTTTGTGTGGACATATAGTTTCATTTTTTTTTTTTTTTTTTTGAGACAGAGTCTTGCTCTGTCACCCAGACTAGAGTGCAGTGGCACAATCTCGGCTCTCTGCAACCTCTGCCTCCTAGGTTCAAGCAGTTCTCCTGCCTCAGCCTCCCGAGTAGCTGGGACTACAGGCGCGTGTCACCATGCCTGGCTAAGTTTTTGTATTTTCAGTAGAGGTGGGGTTTCACTGTGTTAGCCAGGATGGTCTCGATCTCCTGACCTCGTGATCTGCCTGCCTTTGCTTCCCAAGGTGCTGGGATTACAGGTGTAAGCCACCGTGCCCAGCCAATGTTTTCAGTTCTTTTAGGTATATACCTAGGAGTGGAGTTGCTAGGTCATATGGTAGCTTTATGTTTAACTTTTTAATGAACTACCAAACTGTTCCAATTGATTTTACACCACTTTGCATTCATACCAGCACTGTATAAGGGTTCCGTTTTCTTCATATTTTTGCCAATACTTGTCATTATGTGTCTTTTTAAAATTGTGGCCTCGTAGTGTGACATGGTATCCCATTTTAGTTTTGATTTAGACTTCTCTAATGATTAATGATGTTGAGCATCTTTTCATGTGCTTATTGGCCATTCATATATCTTCTTTTAAGAAATATGTTTTCATATCCTTTGTCTATTTTTTAAATGAGTTATTGGGCTTTTATTGTTGAGTTGTAAGAGTTCTTTATGTATTCTAATACTTGGCTCTTATCAGATGTAGGATTTCCAAATATTTTCATTCATTGTTTATCTTTTCACTTTCTTTTTTCTTCTCTTTTCTGTCTTTTTTTTTTTTTTTTTTTTTTTTTTTGAGCTGTGGTATCATATTGCCCAGGCTAGTTTTGAACTCCTGGGCTCACGTAATCCTCCCACCTCAGCCTCAAGTTTTATTGTTTTAGCTCTTATATAAGCCTTTGATTTATTTTTGAGTTAATTTTTATATATGGTATGAGATAGGGGTCCAAATTTATTCGTTTGCATGTAGATATCCATTTGTTCCAGTACCATTTGTTAAAGACTATTTTTCCCATTGAATTTTCTTGTTATACTTGTTGAAAATTGACCATAAAATATATTCCTGTACTTTTAGATCAATGCATATACATCTTGCATTGATCTAGTTGTCTTATCTTTGTACCAGTACCACACCGTATTTGATTACTCATACTTGATAACTCTAGATTATTATAGTTTTTAAGTTCCGAATTGAGAAGTGTAAGTGATCCAACTTTGTTCTTTGTTTTTGCCATTTTGAATACCTAGCATTTTTATTTGAATTTTAGAACCAGCTTGGCAATTTCTCCAAAAAATCCAGCTGGGATTTTGATAAGAATTGAATTAAATTTTTAGATCAACTTGGGGAATATTGCTGTCTTTAACATTATTTAATCTTCAATTCCAAGAACACAGATGTCTTTCAACTTACTTAGGTCTTCTTTAATTGTTTTTCAATGATTTTAAAATAATTTTTAGGGTATGAGTGGTAACTATTTGTTAAATTTACTTCTGAGTATTTTTAATGCTGTTTTTCTTAATTTCATTTTTGGATTGTTCATTGCCAGTGTACGGAACTGTAATTGATTTTTATATATTGATCTTGTATTCTGCAACCTTGCTGAACTTGTTTACTAACGTTAATAGCTTTTTGTGGATTCCTTAGGGTTCTCTATATACAAGATAATACCACCTGCGAACAGGTAGTTTTAGTGCTTTCTTTTCAATTCTGGATGTCTTTTAGTTCCTTTTCTTGCTTAATTACCTTGGCTAGAACCTTCAGTACAATGTTGAATAGACTGACGAGAACAGACATCCTTCTCTTGTTCCTGACCTTAGAGGGAGAGCTTTTAGTCTTTCACCATTAAATATGATGTTAGCCATGGGTTTAGAGTAGTTGTCCTTTGTCAGGCTGAAGAAATTCCCTTCTATTTTTAGTTTGTTGAGTATTTTTTTTTAATCATGAAAGGGTATTAAATTTTGTCAAATGCCTGTTTTATGTCTATTGAAATAATTGTGCATATTTGGTCCTTTATTCTGTTAATATATGGTATACTGTATTAATTTATTTTTGCAAAATGAACCAGTTTGCAGTGTTGGAATTATTCCACTTAGTCATGATGTGTAATTCTTTTTATATGTTCCTGGGTTCAGTTTGCTGGTATTTTCTTGATGATTTTTGTATTCATATTTATGAGGGACATTGGACTAGTTTTTTTTTGTGATGTCAGTGTCTAATTTTGGTGTCAGGATAGTTCTGGCCTTATAGAATGAGTTCGGAAGTGTTGCCACCTCTTCTGTTTTTTCAAAGAGTTTATGAAGGATTCATGTTAATTCTTTTTTTAAAAAAATGTATGGGCTGGGTGGGGTGGCTCATGCCTGTAATCTCAGCATTTTGGGAGGCCAGGGCAGGTGGATCACTTGAGGTCAGGAGTTTGAGACCAGCCTGGCCAACATGGTGAAAGCCCATCTCTACTAAAAGTACCAAAAAAAATTAGCTGGGCCTGGTGGCATATGCCTGTAATCCCAGCTACTTGGGAGACTGAGGCAGGAGAATCGCTTGAACCCAGGAGGTGGAGGTTGCAGTGAGCCAAGATCATGCCACTGCACTCCAGCCTGGGTGTCAGAGACTCTGTCTCAAAATAAATAAATAAATAAATAAATATTTTTATGGAGACATATTATTTTACGTATTTATGGAGTACATATATAATAATATTTTGATACAAGCATACAATGTGTAGTAATCAACTCAGAGTAATGGAGATATGCATGACCACAAACATTTATTATTTCTTTGTGTTAGTAGTATTGCAATTCCACTTGGGTAGTTATTTTGAAATATACAATAAATTATTAATTGTGGTCACCCTGTTGTGGTATCAAACACTGGATCTTATTCTTTCTATCTGACTATACTTTTTTACCCATTAACCAACCCCTCTTTGTCCTATCTTTCTCACTACCCTTCTCAGTCTCTGGTAATCATCATTCTACTATGTCTCCATGATCATGTGTTTTTGGCTCCCACATATCAGTGAGAGAGCATGTATGTCTTTCTGTGTCTGGATTATTTCGTTTAAAATAATATCCATGTTCTTGCAAATAACAGGATTTCATTCCTTTTATGGCTGAATAATATTTCATTGTGTTTATGGACCACATTTTCTTTATCTTTATTTTTTCTTTGATGGACACTTAGATTGATTTCATATCTTGGCTATTGTGAATAGTGCTGCAGTAAACATTAGAGTGCACATATCTCTTCAATTTACTGATTTCCTTTCTTTTGGATATATACCCAATGGTGGTATTACTGGATCATAATAAGGTAGTTATACTTTTAGTTTTCTAGGGAATTTCCATACTGTTTTCCATGGTAGCTGTACTAGTTTACATTCCCATCAGTAGTGTATGAAGGTTCCCCTTTCTCCATATCCTTGCCAGCATCTGTTATTCCCTGTCTTTTTGATAAAAGCCATTTTAGCTGGAGTGAGAGGATATCTCATTGTGGTTTTGATTTGCATTTCCCTGATAATTAGTGATGTTGAACATTTTTTCAAATGCCTGATGTTAATTCTTCTTTAAACATTTGATAGAATTCACCAGTGAAATCATCTGGTTCTGGTGTTTTTGGGGTGTGTCATTAGTGTGGTTTTTTTTTTTTTTTTAATTATGGTATAATACTCATACAAAAATTTAAACCTTACTAGCCGTTTTATTAGTCCATCCTGTGTTGCTATGAAGGAATACCTGAGACTGGGTAATTTATAAAGAAAAGGGGTTTATTTGGCTCATGATATTGCAGGCTGTACAAGAAACATGGTGCCCAGCATCTGTTTATGGTCTGGGCCTCAGGAAGCTTCCATTCATGGAGCAAGAGAGAGAGGAGGGAGGTTCCATACCCTTTTTAACAACCAAATCTTGCAGGAACTTAGAGTGAGAATTCATTCAATTTTGTGAGAATGGCACCAAGTCATTCATGAGGGATCCACCCCTTTGACCCAAACACCTCTCACTAGGCCCCATCTTCATCATTGGGAATGAGATTTCTTTTTTTTTTTTTTTTTTTTTTGAGACGGAGTCTGGCTCTGTCGCCCAGGCTGGAGTGCAGTGGCCGGATCTCAGCTCACTGCAAGCTCCGCCTCCCGGGTTTACGCCATTCTCCTGCCTCAGCCTCCCGAGTAGCTGGGACTACAGGCGCCCACCACCTCGCCCTGCTAGTTATTTTGTATTTTTTAGTAGAGACGGGGTTTCACCATGTTAGCCAGGAGGGTCTCCATCTCCTGACCTCGTGATCCGCCCGTCTCGGCCTCCCAAAGTGCTGGGATTACAGGCTTGAGCCACTGCGCCTGGTGGGAATGAAATTTCAACATGAGTTTCGAAGGGGACAAATATTCAAACTGTGTCAGCCATTTTAAATGTGTAATTCAGCAGTGTGAAGTACATTAACATGGTTGTGCAACTGTTACCACCATCCATCTCCAGAACTCTTTTTATCTTGCAAAACTGAAACTCAATAACTATTAAATAAAAACTCCCCATTCACCCCCGCTCCCAGCCCCTGGCAAACAGCATTATACTCTGTCTCTATTTGACTACTCTAGGTACCTCATATAATTGGAATCACATAGTATTTGTCTTATTGTGTCTGGCTTATTTCATTTTGCATTATGTCCTTAAGGTTCATCCATGTTGTAGTATGTATCAGAGTTTTCTTCCTTTTAAAAGCTGAATAGTATTTGTGGTTAGTTTTTTTTAATTACCAACTCAATCTCTTTATATACAGGTTTAGTCAGATTTTTTATTTTTTCTTGAGTCAGTTTTGGTAGTTTGTGTTTTTCTCAGAATTAATCTGTTTCATCTAGGTTTTCTAATTTATTGATACACAGTTGTTCTGAAAATTCTCTTATAATCCTTTTTATTTCTGCAAAGTTGGTAGTAATGTTCCCTCTTCCATTCCAGATTTTAGTTTCTTGAGTCTCCTCACTTATTTTCTTGGTCAGTGTAGCTAAAAGTTTGTCAGTTTCTCTGTTTAAAAAAAAAAAAAAAAAAAAAAAAAATTTTTTTTTTTTTTTGAGACGTAATTTCGCTCTTGTTTCCCAGGCTGGAGTGCAATGGCGCGATCTCGGCTCAGCGCAACATCTGCCTGCCAGGTTCAAGCCATTCTCCTGCCTCAGCCTCCGGAGTAGCTGAGATTACAGGCGTGCGCTACCACGCCCAGCTGATTTTGTATTTTTATTAGAGACAGGGTTTCTCCATGTTGGTCAAGCTAGTCTTGAACTCCCGACCTCAGGTGATCTGCCTGCCTCGGCCTCCCAAAGGGCTGAGATTACAGGCATGAGCCACCATGCCCAGCCAAAAGATTTTTTTTTTCATTTAAAATGAAACCGACTTTTGGTTTCATTGATTTTCTCTATTGTTTTTTTCTGTTCTCTGTTTTATTTCTGCTTTAATTTTATTATTTTCTTTTTTTCTGCTTTGAGTTTAGTTTTAGCTTGATGTTCTTCTTCTGCTTAAGGTAGAAAGTTAGGATATTGATTTGAGATCTTTCTTCTTATTTAATGTAGGTTATAAATTTTCCTCTAAGCATGGCTTTAGTTGCATCCTAGAAGTTTTGGTATGTTGTGTTATTTTCATTAATCTCAAAGTATTTTCCATTTTTCTATGACAGAAATCTCTTGTGATTTCTTTCTGACCCATTTTTATTTAGGTATGTGCTGTTTAATTTCCACATATATGCACTTGAGAAGAATGTATTCTCCTGTGGTTAAGTGAAGTATCCTTTTCATGTCAGTTAATTCTGATTGGTTTGTAATACTGTTCAGTATTTTCTTATTAATCTTCTGTGTAGTTTTGTCCTTTTCTGAAAGTGAGATATTGAAGTCTGAAAAACTAATATTTTTGAGTTGTCTGTTTCTCCTTTCAGTTCTTTCAGTTTATGTTTCATATATTTTGGCATGCATGCTAGGTGCATGCATGTTTATAATTGTTATGTCTTCTTGGTTGGTTGATCCTTTTATCATTAGAAAATGTCTTTGTCTCTAGTAACAATATTTAATAATAGTTATCTAAAAGACTATTTTTTCCACTAGTATAGTCACTCCAGCTCCCTGTTGGTTACTATTTGAATAGTATATCTTTTTTCATCATTTTTCAACCTGTTTGTGTCTTTAAATGTAAAATACCTCTGTTGTAGACAGCATATAGTTGGATCATTTTTTTAAAAATTAATTCTGCCAATCTCTTATTTAATTAGAGTGCTTAAACCTTTTACATTTAATTTAATTACTAACAAGGTGAGATGTATCTCTCCCATTCTATTTGTTTTCTATGTGTCATGCATTTCATGTTCTGTTATTGCTTTTTTTATGTCAAATAGATATTTTCAAATGTACCATTTAAATTTCCCATGGTTTATTTTGCTCTATTTTTTTTAGTTATATTGTTAATGTTGCCCTAGGGATTACAATTAACTTCTTAACTTATAACAGTTTACTTCGGATTAATACTAACTTTATTTTAATAGTATACAAAAGGCCGGGCATGGTGGCTCATGCCTGTAATCCCCGCACTTTGGGAGGCCGAGGTGGGCAGATCACCTGAGATCAGGAGTTCGAGATTAGCCTGGCCAATTTGGTGAAACCCCATCTCTACTAAAAAAAAAAAAAAAATGCAAAAATTAGCCAGACGCAGTGGTTCATGCCTGTAATCCCAGCTACTCGGGAGGCTGAAGCTGGAGAATAGCTTGTACCCAGGAGGCAGAGGTTGCAGTGAGCCGAGATCGCGCCACTGCACTCCAGACCGGGCGACAGAGTGAACTTTGCTTTTGTATTGCTCAATTTCTTCTCATCTCTTTTATGCTGTTATTGTCATATAAGTTACGTTCTTATACATTGTGTGTCCAAAACAAATTTAAAATTATGCCATTGTCTCTTAAGTCATATAGGAGAACAAAAGAGATACAAACAAAACATACATTTATCCTGTCTTTTATATTTGCCTATGCAGTTACCTTTACCAGTGTTCTTTATTTCTTCATGTGGATCTGAGTTACTGTCTTTTAACTTCAGTCTAAATTTCCTTCAGTCTGAAAGACTGTATTTTATTTCTTGTAGGGTAGGTCAACTAATGATTAATTCTCAGTATTCTGAGATAAATTTTCCAGTTTATTTGAGAGTATCTTAATTTCTCCTTCAGTTTTGTAGAATAGTTTTCGCTGGATATAGAATTTTTGGTTTACAATCTTTTTCTTTCAGCTGTTCAAATATGTCATTCGCCTGCCTCTGACCTCTGTGGTTTCTGATGAGTAATCAGCTCTTGATCTTTTTGAAGATTATTTGTAACTGAAATGTCACTTCTCTTGCTGCTTTCAAGATTTTCTTTATGTCTTTGGCTATGGATAGTTTGATAATAATGTGTATAGGTATAGATCTCTTTTGACTTTATCCTATGTGAAGTATACTGAGCTTCTTGGATGTGTAAATTCACTTTTTAACATCAAATTTAGGAAGTTTGGGGTCATTGTTTTCTCAAATATTCTTTCCATTCCTTCCTTTTCTCCTCCCTTTCTAATCTCCTGTTATGCGTATGTTTGTATGCTGGATGGTGTTCTCCAGGTCTCTGAGAATGTGTTCATTTTTCTTCATTTTCTTTTCTTTTCATCATTAGACTGGATAATCTCCATTGACCTATCTTTACCTCCTTTGATTCTTTCTTCTGCTTTCTCAGATACGCTGTTGATCCTTTCTAATAAATTTTCATTTCAGTTATTATACTTTTCTACTTCAGAGTTATATTTGGTTACATATGACTTCAGGGAACAAAGAAAAGTGACAGATCACAGAGAACAAACCAGTAACTTTGGAATCATGAGCAAAAAGTTCAAACCTACCGAGTCACAGATGAATGAGTTTCTAAATGCCTTGAATACCACTACCTCAGCTAAAATTAAATTCTGTCAGTTTGCATCATAGTAGTATCACATTGCATGAGACTTTTTAAACTGCAAAAGGTTCACGTGTGATTCTCAAGCTATGTCACATCATGGGGAAACCTTTTAATTTTTTTTTTTTTTTTTTTGAGACAGGGTCTCGCTCTGTCACCCAGGATGGAGTGCAGTAGTGCAATCTCTGCTCACTGCAACCTTCGCCTCCCAGGTTCAAGCAATTCTCCTGCCTCAGCCTTCTGAGTAGCTGGGACTACAGAGTAGTGTACACCACCTTGCCCAGCTCATTTTTATTTTTTTGGTAGAGATGGGGTTTCACCATGTCTCCTAGGCTGGTCTCAAACTCCTGACCTCAAGTGATCTTTCCACCTTGGCCTCCCAAAGTGCTGGCATTACAGGTGTGAGCCACTGTGCCTGGCCACCTTTTAAATCTTTAACTTCTGAAACTTCAAAGGTTCAGGTCTTCTCTGAGCTCTGCCATCAGCTGACTCCTGGCTTTAACTAGAACATTCACATCGCTGGGATTATTTTCCCCACCTGTCAAGTAAGGTCGCTGGACTGATCTTTAATGTCCTTTTCTGCACTAATGTTTGATAGGTCTAAGAGTTGCCATTTTTGATAGATCTGTAGGATAGAAATGATAATAAAACAGAGAAAAATTAAACCAACCCCCTCTGCCATTTTTAACCTGATAAGAATTACTGAATTGCAGAAAAAGAACTCATCAAACTTAACAGGAACTCTTAATCCTGAGTGGATCTGCCACATCGTTTTTTCACCAATGACATTTTTCTCTAATGGACATGAAAAGGACAAGATGAATCAGTGATGGCACAGAGCCAGCTGTGTAAAGATTTAGCCATATGAATAGTTAAGGAAAGCGGGTCTAACTGAGGTTAAAAACCAGTGAACTACCTCAAAATTAGATTCCTTTTTGGCTTCTTCTACTGATAATGGTGGTAAGGTAATCTTTGCTTTTTGGGTTTAGCTTGTTGAAACCATTGTCCATTTAGTTAATTAAGCCCTGATTTATATCCTTTGTAAAAGTGAATTCTCTTAGAAGTTGTTACTGGTACATCTGGATGGATTTTCACCTCCTAGTTTTAAGCCATTCAGGTCATTCACTTCATAAGGGATTGGTCCAATAAGCTGCATTTGTCAGTCTTGCAAATACCAGCATGTAAAGCTTGATCTTTTTTATTCTGTTTATCCTTCATACTGCCAATTTATCTGAAAGATCAATGAGAACATAAAATGTTTTTCTGCTGTATTCTCACTTTTATTACATCTGTAATAAAAATGTCATTTTAGTAAATAAGGATGGTTCAGTTCATATCAGATTTTTTTTCATTATCTTCCCAGTAGCACCCAGAGCCAAAGTGTAATGTTTAGTTACACTTTGGTTTCCCAGTTTCTTGTTCAAATCTGCAAACTATGAGCAAAGGTTAACTAAGAGTGATCATTTTTCTGTATCTGCTTTAAATGGGATAAATATAAAGCCAGTAGCCATATATATAATATATGCATGTGTCTGTATGCATATAAAAATATTTGTCAAATACTCTGAAATAATTTTTTTGTAGAACTGAAAGACTATACCTCAATTTGACTCTTAAAGAAAGATGATTACATATTGTTAAAATAGATCTCATAATCATATCATTAATGAGCAAAGTAGTGGTTCTCTGCATATATTCCAGCTTTTGTTGGATTAATGTGAAAATTCTAAGATATTACCCGGATTTACATTTGAGAAAAACTGTTACAAAAGGCAGGCACCTAAATGTAATTGTCATATTGATCTTTATAATTTTGTGTATGTATTTAAGTTTACATAAAGTATAGTTTCTTAGCTTGCCTTTTACTAGTTTCTTTCAGTTTGTCATGTATGCAACTATACACTTCAGAATAAAATGAAAATATCCACTTATACTTCATCAGGAAGTATTATTATGTTATAGATAACATTGGACTAAAAACAAGTTTTATACTACACATCCAATGTATGGTGTAGGAAGTGTAAGAACATAGTCTCACAGTGAATACACAGGAGGAGCCCAGTGCATTGTTCGGGTAGTTTCATTTGTAGTAATATGGCATGTTTATCTCTACAGGGGGATCTTTGGATGTATATAGGAAAATGCCAGAACAAGTCCTTGGAAGAATTGCAGTAGCAGTAAGTATATGGCTTCAGTTTTAGGAAATTTGAGTGATTTAATCCTTCTAATCAAGCTCACTCTTCTTATATTCTCAATGTCTTTTCTTGTTCTTCAATCCCAGTTGGCTCCCAAGACCTTCTTGACTTTCTCCTGTTTTGTTCTTTCTTCTTTTCATAGACCAGCCCACCCACCGTCACAACATAGTCACACACTTATGTATTCCAACCTGTTCTAGTTTCATGTGTTTGCAGGGACCTTGCTGTTCTTGTTGACTCGTAAAATTTCCAAGTTGTTCTTAAAAAAAAACAAAAACAAAAAAACTGCTTTTTTGTTTTGTTTTTACATTTTGTAGTTATGATTAGCATATGTTTTGCAAATACTTAAAAAGTCTGAGTTATTAAAGCAGTCTATGAGAAAACACTAATTTGTTAAGAACAAAGTAGTATTAGTAAAGATTTTTTGCAGTCTTTTTATGTTCTTGGTTTTTAATTTTTTCATCAACTATATCTAGAAATTTATTCCCTTTGTGATTTAAAGCATTTTTTCCATATTCATGTACTTTCTATATACACTAATATACTGATGAAATTGAACTAACATTACTATAATGTTCTCATAAGTTCCGTATTTCACATTTATAATAATGTAGGTTAAACAGTGTCTGAGAGGAGTCATGGGGTGGTGTAATAGTAAACAATTGCTAAGCTAAAGGCACTATGATAACTTCAGTGGTTTATTGCAGAACAAAGTGATTGTACCATGTACCATATAATTAAATGGCTGATTTTTCACATTCATTATGCATCAGACTGACAACTCAAATTCTTTAATCCAACATGGACACTTATTTAGTCTTAGTTCATTGTAATTCACAGCTTTCCTTTTTTCTTTCTAATTATTAGTGTGAACTGCCCTGGGTGATGAGAACTTTCTTTTCTGATGCTATTGCTGCTAAGTAGCTTCTCATCTACATGTGTAGGTAGATTAGTATGAAATTTGAGTACTTAAATCACTATTTTAGATGAAAATAAAAATGTTTCATTTCCTGTTCTAATGCCAGGAGAGTGAATGCTTTGTGGCTTTTGGCAGTTCTTGGCTGTAAAGTTTAATAACATGTATAATAAAGGGCAAAAAAAGGCAAGGATACCAATTGAAAAAGAAAAAAGTATACAAGTTCTATATACTCAATTATCTATGGAACTTGGCAAAAATAGAAATCTCCCATCTTCAGTAGAGAAGCATGTTCTTCCTGAACTTCATAAATCTTACTTCCCTCTTGTTTAGGGCATCCACACAAGGCCACCAATCTTTTCAATTCTACTGGAGTAGGAAGACTGTTGAAGTGAATAGAGTCAGCAGAAAAAATAATTCAGCGTCAAATGCAGGGCTTGCCTATTAAGTGAATGAAAATATGACACAAATTATTTTAGTGAAAGGCATTAAAGTAAGTGCTACTCCAAAGGATTGTTTATATTTGCTCTTACATTTTTTTTATTAGGGGTTTTTCCCCCTAAATATGTGTCCAATTTCTCCAGCTTTTATGACTCATCATGTCATAGTAATGAAAACTACATACAGCTGTAGTAGAAGAAATGCTTTTAATAATTTTGCTTTTTGTCTGCCACTTTTTATAAATTCTGCAGGAGCCTGGGTTTGTGTAATGCCTCCAAAGTGTTTTTTTTTTTTTTAATGTATCCTGAATAGGCTACAAATTTGAATGATCATTTGTTGCAGCTGACGAACACCAGATTGGCCCATGGCTAATACCTGACACTAGGAGGGTTGTACTAGTCAAAATAAGACTAGCAAATTGATGGGCTGTGGGTTATGGTGTGTAAACTAAATATTCCCACAGTCTGATTGTGTTCCCAGTATCCTTGGTCATCTCTCCAAAAGTGTACTGAAGATGGCATCAACATCTTTCCCTTGAGTTCCCTCATTGAGGCCAAGAAAGCACAAGGGTGCTATTGCCAAGTGAAAAGCAACAGAATCAGAAAGAGAGAGTGGGAAAATCGGTGTATATTGAATACTTCCTGTGCTAATCACTAATGCATGCTGTCTATACAAATATTATGTCATTTAGTCTTTACAGCCACCATGTAAAGTGTGGATTATTGAACATACTCTGTGCACATGCAAGATGAGGTTTGGAAAAGTTAACCAGCTTGCCCAGAGTTATCATCTAATTAGTCAGTACAAATTTGAACACAGGGCTGTCTGACACCAGACCCCTTGCTTTCTCAGTGTGTTCTCCTAACAGAATGAGAGGAAAAAAAAAAAAAAAAATAGAGGCAAGAGTGAAAGAAAGAGCTAGGCTAAAAAATAAAAAAAGAGACTTATGAATGAGAAAATAATGGAGCAACACAATTGCTTCAGATTCTTTTCATGTCTTTAGGTATCTCTCTTTTCCCAAATTAACTTTATTTTCCAGGGTCTAATAATCTGGCATGCAAGGCAGATTCATAGGTCCAAGGTTCATTACAGCATGGACCTCTGTCGACCTCTGTGATATGTTATTCAAATTTTCTCCTGTAAAATGTATGGCAAGAGAGTTCCCCCCCCCCCCAAGGAATTTATACATACCTGGTTTCAGCCTTCCAACTTGCTCAGTGACTCAGTGGTTTTTCTCTACTATCCATTTGAATATGGTCTCCTATAAAGAGGAATGAATGCCTTTCTGCCTTTCCCTGCCACCTAACACATTCTGTTTTTCTTCTCATTTCTGAAGCAGTGACACTGTGTACTGTATTTTGAGTGCTAATGTTGATTGAAGTTGTCCCTGAAAGGAGGTGCACTTGACATGTCAAGGAGCGAGTGATTGACAACAGATATAAATACTTTTAGTGTCAAGGCTTTGTCAAGTCATTGTTGTGAAACCCAGCCTACTGAATACCAATAATATCCTTTAGATTTTTCAGTTCACAGATTTCTAGCTCCTTTTTCACCAGAATTTACATGTTTCTAAAGGAAAATGTAGTGTATTTTGACAAAGAATAAGAATATTTTCTTTTTGAATCTCTAACAGAGTGAATAATTTTAGCAAATATTATAAAATCAGTATTTGTTTTACTTTTTCTACCTGATAATCAGAATATATTGGATTGCCTTTCCTTACATGTTTTCTGAAAATTCATTTTGTATGGAACCAATTTTTAGTGGTGAGCTATCTTTAATGGATAGTTTTTATAACATGCAGCTAAGCTTCTAAGTTGAAAATTTTAACCCTACTTCCTCAGAACGGAGAAGATGATCACCTCCATGCTAAATAAGATGACCTCCTCCTATTACTCAGAGAGAAAATTGTTATCGTTATGGATGTTACTTTTTATAAACATTTAAAGAAATATTTTTGCTATGTTTCCTTCTGTGATAAAATTATCATTATTAATATTTTGATATTTTCTTGCTGTATTGTCTTCCTGTCCAGAATACATGTGTTTTATTGTAATGCCAGTTATTTCCAAACTCTGGAAGAAGTCATTTGCTATAAAAATGTATGCTGTTCTCTTAAAATAGACAAACATATACCGGGATTGATGAATCTATGTAAGCAAATCTTTCAGGAGCACATTGCACCCTTTGAGAACAATTAAAATATGTTAACCTCTGCTCAGTATTAATTGATACAGATTTTTGTCTTCTAGATCTTTTGGAAATTGGCTTTCTCCCATTGCATTTCTTATTTTACAGTTGCTCTTAGGCTTCCTTGATCAACTCGAATCCTTGCATATTTAGCCCCTAACGCACTTCTTACCATTTTCAAGATATGTAAACCACTCAGTTACTTCTCATGGTAATGGTAGGTTTTCTTGTTCTTATAGTCCTGACTTACCCGGAATTCTCTATAATGATGAATACTTTTAAATCTTACAGTAAATTTTGACTAGTAGTGATTTGTTCAGTGTATCTGGTGTCAAATTATGAATAGTCAACCTTGAAATTGGTAAGTTCACACTCATGTGCATATAGGGTCAATGGTTATGAATAAAACATGTGCATTTCCTTTTACAGCAATTTATATGTAAAGATTTTTTTTTTTTTTTTTTTTTTTTTTTTGAGACGGAGTCTCGCTCTGCCGCCCAGGTTGGAGTACAGTGGACGGATCTCAGCTCACTGCAAGCTCCGCCTCCCAGGTTTACACCATTCTCCTGCCTCAGCCTCCCGAGTAGCTGGGACTACAGGCGCCCGCCACCTCGCTCGGCTAGTTTTTTGTATTTTTAATAGAGACGAGGTTTCACCGTGTTAACCAGGATGGTCTCGATCTCCTGACCTCGTGATTCGCCCGTCTCGGCCTCCCAAAGTGCTGGGATTACAGGCTTGAGCCACCGCGCCCGGCCTATATGTAAAGATTTTTTAAGTTTTTAATGGTGACCACTGATTAAATTTTCCACATAGAAGGGAGTACTTGTAACCCATATACTTAGGGTCATGAAAACACCTTTTTCTCAGTATCTCATTCAACTAATTACTCTTAACTCATGCTATGAAAGTGAAAACTGCAAATCTAATTCAGATGTTTGTATTTTCTCATTTTTATTTCCTTGACCTGCCTTTTTAATACCTTGCCTTGTCAACATATATGCTTTGTGCTAGCCAGACTGGCTTGTGAGGACCATCTTGATATACTTCGTTCTTTCCTACTCCAATATACTTTATAAATTTGGGGGGACCTTTTTGTTTTGAGATTATTTTAATCTTTTTTTTTTTTTTTTTTGAGACGGAGTCTCGCTGTATCTCCCAGGCTGGAGTGCAGTGGCCTGATCTTGGCTCACTGCAAGCTCCGCCTCCCGGGTTCACGCCATTCTCCCACCTCAGCCTCCCAAGTAGCTGAGACTACAGGCGCCCGCCACCACGCCCGGCTAGTTTTTTGTATTTTTAGTAGAGACGGGGTTTCACCATGTTAGCCAGGATGGTCTCGATCTCCTGACCTCGTGATCCACCCGCCTCGGCCTCCCAAAGTGCTGGGATTACAGGCTTGAGCCACCGCGCCTGGCGAATTACAGAAAAGTTGTGAGACTAATACAAAAAATTCCCACAGATGCTTCACCTATATTCCCTAGTTGTTAACAGTTTACCACATTTGGTTAAAAATCTATAAACATATTTTTTCCTGAAACATTTGAGAATAAGTTACAGATACCACGGCCTTTATCCCAAAATATGTTAGGTATCTGTTTCCTAAGAACAAACACATTATCTTACGTAATCACTGATTAAAATCAGGAAACTAGTATTGATGCAATATTATTATCTACTCAACAGCCCTTATTTGAATTCCACCAATTGTCCAATAATACCCTGTATAGACCAAAGAAAAAAAATTCTGGTTCTGGAAGTTTAGGATTATTCTTTGCATTTGGTTGTCATGTCTCTCTAATGCCTCAGTGTTTGTCTTTCATGACTTTGATATTTTGGAAGAGTATATTGCCCCAATACTTTGATTATATATTTTTACCTTCACCTAAACACTTCCTTCTCTTTTTTTCATTTAAGTTAAATCCGTTACTCAAGACACAACACCTTAGTAAACCTTTCTGACTCCTGATGGGAAAAGCAGTTTCTATTCTACCCACTGCCTTATTTCATCAGTTGACTTTTTTAAAATGTCTCTCCAGGCCAGGCATGGTGACTCCCACCTGTAGTCCCAGGGATTTGGGAGGCCAAGGCAGGAGGATCCCTTGAGGCCAGGAGTTCAAGACCAGCCTGGACAACAAAACAAGATCAAATCTCTACAAAAAATATTTTAAAATTAGCAGGGTGTGGTGGTGTGCACCTGTAGTCCCATCTACTCAGGAGGCTGAGATGGGAGGATTGTTTGATCCCAGGAGTTTGAGGTTACAGTGTGCTATGATTGCACCACTGCACTCCAGCCTGGGCAACAGAGTGAGATCTTGTCTCAGAAGAAAAGTTTCTCCTTGGTCATAAGTGTCCTGACTTCAGAAAAAGTTTTACACAGAGAAGTATAGAAAATTAAGAAAGCCATTGTCCGTTTTTCCTGTCCGTCTCCTTGCCTGGCTTAGCATCATTATTAATTCAGCATAGGTACTTCCAGATTATTTTATATACACATGCACTTATTTCTTTCATTTGGAGTACCTTATCTTCAGAAGATTATAAGCTCATTAAAGGTAGGAACTGTGGCTTTTGCATTTGGTTTTCCCGCAAAGCCTCACACAGAAATGGGAGATGTTCAGTAAATGCTTATTGATTGACAGAGTTTTAAAGGAAGAGTTAGGCCAGGCGTGGTGGCTTACGCCTGTAATCCCAGCACTTTGGGAGGCTGAGGCAGGAGGATCACTTAAGCCTAGGAGTTCAAGACCAGCTTAGGCAACATTAGTGAGATCCCTGTTTCTACCGAAAAAAAAAAATAGCCAGGCATGGTGGTACACATCTGTGGTCCCAGCTACTCAGGCAGCTGAAGGGGGAGGATTGCTTGAGCCCAGGAGGTCAAGGCTACAGTGAGCAGTGATTGTACCCCACAGCACTTCAGCCTAGGTGACAGGGTGATACCCTGTCTCAAAAAAAAAAATGTTGATATATTTAAATATGGAAAGTTCCTTATAAAAACCATAATTGATAATTGTACTGTTTTCTTTTTCCTAAATTTAGGTTGTTAAAGGCCTTACTTATTTGTGGAGTTTAAAGATTTTACATAGAGGTATGTGCTGGGCTTATAAGCTTGGGCTTAATTGGGTGGGGTTGGGTCTCTCCAGATACCTTGATTTTTAAAGTAAGTGTTCTGACATTTAAGCCAGCTGATACATCTGGTACTCAAAAAGATGGCTGCTTTATAAATGTTATTTTTCTTGTTTTCTCCATCAACTGCTCTCATTTAGATTATAAACTTGGTAGTGTGTTTTTGTGAATCACCTTTGTCAAACTTGTAAAAAGATATTTCATAGTATTTGAAAATAACAGGATCTTGTTTGTCTTACTTAACTCTTGTTAATGCAAAACCTTTGCTTTCTGTACAGTTACATCCTTCCTTCTAGTAACATTTCAGATAGTATCACACACTGTTCCTTAAGAGATTGCTTCACATACCTGGAAAGAAAAACTTTATTTTTAATTTTTTTTAAAGATGGGATCTTGCTATGTTGGCCAGGTTGGTGTTAAACCCCTAGCCTCAAGCAATCCTCCTACCTTGGCCTCCCAGAGTGCTAGGATTCAGATGTGAGCCACTGCGCCTGGCCAAAAGTAAAACTTTAAATAAGATATTGGTGAAAGCATCAGGAATAGTCCCCTTGTCCGGTAACAGAACACATGAGAGAATAATCAGATAACTGTTGAATATTGCAAAAGGAATCTCCTTTTGTTTTTTTAATGTTTCCAAAATATCTTAATTCATTTGGAGCAAATTATTAAGTGAGAAAGAGACTTTAACAAAGCAACTTCAAGGCCTAGTGTTACTAACAGTGCTGTTTAATTTTACACATCTGCTCATCTTAGCTTTATGTGCATTTGGGGAATGGAACAGCATACACATTAGATATGATTAAAGGAAAGTTTTTTTTTTAAGAGTGTAAACTGTGAGATGGAGAAAACAACTGATATTTTCAACTGTGATGTCATATCTGTCACTACAGGTTGTTTTCTTTTGTGGTTGTTTTAATATCCTAGTGATTCCACATCTCTTCTGAAATCCTGCTCCTTCTTTTTAATAAGGGTATCTAGATTTTGACAAATAAAATATTCAGGTTTTTGAAGGTATTTATTCTGACTAAATGAAATCATAAACTAGATTTCTTTTTAAAGCCAGTCCACTCCATTTCTAGAGTATAGTTGGTGCGAAAGGTAAGTGTAGGGAGAGTGAGTTTTGTTAGTATTACTTTCTCTGGGTATAAATAAGTGTGTAAACACATTTGGTGGATGAAAGAAAAATTAGCATTTTTGACTACCAAGAGTAAGAGGTAACAATATTTAACATTGTATAACTTATATTGTTTCTATTCCCTGTACTTTTACCTCCCCACACCCAGCAACCCATAAAGTGGTGACAGCCATTTTAATAAGAATTAACCCAATGGTCAGTTCTCAAAATTTGATTGATTTTTTAAAAATGGACATCTGCCATCCATTTGACAAAAGAACTAAAGGGAAAACATCCATTCTTAATAGCAAAGCTTTCTTTAAACGGACAGTGCCATGGAAATTCGAGTGTTATTAGAAAGTGAGTGTTAGGATCATCATGTACTCTGGGCATACAGGTTAATTCTGGCTTATAATGAAATCCCTCTCTAGCTATAACTTTGTGCAAGGAATCTTAGTAGCACAAAGAACTATGGTGGATAGGGAAATACGTTTTAGTTATTCTGCCATTATCTTGATTTTTCTTCTTTAAAATTAGAAATCATGCTGATAAGTTGATGTACCTTTTCGTATTCCTCTATCTAAATTTTTTTGATTTTAATTTTTACTCTGGGTTTGGGGGAAATAACTAAAATTTTCATTTGAAATGGGATCTTGATAGACATGTTTCAAATGGATTTGTCTGGATCTAAAAATAATGTCGAGGGTCAGATTCTCAGTATAATCACTTTATGATCACTGTGACCAAACTTGGTTGACCAGAGCCTGTCAGAAGCCAGTAGGTCCTTTTTTTCATCCCTGGTTGCAACTTGGGCTAAGAAAGGGCTCTTTTGTTAGTGATGGACAAGGGCTGCAGTGGTTTGACTGATGGAGAGCATAGAGGTTTCAAAAGGGAATCCTGGGCCTGTACTTATTTTTTCAGTTGGTGCCAGCCAGCCCAATTCCTACAGAGAAATGCCACTTGTTGTGAGAAGATATCTGTTGGGGACAGATTAGCAGCAGTGGTAGAGGGCTGACAAGTCCTCTCAAGGAATTTCAGTGAATGAGTGTGCACCTACATCTGTCTTGGAAAGACTAACAAACTGCAGTGCAGATGAACAGTTATGTCCCAGTCGTTATGGCCACTCAACTACAGAAATAAATATGCTGTGGTAATACACCTCATTAAATATATTCATATTTAGCTTTTGAGTTTCCCAGCTATTCATGGAAACTTTTACTTTCTAGACTTAAAAGCATGTGTTTTTATTGAAGAGTCAAATAAGCCGGATGTCCCTGAAGACTTTTGTAAAGCATTGTAATGAGAAATTTACCCTAGATTGAGTAGTTGTTAACTTAATATTTTAGAGGTTTTGTCCATATTTAATAACTTGGATTCCATAAAAATAAGATTAAAGATGCCTTTTTATTTACCAAAAAGCTATTTAATTTTCTTCTTGATTAAAAAATTGTAGCTTTTTAGATCAGTTCAATCAGGCAATTAAAGATCAGAGCTTTTAAGTTCAGCTAAGGCAATTAAATAGGTAATATACTTGTTTATGCACTTTTGCTGTATAAGCTCATTGCTGTTCCTTCTTAAAAGCACATGTACTCATTTTTGCTTTCTCTAAATGAATGATGATGGGAATTCTAGCTGAACATGTGTCACATTGTCAAATCAAAGACAGGGATCCTTCTGCAGCGGCTGGGGAGCCCGGTTTAGGCGTTCTGAGAGGATAGTGAAAAGAAGATGGTGAAAGAGAAATACTAATGAGTGATCTTTACCTCTTCCTCCTTTGTCTTGGTCTAAGTACCTGTGTTCTCCTCTGATCATCATTTTCTAATGCTGTTCTTAAAAAGCAGAGTAGAAAAAAAATTGCTTTGTACTTATGGGCACAAATTTCAAAAGATTAAGAAATGGAGACGTGTTCAGTATCTAATGAGAAAAGAGAACAAACTATTTCTCACATTTATATGGCCTCCTTGGAATACAGTGGTTCTGGATTTTAGCTATAGAAAGTGGATATATAAATAGTATATTACAGAATTTATTAAAGGTAGTTAATGGCTTCCAAACAAACTCTTGAAAACCTGGAGTCTCTCCCATAGTGTATATCCAGTGAGGACTGTAGAGTAGAATGAAATCTGAGCAATAAGCAGTGGCATACCACCCATCTCGTGAGGCTTGTTAGTCTGGTAAAAGTTAGTTTATTTGATAGTATATTATGTTAATTGGAAATTGTTTTGGAAATTGAAGGACAGCAGTTGCTATTCATAATGGATCATCAGATGTTATATTCAATCAGGTGTTACTGTTGTTTATTTTGCTCTTTTTAAGATTTGGTTGAGATATATGTGCAGGGACTTCATAAACTATTGAATGCTAAGAATGTGGCATGTTTTTATTATAACCATGAATTAATCACTTTATTCAGTTAATAAGAATACATCACTCCAAAACCAAGCCAGGGAGAGAGTTTATTATACTTTATATTACTGAGTCAAAAATTATGAAAATCTTTTCTCTAAAATAAACCAAACGTGATAATTCCATATGAGGACATAATTATTAAAAATGTTTGAAATGCCCACCAAATTAACCACTGCTGAAAAGTTGTCTTTATTAAAAGGCATATGTGAGAGCACTATAAGCATAGCATGTGCTGACTATGCGTAAAAACAAAGAAAATGAACAGTGAGAAAATCTGTTAGGCCAGATCCGACATTACAGGAAACATCGCAGCTTCACTTCAAAACATACATCGCCACTAATGAGGTGAGAGCCCTGCATATTAATAAACCTACAGCTCCAGTCATAGCCATCATTACCCACATCAAACATAAATACAAGATTAACACCTATGCCATTTCTTTGGAAGATGTGAGAATGCCCTAGGAGTAACTGCTCTGTCTTTCCCTGAGGATAAAAAATAGAAATACAAGGGTAAGGAGAATAGAACTTAGATTAAGAAAATTAAATTGGCAATCATTCTGGAGCCATCTTACACAGATGCAGAAGTTTATAGAAGAAAAAAAAAACCTGTATAGTTGGTGTGCCAGGAGTTTTTTTGTATATATGAACCTGGTTAGTTTCATTTACTTTCTCCAATAGGAGAACTTTTTAAAAATACATTTTTGCAGAAATTCTGTAGGCAAACACTGCCCAAATAGATTTGTGTTTAAAGAAACTAAGCCTTGTAGTTTCAGTGTACATGTTACAAATTTTATTTTCTACCCTTGGCTTTTCTCTTTTATAAATCTGGCCTCACACAGACTTTCCAATTAGTGCTACCTTAGATACCAAAGCCAGTGTTAGTTTGGTCATTCAGCAACGATTTATTTTATACCTACTACGTTCTAGGCACTGTTCACAGTACTTGAAACACATTAAGACGTGAAACAAAAGATTTCTGTGATCCTAGAACTCATGTTCTAGCAGTGATAGAGTGGGTTGGGAAACGTTCCTTAAACAATACTATACACAATAAATAAATAAAATACAGAGTGTGTTAGAGGGTTGTTAGTAATAGAAAAGAAAAAGTAGATTGAACCTAGGGGAGGCAAAGAGT
This sequence comes from Macaca mulatta, assembly GCF_049350105.2. Classification (NCBI taxonomy): domain Eukaryota; kingdom Metazoa; phylum Chordata; class Mammalia; order Primates; family Cercopithecidae; genus Macaca; species Macaca mulatta. The sequence continues at coordinate 45,209,129 of NC_133412.1, forward strand.
AGGTGCGTATTAATCAGGAAACCTCACAGAGAAGATGAGTTTGGAAGGAAGGCTTGAAAGGGGCAGGAAGTAGTCAAGTAGATATAGGGGGAAGAGTTAGAGTAGACACCACAGGATGTGCCTGGAGTATCAGTGGAACAGCAAAGAGGCCAGTGTGTCTGTATCTGAGTGTGGGGGAAGAAGGTAGAATCAGCTGTTAGGAAAATGTTTTGGTAATTCAGGTAAGTTTCAGGGGCCCAGATCAGGGAGATAGTTATAAAGATGGGGAGAAGTGGTGATTCTGGATATATTTTAAACGTAGAGTCGATAGAATTTCCTGATGGATTGCTTGTGACTTTTAAGAGAAAGAGAGGCGTCAAGGTTGCTTAAATTGCTAACAGTTTAGTATGCTAAAAATACTTCTTGCTACTTTATTTCCCTGAAAAGAGATAACAACAAGAAACCTGATAATACGGGCCGAGCGCGGTGGCTCAAGCCTGTAATCCCAGCACTTTGGGAGGCCGAGACGGGTGGATCACGAGGTCAGGAGATCGAGACCATCCTGGCTAACATGGTGAAACCCTGTCTCTACTAAAAAATACAAAAAACTAGCGGGGCAAGGTGGCGGGCGCCTGTAGTCCCAGCTACTCGGGAGGCTGAGGTAGGAGAATGGCGTGAACCCGGGAGGCGGAGCTTGCAGTGAGCTGAGATCCGGCCACTGCACTCCAGCCTGGGCGACAGAGCGAGACTCCGTCTCAAAAAAAGAAACAAAAAAAAAAACCTGATAATACAAAGTGCTGACAAGAATACAGAACAATTAGAATTCTCATACATTGCTGGTAGAAATATAAAATGGTACAGCTGCTTGGAAAAATAGTTTGGCAATTTCTTGCAACATGATTCAGCAGTCCCCTTCCTAGATATTTACCCAAGATAAATGAAAACATACATCCACACAAAAACTTTAGGCAACTCTTTATAGTGGCTTTATTCATAATATCTGCAAAGTGGAAACAACCCAAATGTCTTTCAGCTGGTAAATGGAAAAACAGACTGTAATACATCCACAGAGTGGGATATTACTCAGCAATAAAACGAGCTACTGATACATGTAACAACATAGGTGAATATCAGATACTTCATGTTAAATGAAGGAGGCTGACTCAAAGGGTTACCAGCTGTGTTATTCCACTTATATGACCTTCTGGAAAAGGCAAAATACATACATGGAAAAAGCAAAATACAATCTTCCATCCTATGGGATGGAACATCAACATCACTGGTTGACAAACAGTGGAGGAGGAGTTGACTGTAAAGGCATGAAGGAACATTTTGGTATGTTGGAAATGTTCTGTGTCTTGATTTTGGTGGTAGTTACATGATTATATGTGTTTTTTAGCAAACAAAGGCCTGTGCATCTGAAAAGGGTGAGTGAATTTTACTGTGTATAAATTATGCCTCGGTAAACCAAATTTTAAAATTAAAAAGTAAACCAGACTTAGAGAGAAAAGCTCCTCTTACATCTTAGCAGTGCAGCAGACACTCTAGAAAGAAGTTTCCCCTGCCAAAAGGACAAAGCATTCTTTCAAAGGGTCTTGGTGATTCTGTCATTATTTCTGTATCTTCATGGCTCCTGACAAATCCTACCTAGGTTTGATCTAGTAACTCAGTAGCTTAAAAAACAGCCAGCCAACACCCCCACCCCAAGAAAAAAACCAACCCTCGTGGTTTAAAGGATATCTACAATGCCAGAAAGAGAGAGACAGGGTCAGAGAAGGGAGGATAGTGCGGAGAGAAACAGAAACTTAGAAGTTGCTGTTATCATTGGCACAATTTGAAACATCTGGAAATTGGACAGTTCTTTCCATAGTTAAGCCAATTTTTTCACCAGAGATATTACCAAGAACTGCGTATGTGCAGAGCTGACTTAACCTGTTGGACAATTTTAAAAGCTCAGTTTCTAAGAAGGAATAAGGATTTATTCGACATTCCCAATTCAGTCCTACTGACTGACTGCCTCACTGGGTGACCCCAGAAAGGCAGATCACTCCTGTTCTCTTTGCCTCTGTTCCCTCATATATATTGTGAAAGAGTAGCTGAGTGATTACTCAGATTCCTTCAAGAGCTAAGGTTCTGGGTTCTGTGATTTCGTGGCTGAAGGAAGTGTGACATGTTGATAAGGTGGGGAACAAAGCAAAGCAGAGAGACATAAAGGAAAAGAAAGAGAAAAGGGGAGAATTTCCAAGAGTAGATTTTGTGATGAAAATAATAACAATAATGACTATTTATTAAGCATGTACTCTGTACGAGGCACTGTTCTGGGTGCTTAATGTATATAAATTATTTAAGGTATTCCTTCAAAGGGGGAAATTCTAGGAAATATGAAATGTTTTAAAACTGAAGATAAGAGAGTAAAGTATAAAACAAATAATTGAGAATTAAAGCTGTGTACCTTAGCTAAGAACATGTTGCTTTCTAAACCAGACTGATGTAATCAAATTAAAAGGCGTCTTTAAGGGTAACTGTTTTTAAAGTATCAGGGACACTGAAAATGAAGTATTAAGACAGCCCCATCTAAGGGCATCCTTTTTAAGGAAGGAATTTTGAAGAAAATTGGAAGGTGAGAGGTTAACAGTTCAAACGAGTGTAGGCAGATAAATGTTATATATTTGATATTGTCCTTTAAGCAAAATCAGTATAAATTTTAAGATTAAAAATGTTATAAGAATATTTGTATTATATTCCAAAATTATTTTGTTATATTTATTAAATGGTAAAAGAGAAATGGTTTGGTAGAGGTAAGACTTTGAATTCCTTAGGAAAGAAATTTCGATGTCAAGGTGGTAGTTAAAATAATATGTTAGTGCGTGTAAGAGTTGGGATTTGTGGCAAAAATAAATTAGGGAATGATTATTTTCTGGATAAAATGATTCTTAAACAAAAGAATTCTTGGAAAGCATTGCTATCAATAGAAAACTAACCTGATTAATTTTTAATGATTTATTAAAAGATATAATTTGCATAAAGCTTTGTAACAGTCTTTTTTGCAGAGATCTACATAATTTGTGCTTAACTATACATTATAGTGAATTTTGAAATAACCTATGACATATTTTTGCTTTCTGGAGGATCAAACAGTTTTTGTTTGTTTGTTTTTTTGAGACAGAGTCTCACTCTGCGGCCCAGGCTGGAGGGCAATGGCACAATGTTGGCTCACTGCAAGCTCCGCCTCCCAGGTTCAAACGATTCTCCTACTCCGGCCTCCCAAGTAGTGGGGACTACATGCACGTGCCTCCACGCCCAGCTAATTTTTTGTATTTTTAGTAGAGACGGGGTTTCACCGTGTTAGCCAGGCTGGTCTCCATCTCCTGACCTCGTGATCCACCCGTCTCGGCCTCCCAAAGTGCTGGGATTACAGGCGTGAGCCACCGTGCCCGGCCCCAAACAGTCTTTTAAAAGAACTGGTTAGTGTTTGAGTAACCTAAGTCAATTTAAAAGGAGTCATTCCCAGCTGGGTGCGGTGGCTCGTGCATGTAATCCCAGCACTTTGGGAGGCCGAGGTGGGCGGATCACGAGGTCAGGAGATTGAGACCATCCTGGCTAACACCGTGAAACCCCATCTCTACTGAAAATACAAAAAATTAGTCGGGCGCGATGGTGGGCGCTTGTAGTCCCAGCTACTCAGGAGGCTGAGGCAGGAGAATGGTGTGAACCTGGGAGGTGGAGCTTGCAGTAAGCCGAGAGTGTGCCACTGCACTCCAGCCTGGGCAACAGAGTGAGACTCTGTCTCAAAAAAAAAGGAGTAATTCCCAGTAGGTTTTATGTTGCCATGTGTAATGATGAGAGAGCTAGTGTGTGCATACTTCCTTCCCTGAGCTCTGAGGCTGTTTAATCAGATGGGTCTGGAAGGAGGCATTTATGTTATGCAAGTACTAGTGTTGACAGCACCTTATCTCCTGTGTAAAAATCATTTCCATATTGTCCTTTAAATATAATAAATATTAATCACATTCAGCGCTATAGTAGATTATAACTTGTGAATGTTTATGTTTTTGAAAAGAGAAAAGACTTAGCCCATTAACAGGCTAAACAAACTATGACTCTAGGTTGTTGGTTTTTCTCCAACTCTGACACTACCCACACAAATGAACATCTCGAGAAATTAAGCCTCTTTCCCCATGTTGTTCATTCATTCTATTCACCTTGGGTGATCACGGGGTATTTCCGTCTTTGTAGTACGTTGTGATTTTCAAGAAACAAGAAACGCTACATGTCTTAAAAGTATTCTTTTAAAAGAATATGTGCCTAGAATATATAAAGAACTCTCAAAACTCAATGGTAGAAGAACAAACAATCCAATTAGAAAATGGGCAAAGACACAAAGAGACATTCCACTGAAGAGTATACACAGATGGCAAATAAGCACGTGAAAAAGATGTTCAATATCATTAGCCTTTAGGGAAATGAAAATTAAAACCACCATGAGATATTACTACATACCTATCAGAATGGCTAAAATAAAAGATAGTAACAACAGCAAATGAGGATGCAGAAAAATTAGATCACTAATACATTGCTGGTAGGAATGTAAAATGATACACCTCCACTGCTGACATTAAAAAAAAAAAAAGCTAGACATGCCACTACCATATGACCCCAGCAATTGTATCCCTGGGCATTTATCCCAGAGAAATGAAGACTTCTGTTCACACAAAAACCTGTACACAAGTGTTTATTGCAGCTCTATTCATCATAGCCAAAAACTGGAAACAACTCAGATGTCCTCCAGCAGGTGAATGGTTAAACAAGCGGTGGGCATTTATACCATGGATTACTGCTCAGCAATAGAAAGGCATGAACTCTTGATGCACACAACCTGGATGAATCTCCAGGTCATTATGCTGAGTGAAAAAGCCAGTCACGAAGGTTACATAGTGTATGATTCCATTTGTATAATATTCTTGAGATGACAAAATTATAGAAATGGAGAGAGCACGTTAGTGGTTACCAGGGGCTAATGAGATGGGAGACAGAGGGAATGTTTACAATGGAGCAAGACAAGGAATCCTCATGGTGATGGAAATGTTCTCCATCTTGACCATCAGTGTCAATACCCTGGTTGTGATACTATACTATAGTTTTATAAGATGTTACCATTAGGGGAAACTGGGTGGAGGGTACACAGGAGATCTCTGGGTTGTTTCTTACCATTGTAAATGTAAACTTTGAGATAACTATGTAAATCTCTAGTTATCTCAAAATTAAAAGCTTAATGTAAACAACAAAAAGAGAATATATCATCTTTCTAGAGTTGCTTGTATTCAGACTCTGGATAGCTTAATCAGAGAGTGTTGTCCTGGACTTAGTTTTTCTCTCTCCCATGCTTCTGTGGTAGGATTTGATCATAGGCAGAGTCATCCCTTTTAGGAAATCAGTAAGAGGGAAATTGCCCTCTTCCATTCTGAAAATGAATATCAATGGAAGCCTTAGAGGAGAAAGAAGGAAAGACGTCCTGTGTCATTCAAGGAACAAATGCAAATGGAAGAGGGTAGTTATTTCCCCAGTCCCCATCTCTGAAAACTTTCTGCCTTGCAGGGGATTGGGATTTGAAGCAGATTGTGTGATCGTTGTGTGTTTTGGCTCACCAGTCTTTATAGTATCCATTAGGGTAAGCTTCTGTCCAACCACCCAGCAGGATGCCCCCAGAGTGTGGATGAATGTTTGATTCACCAAGCCCCACAGATAGCTCTGATCATTGCTTTGTCTCTGACACAAGCCTGAAGTTTAGGAGCTTATCAGAGGGAGAGAGAGAGCACCTGTATGATGAATGATAGGGTCATTTCTGTTGGTGGAGGAATTTATGGCATTGATTGTATGCCAGTGGATATTTGTTGGATGAATACATTGAATCATAATTTTCTGAGGACAATGTTTTTCTCCTGAAATTTTTGTAATGTGGCTAAATTAGAAGTCATCTTTTGTTCCCCTTTCTCGTATTAAAGTAAGAGATTTATCCTTGGGACATTTTGCCAAGCAGAATGGACAGACAGCTTTAGCAGTTGGAAGAGCTCTCCATGTCTCTTCCTTTCTCTAAAGGCATGGTTGAACGTGATCAGCACCATGGAAATCCAATCTACTCTTTTGCTGGTGGAAGATTAAGTTCATTCTGGATTGGGTGCAATCATAATGATAACAATATTAATCATTTTACTAATATTGTCATTTATTGAGTACCTTGTATATGCTACTGTGTTAGCTCTCTTGTATGTATAATTTTATTTGTTATAATAACCTTTTGAGGAGGTATTATTGTATCCCCATTCTTAGGTGAAGAAATCAAGGCTCAAGCAGCCTAAAAATTTGCTTAGTTATAGGAAATATCATAAGAAAAAGTCTTAGGAAAGTGGTTGGTGGCCTAATGGAAAAGCTCTAGTTTTAGGGTCAGACCCAGGTTTAAGTTCTGGTTCTTCCTCTTAATTCATCTTAGCTATGTGACCTTGGGTCAGCTTCTTAACTTCTTTGAGGTCATAGCATCGTACCTGGCATATAACAGCTATTATTATGTCAAATAATTATTTCTCAAGAAAAGAAGCAAGAGGTTAAGTGACAGGGAATAGTTAGAACGTTCCTCAAACTTTCCTGTTACATCTCCTTTTCTTAGAAAATTAGCCTGTGAGGGCCGGGCGCGGTGGCTCAAGCCTGTAATCCCAGCACTTTGGGAGGCTGAGGCGGGCGGATCACGAGGTCAGAAGATCGAGACCATCCTGGCTAACATGGTGAAGCCCCGTCTCTACTAAAAAATACAAAAAAAAAAAAACTAGCCAGACGCGGTGGTGGGCGCCTGTAGTCCCAGCTACTCAGGAGGCTGAGGCAGGAGAATGGCGTAAACCTGGGAGGCGGAGCTTGCAGTGAGCTGAGATCTGGCCACTGCACTCCAGCCTGGGCGACAGAGCGAGACTCCGTCTCAAAAAAAAAAAAAAAAAGAAAATTAGCCTGTGAGTATAAAGAACTTAAAACATCTGGGCTATTTTCTTTGTGAAATTCCCAAGATCACCCAACTATTCACTGCCAAAGCTGGGATGATCCATCCTATTGGTTCCAATAAGATTTAGCTCATAAATATAATGCAGTTTGTTAAGGCTTAAGAGCTTAACTAGTCGAAGCCTCTAGTTTTGTGTCCTTGGGCAAGTAATTTCATTAATTTGAACCTCAATTTCCTCCTCTGTAAAATGGGGTTAATAATAGTACCTATATCAAGGGTTATAATGAGAATTAAATGAGGTAATGCATATGATAATAATGTATTTAGCCCAGTTCCTGGTATATATTAAGTGCCAAGTAAGTGTTATCTACCATAATTTTTTGTTATTTATTTAAAACAAATTACCAGGATTAGTCTTCTGGACACACCATTCCAAGTCAAGTCTGCTGTCTTACATCTTATTTATGCATATAATGTGGTATTCCTTTGTTTTCTTTCCTTTTTCCCCAAAAAGCTTTTATAGTCAAGAGGAATCTTAACAGTCAGTGGTATCTTAGACTTGGGGAAGTAGGTTGTGCAGGTACACATTCCTCCAGACCTGGCTTTTCCTAAACACTGACCAGAATATGTACATATCACAGGTAGGAATCTTAAGATTCACCACTTTAGAAGGAAATCTCTTTTACTTACTACGAAAGGATTAAGAGAGGGAGAATTGAGAAGCTCAGGCCTTTTTGCCCGTGTTATTAATCTCGTAAATGCCCCAGGTCCCCTGCCTTTATTGAAGAAGGAAAGCCACGTTTGTTGCCTCCATTCTGAACCGAATCATGAGACTCTAGGCAATAACTGCCATTGAGGATGGCTAATTATGTTGTTTAATTTTATTTAAGGCTTTGCAAGAATATTTGGATGACCTACCCTTTATTATGTAATGGAGTCATTAGAATAACTTTTATATTGCATTGTGGTTTTCTCTTAAGTATGTTCCTGTTGTGCACAGATGAATTTGTAATGCAGAATGTCAGCATAGTCTATATTTAATTGTACCTGCTGTTCTCATTCATTAGAACGCAGTCCCCAAGAAATAACTAGATAGATATATTGGATTTTTTTCTTTTCATAAGACAATTAAACATAATGAAAGAGCATTGCTGAAGATCCCAGGCACAGTGCTAGGAGAGGTTACTAGGAGTGGAGACCTGCTAATGCACCCTCTGGCTCCTGGTAAACTGAGAGTGGCTTCCTGGTATTCACACAGTGTAACTGCTTTATGGGGGGAAAAAGTTGAAGAGAAGTTTATTTCTGCTTCCATTATTATCCCACAACAGCCACATGCCACATTTAAAAATGTTTCTGTAAGAATTGTACCATATCTGTTTCTAAGAGCATTCAGTGAGACATGTAAAAGTTCAGAGCAAATTAAGTGTTTTAAGTATGAAACAAAACAAAGACCAAAAAGAAGTAGAAGTTGGAGATACCAAAAGCACCTGATGTGAACAGGTCACAGCAAAAAGGGAATCCTCAGTTGGTATGGTTTTTCTTTTCTGACAGAAGAAAGCATATAGCTGATACAAAATCACAATTTTCTTTAGAACTGATCTTACCAGACACTGGGTGCAGTGGCTCATGCCTATAATCTCAATGCTTTGGGAAGTCGAGGTGATCAGATCATGAGATCAGGAGTTTGAGACCAGCCTGGCCAATATGGAGAAACCTCATCTCTACTAAAAATACAAAAATTAGTGGGGCGTGGTGGTGGGCACCTGTAGTCCCAGCTACTCAGGAGGCTGAGGCAGGAGAATCGCTTGCACCCAGGAGTTGGAGGTTGCAGTGAGATGAGATCGTGCCACTGCACTCGAGCCTGGTGACCCAGTGAGACTCCATCTCAAAAAAAAAGAATCTTTTCGGGAAATTACCATTTGGGTCCCTATACAAAGCTCATTAAGTAACTCCAACTGTAGTTTTGTGAAGGAGCTTTTATTTGTTTTGAACAGCCCCCTTGGCACCCAGCCAGATCCTAGCCAAGGGTAACCTCCCACCCTGACCCCTGATTGTGCTGGGGGCAGGGGCTGGGCAGTGGGCGGAGGAGCCCTTTTGTGAAGACTTCAGGAAAGCACATGCTCTTGAGGCTCTGGCCTTTGTTAGCAAGCTTCTGCTTGATGCTGTTTCTGTGGATTGTTTAATGACTAATTGGTGCAGAATGTGTAAAAATACAGTTTCCTGCACGAAGCAGTTATGGGTGGCAACATGGGTTGTCTCAACATGATACCAATTTCCACAGACGATTTGGTCAATTCAGTGGGGGGAAAAAAATCAGTCAGTCCAGCCTGAAAATCAGAGCAGTTACTTACGGTTATTGAGGCAACTATGGTTGGTGGATCAAATTTTTCATGTTTGAATCAGTTGTTTTTACATTTTATAGACATAGCCTTAGTCATTTTTGGAAATAATCTTAAATACACAAAAGTAACATTTTAAAATTAGTATCTTTGTTTAAATATTTGTAATCACAGTTTATCAGGCCTAGTGCATATCAGTTCTAAGAGGAAATAACCATTTTACCATTGATATATAGTATATTATATGTAATTAACTGATCTTTCATACTTTGTTATAGAGTAGGAGAGTGACCACAGTGACCACAAAAGCACTTGCAGAAACTATGGATTATCAATTTATTTATTAGTAATTAATTAGTAATGGTAATGAGAAATCAAGTTGTGTTTTGAGGTTGATTTTTTAAAACAGCTTTCTTGATATATAATTTGCATGCCATAAAATTCACCTACTCAATTCAGTGATTTCTAAGTTTATAAAGTTGTGCAACCATAACCATATTCCAGTTTTAGAACATCGTCATCACCCCAAAAAAGTATCCTCATGCTCATTTGCAATCAATCCCTGCTCCTGTCCTCAGCCCCAGGGAACCACTAATTTACTTTCTGACTCTTAGAAAAGATTTGCCTTTTCTGGACATTTTGTATAAGCAGAATCATACCACATGAAATCTTTGTGCCTGACTTCTTTCACTTAGCATGATGTTTTTGAGATGAGTCTGTGTTATAGCATGTGTCTGCAGTTCATTCCTTTTTATTGTTGAATAGTATTCCGTTGTATGGATATATCACATTTTATCTGCTTATTTACTAGTAGAGGGACATTTGGCATTGTATCCACTTTGGGACGATTATGAATAATACTACTTTTCATACACAAGTCTTTTTGTGATTCTGTATTTTTATTTCTCTTGAGTAAATACCTAGGAGTGGAATTGGTATATTTCTTTAAATATTTGTAAATCATAGTTTATCAGGCCATCTAGCACATATCAGATTTGAGAAGAAATAATTATTTTACCGTTGGTATATAGTGTATGATTAGTGTAATGAACCAATGTTTCATACTTTGTTAAAGATAGAGTAGGAAAATGACCACATAGTGACTACAAAGGTTATGTAATAGGTTTATGCTTAATTTTTAAGGACACTTTGAGGCTGATTTTTATTTACCTAAAACCACCTACTGTTATCCTTAGCATGACTGAAGGTCCTTTTAATACACTCTTCCATTATTTTTGCTCCCTGATATTTTTCTAATAATCATCTAAGCACTTCAAGTTATTGGATGGAACTGCATCATAACCACCTATTATCTACTTGGGCTGTCACTGCTGCAACTCAAAGATTTATTGCATCATTGTTAAAAAGCCCAGCTTGCTGTGAAATCTCGCTGAAGGAGTGGGACAATAATGTGATAGGAGACACAAGTTGTGATTGTATAATGTTAACTCTTCTGTGATCCCAGCTGAACACACTTGCTATCCTAGAAGAAGCCTGCCTTCAGGTGGAGCTGGCATAATGAAAGTTAACCTCATTTAGCATTTGGATATGAGCCAGTGTATTAAATGATCCACATCCTGATTTCCTAGAGTGGAAGTCATCATTACCAATTCTACAAAGCAGTATCTTTATAGTATATTTGGTACATTCAAGTTTACAAAATGTTTTTCCCATTCATTTGATTCATTCAACATTTCACTGACCTCTAGCTCTGTGCCAGCAGTGCTAAGCACACAGGCTCACTTCATTCTCTTAACATCCTTTTAAATGTAGGAAGATCAGATATCAAGATATCAGATATCAGTATATCATATACAGGATATGATGTACAAGATCAGGGATGATATCTAATCTTCTGACACTGGCAAGGTTGTCAGTGAGAATTCAGGATTGTTATGAGAATTAAGTGAAATTGTGTGCTCAACACTGAGCATGTGAGTGTTGTGAGTACACACACTCACACATACATGTATGCTCAGAGAGGTTTAAATGATTCGTGCGGTCTCACAGTCCGTATGCAGGGGCACTTTCCAGGGCATCACTCTGCTTCCCTTAAGGGAATCTGACCCACAGGAATCTATTTTGATGCCTATAAAAGCCTACTGCATAAAATGACTAAATCTTTTAAAATGAAAAAGATAAGGAGTATTGGATATTAAAAACGAGTCACTTTGTATTGTACCTTTATCTTACTATTTCCAAAATGATATTCATCTCTTGGCCAAGATAACTTAAACCTAAACCTTAAATTAGGAAACACCTAAACATGGTATTTCATTTTTAACGCAAAAGGAGAATAAGTTAGTTTGCTTTTTCACTAAAGGTTTATGTGTTGCGGTAGAAGAAACTTATTTCTCTTTAGTGCTATGAAAAGGACCCATAATTCCAGGCTTCAACACACCTCATTTGTATTTTCTTTGAGAAAATGTCACAGTTAAAATCAATGCCCTAGTATTCATTTGAGCTCCCTTGCCTTCAATAAAACTAATTGATAAACCCTAATAATTAATGGCCTGATTAAACCAAAATGACTTACATCTGCCCTGATGATTGCCATTTATAATCAGTCACTTTAATGACTCATCTTTTCTGTGCTTTGCTTACAGAAGAAAGGCTGTGATGTTTTTAAGTGAGCTGAATGAAAAGCTGTATGCCTTCAATTGCTGTTTGTTTTCCATAACTTGATATTGCATTAAAATAAGCATAAATATAACTACCTCCTTAAAAGTAATCTTTCTGCCTAATCTGTTGTGCTATTGTCTATGGCTTCGAGTGAAGCTGAAAACAAACAAGAAAAAAAATCAAATCATTTCAGTGTTCCTGGAGCTATTTTTTTTTTTTTTTCTTAAGATAGAGTCTTGTTCTGTCGCCATGCTGGAGTGCAGTGGTGCAATCTCAGCTCACTGCAACCTCCGCCTCCCTGGTTTAAGCTATTCTCCTACCTCAGCCCTCAGCCTCCTAGGTAGCTGGGACTACAGGCACACGCCACCATGCCCAGCTAATTTTTTGTATTTTTAGTGAAGACAGGATTTCGCCATGTTGGCCAGGCTGGTCTCGATCTCCTGACCTCATAATCCACCCACCTTGGCCTCCCAAAGTGCTGGGATTACAGGTACGAGCCACTGCACCTGGCCCCTGGAGCTATTCTTAAGAGTTGTAGGTTGGCCGGGTGTGGTGGCTCATGCCTATAATCCCAGCACTTTGGGAGGCCAAGGCAGGCGGATTACCTGAGGTCAGGAGTTTGAGACCAGCCTGGCCAACATGGCGAAACCCCATCTCTACTAAAAGTACAAAAATTAACTGGGCGTGTTGGTGGGTTCCTGTAATCCTAGCTACTTGGGAGGCTGAGGCAGGAGAAGCTTGAACCCCGGCATTGGATGTTACAGTAAGCCGAGGTCACGTCATTGCACTTTAGCCTGGGTTTCAAGAGCAAGGCTCCGTCTCAAAACAAAAAACAAAAAACAAAAAAAAACAGATACTTCTACTTCTGCCCATGGAATCACTGCTGTGGGATTTGCCTTCCACCAAAAATAATTAGGAAACTGGACAAAATAGTGAAACAGTTATCTTCAAACTTTAGACAACAGGCAATGTGAGATAGTGATCCCTGAGAGAATAGAAACAAATGAAGTGAGTCCTATAATCACCCAAGCTTTCTGCACAGAAACCCAAACAAAGCTCAAAGGTCTTACTGAGCTGAAGAGACAGAATTTGGAGTTCGAGGAGACCAAAAATGGCTAGAATTTACAGAGCAGAGTCCTAGAAAGGCAGGAACATGCAGAGAAAGAGCTCTAGAAATTGCATAGGCGTTTGCAATTGTGTCTGGCCTAATACCAGCCTCTGCATTTATAGAGTGAAATCCTACAAAGCTAGACAGCAACTACTGTTTGGAAAAGAAAATTTCTGGGGAACTGTAAGCTGAACAATTCCCAAAACTTACACAAAGTTGGGAATCTTTTAAATTCCAATAATCCAGTGTAGAGAGGCCTCATTAAACACATTGAAGAACTCAAGAAAGACATTAGAAGGATTATGCTTTAGCAGTGGGGCTAAACTAGCCCTGTAATAGGGGTTACTCTCAACTCTCCTAAAATAAAAGCTCTAAAATCAGCCTCAAAATGATTCAGCTGTCAGTATTCAGCAGCTATACCACTTGCCAGTATCAAGTCCAACACACTGGATTACAATAAAATCCAGCACTTGACAACACAAGATCCACAACATTGAACATCCACATAAATAGTAGACAAGCAAAGACTTTTTCTTCTGATTATGGATGAAAGACTATAACCAGGAAAAAAAAATCAATCAATAGAAATAGATGCCCCCCTCCCACATACACACCAGAAATAATGGACTTTGCAGACAGAACTTTAGAATAGTTTTTATAAAAACTGTATCTGCTCAAGGAATTCATAGGACACATGAGCATAATGAGATAAATGGAAACAAAGAAACAAGTTGAACATTTATTTTTCAATTACAAAAAATATCTGAAATTAAAATTTCATTAATGAATTAACTGGATTAGACACTACAGAAGAAATTATTGTGACCTTGAGGTTAAAGATCTAGAAATTATCCAAAATTACTACAAAATTACTCATTCCTACTACTAGAAAAAAATATTTTTTTACATGAGTACAATCTTAACAATCTTTGAGACACTATCAAGAAGTCTAAGATGTATGTGTAAGTGGAATCTCAAAAGGAGAGGAAAGAGAAAAGGAAACAAAAAATAGTTTGAAGAAATAATAGCTGAAAACTTTCCAAATTTGGTGAAGCCTATAAGTCCACAGATCTAAGAACTCAAGAACTCTAACCAGGATGAACACAGAACCACACCAAAGCACATCAAAATCAAAATTTTGATAACCAGTGACTAAAAAGAAAATCTTAAAAATATTCATAGAAAACAGAGCACATTAAGTAGAGAAACAAAGATAAGAATGACAGCCGACTTCTTGTCACAAGCTATGCAAGCCAGAAGATAATGGAAGGACATCTTTAAAATGTTGAAAGAAAAAAGTTATTCCAGAATTCTGTGCCCAGCAAATACATTTTCCAAAAATAAACAGCTAAATAAAGACTTTTTCAGACGAATATGAGAGAATTCATTGCCAGTAGACCAGCATTACAAAAAAATGTTAAAGGAAGTTATTTAGGATGAAGGAAACTGATGATGGATGGGTAGATCTACACAAAAGAATAAATAGTCTCACAAATCATGGATAAATAAAAAGATTTTTTCTCACTTTTAAATGTCTTTAAAATATAATTATGTAAAGGGAAAATAAAGACATTATATTATGGAGCTTATAGTGTACATAGAGGAAAGATGTATGAAAATAAAAGATGAGAAGAAGAAAGTGGAAATATATTATTGTAAGGTTTGTACATTATAAATGAAATACCCTAATATTACTTGAAGGTAGACTGTAAGAAGTTAAAACAGCATATTGTAAATGTTAGAACAGCCATAAATAAATAAAGCTTCAAACAGGCTGGCAAAATTCAACCCATGGGCAAAAATTGGGCCTTTGCCTGTTTTTAACACAATGGCGTTGGAACATAGTCATGGCCATTCATTTCCATGTGGCCTATGGTTGCATTTGCACTACATCAGCAGAATTTGAGAAGTTACCACAAAAAGCTTATAGCTCTTAAAGCCTGAGATGTCTACTTTATGACTCTTTACAGCAAAAGTTTGCCAACCTCTGGCTTAGAAGCAAGTAGTAGAGATTAGTGGAATGCTAAGAACTAGCCCAGCTAACCCAAAAGAAAGCAGGAAAAGAAGAAAAAAAGGAACAAAAGACAGATGGGGCAAATAGAGTTGAACCCAGCCATATCAATACTTACGTTAAGTGTGAATGATCTAAGCAGTCCAATCAAAAGCACAAATGTCAAACTGTTTAAAAGAGCAAGACACAACTGTACAGTGTTTGCAAGACACCTATTTCAATTATAATGGCAGATATAGCATCCAACAATCATCATCAGATTGTGAAAGAAAAATAATAACATGGCCAGGCACGATGGCTCACACCTGTAATCCCAGCACTTTGGGAGGCTAAGGCAAGCAGATCACTTGAGGTCAGTAGTTCGAGACCAGCCTGGGCAACATGGTGAAACCCCCATCTCACTAAAAATGCAAAAATTAGCTGGAGGTGTATGTACCAGACACCATTCTAGATGTGGTAGTGAACAAAACAGACCAAGTATGCATTCATGGAGCTTCCCTTTAAGAGGGGAGTACTGAGAATTAACAGATCTTTATGTAGAAATACAGCATGTTGATGGTGCTAAATGTTAAGAACACTGAAGCAGAAGAAAAGGGAAAGGAATTATCTTAGCTGGGAGGGTATTGCTACTGCATACCAGGTGGTTTGGAAAGGCTTCCCTTAAAAAGGTAGGAATCTAAAGCAAAGGAGAAAATTTCAGGCAAAAATCTAAAGCAAAGGTATACAATTTGTGGAAGCATAATATTTCACGGACACAGAGCCACAAAGCAAGAGCATACCTGGCAGGTGGGCCAGTGAGCTGAAGCAGAGAGGGCATGGAAAAGAGTGGCAAGGTGAGAGTATGGCACAGCTCACAAGGGCCTTGGGGACCTCTGGGAGGACTTTCCATTTTTGCACCGAGTTGGAAAGGCTTTGGAGGTTTTAGGCAAAGAAGTGACGTGGTCTGACTTAGGTTTTAAAGGGATCACTTTAGCTGCTGTGTTGAACACAAACTATAATAGAGCAAGTGTAAAACTAGGAAAACCATCTCAGTAGCATTGTTGAGGAAAGGGTGCATATAGTCTGGCAAAAATGTTTCCTCATAAACATCACATTGGTTTTACAGTCCTACTTACTGGGCTTTGGAAATTATTTTCTTTGAGCTAGTATTTTACTCAAATACAGCTTAAATTGCCACAGTAGCAATAGAAGTTATTT
Source organism: Macaca mulatta (assembly GCF_049350105.2). Lineage (NCBI taxonomy): Eukaryota > Metazoa > Chordata > Mammalia > Primates > Cercopithecidae > Macaca > Macaca mulatta. The sequence continues at coordinate 45,225,367 of NC_133412.1, forward strand.
TCTAAATAGAATGAAATATACAACTTTTTCTAGCTTGGTTGATTACCAGTTGATAATAATAATATACTTATAGAATGTTGGACAGTTTAAAAAGCAATTTTATATTCATTATCTCATCTAATCCTCACAGTTATCAAATATTGACATGGTAACTGTTATCTCCCTACAGAGTTGGAAACTAAAACATCACATGCCAAGGCCAGTCATGTGTCAAATTTGTGACAGGATCAAAAAGACTAAAACCCAGGTTATCTGTCTCCTAGCCCAGATTCATTGACTTTGTTAAAGGGAGCTGTTAGGTTCAAATTATCTCAAGGTTGCTGGTAAAGGGGACATTTATATTAGCAAATTTAATGTATCATTTAAAAGCTCTCAACCAGTGAGCGAGATACTGTGCTCAGAAGGGATACATTTGAAGATGTATAAATTAAACTCCTACCCTGTGAACTTAATTCTTTTGAGTGATGATACTGATAACAGCAAATACATTAAATAACTCTTAGTATAAAATGTCATCAAAGCCAAGTGTGGTGGCAAACACCTGTAGTCCCATTGACTCGGGAGGCTGAGGCAGAAGGATCACTTGAGCCCAAAAGTTTGAGGTCAGCCTGGGCAACATAGCAAGACCCTGTCTCTGAAATACATGCATACATGCATTACATACATAAATCATATGCTTTGCCAAACAAATGGTACAGACAGTAGACGCTACAGCAATTCAAAGAAGGTAGTGACTGATGGCCTGAGATGAAGGATGGGCAGGATTCAGATAGATGGAAAATATGGAGGAAAGGTTTCTAAACCTGGGGGTGGGAGGGACATGATGAAAACAGAATGAACAAAGCTTTAATGAGGGTTTTTTTTTTCTTTTGAAACAATGATTAAAACAGTCTTGTTGGAATGCAAAGACTGATTTGAGGATGACTGGATGTCTACTACTTTCACACATAAAGTACTTCTGAAAACCAGGTTGAGGGGAGAATATGAGAAGTCATACAGTAGGCTTACATGTACATTAAAAAAATGTTGGAAAGCTGGAAAAATGCAGTCAGGTTCTTATTTACACCTTGTCTTTTGGAATATAGTTTAGCAGTTTTGTTGTTTTATTATTTTCTCTTTCCATTGATCCACTTAAGTCAGATGTATCTGATTGAAACTAAAGATTTGCTGCTTTTAGCATACCTCTTAATTTCCAGGCAGCACCTTCTTCCAGGAGCTCAAAATATTTGTTCATTAACTGTCTCCATCTGATGTGGTGGCTTAAGAATGGTTTGGGGCAAACTTGTCCAACCCATGCTCCACGGGGCCACAGGAGCCATAGGATGGCTTTGAGTAGTGCAGCCCAGCGTGATTTGTAAACTTTGTTAAAACATTATGGGATTTTTTTGTGTGTGCCATTTTTTTCTATCTCGTCAACTATCATGAGTGTATTTTATATGTGGCGCAAGACAGTTCTTCCAGTGAGGCCCAGGGAAGCCAAAAGATTGTACACCCCTAATTTAGGATGTCAATATATAAAGGAACAAATTGTCCAAAAGAAAAATATTTAAAACTCAGGGCCCATGATAAGAACTAGATTTGAAAAATAAGACCAAACTATGTAGAATCTAACATTTGTTTCAGTTCAGCAAACATTTAGGTGTCTACTGTGGCTGTCTATGATGTGTTGTGCTAACTGCTGGGGCACACTTGAAAGCACAACCCTATTCTTAAGGAATTCATGTTCTGGTTGGTGGCAGGCATGTCAGAGAATACTTAACCTCCTCCTTAAGGAGAGAAATGATTTAGTGAAAGTGGTATATTTAAGGTTTAATATGATGGTGGTATAAGAATTAGGTTGAAAAATTAGAGAAAACTAGACACCAAGAGACCAGGGACTCGCTGGTAAAGGGGACATTTGTCTTAGCAATTTTTTTTTTTTTGAGACGAGTCTCGCTCTGATGCCCAGACTACAGTGCAGTGGCACCATCTCAGCTCACTGCAACCTCCGTTTCCCAGGTTGAAGCAATTCTTCTCCCTCAGCCTCCCGAGTAGCTGAGATTACAGATGACCGCCACCATGCCTGGCTAATTTTTGTATTTTTAGTAGAGATTTCTCCATGTTGGCCAGGCTAGTCCCGAACTCCTGACCCCAAGTGATCTGCCTGCCTCAGCCTCCCAAAGTGTTGGGATTACAGGTGTAAGCCACTGCTCCCGGCCATGTATTAGTAAATTTAATGTATCATTTAAAAAGCCATCCATTACTGAACAAGATACTGTGCTTGGAAGGGATACATTTTAAGAGGTATAAAGTATACTCCTACCCTGTGAACTTATTTCTTGGGGTGATGATACCAATAAAAAGAGCTTACAATTGCCTGTGCATACCAACTTGAATTCCTAGAGCCTCCCAATAGAGGTTATAGTGTGTGGTATCTGAAGTGCTTGCTACAGAGACAGGCTCTACAGTTCACCCCTCATCACTGAAACAGAATCCTCAACCACAACATGTACTCGTGGTCTCCATTCTTTATTCTCTCATCCATTCAACAAATGTTTATTGAGCACTTGAAATATATCTGTCACTCTTTCAGGGGCTGGGAGTACAGTAGTCAAGAAAAGAGACAAAGTCCCTGCCTTCATGGAATTTACATTCAAATGTCAGTTATCAGGCTGAGGCTAATAACATTTATCAGGCTAAATGAACTAATGTATAAAAAAATGCCTAGCACATTGCCTGTCACATAAGTATGATTCAGTAATAGTTGCTGTGTTTAAACTTGAAATCTGAATTAAGTATCCACTCTTGGCAAAATACTTTGTTGTGGTACCCTTTTGCCAGATGGAAGGTCAGGAGAAGATTAACCCATTTACAATTTTTAAAAAAATGTTACATCAAAAAATTGTCTCCTGTTCAGTGTCAGTGTAGTTGAGATTATATGCTGTTTTAAATATAACCAGTTGTCTCTGCTAGACCACTTTTGCCATAAAAGATGCATTGAAGCAGATGCTGCTCTATACCATCAAAAGTGGTATGCTCTTGTCCTCCTTGGATGGCTTTTTTGGGCTCCCTGAATTCCTGAAAAGGCTCATTGTTGTCACTGACGATGCTTCACAGAAATCCTTTGTTTCATTACTTAGCGACTGACTGCTTTGGTGAAATCTATTCAATTCTTTTGTTAACTGTAACAGCAGTCAAAAATAATGTAAGGGAGGAGAAGGATAAATGAAACAAAGACTAATAAGCACATGCATGTAGACACATACGCACATCTTTTAGATAAATTTCTAAGTATTATCTGAAGTAACATTTGCCTTGTAAAACATGGGAAATAGCAGTGCTACATTCATTTCCTCATCGGTTTCATTCAGATACGACCTGTTACCCGTAGCATATGAATGACTTTTCCCTGTTGGCCTCCCTTTGGCCTTACTATTACTTAGATGGGAGGATTAGCCTGATAATTACACATATAGAGCAAAACGCATCCTTTTTGTGCAAATTCTTTGCAGGAAGATTACCTTTTCTTATCTACCTCCTTTTCCTGAAAAACTACGGATAGGATGATGGGTGTATTTACCGTTGTTGTAAGCCAAAGTTTGATTTCACTTTTACTTGAAATAAATTCTTGCTTCTGTAGAAACCAGAAATTGTTAAAAGTGGAGGAGTTAAGACCTTACATTTTACCTTCAGTTAAAAAAAATGCTTTTCATTAAATTTGTGATTTGAATTTCGGATTGAGCAGATGATGTCATTTCTGCAACTTGGTGTGGTGTGCGTGTGTGCTTTTAAAGAACAAACGCTGTAGATATATGGAATTAGTTACATGGCCTTTTCTGGTCCCTTTTTAGATGTGAAGCCCTCCAATATGCTAGTAAACACAAGAGGACAGGTCAAGCTGTGTGATTTTGGAGTTAGCACTCAGGTATGTCCCTTTTCCTTCCAATATACTCTTTTCTCTGCAACAACCTCTTTATATTTTCATTCTGTTCTCTGGATTGAAAAATCACCTAGCTGCCAGACAAACAGAAACCCTGCATCTTTTCCTCGGCTGGGAGTGTGTTATTCATTTTTAATCTCTGAGCGAGTTTCCTTCATCAGAATATGATTGTTCATTGTTTAATGACAGTAAAAACTGCTGATATTGTAATTACTACTTACGAATAGCAAACTTCATTGATATGCAGCTTTGATATGAAAGCGTTTTGGCCAGACAAAAGGGAGGGCAGAGTGGGAGCTGTGTCTGGGGAACCCAACTGGCCCACAATAAAAATTAATATTGGGAGCAACAATGGTGGAGGGCCATTACAATGTGCAGCACAAATTTTAATTAATTTCCATTTTGGGCCTCCCCTGAGAAACCCAGTGATAGTGACCCATGAGCGTGCTGTGATGTTGATTTGAATTGCAGCCACCTTTACTCTCAGCCAAACACGAAGACCAAAGCGAAGGTCATCGTTGTATTATGAGTTGTCAAAGTCTGTTATCCCTCCAGCGTATTTAGTGTTCGTTTCATTCTAGTAATGCATGGGGCTTCATTCACATCTTGAGCCATCTGACTAAAAATTGAGTGTGTTCAAATTCTGCTTTAAATTGACTTTTTATATCAGGCGGGTTTGGGGTACTAAAGCGATAAGCATCCTGCTTAAGTGAATTGTTTAAGGTTATCTGCTATAAACTGTAATGCTGTGCTTGTTTAAATTGGAAATCACATTCAAAAGAAAAGAGAGATTTAATCATTTTTAATGCCTTTGTAGATAAATTTGTTCCCTTTTACATAATTTTTAGTTGATTTATACGAATGATGATTGTAGGTTAAATGAGGAATAATTGCCCATTTTATTTCCACATTATCTTTATATTGTTCTAACAGACTGTTTTGTCTCATAGCTGGTGAATTCTATAGCCAAGACGTATGTTGGAACAAATGCTTATATGGCGGTAAGTAAACTTATGCAAAAATAACATTTAAAACCAACATCTTTATCTTTATGTACTTGGTAATGTATAATTCTTGAATTAATTCCACAGCTTTAGCCTAGCAGATCATAAATTACGAAGTCAATCTACTCGTGGTCTGATTTTTAAATCTTTCTAAAAGACATTAGGGTTTTTACAGGAGCTATCAACTTATCTGACTTTGTTGACTTAACTGGTTGGTTCAAGTGTGAAATCGCTGAGTTTTGAAGTTTAATCCTACAGAAAAATTGCACCTTGTAGCATACTGGCCACTTTTCCACATTTCTTATTTAATTAACCCTCAAATATACCCAAATGTCAGTCAATAAAATTGGTTGTTTTTTCTTGAAATATGAACATGCTTTGTCACCTGATCAAAATTAAATTACTGATATAGCCAAATTATATTTATGGATCTCTGAATGTAAGGGTTTAGGGGGCAGTTCTCTATAGAACTTATACCTCTATATTTTGTTTAGTTGTTATTCATGCCTATTGTAAGATTATTTAGTTGCACTGAAATAAACTTAACAACAATAACAAGTAGAAGCATGAGGCTGTTTCAAAGACCAATGTAGACTTGGCTTTTGAGTAAGGGAAGTTATTTGTTTTCATAAATATACTTTAGTTTATATGTTTCCATAATCACCTTGAGAGTTTCAGGGAAAAAAAGAATTAAACAGGAAACTTATCTAGTATTATTTTTGGAGCAAAGTTTTGTCTTCCTGTAACAACTGAAAGATAATTTTTTATAATGAAAGCTCTAAATTTATTTAGGTAGTCCCTTTCATCTCTAATAGTCTTCATTAATGTATCATGAAATTAAATGATGTTAGTATGGATAAAACTGTGGGTCTTATTCTCAGTATTCTGTGTTTATATATTATCTTGATTAAAGATTTAGGGATGGAACCTTGTTCTAAACCTAATTCTAAACCTAAACCTTATTCCCAGAACAATACAAAACTTTTTTTTTTCATTCAGATACCAGAATAGCTCATTTTTGTCTTGCATGGTTTTTAAAGAAAGTTCATACTTTCTTGTTTAAGTGTAATAATAGGAAAAACAAAAAATTAACCTCTGAAGTCATCATATCTGTTTTTATAAAACGTAATCACCTTACTTCCTCTACCAAGTTAGATGAGATTGGTGAGCCACGTTTATAGCCTTACTGAATGCTAAGGTTTAAGTCTTTGAAAGAATATGAAACACTGTAATTTTTAAAAAGTGGGGGGACATGACTGTAAATGAAACAATTGCTCAACTAACCAGCATGTTCTTAGTAGCTTTAAATTCCTCTGATAATTAAATTGCATTATATTTTAATGTACAAATCCAGATTACAGTTGTCTTTCCCAGGTGTACATTAAAGAAATTAGTTTTTTAATTTTGTTTATGGGTGAATGTGATGCATCCATCTGTTAACTGAAAATATGAGGTTTAAAATTATGAAACGTTAGCTCAGATTGACAAAACTAAAATTGCTTTCCTTCTTAGGTGAGTGAATTCTAGTCGTCAGCTTTGTAGTTCAAGCTATAAAAAGCATAAGATACCTAGAAAAGGAGCAATGATAGCTTGAGAGTGAGCACTTTGCTCAGTTCAGTAGGAGGCTCTTATTGGCCAAGGCCAAGTACTTACATACATGGTGTGAGGTTGGGGAAGGGGGGAGGTGGAAATAACCTATATTATTATAGTACATGTATTAGTCCCTACATTTTATCTGTTGAGAGTCTCTTGAGAGAAAGGAACTGAGCCTTTTTTTTTTTTTTTTTTTTAAACCACAACTGGTTCTCGTTTTAGCTGGTATATTTTATAATTTTGAGTTCTACATAAGTCCTATGCCAAATATCCATGAACTACAGTTCTCAGGCCAAATTCAATTTACTGGAACAATGTACTAATCACTCTTCTAAGCTCTTACGGCCTATTTTTGTAAATAAAGTTTTATTGGAACATGTCCACACCCATTTGCTTATATATTATGCATGGCCACTTTAGCACTGCAGTGGCAGAGTTGAGTAGTTGTGACAGTTGCAACAGAAAGTATATGGCTCATAGCATGAAAAATATTTACTAGCTGACCCTTTCCCGAAAAAGTTTGCCAGCCTCTGATCTATGCCAGTGAAAGCTGTATCTGAAACTGAGAGCACCTTCAATAATCAACCAGCATTTACTGAGCATCTTCTGTGCCGTCAGTCAGGTACAGTGGAACCATTGTATAATCTAGATAAGACTTGGATGAAACAGGCAACATATTATATGTAGCAGCATTATGTGTGACATAATAAAGACTTAAGTTGTACCAAACATACATTTAGAAAATAAGACGGCCTGGGCACAACGGCTCATGCCTGTAATCCCAACACTTTGGGAGGCCAAGGCGGGTGGATCACCTGAGGTCAGGAGTTTGAGACCAGCCTGACCAACATGGAGAAACCCCGTCTCTACTAAAAATACAAAAAATTATCTGGGTGTGGTGGTGCATGTCTGTAATCCCAGCTACTCGGGAGGCTGAGGCAGGAGAATCACTTGAACCTGGGAGGCGGAGGTTGTGGTGAGCTGAGATCGCACCATTGCACTCCAGCCTGGGCAACAACAGTGAAACTCCGTCTCAAAAATAAAAAAGAAAAGAAAATGAGATAGACAGTGTACGAATTTGATGATTCAAACAGTATGTGAAAAGGGTGCTTGCACAAGAGAAAGATCACTGTGAATGGATGAGCAAAGACTCAGAAATAGAAGGCATGGGGCAGGGTGAAGAAATGGGGAAGAGGACAAATAAAAAATTGCAGGAATACGTAATTAGAAGTCACTTGATACCCTCATTTTACGTATTTCCCTCACTTTATATTCGTGCATACTTCTGTACAGTGATAATAACATCAGTAATAATAGCTTACATTTAAGTAGCTTTATGTGCCAATCACTCTTCTCACATATATTAACTTTTAAATGCTCACAACACTATGACATAGGTACCTCACACAGTGCCAGACGAGTGAATTAGTTCATGAAAGCTGCATTCCAAAAGTGTCTTGTTCACTAATTATAAGCACAACATTTAACTTTTCATATTACGAATATATTTAACTTTTCATATTATGAATCTTGCTTGTGTTTCAAGGTATAGACAGGCCAAAATTACTTAAATACAGCCAGCTAGGCTACTCAAATATTAAAAAGAAAATATATCAGAATGAAATAGCCCTGCATATGTGAATAATCTCACTTTATTCTGTAATCGGAAGTATAAGATATAGGAAAGATAATTAGGAAAAGGACAGGGAAGCTTTTGTAACATCATTAGTCATTTAGAAAAACCAAGTATGGGCACATTAAGCAATGTGCTTATAGGAGACTTAAAAAGTCATGTTGATCCAACCTCGCCATTGACCAGTGAGGAGACTGACCTGGAAAAGTGAATTGTCATGCTCAAGGACATACTGTTTTTTTAGGGGCAGATAATTAATAGGTTCAATAGATACCTTCATCAGAAGCATGAAAGATTTTCAACCACATTTTAAAAGGATTTTATCCATAAGGTTTATAAAAGGGGTCTAGAAGCTTGGAGCTTATATTAAATTAATAATTTTTCAGAAATTCTTTATTTTTTTTTTTTCTTGAGATGGAGTCTTACTCTGTCCCCCAGGCTAGAGTGCAGTGGCATGATTGCAGCTCACCACAACCTCTGTCTTCTGGGTTCAAGCGATTCTCCTTCCTCAGCCTCCTGAGTAGCTGGGATTACAGGTGTGCAGCACCACGCCTAGCTAATTTTTGTATTTTTAGTGGAGATGGAGTTTCACCATGTTGGCCAGACTGGTCTCAAACTCCAGGTCTCAAGTGATCCACCCTCCTTGGCTTCCCAAAGTGCTGGGCTTACAGGTGTGAGTCACCACACTCGGCCCAGCAATTCTAATTACTAAAAATTTTATTATGTTTTTAAGATAGAAGTTCCTAAAACTTTAACTATTCAGTCTTTCTGGCTTACTATCATTTTAAAAATCAAATATAAAAATTGACACTATTGCTATCATTAACTGAAGTTTTAAAATGAAAAAATCTTACTCAAATACTTGGCCCTTGGGATCAGAAAGTCAATCTAAATAACCATTCCTATCTCCAGAATGTTTTTTTCTGCCCAAGCTATTCCAATTCTTGGAAATTGTCTTTACTTGGAATAAAACCCATACACATTGCATGATCCAACTCAATGGCTATGCTCATGCGGTGGTAGTAATGGTAGTGGTGGTGACTGGAAGGATACTTGGAATAACACCCATATACATTACGTGACCCAACTCAATGGCTATGCTCATGCGGTGGTAGTAATGGTAGTGGTGGTGACTGGGAGGAGGCTAGCATTAACTGGGCATTCCCATGTGGTGTGTACTGAAGCACATTACAGGATTCATTCAGTCTTCACACAACCCCAGGAGGTATACGTATTACTGCTATTATTTATTATTACTGTCTTCATTTTACAGATGAGGAAACCAAAGGTCAAAATATCTTTAACCCAAGATCTCAGAGTTGGCACATAGTAAAAGGCAATTTAATTAGGACATCAGCTTCTAGTTTCTGCTAATAGCAGACTAAATTATTTAGATCAACTCTTCTGTTTAAATGTGCTAGCTAAGTTTTTGTTTGTTTGTTTGTTTGTTTTAAACCATCTCAAATGCACCGAAGAGCTGAAAAGACAGTGGGCTACTCCCAGCACAATTTTTGAATGAAATCCTACCACAGAGAGGAAAGTAGAATGGGATCCCCATCACTGCTTATTCCTGAGGGCATTTGCCTGAATCACAGTTAGGCGAGAGGGTCAGCGGCCAAGCTTCAGAGCCCACCTAAGTCAGAAGGTCTCAGAGAAGATCTCCTCTGTTCCCTGCTAGAAGCCTAAATGGGTAACCTCAGTGTAAGGGTAAACTAGATCTAAAACTGCTCCTCTTCCCCCAGTCCCAGGAAACTGAAGAGGAGGCATCTGGAACTAAGCAGAGAAGCAGAAGAAACAGGAAAAGTGGAAAAAGTTGTGACCATAGCCTAGCCCTGGTATAGATTTGCACCCTGGGTATATGCATACATGTCCTAGGTTGGACAAGGCACTTCACACTGAGAAGTGGTTTGAGGTGGTCTCCACCTTAGGCCTCAGAGAACCTCTCCATAGTTTTTCTTTCAAGAGGAAAAACTAGCAAGCAAAGAGAACCGGGCACACAAGACAGCAAAGCCACCTGAAGATCAGCAGGAATAGCAGGCAGCAGAAACATTTGCATACAGACTTAAGATCACACATTTTTAAAGTGACATAGCAGATTTTTAAAGTTCTAAACAAAACTTCTAGATTAAAATTTAAAACTCACTGTATTTGACAACATATTGGACACAGCAGAAGAGAGAATTGGTGAACTGGAAGATAGATCTGAATTCAAGCAGTCTAACTTAAGAGTCCTGTTTAACCAGTGTTCTGTTTGCCTACACAAGGATCTTGCCAATGTTAAAAAAAAAAAAAGAAAAAAGAAAAAAATCCTTACCACTTGTGATACATATTTTGACTATATGCTAGCCTGAAGTTTTCATGCCTACTTTGTTAATTTTCTATGTAGCCTGAGTCTGAACAGAAATTCATTTTTTGGAAGAGATAAGGGATATACCTTGAGATCTTCCTGCTTTTGACAAATCTTGTAAATGGACGGTTCTGGAATTAGTTAACTACATGTGAATTCTTGTCAAGGCTGAGTCACAGAGGGCATCTGGAGGGAGTATAGTGTGGGTGCCAGAAGGACTGCCCTTTAAGATCCTCTCTAAATTCTACTTATTACTCTTTACTGGTCTTATTAAGAATAGGTCAGAGTTTTTTTTGTTTCATTTTGTTTGCTTGTCACTTAAACCTCACTGCAAAGATATTTTAGACAAGAGTCATGTTTTTCCTATTATTTAGCTTTTCACACTAATGACAGCTGTCATGTGAGAGAGTAACCTCAGTTTTAACTTTTTAACTGCTAAATATCCATCACCGATATTCTGTCAACAACATGGTACCTGGTAGTTGGTTTTGTTTTGTTTTGTTTTTCAGGGGAGAGGACAGGGCAGGCCACCTTGGCTTCAAGTGTGAGAACAGCTTTGAATTGTGCAGCCTCGGGCCATCAAATCCTGGCTTCATAAATTCAGAATATTTTGGTGCTCATCTTGTGTCTAAATCACTTCCAGGGACCTGGGCACATTTTCCAGTCCCTATCCACCTTAAGAGTTGTTTAGGATAGACACGTGGAGCTTGCTGTTGGCTTTTGCTGAACATTTTTGCTCAAACACTGCATCACAGCAGTAATCTTGTTTCATTAGCTTATTGAAAGAATAATTTCCCCAACAAGAGGTCATCAGAATCTGACCCTTAAAAGAGTTCTCTTATTTGCCATCTAGTATCTGTGAACATTATCACTTTTTCTATTTTTTCTTTTTAAATTTAATTTAATTTTTCTATGCTTTATTATCAGCTTACAGTTTGCATTTGTTTTGATAGTTCAGTGGGCAAATGTAATGAGTGTGTTTAACCTCCTTGTTGATCCTGCCCAAATATTTTGTATGTGGGTTCCACTTTTGTGTGTGTGTGTGTGTGTTTTCTGTATTCTGGATGAAATGCTTGGTACCTGTCAATCAGTAGAATGAAGAAATGGAGAGAGGAAGGAAAAAAGGTCAGGGCAACATTTAGTTATTTCTTTAATAATTCTAGAGGATTTTAGGATTTTCATGTTTGTTAGAAGTTCTTGACAGACATGAATAGCAATGTATGAGGAAGTTATATTAAAACTCTCTAAGGAACTTATTTGTTCATACAGTAAACATGTATTACATCCCTTCAGTCAGCATGCATTGACTGCATATCTGTTATGTGTCCGGCAAGGTACTAGGTATGTCTGCCTGGTACACTCTTTGCCTCTTAGGAAAAACGAACTAGAAAACAGATGATTTTATAACACAGTGTGATAAATAATAAGATATGAACAGCATTTTAATGAAGTACAGAAGCAGGAATTTATAATTCTGCTGTAGGAGTAGAGAAAGGTTTCACCCTCAAACAGGATCTGTGTGAGACATGGTCATTAAGCAGAGAAGAGGAAAGCAGGGAGATCTGAAAGGTCATTGTCTCTCCAGGGAACATGGAAGTATTTAGTGACTGGAGCTAAGTGTACCAAAGAATCACCCAGAGAAATTATTTTTTTAAGTGAGGATCTCTAGCCCCATCCCCAGAGATTCTGATTCTGGAGGTTCATTTGTATTAATAGTAAGCACCTCAGGCCGTTCTGTGATGGCTGCTCCAAAGACTGCACATTGAGAAATACTGACCAACTCAAGGCTGTGCTTGGCTCTTCTGACTTCTAGTTGTGGGGTCATTTTGACTCACTGGAAAGACCTCTAATTTTGCAGTCAGACACAACTGGCTTTGAATCCTCGCTCCTGGACTGTGCATTTAATACTAACCCATAGCTCTAGACTTGAACATGTCACTAACTAAGCCTCAGTTTTTACATTTGTAAACTGAGGGCAATAATACCTACTTTTGCAGAATCATTATGAAGTAGAAGACACAAAGTACCTAGCCCAGTGTCTGACACTAGTAAGTGGTCATTAAATGATAACTATTACTATCTTTCTTGTATAGTGGATACAGCACCCATAATGGTTAATAAAGTAAACTAAACTTCTCTGTGCCTCATTTTCCTCATTTGTTAATTGGGGATGATAAAATAGTACCAATGTTACATGGATGTTTGTGAATCTGAAATGAGATATGCGTGAAAAACACTAAAACAAGGCCTGGTATACAGAAATTCTTTAATAAATGCACACATAATTTTGTTGTTGATGATAGTAATGATGGTGACAATAATGTTATTCCTGTAACTGGCTAGCCAGTTCCGTATGAATACATCCTGGTATCTATTTAATTGGATATTGGGGTGTAAGTTATGATCTCAGCCTTGCCATGATTAGCCTGTAACCTTTAGCAATCATTCCACCTTTGTGAAACCTGTTTCTCTTATTCATTTGTTCATGTGTTCATTCCAAAGCCTTCTATGAAGTACTGTACTGAATGCTAAATCCTAGAGGGATAGATAGCTCAGGAAGCATCCACTCAGTATGAAATTATTCCTTTTGAACTAGAGTGTTTATGTAGCCTTTTTTAGACCAGGTATTTGCTATACATCTTGCGTGGAGGACCCAGAGTCCCAAATGGACCTTTCAAACTGTTCCTTGGTTCATATACAAAGAAACTCTGATCAGTGGAATGAAATGTTGAACAGTAGATGAATCTGGGTAAAGGAAATAGGAATGTGCTTTGCTCTGATCTCGTTTTTTCAAATTTCCTGTAAGTTTAAAGTTATTTCCAAATAAAAAATTAAAAGAAACCCTACTGTTCCAGACCCATATATCAAAATGCAAATAAGTAATAATATCATATAATGTTGTATATTGTTACTCTACAATGAAGATCACTGGATTTGGAGGGAGAGGATCTGGATTCAAATCTCAGCTCATTCACTACTTAGGACCTTGCCTAAATTACCTCACTACTCTGAGCCTCCATTTTCTTCATCTGTGAAATGACTTCCAAAGTCTTCCTCACAGGGACTTGGAGAGGATTCAATAAGAATATATCTATATATAATTTCTATAGATTTTATACTATATGCACAAATACTTATATACACACATGTAAAATTGTTCTGTCATCTGTAAAATGCTATGCAGATGTTGGTGGCTCCTCACCTTAGCTGAGCTCATTTTGGTGTATGTGTTTTCCTGAGTAGCATCCGTGAACTCACAAGCTCCCTTCTGATTCCTTGCAGCCTGAAAGGATTTCAGGGGAGCAGTATGGAATTCATTCCGATGTCTGGAGCTTAGGAATCTCTTTTATGGAGGTATGTTTTTTGCACATAGACGCTTCCTTGCATATCTGTACTAATATATTCAATCAGGAAAAGTGAAGATTTTGAAAGAATAAGCTAAAATAAACCTTCAGCATGTTATATAGATGTACACACAGAGTTTGACCATAAAGTCTTTGATTCCTTGTGTGGCTTGTGAACTGACTCTGGAGGTTATTTTAAAGCATTATTTATTACAGATCACCTGTGTAAGACCTGCCTGGAGTCTTTGTTAAAAATACAGATTCTTCGACCCTATTCAAACCAATTAAATCCAAACCTCTAAGAATCTGCATGGTTAATCTGTTCCCTGGGTGATTTTTATACACACTAAATCTGGAGAACCTGTGTTCTAAAAGAGGGATTCCAGAAAAATTCGGTGTCCTGTTGGAATGCATATGTAACTTCCAAAGGTGATTAGTTTAAAAGGTACAGCCCTACTCATTTAGATATGTAAGTTATATATGTTTGTTTTAAAAGAAAAAAAAAATCACCTCATTCCAGTATAGTCATATCAGATCTGTATGTGGGTTAAGGGGTGGTGTGATATGATGGACAGGGAGGGGCGAAGAGGATGTATGTATTTAGGACAATTGCAATATCTACTCTTTATAGCTGTATTTAGAATGGACTTTATGTTAGTGTTCCAGATGTAGCTCCATTAGAACTCTATGCTATGATTTTTTAATAAAATGACCATTGATCTACAAGAAAATGCATATAACTTAGAAGGACATGTGGATCAGTTTGAATTATGGTAGTATAGAACCTGTATACTGACCAGTGCTTCAAAAATTCTCATTTAAATTGATTCAAATAAAGAAGGACTCTTCTTTTCTTTTCTTTTCTTTTATTATACTTTATGTTCTAGGGTACATGTGCACAACGTGCAGGTTTGTTACATATGTATACATGTGCCATGTTGGTGTGCTGCACCCATTAACTCATCATTTACATTAGGTGTATCCCCTAATGCTATCCCTCTCCCCTCCCCCAACCCCACAACAGGCTGCGGTGTGTGATGTTCCCCATCCTGTGTCCAGGTGTTCTCATTGTTAAATTCCCACCTATGAATGAGAACATGAGGTGTTTGGTTTCCTGTTCTTGTGATAGTTTGCTGAGAATGATGGTTTCCAGCTGCATCAATGTCCCTACCAAGGACATGAACTCATCCTGTTTTATGGCTGCATAATATTCCATGGTGTATATGTGCCACATTTTCTTAATCCAGTCTATCATTGATGGACATTTGAGTTGGTTCCAAGTCTTTGCTATTGTGAATAGTGCCACAATAAACATACATGTGCATGTGTCTTTAAAGCAGCATCATTTATAATCCTTTGGGTATATCCCCAGTAATGGGATGGCTGGGTCAAATGATATTTCTAGTTCTAGATCCTTGAGGAATCACCACACTGTCTTCCACAATGGTTGAACTAGTTTACAGTCCCACCAACAGTGTAAAAGTGTTCCTATTTCTCCACATCCTCTCCAGCACCTGTTGTTTCCTGACTTTTTAATGATCACCATTCTAACTGGTGTGAGATGGTATCTCATTGTGCTTTTGATTTGCATTTCTCTGATGGCTAGTGATGATGAGCATTTTTTCATGTGTCTGTTGGCTGCATAAATGTCTTCTTTTGAGAAGTGTCTGTTCATATCCTTTGCCCACTTTTTGATGGGATTGTTTGTTTTTTTTTCTTGTTAATTTGTTTGAGTTCTTTGTAGGTTGTGGATATTAGCCCTTTGTCAGATGGGTAGATTGCAAAAATTTTCTCCCATTCTGTAGGTTGCCTGTTCACTCTGATGGTAGTTTCTTTTGCTGTGCAAAAGCTCTTTAGTTTAATCAGATCCCATTTGTCAATTTTGGCTTTTGTCACCATTGATTGCTTTTGGTGTTTTAGACATGAAGTCCTTGCCCATACCTATGTCTTGAATGGTATTGCGTAGGTTTTCTTCTAGGGGTTTTATGGTTTTAGGTCTAACATTTAGGTCTCTAATCCATCTTGAATTAATTTTTGTATAAGGTGTAAGGAAGGGATCCAGTTTCAGCTTTCTACTTATGGCTAGCCAGTTTTCCCAGCCCCATTTATTAAATAGGGAATCCTTTCCCCGTTTCTTGTTTTTGTCAGGTTTGTCAAAGATCAGATGGTTGTACATGTGTGGTATTATTTCTGAGGGCTCTGTTCTGTTCCATTGGTCTATATCTCTGTTTTGGTACCAGTACCATGCTGTTTTGGTTACTGTAGCCTTGTCGTATAGTCTGAAGTCAGGTAGCGTTGATGCCTCCAGCTTTGTTCTTTTGGCTTAGGATTGTCTTGGCAATGCGGGGTCTTTTTTGGTTCCATATGAACTTTAAAGTAGTTTTTTTCCAATTCTGTGAAGAAGGTCATTGGTAGATTAATGGGGATGGCATTGAATCTATAAATTACTTTGGGCAGTACGGCCATTTTCACGATATTGATTCTTCCTATCCATGAGCATGGAATATGCTTCCATTTGTTTGTGTCCTCTTTTATTTCATTGAGCAGTGGTTTGTAGTTCTCCTTGAAGAGGTCCTTCACATCCCTTGTAAGTTAGATTTCTAGGTATTTTATTCTCTTTGAAGCAATTGTGAATGGGAGTTCACTCATGATTTGGCTCTGTTTGTCTGTTATTGATGTATAAGAATGCTTGTGATTTTTGCACATTGATTTTGTATCCTGAGACTTTGCTGAAGTTGCTTATCAGCTTAATGAGATTTTGGGCTGAGACGATGGGGTTTTCTAAATATACAATCATGTCATCTGCAAACAGGGACAATTTGACTTCCTCTTTTTCTAATTGAATACCCTTTATTTCTTTCTCTTACCTGATTGCCCTAGCCAGAACTTCCAACACTATGTTGAATAGGAGTGGTGAGAGAGGGCATCCCTGTCTTATGCCAGTTTTCAAGGGAAATGCTTCCAGTTTTTGCCCATTCAGTATGATATTGGCTGTGGGTTTGTCATAAATAGCTCTTATGATTTTGAGATATGTTCCATCAATACCGAATTTATTGGGAGTTTTTAGCATGAAGGGCTGTTAAATTTTGTCAAAGTCCTTTTCTGCATCTGTTGAGATAATCGTGGTTTTTGTCTTTGGTTCTGTTTATATGGTGGATTACGTTTATTGATTTGCATATATTAAACCAGCCTTGCATCCCAAGGATGAAGCCCACTTGATCATGGTGGATAAGCTTTTTGATGTGCTGCTGGATTCGGTTTACCAGTATTTTATTGAGGATTTTTGCATCAATGTTCATCAGGGATATTGGTCTAAAATTCTCTTTTTTTGTTGTATCTCTGCCAGGCTTTGGTATCAGGATGACGTTGGCCTCATAAAATGAGTTAGGGAGGATTCCCTCTTTTTCTATTGATTGGAATAGTTTCAGAAGGAACAGTACCAGCTCCTTCTTGTACCTCTGGTAGAGTTGGCTGTGAATCCGTCTGGTCCTGGACTTTTCTTGGTTGGTAGGCTATTAATTATTGCCTCAATTTCAGTCCCTGTTATGGTCTATTCGGGGATTCAACTTCTTCCTGGTTTAGTCTTGGGAGAGTGTATGTGTCCAGGAATTTATCCATTTCTTCTAGGTTTTTTAGTTTATTTGCGTAGAGGTGTTTATAGTATTCTCCGATGGTAGTTTGTATTTCTGTGGAGTCGGTGGTAATATCCCCTTTATCATTTTTTATTGCGTCTATTTGATTCTTCTCTCTTTTCTTTATTAGTCTTGCTAGCGGTCTATCAATTTTGTTGATCTTTTCAAAAACCAACTCCTGGATTCGTTGATTTTTTTGAAGGGTTTTTTGTATCTCTATCTCCTTCAGTTCTGCTCTGATCTTAGTTATTTCTTGCCGTCTGCTAGCTTTTGAATGTGTTTGCTCTTGCTTCTCTAGTTCTTTTAATTATGATGTTAAGGTGTCGATTTTAGATCTTTTCAGCTTTCTCTTGTGGGCATTTGGTGCTATAAATTTCCCTCTACGCACTGCTTTAAATGTGTCCCAGAGATTCTGGTATGTTGTATCTTTGTTCTCATTGGTTTCAAAGAACATCTTTATTTCTGCCTTCATTTCGTTATGTACCCAGTAGTCATTCAGGAGCAGGTTGTTTAGTTTCCATGTAGTTGAGCGGTTTTGAGGGAGTTTCTTAATCCTGAGTTCTAGTTTGATTGCACTGTGGTCTGAGAGACAGTTTGTTATAATTTCTGTTACTTTACATTTGCTGAGGAGTGCTTTACTTCCAACTGTGTGGTCAGTTTTGGAATAAGTACAGTGTAGTGCTGAGACGAATGTATATTCTGTTGATTTGGGGTGGAGTCTTTTTTTTCTTAGTAGAGATAGGGTCTTGCCATATTGTCCAGGGTGGTCTTGAACTCTTGGGCTCAAGTTCCTCCTGCCTTGACTTCCCAAAGTGCTGGGATTACAGGCGGGAACCACTGTGCCCAGCCAGGACTTTTTCTAATAGAAAAGTAGAAAGGACTCTTTAAATAATATCATAGATAGAGTTGCGATCATGATTTTATAACCTTTTTTTTTTTTTAGTCAAATACTTTTTCTGTGAGTTTTGTGATGCATGAATGCAATTGTATTTGTAAGGAAATAATCTTCAAACTCAATTCACCTGCACAGTAGAAAGAAAGCAAAAATAAAGTATGGAACGTTTATTAAATCATATTCTTCTGCTTCTTCTTAAAAGGCAATCTAAGAGGAAATACAATATGTATGCATCCTCCGAGAAGTTAGCGATAATGGTGGTCACATCTCAGAGCTGAGTCTCCCAAGAGAATCCTCAAAGGCCTATTCTATTATCCCGTTTTAGGGAAAACTAGTGTTTTTGATTTGTGGAACTCAGGATTGCTGTTATACAATTTCCTTTTGCATATTTTAAATTGTTATTATTTATTTTATAAGTGACTGGATATAGTGTAAGACAGTTGAGAAGTGACATGGTGTAGAGATAAAAATCCTAGATTGGGAATGAAAGACCTGGGTTACAGTTCCAGATTTGCTAGTAGTTTTTTAGGTGACCCTGTGGAAGCCACTATTCTTCACTGGGCCTCAGTTTCTTTATTTGTAAAATATTGATCTCTAAGCCCCTTTCCAGACTAACATTCTATGACTGTGCTACTGCTCATTGTGTTGTTTTCTTTCCTTAGCTTTCACACACCAACTCTAGAGTTGTGTGACTGAGACAGTGATAAAATGGCATAAAATGCAGAGGCATGGCACTACTATAAGAGCACATAACTATTAGATTTAAGATTTAAAGCACATATAAATGTTCACCATTCATCCTTTCTACATTCATTTATGCATTCATGTGTTGAGCTCCTGCTGTGCCTGCTGTATAAGCAGTGGGGATAGAATAAGGAAAAGACACTGAAGTCTTGCCTGTCATGGAGTACCATTTGGGGAGGGCTGGGGCATGAGGGGAAGGACAGAAAACAAAGGGATAACTAAATATGTAATTTGTCAGGTGAGAGTAAGTCCTATGGAGAAAAAGAAAGCAGACTAGGCCGGGCTCAGTGGCTCACGCCTATAATCCCAACACTTTGGGAGGCTGAGGTGGGCAGATCACCTGAAGTCAGGAGTTTGAGACCAGCCTGACCAACATGGAGAAACTCTGTCTCTACTAAAAATACAAAAAATTAGCTGGGCATGGTGGTACATGCCTGTAATCCCAGCTACTCGGGAGGCTGAGGCAGGAGAATCACTTGAACCCGAGAGGCGGAGGTTGCAGTGAGCCGAGATCGCATCATTGTGCTCCAGCCTGGGCAACGAGAGTGAAACTCCGTCTCAAAAAAAAAAAAAAAAAGAAAGAAAAGAAAAGAAAGCAGACTAGTCCTCTCTGGTAAAGTACCACTTGAGCAGATACTTGAATGCTATGAGAGAAGAGAGCCACCTGATAGCAAAAGGCACCAAGATAGAGTACACTCTCAGCATTTTTAAGGAAGGGAGAGACCAGTGTGACTTGAGTGGAGTTAGCAAGGGAAAAATAGGAAAAAATAAATTTAGAGAGGTAGCCAGGGGCCAGGGCAAATATATCCTTGTAGGCCATGCTAAGGACTTTATGTATTACTCTTAGAAGAAATGATCTGACTTAAATTTTCACAGTATCATTGAGTGCTCTGTGGAGCATGACTATAGAGAGGCAGGTGTGGAAACAGGGAGATCAGTTTAAGTAGGTAGGAAGACGGGTGCTCAATAAATATATTTATGTTGCATATTGAAATATGTGTCTGTCTGCCAGTATTTTGCTGGTTGCTGGGGTGCAAAGATTAATAAAAAGAGACTTTTTGTAGTGTAAGGAAGGAGATTGCCATTGATATATTTGGGTTTTGTTGATGATATTCATTTATCCTGGAGATAAACTATTGAATATTCTCTGGAAGACTGAAAAAAACAGACTCGTTGAATTTTCAGGATCGAAGAGGATTAGGTACAGAGAACTGTGTGAAAAAGTGTCAGCATTGAGGGTGGGACACCTGAATGCCGGAAGGACTGTGTTGGCTCATGTGGTAGAGAGCAGATAACCAGATGGTCAGGAGTGAGGGCCAGGAAGAGCTAGGCCTTTTGATGCTCCTTGTATTTTAAAATGGATGGTAAGGAGCCGGGTGTTACAGCAGGAGGAAGAGATGTTGTTAGAGGTTGCAAAGAGAAATCAGATTATGATCATCAGAGAGAGTTGTTGAGCACCTCTGTACATGATGCTTAACTAAATGCCTTCAGAAGGAACTATGGGATTGTAGCCCCTGACCTCTAGGGGCTTATTACCCCCATACAACATGGTACCAACACAAGTAATAGACCAGTAAGTCATTAGAGAATAGTGTAAGGCCCCTGGCATTTTTTTTATACCTAATCTATTTGGGGTCCAAGGTAAAGAAAAACGTGATAGGGAAGAGAAGTAGGAGATTTTGAGTCCATACATGAGAAATTGTGGGGATTCAGTAGTGAAGATTACAAGAGAAACCCAAGGTTCTTGTTTTTTCTTTTTGAGACAGAGTCTTGCTCTGTCACCCAGGCTGGAATGCAGTGGCACAGTCTCGGCTCACTACAACCTCCGCCTCCCAGGTTCAAGCGATTCTCCTGCCTCAGCCTCCCAAGTAGCTGGGACTACAAGTGCGTGCCACCGCGCCCGGATAATTTTTTGTATTTTTAGTTCAGACGGGGTTTCACCATGTTAGCCAGGATGGTCTCGATCTCCTGACCTTGTGATCCACCTGTCTCGGCCTCCCAAAGTGCTGGGATTATAGGCGTGAGCCACCATGTCTGGCCAGTTCTTGTTTTTCCTTAAGGGCCAATATGATGAGAACATTACCTGAAGGGATTAGGAAGTTCGTGCAAAAGAAGTACTTGAAGGCCAAGATTCTTCTTTGTTTTTACCATAGTATACTAGGAATAGATGTAGTAAATCCAATTTAAAATCACTATAGACAGAAGTATGAATCTCAGTAGCATTTTGGAATCTGAGGAACAAACTGCATTCTGTAACATAGTCAACACTTTGCAAGAATTGCTCGTCTTCTGTTTTTTCAGAAACAAAATTCTCTTTCTAGCAGAAACTTTCCTTTCTTCAATAATTCTTACTTAAGCACTTGCCCTGTGCCAGGCCCTGGAGAGTGGGGCACACAGAGCTGAGGAGAGCCCACCTCTGGTAGGAAAGAAAGATACCTAAAGCCCAGAATAGTGTGATGAGTCTTCAGTAGAAATGTTTATGAAGGACTCTGAGCCACAAGAGGAAGGGGCTGGGATTTCACACAAAGGAGTTGACATGTAAGGGAGATTGGTCTTGAACAGAGTTTGCCACTAGGAGAAAGAGGGGAAAGATAGAGGATCCCTTCCCCATTTCCCAGCACGCTCTAAGGTATGGATCCTTGTAAACACTTAAGGAGAGATCAAATGTCAAAGTATGCAAGGTCTCCCCTAGTGTAGTTTCACTACCTGTTTGTGTGCATGCCTTCTTCAAAGTGTTTTAAGTTAACCAGTTTATTCTCCTAGGGTACCTGTGGTAAAGAAAAAAAAATGATAAAAATATGGGAAACCAAGCAAAGGAATTTCCCTGAAATTACACAGGAATCAAATACAGGCCAGGCCTAGTGGCTCGTTCCTATAATCCCAGCACTTGGAGAGGCTGAGGCAGGAGGATTACTTGAGGTCAGGAGTTCAACACTAGTCTGGGCAACATAGCAAGACCCCATCTCTAAAAAAAACAATTTTTTTTTTCATTTAGCAGGGAATGGTGATGTGTGCCTGTAGTGCTTGCTGCGTGGCAGGCTGAGGCAGGAAGATTGCTAGAGCCTAGGAGTTTGAGGCTGCAGTGGGCTATGATTGTAGCCATACTCCAGCCTAGCCAACAGAGCAAGATGCTGTCTTTAAAAAAAAAAAAAAAAAAAAAGAATCAGAGACAAAAATGGGCATGAGAGTTTTCTGTCTCTTCTATGTCTCCCTAGCACCCTTTCCCCCCAGTTCCATAAACCCTCATCTCTGAGGTTTGGTGATGCCAGAAGCAGAAAGTTCAATCTACAGCTGTCAGACTTGAGGGCTGCCTCCTGCCTCCCACTTTTTTTTTCTAGAGACATGGTCTTGCTATGTTGCCCAGTGTTGCCTCGAATTCCTGGAGTCAAGTAATCCTCCTGCCTCAGCCTCTTGAGTAGCTAGGACTGCAGGTACACCACTGCACCCGGCTGAATGCCTTCATTGTTTTAAACCCCTGAAATGACAGGGTTCCTCTTTGCCTGCCTTCTTCCTGCTGCCCATTGCCTTGTTAATATGCTGTCACAGCCCCCATGGGGAGTCATAACAAGGCCTCTTGCCACACTCTTTCATAAAAGATGATGCTACATGCCGCTAAAATGTGCCATTAAAAAAAAAAATCACAGACAGGTACATTTATGCCTTAAGCAAAGAAACTTTAATGTCAGACTATCTTTTACCCAGGGACAGAATTGCTTCTCTCTCCTTTCAGTAGAGCATCCCTCTTTTGGGGGGATAAAGGTCATCTCTTCCAGGTTTTTGTCACCTGCATGTAATATTTGGAGTTGGCAGATGTAACAAAAAGATGAAAGTTATCCTTAGGAAGGGAAAAAAAGATTATTCACCTTGACTAATGTATGACAGTTTGACTTGATGGGAAGAATTTGGGCCATTTCTCCATTGTTTGTTTTGTGGTGTTTAACTCAGATCTTTAAATGTGTTGTAGTTCCCCTCCTGTGGATTAGTTATGGAATCATTAAAGGTCATTGACACATGTGGGGTTTGTGTGGGTTCACACTGTATTGGGGAAGAGAACCCGTGTGGAACTGTAGTTCTTTTCCTTGAAACTTCATTAGCAAGAATCAATGTGAAAATGCAAAAAGAAAATGAAAAAGTAGTGAGACGCACTAACAAGGATGTAAAATTCCTGAAATAGGACAAACTAGGAGGGTAATCCTGCCCTGGAATATTTGTTTACCTCTTCTGGAAAGCTTATACTGATTCAGTTGCCTAGGAGAATTTTAGGATTATTAACCTTATAGTCTCTGTTGAAGACTTCAGGGCTAAACTTTAAAATGAAAATGAGTTTGGTATATAATAAGGGCTTTACCAAGTTTAATAATTTTATTAGGGGTGGCTAAAACATTTTAGGGCATAATTTCTGAATTTCACAGGCTGTTCAGTGCTTATCTCTTCTAAAGAATGGCTTAAGGAGAAAGTCCCACTCTCATTTTTTACTAAGTAATTATTCCATTTATATTCTTGTGTCATTTGCGTTCACAACATAAATCTGTAGTTGGGAAGTAAACAGTCATATCTGCAAAAGTGAATTTTAAGTGGGTCCTTCTTGAGTCAAAAAATAAGTCAACATACGTTCTCTGCTAGCCTTGCAATTTGCAGTATTTAGGATGATGCATCTACATTAAAAAGGCACCAAGGCAGTCCTGTAATATTCTTATTTTTACTGAGTATGCTGTACAAATATATGTTCTGATTTGGGATTCTATGTGGTGGGTTATTATAAACTTTATTAAGGTTGAGATGAATAATCTGACAGACATTTCTATAGGAGTCAGACCTAAAGCCTGCCCCCCACCCTTTTTTAGAGGCAGAGTCTTGCTAGGTTGCCCAGGTTTGCCTTGAATTCCTGGGCTCTAGCAGTCCTTCCTCCTCAGCCTCCTGAGAGTAGCTAGGACTACAGCTGCACCACTGCACCCATCTGAAAGCCCCATCTTTAGCCTATGCATAACATATGCATTTTGCTCTTTTCACTTGGATCCTCATTCTTTCTGCCTGTTTGCCACCCTTCTAACCAGTCTCCTGAGTCTGAGGCATAGAACAGCCTGGCTCAATGTGCTTGGTTAATTGGTGCATCATCTAGTCCTCTGAGACCCCTCTTCATCATGACCAGTGTTTTATTGAAGTGGTTTGAATGATGTGCTAAATGATGAAAGCAAGGACCATGACTTAGAAAAATGTCTCAACATAGGTGAAGAACATAGAGAACAACACAAGGTCATTGTCATTGTCATCCAAGTAACATCATCTTATGAAGATTTTTTTTTTTTTTTTGAGATAGAGTCTCTTACTCTGTCGCCCAGGCTGGAGTGCAGTGGCGCAGTCTCAGCTCATTGCAACCTCCGCCTCCCACGTTCAAGCGATTCTCCTGTCTCAACCTCCCAAGTAGCTGGGATCACAGGCATGCGCTAACACACCTGGCTGATTTTTGTATTTTCAGTAGAGACGGGGTTTCACCATGTTGGCCAGGCTGGTCTTGAACTCCTGGTCTCCGGTGATCCACCTGCCTTGGCCTCCCAAAGTGCTGGGATTACAAGCATGAGCCACAGCACCTGGCCATCTTCTGAAGATTTTTTGGGCTCTATTATTTTGACAAAAAGAACTGTGAGTTTTAGAATTACCTTTACCAAGTTAAAAATAAACCCATGGAATAATATGCTGTTCTCTGTACATGTAATATCATTTTTCTTAATCTCTCCAAGATACAGTTTAAATAACCATCCTTCATGATGCCAACTCTCATATTTCCAGCTGAAGGTAGTATCTTCCTCTTTTGACCTTCATCTGCATCTTCCTTGTGGCTTGTAAATTGTCCACTTTGTATTACAGTAATTTATAGGTATGTTATAGTTCCTTATGACAGGATTCAAATCTGACTCATAATCTTCTTTTCTGTTTAGTACAATTCCATTGCCCTAGTGGGCACTCAAGAAATCTTTTTGACTCAAGTTTTTCCTACTTTTGTAGTGGTTTTTTTAAAGCAGTTTCAGAAAATAAAGATCAGAGTTTAGAGTGTGATGGAGTCTTTAATATAAATGTCCATCAGTGTTTGGAGAATAAATCACAGTGTTTTGCTTGTGAAGAAGAGCTTTCAGTTTACCAGAGTATCAGATCCAAATTTGAATTCCACTTCAGCCAGCCTAAGCTATAGAACCTTAGGTAAATCACTTAATTTCTCTGAGCCTCAGTTTCCTCCTCTTTAGATGGGAGATCTACTTCAGAGGTTTTGGACAAAGTTCGCAAGGGAAAAAAGCCATTATCCCCTCTCTTTAAAAGGAATTACCCTTTGAAATGTTTACATTTGAATCGGAAAGACTGCTAATTTGGTTAAATACGGTGCAAGCTTTAGCTTACAGTTTCACCTTAAGCTCCACTAAAAATAGCCATAACGTGATTTACACACACACACACACACACACACACACACACACACGCGCGCAAAAGGATACCATAAAGAAAAAGGGAAAGGAGACAACAACACTCAAGCTTTGAATTTGAGATAACAGTAAACAACTGACCAGGGCTGAGAATACAAGCAAGCAGGCAATCTGATATACTGTAAACACCCAAAGGCTCAGGAGTTGGTGGGGCCAAATATGTGGCGCCAGGAGTCAAGGTGGGACCAAGAGAGGAGAATTGCTTTAAAGTCAGTTTGACAATTATGATAAGACTAGTTAATCTTTTCATTTATTACAAACTAATATGAATTGCTCATGAAAACCCAATAGAAAACAATTGTTAATGTACTTCAGTAAACACCGTGGGTGGACACCCAATCTAACAAAACTGAGTGGGAGGGTTTTTTGGAGCAAATAAAATGAGTGATACCTGGCACCATAGAAGTCTGTGTCCCATTACTGCGTTCAGAGGCATTAAGTGAAAGTTTAGATTCTGAATGTTGAGACCTCCCACCCTGTTCCTAGGACACTCGTGATTACTTTACACTCAAAGATTACTTTTCAGGCAGGAGATTAGCAGAGACTTTGTCTAGGGAAATCTGACTAGGAAGACTTAAAGATCCAGACATTGGGAGTTCCCCAAGGAAAGAGCCTAGCTAAATCATGCTCCCAGGAGAGCCCTTAGTCTACAAGCCCCATCCGTGAGCACAGAGTATCCAGTGAGATTTTCAGTGCCTTGCCTTACCTTACAGAGACATTTGAGAAAGGCCTTTAGGGTGAGAACAGAGGCCTACAACAACTAAAAAGAAAAGCAACTTGGCCAAAAAACTGTGCAGAGGATAAAAAGTTCAAATAAACTACCACTAGTATCCTCAGGGGACTAAAGAGAAAATAGTGCACTCAGAAGATAAGAATAGGCTGCTGTAGCAAAAGGAACTTTCAGAGAACAGCAAGAAATAGGAGAGAAATGAAAATTAAAGAACCAAGTCAAGAAGTTCATGAGAACTTCTCGTTAAAGAACCAAGTCAAGAAGTAACATGAAAAATAGAAGTTCCAGGAAGAAAAAACAGAGAAAACAAAGGGGAAGAAATCATCGAAGAAAAAATTTAAATTTTAATGTTACAACATGGGAAAAATATATGTTGTACAAGATTGCCCTTCTCTTAGTATTCCTATGGAAAAAAAATCATTTTTTCCTCAAATGACATATGGCAGTGTTTTTTCTCAGAAAAAGTGAGTTTTTGTTAAGGATTAGTAATAGAAATTATCCCTAGGAAAATTTACTATAAAAAATACAAATAGTTGGATGTAACTACCTTTTGTCTCGTTGGAATGTAAAAGCTTAACACATCTAATTTTTACATATACATGTTGTTTAATAGATGCCAGATAAGACTCATTAGATATCGGCCGGGCGCGGTGGCTCAAGCCTGTAATCCTAGCACTTTGGGAGGCCGAGGCGGGTGGATCACGAGGTCAGGAGATCGAGACCATCCTGGCTAACATGGTGAAACCCCGTCTCTACTAAAAATACAAAAACTAGCCGGGCGTGGTGGCGGGCGCCTGTAGTCCCAGCTACTCGGAGGCTGAGGCGGGAGAATGGCGTGAACCCGGGAGGCGGAGCTTGCAGTGAGCCGAGATCGCGCCACTGCACTCCAGCCTGGGCGACACAGCGAGACTCCGTCTCAAAAAAAAAAAAAAAAAAAAAAAAAGACTCATTAGATATCAAGAAAATGAATTGTGATCTTCTATATGTATAAGTAAACACATAAACCATGTAGAGCTGTGCAAATGTAAATAAAAGTATTTGAAAAGTGGCAGGGGCTGGGCGCGGTGGCTCACACCTGTAATCCCAGCACTTCGGGAGACTGAGGCAGTTTGATCACCTGAGGTCAGAAGTTCGAGACCAGCCTGGCCAACATGGCAAAACCCTGTCTTTACTAAAAATACAAAAATTAGCTGGGCATGGTGGCAGGCGCCTGCAACCGGTTACTTGGGAGACTGAAGCAGGAAAATTGCTTGAACCCAGGAGGCAGAGGTTTCAGTGAGCCGAGATCGCACCCCTGCACTCCAGCCTGGGTGACAGAGCGAGACTCCATCTCAAAAAAAAGAAAAAGTGGCATGAATTACCTAGCCCAGTACCCTTGACAGAAACTTCTGGAGAAGTTTGATGGCGAGTTTGTCATTTTGTCATTTTCTTTCCAATATCATTTTTAGATTCAAGTGCTGTTATCCTAATTCTTGAACTATTAAAGGGCTTAGACTGGATTAACCAGAATTCAGTTCACATATTGGCACCAACACTTATAACCAGTGTGATCTTAGCCAGTTCAGTTTGTCACTCCAAGTGTCAATTTCTTATGTGTAAGTTGAAGGTAACATTGGAATTCATTCATTCCTTAAATATTTGCTGAACACCTTTTACATGTTATTAAGTGCTGGGGATACACTGGCAAACAAAATAGGCATATTCCCTTTCCTTGTTGAGCCTACAATGTAATAAGGGAGGCAGAAGATAAACAATAATAAACACTTATACTTTCTGAAAGCAAGATTAGAATATATTCAATATTCTAGGTTTTTTCATGAACACTTTTATTTAACATTAACAACCACATAAAGTTACTTGAAGTAAGCTTTTTGAAATAGCGTCTTGTATGTATTGAGTACTTACCAAGTAATAAGAATTATGAAACATTATCTAGACTTGGCTCTTGCCTCTAAATATATAGAACTCATTTTCCCCCTCCCCTACCCAGCTGCCAAAAAAAACCAAAAAACAAAAAAAACACCCAGACACACAGCTGTTTCTAGTGGGTGTGTGGTTGTGCCTTTGTTTGCTTTTCTAGCCCTTGGTGATTGTGAACTGGTCTGAGGGGTGACGGATGGCTCTGGATGCTCTGTAAGCAGCTGCTGTCAACTTTTCTATACCATAAAAACTTGCCATTTTGTGTTTCACTCAAATACTGATATTTTCTCCTCTTCTTTTTAAAATTAGTTTCAAGAATGTGAGTGAAATCTTACCACATGTTGAATATTCCTAACCTGAAAGTCCAAAATCTGAAATACCCCCAAATTAGAAATTTTTTGAGCACTAACATGACCCTGAAAGGTCACACTCATTGGAGCATTTAGGATTTCAGGTTTTTGGATTGGGGATGCTGGTAAGTATAATGCAAATATTTCAAAATCCAAAAAAGGCCAATATCTGAAATATTTCTGGTCCAAGGTAGTTCAGATAAAGCATACACTAAACGTGGAGTCTCCTGATCCAACTAGTGAAACATATTACCTATTGACCAAAGTTTCTGCTGAGAACCATCAAAAGGTGAAAGGATCTGAAGGGCCCAAAGACAAAGGAAATTTCCATGGAAGATTTTATAGGAAAGTGGGGAGGATGTGATTCTGGAATCCTTGTCCTGGGTCCTCCCCTCCCATTGAAGGATGCTAAGGAAAAGAACATGTAACAGTTTCTGTCACTCATTCCCCTGCTCTTACTCCTTTTTCTGTAATTCTGTCTTGATGTTTTTCCATTATCTTTTTTTGGGGGGAGAATCTAAAATTGTGTGTAACTTAGTGCAAAAGGAGTTGTTAAAATGACCTTTGGCAGATGATGGATAGACTAGTTCAGTCCTTTGCAAGGTTTGTGAAGGGATCCAGCTGTCTCAGATTACCATGCCTAAATGTGCATTTTCCAAGGTTGTCAGTGATTGTAGTGAATTTGAAACTGGCAGACAAAGTGAAGTGTTTCCCACTGAATAAGGCATTGTTGAGTTTGCTTTGTGTTCAGAGCTGTCGGGAACAACCATGAGATTGACAAAACAAGATGTAACAGGTGCTAGCAGTCCCAGCTAAGCATTTTGTTATTTTGATGGATTTCAGACTGATTTTAAAGTTTTTCCAGTAGCACATGCTCATATCATGTATACACACAAATACACAGAATTTGAAATTTTAAGAAACACAAAGTCTTGATATGAAGAATAAATAGAAGTTAAAGCAGGCATTTGACAACCCATTTTCAGATGTTTGAAGGATTGTCAGTGGAGAAGCAGCAAGTTGATCTTTTATGACAAGAAGGCTGAATCTTCTGAAGCTAAAACAAAAGCCAAAAAAAGAAAAAAAAGTCCTATGACTTTCTATTCAGTATAAAGAAGGATTTTCTAATGGATAGAACTCTACACGTTCCTCCTCAACAGTGAAATCATTTGCCTTTAGAGGTAAAAAATGTCCCATCCCTGGGTACACTTAAGTAGGGACTGAATGGCTGTTTGTCTCAGATGTTTTTAAAGAATTTTTCTGTAGAAGAGACAGATACAAGGTTAAACAAGATGCAGTCATGTATTCATTTGGTCACTCAGAAAATATTTTTTGAGTGCCTAGTATGTGGCAGGCCCTGTGCTAGTCACTGGGGACACTGCTGAGAACAAAACTGACAAAATCCCTGCTTTCATGAAGCCTACATTTTAAAAAAGAATACTTGATCACTGTACCTTTTTAGACAAATAAGCAAGTTAAGCTGCACGTGGTGACGCACACCAGTAGTCCCAGCTACTCGGGAGGATCCCCTGAGCCCAGGAGTTTGAGGCTGCAGTGAGTTACTGTCATGCCATTACACTCCAGTGACCGAGCAAGACCCTGACTCTAAAAGTAAAAAAGAAAATAAATAAACAAACAGGATGATATGCTAGGAGTAACTGAGTGGTATGGGATTACTTTTCAGTTGAGATCTGAAAGATAAGGAACCAGTCTTCTAGTGACATGTCTCAACACTAAAATTCTGAGTCTATGATAATTTTGGGAACCATGTCTGCCAACTTTGTGATATCCAGTGGTTAAAAACCACTGCTCCTAGAAAATTCTCTTATATGCCTTATGTTGTACTTAGAGACTAGAATTTTTTTTAACCTAAAGAGAGACTTTAGAACTTGTTAAATCAGACCACTCCTCTTAGCAGAGAGGAAGCTGGTCTCCAGGGAACTGTGCAGAAGAGGACTGGAATCTGGGTCTTCTGATGTGAAATATAGTGCTCTTTCCTCTCTTCCAAGCTCTTGACATCCTCTTGCTCAGTGTCATTCTAACAAGAAGGGTGACAACATCACACTTTTTTTAATGTAACACTTAACAAAGCTATTTGGTATTCATTATCTCTTTCAAGCTTCTCCTGACTCTGAAAAATCAGCAGCTTGAGGCATCAAATATTGTTTCGCCTTATGAGCATCAAAGTTCCCATTTTGCAAATGAGGAAACTTAGATCCATATAAGTTAAAGGACTTTTCTATAAAGGTTAAGTGAATAGATCAAGCAGCAGCAGTCAGGTATTCTGACTCACGGATTAAAATCTGCTTCTTCCATTTGCTACAGAAAAGTAAATCAAGTAGTTTGGAAAAAGAGATGAATGGTAAATGGAACTGAGCAGGAAATCAGATAAAGGAAAAGACAGGTTTATTGTGACTCTGCTGGTCAGTTAAGACTGCTTTTCATAGGATTATACCTTACACTATCCCTGTAGCTGGTTTAGTTTCACCATATTTCAAAATGTGCTAGTTATTTTTCAGAAACCAAGGCCTAGTTTATTTATTAAAAAGAAACACAAATATTAACCTAATCTCCAGTATGTCTACTGTAATAGGAAGTAGGTAGGTAAGGATCCCATCTAATTAGTAAATATTTATCCAGTGCTACCCAGTGTTGGCAGTAAGGGTATAAACTTTGCCCTCAGGGACTCCTTTACTAATAGGAAGAAAGAAAAGTAAAAGTGCAACGGAAACACGTAGAACTGGGCACAGGAGAGTGTGGGCTGACATCAGTGTCAGAGAAAGCGTGTCAGTTGTTGATTACTGTTTAATAAACTACCCAAAATTAGTGACTTAAAATAACCATTTATTTACTCAGGATTCTGTGGGTCAGGAATCCTAGCAAGGCTCAGCCATTCTATGTGGCATCAGAAGCCTCTCATGAGGTTGCAGTTGGGTAGTGGTTAAGGATGGAAGATCCAAGATGACTTCATCTGCGTGTATGGTGCTTTGGTGGGGATGGCCAGGAGTGTCTGGGACCCACCTCCCTGCTTTCCCTCCTCTCCCATCTCCCCTTCATGGCTAGTTTAGACTTCCTTTGTGGTGCCTAATGTTCTAAGCTGTGATTGCAAAAGCTATAGATCCATTAAGGCCCAACCTCAGAAATTACACAGGATTGTTCCTGCCACATTCTGTTGATCACAATGTAGGTTCTTGATGATGAAGCAACAAGGTCACATTGCAAAAGAGCATCTTGGGCTGTAGATTGTGTTAAGGCCATCACTGGAAGCACAGTACATTTCAGAAAGCTTCCTAGAAGTGCTGGTATCTAAGCTAAGTTTTGATGAATGGGTTAAATTTGGAGGACAGTGTTCCAACAAGAGCGGCAGCATGTACAGAGGCCAGAAGTATGAGAATATCAACTGTTTATGACTCCCTTGACTTTCAAATGTCTAGAAATAGAAATGTGAGTGAAGTTGAGCTCAATAGACTAGACCCCAGCACTGATGTTTTCTCAAATACCCACAGCTACATGACTTCAGAGAATGGTTTAGAACTGGAAGTCCCCAAAGCTAGGTCTCTAAGAGACCATTCTCATGATTAGGGCTGCCTGCTGTCAGAGGACACAGGTCAGCATTACACAGACTTTTTAAGAGGATGTCATTTCTTAATTCTTATGAGGATTCAAATGACTGTTGAAGTAAACACATGAGATGGGGTTTGGGGCAGTTAACTCTAATCATTTTTTAAAAATTTTTATGGGCGCTGGGTGCAGTGTCTCATGCCTGTAATCCCAGCACTTTGGGAGGCTGAGGTGGGTGGATCACTTGAGATCAGGAGTTTGAGACCAGCCTGGCCAATATGATGAATCCCCTAAAAATACAAAAATTAGCCAGGTGTGTTGGTACGCACCTGTAATCCGAGCTACTTGGGAGGCTGAGGCAGGAGAATCACTTGAACCTGGGAGCTGGAGGTTGCAGTGAGCTGAGATTGTGCCACTGCACTCCAGCTTGGGCGACAGAGCGAGACTCTGTCTCAAAAAAAAAGTTTTATGGGTACATAGTAGGTGTCCATATGCATGGGGTACATGAGATATTTTGATACAGGCATGCAATGTGTAATAATCACATCAGGGTAAATGGGGTATTCACCTCAAGCATTTGTCATTTCTTTTTGTTACAAACATTCCAATTATACTTTTAGTTATTTTTAAATGTGTAGTAAATTTTTTGATTGTAATCACCTGTTGTGCCATGAGATACTATAATTTTATTCATTCTAACCTTATTTTTGTACCCGTTAATCATCCCCACTCTTCTCCCCGCCAGCTACCCTTCCCAGCCTCTGGTAACCATCATTCTACTCTCTATCTCCATGAGTTCAATTCATTTAACTCTAGTCTTTTTCCTCCTTGGCAACCTTTTAATCTTTAATAAGAAATAAGTCCTCTAAATTCGTCATAATGGTTAAATATGTGAAAATGGTAGCTACTGATCAGTCTAAGCAGTGATATGTAAGAGGGCCTTGTCAGTTAAGACCGTCAGTTCCTAATACTGAAGAGTTTGTGTACCGTGTTCATTAAGGTACTGTGGCATAGAAACAAGCAAACCAGGCACCTCCAGGTTGACCAGACTCCAGGAGAGATCAACATCAGGGGATATATCATAATCAACAAGTGCTTATTGTCAACCTACTGCAAAATGCTATTTCTGGTGTCATGGAGAACATAAAAGTTTATGATTTATACTTTGCCCTTAAACAAGTTAAAATGTGTAAGGCACTAGAAACACAGGAAGATGCAGAACACTGGTAACTGTCACCGGGGAGGGTGTGATACACACTGCCCAGTGAAGGGTATGGACAGAGAGTGGTATGAAGTTTGTCCACAAAACTGTGGGTAGAATCTTCTGGGATTAACTCCTGACAGAAGAGGAGAAAAGGAGGAACAATTTGAACCAAATCCTGGAAGACTAGGTCAGCTAGAAATCTATCTACTCATCTGTTGCACCATCTCAGGTTCCAGATAGGAAAACTACCCTCAGTGTTGCATTTTGAGCTATGCGAACATTTGAAGAACTTTCATTTTTCAATTAGGGAAGTAAAATGGTTGCTTTCATTAATCATGGCTAAACTTTATGTCTCTTTAACTCTGAGTCTGTCACGAATTTCCCCTCAGTGCCCAGAATACCATGGAAAAATACCTTTGCCATTGTTTTTAACTGACTTTTAGAGATTTAGTTAGGTACCCAGATATTTTCATTAGTATTGCTGTGAGTAGGGCTATTGATGGAAATCAACATGGAACAGTTAAAGTGTCTGTAAAGCTACAAAACTGGGTATTTTTAAGTTGAGGGGTTTTTCCCCTTTTTTATTTATCAGTTAGCTGCCTTATACTTACTATGGCCTAGATGAAATTGTATATTCCATTTAAACACAGTATCTAACCAAAAAGTTACTCAGCTAGGGTTTTTGGTCTAATGTAGTATAGACAGATCGATATACATACACAAACATAAACACATGCATATATATATACACACATATGCTTATATATACATAAATATACACATATATACACACGTATGCTTATATGTACATAAGTATATACATATATTTATATATATATACACACACACACACACATACAAGAAAAAAAGAAAATGATGCAAGTGAAATAGCATATGGGAGAGGAAGGAGAATTATGTGTTTTGGGACAGCAGGGTTAGAAAGACCAAGGAACATTTAAAAATTCAAACAATAGCATTTAGCCTGAAATCTACTTTTTATCATCTTTACCCAGCCATCAGAATGAAGAAAGACAGTGTCCAGCTGTAGCAGTAGTTTGGTAGCAGGAGAATTAGACGTAAAGGTACCAGTGCCTGAGGGGTGGGTCATGAATTAATAATTGCTATGTGGCGGATGAGCCCCTTCAGAAGAGCTGAAAATGAGGAAGTTGCCTTGCAGAGCGCTATCAATCACTCAGTGACCATAACTTCCAGTAATTAGTGTATTTTATGGGCCTTTGCTTCAGTGGCTCGAAAGCACATATGCTCCAGTCACAGCTAAACTTTGCCGGAGTAATATTCCAGGATGATTTATCCTCCTGCTGCACTGGGATATAACCCTATATTAGGTGAAGATTGTGAACTAAGCTGCAATAAAGTGTAAGTTTAGGTACAGTTTGCCCAGGTTGAGACCTCAATGTATCACGCTTTTCAGCATTCACGGTTAGGCTATAGCAGGCAATCATTTTTAACAGTGAAACAAATAAAGCAATTAAAGGAATAGCATTAGGATATTGTACTTGTGAATTACTGTTGCCCTGTCCCTGTTTAAGTGTCTACTATAATAAGCTCATTTCTTCTTTTTTTTTTTTTAACATACTCTATTAGAAACATTTATTTGTTTTTTGTTTTTTTTAAGTTTCAGGGTACCTGTGCAGGATGTGCAGGTTTGTTAATAAATATTTGTCTGTAATGCTGTCTTTTCTCCCTTATTATTAATAATCTGGGACAGAATGCGGGACCGTCTGAATGGTAGATAAGTGCTTGATTGATTTATTTGTGCTACTGTTTGGGCTTCTTAAGTAAGTTTATATCAGTGGACTTTGGTGAGGACAATAGTTGTTTTTTGTTTTGTTTTTAATATTGGCACCCGTTAAGGAGCACTCCTGATGGGACCCTCACATTTAGGCTCTTTCTACACAAAGAAAAAGACATTACTTACAGGCTCTCAGAGTACTTGGCACTTTTGGTATAGGCATAATGAGTTATTTGCTGTGGCTCACCTACTGCACTAGAAGTCTATGAAGTCTTTGCAGACAGGATCCTTTACCATTGCCAAAGCATTTGCAGAGCCCAGTGTTCCTAGGCTCTTAACAAGCTTTGCCACCAACTTACAGTATGATCTTCAGCAAATTAATTAAGCTACTGGTGCCACCATTGGGCCATAATTCTGTTTGCATTGAAGAAATCCTTAGAGTTTATAGGAAAGAGTTTGTGAAAATAAGTATAAATTGAATAAGGAAAAAATATGTGTGATTTCACTGTATTCTCTTGAGAGTAAAGTATTTCTTCATCACTTTTAATGATGGTGTCTTTGTATTTCCTTAAATAGACACCGGTGATAAGCTAATTTCACAAGTGTAGATGGAAGAGTGTACACAGTTTGATGCTTTTGTTACATTTATTATCCCATCTTTAATTTGCATTGTATTATAATATGCAAGTTAAACAATAATAATAAAACAAACTAATTGTCTTTAATTAAAGTGAATTAGATTTTGATTTTAATATATTTGATGTAGTGAGTACTGATAATGTGGAGGGTCCCAAAGGTTATTAGGGCATGTTTCTGTTAGGCCTGATGGTGTTAGTAATAATCCTCTTCCTCGTAGTTCTAGACATGAACAAATATGTCACTTCATCAGTCTCTGTTACTCGCACTTATGCCCCTCCACAGGGGTTGCAGATTCCACAAGTTATCAGCTAATGGTGTTATACATTAAAAATTGAAGCTTTCCTCACTCTGAGGCCTTTCAAGGCTTTGTTCTTAAGCCCCAGACACTTTGGAGTGCAGCTGCAAACTATAGGCAGAAGATTAAATTAATTTGTAACTCTTTTTTTTTTGGTCCTGCATTACTAAATCCTCCACATTTAATTGAAACCCTACTTCAAGACGCTTTGTGTTTCTGTGTTCTTTGTTGTCAGTTTAACCTACAAAGCACTTTAACACTGGTAAATTGCTGTTATATCCTTTGGATTGTTTTTAAACCATTCAGTAAGAAAACAGTGAAATTGATACATGGGGCGAAAAAGTAAAATCTTAGAGTAGATTTTGAGGTATTTCATATTTATTATGGTTCTTTACCAGCATAGTTCCAGATGATTTAAACTCTCTCTCTAGGACTGTGTAAATTGGTCTTGGGATGAAATCTCACCTAGGGAATTTTATGTAATCCAGTAGTTAAGTCTGATTTTTTAAAGTTTCCCTGTGTCTGAGTGTTCCAAAGTGACTGCTGCACTTCTATAAAATGAAGGTTTAACTGCAGCGCACAATCTAAATGCAAAATCCTTAGATGGAAATTTAATTGTGTAAAATGTGCACAAGGTAATTAAGAACAAATTTTAGAACATTTCAGACTATAAAGTTGTCCTTCAGCTAGATCACTGGCTATATTGAAAATGCTTATTTTCAATTTGTAGTTATGTCGAGAAACATAGAATATGTCTAAATTAAGAATAAAAAAATCCAGTGCTCTTCAGTAGAACTGTAAATTTAAAACTACTCCCACAACATAGTTGATAATTCTGAGTAGGAGACTTGATTACTAAAAACATGTCTTGAATTTGTGTCCTGCACTTGTTTTCTGGCTACAATGTTTGTTTTCTCTTTACCATTTATGATTCTGTGACAATAATTATTTTTATTATCAACAAAAGCCATTCTGTTGCTTTATCAATAAATAACTTCTTTTTGTTAAAATACAAAGGTCTTTACCGTGTTATATATTCGGCAATTGTTATGACCTCTCTTTCACACACAGACACACATACAAATATATTTGTTGTTTAAATTATAAAATCCAACATATTCAAATGCTGCTAACTGAAGAGCATTTTATAGACTGTGGTTGGACAAGTCAAAGGTCAATAAGATGACACTAAGGAATAGTCCTATTTTTAGAGTGAGATGTTAGTTGTTTACTGCTATTTAAGTATATCCCCAACTGGTAAACACTTCAGACCATTCTTTTTCAGCCTTTTACGTAATAAACGTCCCACAACAAACAGAGTCTTCAGCAGTTTGCTAAATCTTAAGTATTTGGAATTAAAGTGTACTTTTTAATTTAACGTTAAATAGAATCCCTTATCTCTACCTCCACCCCCTGGCCCCAAATAAATAAAGCTTTTCCAAATCTTTTACAATGTGAGCTGCTCCCCTCCTGGGAATGAAAAGGATATGAGACTCATTTGATGAAGTGCTGGCACTTATGTGTGTCTACATTTTTCAGTACACTTTTTTTAAAAAAACTAGACTTAAGCTGCCTATATTACATGCTTCTTTTGTAAAGATGA
Source organism: Macaca mulatta (assembly GCF_049350105.2). Lineage (NCBI taxonomy): Eukaryota > Metazoa > Chordata > Mammalia > Primates > Cercopithecidae > Macaca > Macaca mulatta. The sequence continues at coordinate 45,263,006 of NC_133412.1, forward strand.
TAAAGAGAGCAGAGATTTCTATTGGCTTAACCCTAATCTATTTGCTTTGTTGTGATTCTTTTTTTTTTTCTTTCCTTTAACTGTTAACCTATTTATAAATCTAAATCTACGTACAAAGGTCATTGGTTGGCTGAACTTAAACCATTTTACTCAGTAAATTTAATTAAGAAAATACAGTGCAACTCATAAGCAAATGAGTTTTTTCCTAGTTTTAAACCAAACCACCCTCTTGAGTGCTGATTGCCTTGCCCGACCCCTGGTGATACAGAAACAGGCAAAATTAAAAAGGACATTAAAGCTTCATTAAATCTGAAACACATTTAGTACAGTGACATATCTGCAGGCCATTTCAGAGAAGATTACATACTCTCTTTTGTAAGTTTCCTAATTTATAATACCTTGACAATAAAAACTGGGGAAATGCAAGTAGATTAATAGACCAGTAGGAGTAAAAGATACAGAATGGCCCCAGGTCTGCCTGTATGTGAAATATTCACTTGGAGCATATGTGCTTCTTCTTCCCCATAAGGGTCCCATGTTTATTTTGACTTTTGACAGCCTCATGGAGAACTCGTTCTTTTTTTTTTTTTTTTTTTTTTTTTTTGAGTTAGGGTCTCACTCTTGCTCAGTCTGGAATGCAATGGCATGGTCAAGGCTCACTGCAGTCTCTGCCTCCCCGGGTTGAGGTGATCCTCCCACCCTAGCCTCCCAAGTAGCTGGGACTGCAAGACACGTGCCACCACACCCCTCTCATTTTTGTAGAGAACTCGTTTTTCATGCAGCCATATCTACTAAGAAACCGTTTTCTTTTTTACCTCCTCCCAATAGAACATGATAAAAAGAGTTCTAGAGCCTGGCTATATGTTTCCTTGTACTTTTCTGTAAGACAAACAGTGTGGAACATAAACACTGTAGCTGCATTAGACCTAGAAGGATAGAGGCATACATAGAAGGCAGGGGTCCTCTCCTGGGGCCTTAAAATGACTGCTTTTAGTGCCAACCTAATAGTGCTCTTGCCTGTTTTCTTTTTTTTTTTTTTTTTTTTGAGACGGAGTCTCGCTCTGTCACCCAGGCTGGAGTGCAGTGGCCGGATCTCAGCTCACTGCAAGCTCCGCCTCCCGGGTTCACGCCATTCTCCTGCCTCAGCCTCCCGAGTAGCTGGGACTACAGGCGCCCGCCACCTTGCCCGGCTAGTTTTTTGTATTTTTTAGTAGAGACGGGGTTTCACCGTGTTAACCAGGATGGTCTCGATCTCCCGACCTCGTGATCCGCCCGTCTCGGCCTCCCAAAGTGCTGGGATTACAGGCTTGAGCCACCGCGCCCGGCCTCTTGCCTGTTTTCACTGGCATGGATTCCCAAGTCTTTCAACAGCCCAGTGGTGACACTCTATAAGAGAGGAAGTGATTGTCACCATGCTGCAATTGCAACAGTACCTACTAGTTAAGATCAAAGAACCATTCTCTGCCTTCTGACTCTAAAGAGGTCAGACCTGCAAGATGTCTTACAAGCAGTCCTCCCAGGAACGTAGTTAAAAGGTAGGACTGAGGTTCCACGAGATGTCAGGAAATAACACTGAAAGCAAAACCAGACCCATGAATGATGAGTTCACCAGTTCAAGCACTGGCATGTGTTCCCAAGCAGACTGGTACAGAGAGGCTCCCAGCTGACCAAAGTGCACTACATTTTCTCTCTGTTGTCTTGCATGGCATTGTCTTACAGAGCAAACAAATCACATCAGTCGTCCTTTTTACCTGGTACAATTATGACAGAGAGGGCCAAGTAGATGAATGCACCTTCCCAAGTTGGCTGGAGCCTGGCCTCTCCGTAGAACCATGACCACGTGCAACTGGAAGCTCTGTGTTGAATCGGGAAGAATTCACATTTTTTGCTGTATCCCACTCCCTTTTAAGATGTCCGTTTACCATTGCTTAATTCTTTAAATTGCAAGAACCAATGGTCAGTGTTGGCACCTGCCAGCTAATTTAGAACTTGACTGTATGTGTGTTGGGCAAGTTTCCTCTGTCTTTAAGCCATGTGAACAGTATTCTTCCACGGTCCCTAATGACATGCTGAGCATATACCCAGGTGAATGGCACAATGCCTGTGGAAGGTCTTGAGCCAGAATGTTCTAAGTGTTTTGTAGTAGTTATTAAGCTATTAGCTTTTTTAGATGTGAGACTCTCCTCTTGCTGGTTTTCTAACTCCAAATGGAAGAATATGCAAAACTCATAATCCACAGATCACTGCAATACCTATACCTGTTAAGTCACTGCAGACTGTTGCAAATGCCTCGTTCACCCACCACAGTAGACCATAGTGATTCCTCCTGAATCAGTGTGCACACTCTGATTGGCCAGAAACAAACTATTTTCAAAATGTAGGGCAAACCTACAAACCTGTATTGCAAGGAGGTGGGGTCGGGACAGAGGACAGGAGAGCTGAGTCCCTCCCCTTTCCCTCCTCGTACATAGACAACAAACATAATCACACATAACTTAGAAAGGGAGTTTGGCAAACATCTAAATTTTCTTTCACCCCACCTTGTGATGTTTTTATTATGTACAGTGGAAGAGATTAATGATATCCATCAAATGAAATGATGATAGTATACCTATATCTTGAAAATCCATACACATATCAGTGTATATTTTGTGGACAAGACATGAGTACAAGGTAATGAAACTAGGTATTCTAAAACATACATATATACACATACACACACAAGCATGTGTGCAAATGAGTGTTGACCTTTTCAAAGTAGTCACCTTATAAGGTCATAATGTTTATTTCTGTTACATGACTATTGTTCATATTGGTTTTAGAACTTTGGTAACTTCAGCATCTTCATGTCTAAGCAACAAAATATTTAGTTTTTGTAGGTTGCTTTGAGTTTTGGTAATATCCGTAGGCTATTCAAACCTTAGTCTACAAATAATTTACATGATGAACAAGCTGAGGGGTATAATTTTAAATCCAAGATAAGATGCATACTAATAAAATGAAATAGGTATTCTGTTAATTGAAATAATTCTAAAACAATTACAAAAGGAGAATTCAGAAATGTTTGAGGAGAATTCAGAAATGTTTGAGCAGGATCAGTGTCTTTGAAATAAGTGCAGAACTTCTCAAGATTTAGAAAGGCGGTGTAATATGCGGGAAGGAACACTGGATTAAGTTGCAAATCTTAAGGTCAGCTCCTAGGCTTCCACTTATTAACTATTTGGGAGCTACTTCAGTGGGACTCTGGGTTTTAACCTTTGAAGTGGGTTGATGCCCTCTTAGATCCATTAGTGTTAAAATCCCTGATGTTGTGATTCTGCTTTGAAAGTAGTTGCAAATACATGTAAATTATGTCAGGACTGAGGATGGGCCACGTTATAAAATTGCAAAGTTTTGCCACTATTTTCTTTAAATAGGTTTTGTACGTTTGTTAAATTTTATCTTTTTGGCCAGGTGCAATGACAACCCTGTAGTCCCAGCACTTTGGGAGGCCAAGGCAGGCGGATCACTTGAGGTCAGGAGCTCAACACCAGCCTGGCCAACATGGTGAAACCCCATCTCTACTAAAAATACAAAAATTAGCTGGGCATGGTGGTGCGTGCCTGTAATCCCAGCTACCTTGGGAGGCTGAGGCAGGAGAATCGCTTGAACCCAGGAGGCGGAGGTTGCAGTAAGCCAAGGTCACGCCACTGCACTCCAGTCTGGGTGACAGAGCAAGACTCTTGCTCAAAAAAACAGTTTGTGTCTTTTTGCTTTATATCAAACCTATTCCTGGTTGGATCATTTTGTTTTTACAGGTGAGGATTCAAGGATCAAAATTAAGTGACTGGCTCAAAAACAGAACAGTTTACAAATCAAGCTAGATTGGAAGCTTTCAGACTTAGACCTACAGTTCTGACTTCACAAGCTTGAAATGGCCATTTTTCCTACTAGTAGGTAGAAAATGGATGAAAAAACTTTAACAAATAGATGAAAATAATGGCGCAGTTTTCAATTTTATAATAATGTCCATTCCCCATTTCCTACGACCCTTCATTTATACTTGTAACTGAAAATGTTGTGGGTTAGTAACAATTAGATGTTCCCATTTTACAAGACAAAAAGCAAAGAGTTTTTACATCTCTGTCTAGAAGAAACTGTCGCACACATGTAAATGTGGATAATGCCCATACAACTGAGAATATTACTAAGGGAAACCACATAAGGATAATGTTTTGTTATTAAAATATCAGGGATGCAACATAGTCCATTGAAAATGTCCATTCTAAATACAGCTCTTAATGTAATTACAGCAATAATTTAGTTTGTACATTTGAGGTTGTGAACTTCTTTATATTTGCTGGATGCAGTTCTGAAATTTAGTACATGTCTGTCTTAAGGAGATCTGCCCTGCATGCAAATCTATAACTAGACAAATATTATTTCCTTTCCCAGCTTGCTCTTGGGAGGTTTCCATATCCTCAGGTAAGATTGTTCATTACTGCCGTTTGCCACTGTGACATTCATTCCTATGTATGAAGGTGCAGGGAGCAATTGTGAACATTTGAGTCACATACAAATAAATCTGTCCTGTTAAATTGAAAAGTGGTATCTTAAGGAGTCGTTTAGAAATCTCTATTGATTTTTGATTTTTTAAACTCCTGGATTTTTTCTTCTTTGTTAAAGGTTGAAAGTGATCATTGTGCTTTTCCTTTGTGTGACATTCGGGATTATTTTTTTTCCTGGTCCAATACCATGTACTCATTTTGAGGATGGAGGAGACAGCCAGCCTTTTCTTGATACGCTTTTTAAGCTCTTAAACTCACTTAAAATTTTTTGAGTTAAAAGATTAAGACAAAGGGTGAAAGCATCTAATCTAGGTCATTATTTTTGCTAGGCAGATAGATGGGCCCCCAATTTTATGAGTATAATTTTGAACATATTATTTAAAAGTATTTTGCTCCTTCCTGTCTACATTTATAAGAAAACAAAACAGTCCATTATACTAGCATTGCTGACTCTAATCTTCATTAAAATTTCTTTAAGATTTTTATTATAGAAGGGTACTAGCACTAAAATATAAAGCTATTTTGTGGTTTGAAAATGATTCCCCAGTGTGTGGGGGAAATAAGTGAAATGTCTAGAGGGATGAAAAATGAATGGTTTGACTGTTTTCCTCTGGTTGATGTTCACTGTTTTTCTGGCATCTTGGTCTGTACAGGCCAAAGTGCCTGGAGGCATGTCTGATTTAAAGGTGGTGTTGGTCTCTGCTCTTTAAGCATCTATTAACTTGCTATTATTATGCAAATAAGTGTTGTATTACACATACTAATTTATGCATGGTTAGATTATGCAGATGCATCACAAACATGGTTATTGAATAATAGAATGGGGCTCATTCTCTCTACCATCTTTATAAGCAGTTTTAAGCAAATTCTCCTGGTACCAATGTGGACATTTAAAGACCCTTTACTCAATGAAATGTCTCTTTCGTATTCTTTTGCTTTCACAGTTAAAGCCATCAGATAAGTGGAAGAGAAATTGTCCAAGTTGTTAGGTTCAAGAGTGTTAGTCTCACTTTTCAAATTCATAGACTTTTTTGTGTAAATGTAATATTTTCCTTATAGAAAAAATCTAAAATGCAGTTGCTTGGCATGAATGCTGGCATTTAGTGAGATTTTAGTGTATATAGCCTTGCTGCTTAGCTCTTGGTAGCCCATCAAATTAAAATCACATTTTCAGGATTTATAGCTCATTAGAATATTTATCTTGGTAAGCTTCTTGTTCTGTCAGTAATTTCTAAACAATTCAGTTTGGCCAATTTGTGAAATCCCCTAAAATTTTGAAAATGAACACACAAACCCTATACAATATATTTCTCAAACAAATCTTAGTAGAAAACTTTTAAGCCATCCAGTAAAAATTCCAAACGTTGAGAATGTAGCAATATTATTGAGATTCCTAATGTCTAGAGTAATTAATCAGTGAGATTTGATGGGTGATGAGTCTAAGAAATGAATTGCCATCACATTTGACTATTGAAGCACATGAAGGCTGTGGTCAAAGTTGAGAAGAGGCTATTTACCTTTGCAGTATGGTTTTCCTGAATATCTAAATATATCTTTATCAGTGAAGTGGAAGTTGGAAAATTCTAATACTATGCTGAATTCTCTAAGTTAGCAACAACCTTTATGCCAGAGTGGGGGTGGGAAACAACTGTATTCCTTGAATCATGATAGAATGTTGTCACCAAATTGGTACTTCTCTCTGAAATAATAGAAGCAGCTTTGATGCCATTAGGCCTATTTCCCAAGTCTTTCAACAGAAGTTTGAGTGTGTCGTTGCTAGAACCACTAATGACTTTTGGTGGAGTTGGCATTTATTTTAAAGGCTTTGTACTATAAGCTGAAGATTGGGAAAGGATACTTTATAAGTGCCTTTCCTACCCCTCCCTTATGTCCTCAAAAAAAAACACATAAAGAAAAATGTGTATTTTTATAGAGTCACAGAGGCTGAGTTATGGAATAACACCTTCTCTTTGGCCCACATTATGTTATTTGAACTCCTACCACTCTGTGAAAGAGCCTCCCCTCATAAATTGGACAAACAGAATGGCTGATTTGCTCACTGTTAAAACTATGGCTGGTTTGGTTTCTTTGAATCCCAAGTGGAGTAGGCAGGAGTGAATCGTAGACTCTTAGAGTTGGAAGGGGTCTTAGACATCATCAAATCAAACTTCTGTACAGTGTCTCTGAAAAGCAAACATCCACACTGCTTAAACACTTCCAGTGACAAGAAACTCACTATCTTTCAAAGCATCCACAGGGTCAAAGCAATGTTCTATTTATCAAGCTGAGAACTATCTCATCCTAAGTGTCACTCACTAGTCTTATCCTAGAACACATGAAAGCCTTTCATATATCCTTAAGATCACATTGATTTGATTGTTCCTAGGACTAGGGACAGTGCCAGGGAATCGCTGCTGTGAACCCAAAGTCTAATCAGGGCACCAGACCTGAGCTGTCTTCACTAGTGGCAAATTGAGAGGAGTGGCCTATTGGAAGGAGCCCTGGACCACAAGTCAGAAGATTAGAATTAGAATTAGGTGCTACCACAGTCTCACCGCAGGTCTTAATTGTTGCTTTGTAACTCTGAGGTGTCAGTTTCGTCGTCTCTAAAATGAGGGTTCTGCCTACCTCTCCTATCGGTAGGTTGATCAAATGAAACTATGGATATGAAACCACTCTGAAAAGTACAAAGGGCCACCCATCTGGATCAAATGTTGGGCTGCAGCACAAAACAATTTCCCAACTATTAACCATAGGTTGTAAAAGGATGTTCTTAGCAACATGCCAGTCACAATTGGAGCAGAGTATAAAATGAGCAGAGGGTAAAGCGGGGAGGAGGGGCTGGCTTCAAGACTCGTCTTTCCCCCAGCTCAGCATTAGTGCTGTTGACAGCGTCATTAGCAGCCCGTCGTCCTGCTGGTGACACAGTGTGTACCCAGTGAGGGTACAGAGGGAGGAGTCTTGGGAAGACTCTAGGGACAGTCAGTGCCCTGGGAGCAACATAAAGGTTAAAGGGCCAGGTTTTTGTTGAGATAGCCATTCTATATGAGTTTCATTGTTTTGTGGGTCAGGTGTTTGTTATTTGAAAGCACTATTTTAGTTTCCTTTAGGCCTTAGGATTGCATAACTTCATTGGCATGCGGTTTAGGGTTCTAAAGAAAAAAAAGATAAGGAGCACAGTCTTATTACTACTGCCAATAACAGGAAAACCAATGGTGTCTTGGCTTCATCTAGTACCTTTCCCACATAGGGTTCCAGTCTCAGGCTGTTACCTGACTCAGGCTGTACATTCTACCTGCAGGGACTTATTTCCAGCCTCTAGGTGAGCCAACTCAGGCTCAGAGAGGCAAAGTTCCTTGCCTTGGGCAAGAATGGGTACAGTTAGGTCTAGGACTTGCAGACAAATAAGGCAACTCACTGGCTCCTTAACTTCTTAATTCATTTGGCTATTCATACCCCTCTGTTCTCCTTTCCACTCTGCCTTACAACCCTTATAGTTTGCCCTCTCTGCCCTAGGGAGGCCTCTTGTATAGATGAGAAATGCTGAGCACTGGAAGGTTGTGCCATTGTGCATGGTGACAAGACCATTCCCCAGATCCCTTTTGCTTTTCTTACCATGTATTTAGCAGAATAATGGGAGATCCAGAGGGCCCCAGAGCCCTCACTGACCCCAGTGCCATTAAATTATGGGTGTTTATGAAGCATATTCTGCAATAGGATAATGAAAAATTGCATTTTAAAATATCTTGCAGTTTCTCAATTTCTGGAACATTTTAGCTTTAATAGTAATCTGGAAAGATGTGAAGGTCTAGACAAGGACTGGAGCTGCCTATAGTTAATCATGTAGATCCAAATTCAGTTGACTTAAAAAACATAATGGTGGGCAATGGTTTGTTTAATGACACCATAATTTAGGAGAAATGAAAAGGATTGCCTGCTAAAAATTGTCATCCTTCATTCAAACTTTACAACAGTGCCCTGCATTAGGATGATAGCAAATCCATTAAGGAGACTTCTCAGGGGATGCATCAGCTCTGGCATTGGGAAATTTGGCAAGCAAGATGCCACAGGAAAGTGAAGATAATACAGACACAAATGTATTTAAAGTACTTTTGCATGTATAAAAATACTGTTCTTCTTTTGGCTGCAATTCCTGATCTTGGTTAATAAATTACATCAAAATGACCTGAAGTTAAAAAAAGGGAAAAAATCTGAGCAAATAGTGCCCCTGGTATTGTAAAGCTTTGAATGTTTTCACACCCCATTAATTTATTACTTCTCTTTCTTCATCTTTAAATTTCATTTTTTTTTTCAAAAATTCTGACTCCCCGCTGCTGCAGTGATTTTCATCTTGTTGTTAATTTTCCCTGCTCCATATGGAGCTCCAGACATTTCACCTGGAGGCTGTACTAGATTTTGCTGTAGTGATCGTACTTCCGGAGGCCAAAACTGTCATTTAGGGTTCCTGGTGCATCTGTCTGCGCCAGGCTTTTCACTGGCATGGGAGAGTGTGAATAACAAATTGGATGCACCTGAGATTCGGATGATTAGTGTGTTTTGTGAATCTCCACGACTTGTAAGCAGATAGCTCTGCGGGGAGGAGGGCGCTCAACAGCGACTGTGGGTGAATCTGTACTCACACCTTACATTTGGGGCTTTGCAAGGGAAGTGCAAACATCCTAGGCAGTCTGAGTGCAGAGAGAGTAACAAATATTTCATCCTGCCTTGTCATTGATTAGAAAAGAGCCTTTAATTTCATTTCACCCCATGTTGTGATTAATTTGCATTCTTTGTCAGAAGTTAATGGAGTTTTTTATGGTTCACTCTGAAATCCTTGAAGACATCAGACTTGATCTGATGTTTATACAACCGCCAGCGGAATTTTTTCGTTTGATTGATGGCAAGCTTGATGTTATTCCAAACGGCTTTTTAAGCTGTTTTTAAGAATTATTTGAATAAAATGCAAGCAAGATATTCTTGTAACGATCAAGTTTATCTGTTAAAAATCTGTTTCAAATAAGATGATAAGTAGTAAAAAAGGATCAAAAAGATGAGAGAAATAGTGAATAGTGATGTTATTTGTTAAAAACACATAAGAATGGCATTCAAATAAATTATTGCAGTATGCGGAGAAGATCACTTTTATTGGAAAAAAAATACCATCATCTGGCCAAACAGAATAATTAGGACTAGGATCAAAGGAAAGTCTGAATCTTTGGGATCAGAAACTTTTACTACCAATTGGCTAATTCTCATTTATTCTGCCAGCTTTTGCCACCAGTGTACAAAATAGATATTTACTTTTCTTAACTCAAGGAGACAGGGCTGTCAGGCCTGTTAGCTGAACAAAATGATGACATATTGCTTGTCTCAAAGAGGCATTCTTAAATCCCAATACTAGGTAAACATAGGTAGATAATAAGCGAAATATATGCATTCTTAATGATATAACGACTGGCACCTTCTACAGGATAGTTCAGAAATGAAAATACCCTGTTGTTAAAACCAAGATACTTCTGTCATTCTTGGGTAAGAGAAATGTGTGTTCAACCCGTATACACTACATATCAAAGTGTGAGAGGAGCTGTAGGTGGCATTTGCTACAGAACCTCCTGCTATTAACCAAGGAAATACGTTTTGCAAATGCTTTTTGATTACCAATAACATGTTTGATTTGGGAGCTTTGCCTTGCTTCAGCAGATTCTTGCTTTGCTGTAACTGCTGCTAGTGAGACTTACTCATAGGTCAAAAAGCTACTTATCTGAGGACTTTCATTTAAAACTGATTAATTTATTTGCTGCATCTGAAAGTTTGCTAAATAATTGGGTAGTTTTAATTGAAGTTACTGCTTTCTGATCCTTGTATTAACATGATCTAAGGTCCTTTTTATTATATGCAATCCATATTATTGACCAGATTTGCCTTGTTTTCATTTAAATGTAAGCAGCTTGTCAAGGAGAAAATATTTTGTTTAACTTGGCTTGGAAACGTGCTATTTTAATGTGTTTTGTTTTTTTCAATTGACAGACTGTCTTTTAAACATTCATTTATTTTGCAGTAATAAATTGTGCTCTGGATAGAGTATGTGTTTCAGAATAGAGTAGAAAGCGTATGTTCTTAAAACTATTTAAAAACATTAAACACTTTTCAAATGCTAATGTTGAAGTACTTGAGTTTTTACACTTAATTTTATTTGTGTTTTAAAAGCCTTTGACTAATATATTGTTACTAATTCTAATGTTGATTGTTTACTAATGTCTTGTATTCAATGTTAAATTTAGACCACAGATATCATTTTCTTTTTTTTTTTTTTTTTGAGACGGAGTCTCGCTCTGTCACCCAGGCTGGAGTGCAGTGGCCGGATCTCAGCTCACTGCAAGCTCCGCCTCTCGGGTTCACGCCATTCTCCTGCCTCAGCCTCCCAAGTAGCTGGGACTACAGGCGCCCGCCACCTCGCCGGGCTAGTTTTTTTTTTGTATTTTTTTAGTAGAGACGGGGTTTCACCGTGTTAGCCAGGATGGTCTCAATCTCCTGACCTCCAGATCCGCCCGTCTCGGCCTCCCAAAGTGCTGGGATTACAGGCTTGAGCCACCGCGCCCGGCCTCATTTTCTTATTTATGTTTGCTGATCACGCCTGGAATTGCAAAATACCTAAAAAGTGTGTACTCTTTGAAAAGAAGTATTAGAATCTATCCTATGTTGCATAAACTTTTTGAAGTTTGGAACATCAAGGATTTAAGTAAATTTTTAAATATACAGTTTTTTGTGTGTGAGGTCTTTAATCAAGGAAAAAATAGCAATGAGTAATCACCCCAAACTTCAGGTACTCAGCTTTAATTTGCAAGAGTTTAAAGGGGCAATATGCATGCAATTTTTTTTCTAAACAGATGTCTAGTCTATATGTTTTAATTAATTTTACTTTTGTTCTCACTATTTAGGATATAGACATTTAAAATATCCTGATATTTCAAGCATAAAATCAGATTTATATTGCATAAAAATGCAGAGACGAAATTTGAGTGACATGAAGATGTTCACTTATACACATTTACTTCTTCCTAGGAATTTTTGAATTGCCAGTGTCAAATTATTCTCCATATCTATTGCATACTTATCAAGAAGTCTCATTATTTTATTTGCTTAGCCTATGCCAGAAACAGGAGGTGGGTTCCTAGTATATCCTTAAAATAGAGCAGAAATAGAAGAGAAATCATCCCCAAAGTGTGGGTAGCTTAGAAATGTGAAATTCTTCATTAAAGATAAATTACTTGTTAATACTTCAATTGAGATATCTGTATTTGGCCAGATAGGTTTGTGATTCGTGTGTTGTTTGAAAGCACTAACCTCATGTTGGTTTGATTCTGTAGTACCTTCTAAACTATTGTATGACATACATTTCAATTCAACGTTATTTGTCATTGAGCACCTACTCTGTGCCTAAGTACTAGGAGCACAAAAATGAAACAGATGCGGCCTCTGCTCTCAGAAGAGTCCAGTCCAGTTGGAAGAAAAACATAAAACCAATGGCAGTTGATATAAAAGGAGTCCTCCAGGAGATGGGATGCTCTGACCTCAAGAGGAAAAGGGAGTGTTCAGCTCACTTCAGGAAACCAAGAAGGTTTCACAGAGTGGATAGCTGATGCTTGAGCCAAGGCTTTGAGGCAAGAAGGACAGGACCATGGTTCCTTTATAATTTTTAAATAATCAGTTTAGCCCAGAAATGGAATAGAAGGTTAAAGTAATGAACTTGGACACCAAGTCATAATAATGAATTTGGTGTCCAGTCTGGCTTTTACGTGGCAGCTTTGCTATTATCTCTCCCTCTTAGGCTCTGTGGTCCAGGAAGCCTTCCATTTCTCTCCCTTTGCAAGAAGCATGGGAAAGGATGTGCTAGGTACTCAAGTCCAAAGGAGGTTCATCTGGTGAAAGATAAAGGTCTAAAGCAGCATATATCCTTCCAGTACTTTAACAGTACTACTGTTGTTACTTTCATTTCCCTAACAGTTTAACAATTCTTCTAGGTAACTTTTAAAGTAACTGTGGGAAGGAAGTAAGAAAAGAGAGGGGAGCATGGTAGAGGAGGGAGTTTATGTGTCAGGATGGAGATGGCAAGTGTAGCAGGGACCAGATAGAGAAATTGGGTTTGAGAATTTTGTGAGTCCCCTTGACATGACTGAGGCTAATCTGAGGTTGGAAGCGATTGCATTTTAAGGTCTCTGCCCCTGAAGATAGTTGGCACATGCCCCAGAGGGGTTCCCTGCCACCCTCTAGAATTTGGCTTGGTATATCACAGGGCATTTTCTAGACTGCTGGGGAGAAATTGTCATGATCAAATGGACTAATGCCTAAGGGAGCACTTTGAAAAATATAAGGTGGTAAACAAGAGCTAGGTAATATTAGTATTATTTATATTTCCAGAAAGTTCTTTAGGGATTTACCTATGTAACTCTGAAAATATATGACCATGTCTCACACCAGGTAGGACTAAAATGAATTATTTTTCTGATCCCACAAGAGCCTTTCTTTACAGTCTTTCTTTTTTGAGTTATAATTTATCATTCACAATCACCATCATAATATATAGAATTATATACAGAATCTCGTCATTTTTAGTTCAGTTACTGGGGACCATGATTCCCTTACAATTTTTAAATGATCAATTTAGCCCCCAGAAATAGAATTGAAAGTTAAAGTAATGAACTTGGTGTTCAGTCCAGCTTTCACATGGCAGGTTTGCCATTATCTCTCCCTCTTAAGCTCTGCGGTCCACTAGACCTTCCACTTCTTTCCCTTTGCTTTTATTGATGCAGTCTGCTATTTTTTTGAATCATAGGATTTCAGCATGTGAAGAGATCTTACAACAATCTAGTCCAACTCTTAGATTACAGACGAGGAAATAGGAGTTCACAGCCATTAAATGACTCACTCGTGATTACCAGGTATTCAGCAACAGGGCCAGAATGTCTCCCACTCACAGTGCAGTGGTCTTTTTACTCTAGAGGGATGGTGGGGGAGAAAGTAAGATAAGGCATCCAGAGATTGTGAGCCTAAATGACCATCCTTATTTCACACACACATCCACTCAAGTACTGCCTCCAACTGGTATGTCTGCAGAGATGAAAATTACTGTCCCAGGATGCTCTGTGCCTGCCAGGTAATTGCTGACTGGCTATGGATCCCTAGGGGGAGAATGGTCCTCAACAGCAGTAGTAGCAGCAGCACCAGACAAAGACATCAACCTTTATCATACTCTAGTATTTTACTTATCACCATTCAGTATGGAAAACTTGGGTAGATTTGGGGATAGGGGCTCATTGACTTCCAAGTTAAAAAGGGGACCGACCTGGCCGAGCTTTGTTTGAGCACAGATTACTTTTTAGATGTTTAACAGTTATGGATTAATGCCTGGGAGGTTTGGGAATTCTTCCTCAACTAAAATGTTAATGATGCTAAGAACCCAACCCTCTTCAGTGCCAATAAAACAGACAGCTAAGTTTATTGAAAAATCAATGAGTTGCCTAAAAGGAGCAAAGAGCTGATTCGATTTAGGACTGGAGATTGCCAGGACACACCAGGTGGAAAGAGGGTCCCAGAGACCACTAGGAGCCAGGAAAGGAGGCAGTTGTCTGTTTATGCACAGAACCAAGGTGTCATCTCCAAGGAATTTTGGGTAACCAAGGCAGCCAATTGGAACCAAGTGTGGACTGTTAGGATGCACACATCAAGGTCTGCAGATGGTAACCACCACTCGGAAAAGGAAAGAACAGCTTGGGGAATAGAATAGTCTTTTTTTTTTTTTTTTTTTTTTTTTTTTTTTTTGAGACTGAGTCTCACTCTGTCACCCAGGCTGGAGTGGAATAGCATGATCTCAGCTCACTGCAACCTCTGCCTCCCAGGTTCAAGTGATTCTCCTGCCTCAGCCTTCCAAGTAGCTGGGATTATAGGATTGCACCACCATACCCGGCTAATTTTTGTATTTTTAATAGAGATGAGATTTCGCCATGTTGGCCAGGCTGGTCTCGAACTCCTGACCTCAGGTGACCTGCCTGCCTCAGCCTCCCAAAGTACTGGGATTACAGGGGTGAGCCACCATACTCAGCCTGGAGTAGTCTTATGAGAGAAGAAGCTATTGGCCTACAGGTTCAGAGGAGGAGAGACCGAAGGGGTAATGAAGCTTGTGTTGTTTTATTTTCTGTTCAGAAACAAGTTGCAGAAAGCACTCTTCTGGGCATAAGGTATGAGGAGACCTGGACTCTAGGTCTAGTTGGTAAAATCCTTTAAACGAAAGAAAGTTCCAGGCCATGCTCTTTGGATAGCCCTATGCCTTCTTGGTAGCCAGGCAGCTGGAAACACTCAGTGATTCAGGGTAGAGGGCATAGGAGGCAGCAAATGACACACCAAACAAGTGACAAATTAAGTCACTAACAGTATGTGATTTCCACCCAAATACACGGACAGAGCTAACCTGAGTTCTGGTCTTCGCTTTTATTATTAGTTGCTTGACCTTCTTTCTTTTTGGACTTCAGCCTCCTCACCTGGAAAATAATGGAAATGCCCTAGGTTAGTGATTTGCAGAATTGTGGGTAGACAATGCATAGAGGGGATGGGGTCCACACACACACACATACACACAACCACATGAGCAGCTCTGCTTCTGTCTGGTAATTTTTAAATGCATCTAAGTAATATCTTATTTGAACAAAGTTATTTGGTAAATAGAGTCTGAAAAATGCTGAACAGGATACTTCTGTGGTCTGCTTTCACCTTGGATGAGCAGCTTCCTCCTCCTGTCCATACCTTCAGCCCTCTTGCTCATCACCATCTGCCCCCGATTACTTCCTTGGAGTTTACTGAAATCTGATTGTACCTATATCAAAATATGGGAGTTATGAAGTAAAACTCTGAATCAAATATCAAACATTGGAGCCAGGTGTGCTGGCTTACACCTGTAATCCTAGCACTTTGGGAACCCAAGGCAGGAGAATCGCTTGAGCCCAGGAGTTTAAGACCAGCTTGGGCAACACAGGGACACTATGTCTCTACAAAAAATTTAAAAATCAGCTAGGTGTGGTGGCACATGCCTATAGTCCCAGCTACTCAGGAGGCTGAGGAGGGAGGATCACTTGTGCCCAGGAGGTCCAGGCTATAATAAGCTATGATCGTGCCACTGCATTCCAGCCTGGGCAACAGAGTGAGACCCTATCTCAAAACAAACAAACAAAAAAGAGATAAAAGAAAGAAAGTCAAACAAACTTTATCCAGTTCATTCTTGATCCATGCCTTATTTTGTTTAAATCTATTTTGAATTTCATTTACAGTCAAGCCAGTAAGACACGTTAATTCACAAGATTATGTGTGACTATATATATGTGTGTATATATTTTTTTTTAATTTTTTTTTTTTTTTTTTTGCGGTGGAGTCTCACTCTGTCACCCAGGCTGGAGTGCAGTGGCGCAGTCTCGGCTCACTGCAACCTCCTCCTCCCAAGTTCAAGCAATTCTCCTGCTTCAGCCTCCCTAGTAGCTGGGATTACAGGCACGTGCCACCACACCTGGCTAATTTTTGTATTTTTAGTAGAGATGGGGTTTCGCCATGTTGGCCAGGCTGATCTCAAACTCCTGACCTCAGGTGATCCACCCACCTTGGCCATCCAAAGCACTGGGATTCCAGGGGTGAGCCACTGCACCTGGCCAATTTTAAGATTCTTTCCCTCCTCATCCTGTAGGAACCATGTAATGTTATGCTGCAATTATAGCTGATCTCAAAATCTCAGTCAGCCACATCCAAATATATCATGGTTAAAAAAAATTCAATGATATGTGGAACCAAAACCAATGCAGCAACCTTTCTTACAATGCCTAGAAACATCACCGTGTAGTAGGGAGCTTTAGGGGTTGGAAGGATGTGGAGAAGCTGTCTTAGAAATCTATAGAGCCCTGAGGGAAGAAAGCAAAACTCCAGAGAGTTGTATTTTGTCCAAATACTGAGTGATTTTTAGAGGAGAGTGCAAGACCTGTGTTTAAATCTTAACTCTGCTACTAGGTTTCAGGAACCTTTACTAAGTCACTGCTTTCTGTGGGCCAGCAATTGTATTCTATCCATCTTTTGGGTCCTGGAGTCTACTGCAGTGCCTGGCATAGCATAAGGATATGAAATCGATAAAGTAATTATGTAGCCCAAGTTTACTTTTTACATATTGGCAAAGCAAATTTTGCAATCACAGGGAACCAAGAACACAAATTCTGAGGCTCTAAATCAATTGTTTTGGCCCCTTTCTTTTCTTCCATGTCCCATCCTCCCACTGTACCCTGCCAGCATGAATACCTGAGCATAACACCTTCTGAGGAGATGTGACAACTTGTCTTCAGACTTTGAAGGTTCTCATGTCAGAGAAAATGTAGATTTGTACTGTCAGAGGGGTAGAAATGGGGCAAGGGATGGAAGGGTCAGTCAGAAGACAGTAAGCTTCCCTTTACCAGATGAATTCAGACAGAAGCCCCATCAGCAGGGGTGCAATGAAGGAGGGATTTAACATTAGATAGGGATGAGGAGCCAGGTTAGATTTTAAAATCTTTGAGGTTTTTTTCAGACCCCAGGAGTCTATAATTCTACTTCAGCATTAGCCAGGCCTCTCCTCAGCCAAACAAATAAAAAGGGAGAAATAACAGATAGAAACATCTTCAGACTGTCCAGATTCTGTAATTGCTTTTATCATTCACTCATTTTGACTCTCAAATACTCTGTCAGTATGAAACACATCAGAAATAGAAGAGTATAGGGCCAGCTGCGGTGGCTCACACCTGTAATCCTAACACTTTGGGAGGCTGAGGTGGGTGAATCACTTGAGGTCAGGAGTTCAAGACCAGCCTGGGCAACATGGTAAAACCTCGTCTCTAAAAAAAATACACACAAAACAAATAGCCAGGAGTGGTGGGCACACACCTGTAGTCCTAGCTACTCAGGAGGCGGAGGTGGGAGGATCACTTTAGTCCAGGGAGGTCAAGGCTGCAGTGAGCTATGATTGCACCACTGCATTCCATCTTGAGCAATAGAGTGAGACCTTGTCTCCAAAAAAAAAAAAAAAAAAAAAAGTGTTTCCTTTTCAGTCTCTGATATCTTTTTCAGTATATAAACCTGTAAGATGTATATACTTCTCTGCTTTCTCTCATTTGAGCCAACTGTGTGATAGGGCTATCAGAAATGTGAATGCATGGCCTGGCACGGTGGCTCACGCCTATAATCCCAGCACTTTGGGAGGCTGAGACAGGTGGATCGCTTGAGGCCAAGAGTTCAAGACCAACCTAGCCAACATGGCGAAACCCCATCTCTACTAAAAATACAAAAATTAGCCAGATATGGTGGCATGCGCCTGTAATCTCAGGTACTCAGGAGGCTGAGGTAGGAGAATTGCTTGAACCCGGGAGGTGGAGGTTACAGTGAGCTGAGATCGCGCCACTGCCCTCCAGCCTAGGTGACAAAGTGAGACTCCGTCTCAAAAAAAACAGTGAATGCACTTTTAACCTCCTTGAGTCTCTGCTGTCTGGTGTATCGGGCCCAAAACATGGTGATCTAAGCCTGTCAATCCGAGGTCTGTGTTTAGGTGTGGGTGTCATACTTTATGAGGAACATGCACATATGGAAACGAATTCAGACGAAGGTAATTGTGGTGGTGGAGAATGGGAAATCATGCCTGGGTTCTTCAGGCAACTTTCAGGTTCAGGTAACAGAAAAACTCAACTCAAAGGAGCCCTAACCACAAGGGGAAATTACTGGACTGCATGACTGAAAAGCCTAGTCTTGCTTGTTGGTTTTAGCTGGGACTTGACTCAGCAAGTCACATTCGGTTCTCTCATTAGTAGGCTTCTTCCTTCACAGACCAAGAATGGTTACTGGGGTTCCTGGAGCAACCTACATCCTGTCTGAGAGGGGAACAGCAGGTCTCTTTTCCTCAGAGGCAACCAAAGGCCTTAGCCTGCAGTTTGATTGGACCAGTTCAACTCCCTGTGCCCAGGGGATTTAGATGTTGCTGGCTAATTTAGGCCTGAACCACCTACCATACCCTAGAACTGGGGGCAAAGTCATCTTCCCATGGAACACACGAGCTTCTTGGGGGTGGGGGAGTGTTGTTGGAGTATCCTTAATAGCAAAGGGGAGAAGGATAGAGGGCAACCAAGATACCAACTGATCATAAGGAAGAAAACAGGGATGTTTATTCAAGAAAGACAACATTGTGGAGATATGACCGCTATCTTCAAATATGTGGAAAGCTGTCTTTAAACTTATATGCCATAGCTCCAGATCATGGGCACATCTTCCAGAAAGACATACTTCTTGGATTCAGAATAAGAAAGAACTCCTTTTTTTGTTTGTTTGAGACAGAGTCTCACTCTGTCACCCAGGCTGGAGGGCAGTGGCATCATCTCAGCTCACTGCAACCTCCTCCCGGGTTCAAGCAGAGTTCCCCTGCCTCAGCCCCCTGAGTAGCTGGGACTACACGCACCTGCCACCCCACCCAGCTAATTTTTGTATTTTTAGTAGAGATGGGGTTTCACCATGTTGGCCAGGCTTGTCTTGAACTCCTGACCTCAGGTGATCTGCCCGCCTCGGCTTCCCAAAGTGCTGGGATTACAGACGTGAGTCACCACCCCCAGCCCAAAAAGAACTTTTTTTTTTTTTTTCTTGAGAGGGAGTCTCGCTCTGTCGCCCAGGCTGGAGTGCAGTGGCGCAATCACGGCTCACTGCAAGCTGCGCCTCCCGTGTTCATGCCATTCTTCTGCCTCAGGCCTCCCGAGTAGCTGGGACTACAGGTGCCTGCCACCATGCCCGGCTAATTTTTTGTATCTTTAGTAGAGACGGGGTTTTACCGTGTTAGCCAGGATGGTCTTGATCTGACCTTGTGATCCTCCCGCCTCAGCCTCCCAAAGTGCTGGGATTACAGGTGTGAGCCACCGCACCTGGCCAAGAAAGAACTTTGTTGACGGTTTCATCTGCCCAAAAGAGAATCATTGGAATCTCATCATTGGAAGTCTTGTGGCAAAGACAGAATACCTATATGTTTGGAATATTATAAAGTGAATTTCTGCATTAGGCAAAGAATTATACTAGGTGACTTCCAACATCATGTAGAGGATTTAAGCTAACAGAGGTGCAAACGAAATGAAAGCTCCAGAAAAACCGTCTCAGACATTTTGAAACATTAAAATGTTGCTGTAGCAGATTTATTTCACCATAAAGAGTAGGGTAGTCTAAAGGACCTTTCTCAGAAAAAGCAACACCTCCTTCCCCCAGTTGCCCCTTTCCCCTGTCTCCACACACAATTAATATTCTTAAACTGGATTCTGAAATAAGGCCACCCTTCTTTTGGGACAAAGAAAGGACAAAAGTTTGATATGGCAAATGTCTAAAATCTTCTTCAAAAGTTAGGTACTTAATGGACTCTGTGGCCAGACCTCGTACCATTAGGAAAAAAATTTTATAATTCACATCAATCATTTTAAATTACAATTCTAAGCCCCTGCTTTCCTTGCAGAACTCAAGTTTAAACATTAAAATGTGCAATTACCAAGAGGAAGATTTACTATGGCTCTTATACACCTATGTGGGGTTGGACATGCGCTATGTCAATTTTAAATACACAAAGGATAAAACAGTATGAACTGGCAGCCAGGTCCTTTTTTTTCCTGCTCACTGACTGGCAGACCCAGCGAATAAATAATGTTTCGCTGTACCTCAATGCTCCAGCTGTTGTATTTTGTGTGAAAATGCATTGTCCTTGATACTCAGGAAGCAGTGAGAGCCAAGTAAACTAATTTATGGCTGTGAGATTTTCTGTCTGGTCCCATCAGAGCTGTGCCCTCCTGTAGGCATCTTAAAGCCTTTCTGTCCTACCTAGCTGCTTGCTAAATTCAGGGATATGCAGTTTTTGCTTTTCAAAACTGGTCACTCCTGAATACAGCACCCCAGCTGGAGTCTGAGATTTGGGCCAGAAAGAAGGTGCCAGTGAGTAGATCTTAGAATGTGAGAATCATTGTTTCTTTCTTATAACCTATTGAGTAGCTGCCTGCTAAATCCTCTTGTGACTTTTTTAGGTCCCGTGAAAATATACTAATAGACCCACAGACATGATAAGAACTTGAGCAAGGACAAAGGCTAATGAACAGGGGAGATAGGATTGCAAAGTGAATTATATGTGTTCACCTGAAATTATTGGAAGTAGTATATATTATCCATTTATTTTGTCTCTTAATGCATTTAGTATCTTCACATATCAGTTTGCCAAAAGTCCCATTTGTAGTTAGCCATAGTAAATTTTGTTCTCTTCCTTTATTTAAAAGTAATTTGTTTGGGAGCTTTTTAAGGTAGTGGTACTAGGCAATGTATATAAAGCTTATCCTGTAGCAGTGGTTTTGTTTTTCTCATTGAAGGCTTTTTGAGATATGGACACTTTGTTTTTGCAAGTTGTACTGGATTGGAAGTGGTATTTCCCTAAGTTTTAATACCCACACAGTGCCAGATAAAATTAGATTGATTGCTGGTACCATTTCTTCCTTGGGTAGGAAAAATGAACATGGCTCCTGAATAGGAAGCTCTGGCTTCTCTAGCTCATTCCTTCACTTTGTAGACGAGAGCTCTAAGCCCCCACTGAAGGGAGGGGGGTTCTGGGGACCATGGGCATCTGAGTAGAATCCCAGGGGTCTTTCTCACTCCAAAGTTCATGCATTTTTCTCACAGTGGACAGCCTCCTAACCCAACTGTCAGGGTCAGGCCAGGCACTATCTATGACTTTCGGCGCTGCTCCCCTTTGAGCCTCAGCTTCCTTAAAGCAAAGTGAGTAGATTGAACTAAATCATCTCTGGGGTTCCTTCCCTTCATAAATACTTTAGATCATAATTCTTCATTTAGAATGTGAATGTCTCAGTTTTCCATAATCCCTGTTTATATTTAGCCAGGGTTATAGCTTCATGCATCTGATTTGAAAAGAGAGTCCTTGCAAAATAGCCACAGCTCCTAAAATTTGAAGTTTAAAAAAAAAGAATAAAGAACTCAACACTGAAAGCTAGAATGTAGGCCAGTCACGGTGGCTCACGCCTGTAATCCCAGCACTATGGGAGGCCGAGGCGAGTGGATCACGAGGTCAGGATTTCGAGACCATCCTGGCTAACACGGTGAAACCCCGTCTCTACTAAAAATACAAAAATTAGCTGGGCTGGTGGTGGGCACCTGTAGTCCCAGCTACTCAGGAGGCTGAGGCAGGAGAATGGTGTGAACCCGGGAGGCGGAGCTTGCAGTGAGCCAAGCTTGCGCCACTGCACTCTAGCCTGGGCAACAGAGTGAGACTCCGTCTCAAAAAAAAAAAGAGAAAAAAGAAAGCTAGAATGTGATGCCAGTAGCACAACAAATGAAAATGCTATTCTTTAAAAATTCCAACCATATGATTTAATTTTATATTTCTTCTTTCTATTTAAGAGAAAATAATACAAGCTTGAAAAGCAGTAAATATGTAAAGAGAAAATTTGTCAACTGATATTGGAAGATCTGACCTAGGTCATACATAAATCTTACAGACAAGAGCTGCAGGGCAAACCATAATTTCAGAGAGTAAAGGAGAAAATGAAAGCTATAGATAGCTGGTGTCTTCTCTAAGTTACATAGGTAGATTCATTTTAGTTTTCTGATTGTGCCTCTGAATATAATGTAAAAGGGGCTGGTAGCAAGGTCTGTTTTACCACTTATGTAAAAAGCTCCTCTACAGAGAGCGAAGCATAAAGTGAGACTTCCAAAATTGCTTTTTATCACCAGAGTCATTGGCTAAATAGTTGAGGCCCCACAAGCAAACTTTTACATTGGCAATTTCCTTTCTAGCATCATTTTTCACAGTCATAAGTCATGTTATAAGAGTTTTCTAATTGCTAACTAGATAGTCCTTGTAAGGAAATATATGATAAATGTTACTGTAATAATACCAAGACCTAACTGGTACTTGTGGCTGCCTTTTATGAAGTCATTCTTCCCCCATTTAAACACATAAGAGTCTGTCTTACATCAGAATGAGACGTAACTATCCCCTATTAGTGTGGTTTTAAATCTTGAATCTAACAGCTAATGAAAGAAAAAAATCTATGCCCAGAAAAGGGAAGAGGTTCATTTAATTAGTCTATCAAAATGCTACTAGTTCTAGAAACTGATTAACAAAGTGTGTGACTGGAACAATTATTGTTCTCTCATTGTCCCAAAGTACTAGTTAGACATAGAAAACACTCAATACACACAAAATGTATAAGCAGGAATGAGGGCTTGGACAAGTTAGTTATAAACAGCATTTCATATGTTGTGAGGTGCAGGCAGTACATCAGACCTAACAATATTATTGTGTTCCTCTGAACTCTGCTCTCACAGCTAAGCATTTCGAAGGCAGACCCAGAATAAAGATAGGCATTCACAAAGCCAACATTTTATATTGAGGACCTTTGCTTCCACTTTTAATGTGCTATAAAACTAGGGGCTTCACTTTTTCATGAACTGTGTGCAAAAGCAGAGGCAATGACTGGAGGTTGACTGTTCGGGTCTGTTTTATGGTTGCTGTGCCTATACAGTAATGTGATCTTGAAAAAGGTAAACAACAAAGAGTTTAGCAGTGAAAAATATGCCTAATATAAATACAGCCGAGTACATGGCAGTTCAGAATTTTAAAAATATGACTGTGGCATTAAATTTTCTGGTGGAATTAACAGAGGAACAGAATACAGCCTTTACGGCAATATATCTGAGACAGAAAAAGGAGATAATACATCTAACTCTATGGTCTATGTGGCATTCATATAAAGAAAAGCACAGTAGCTTTATTTAATTGAGAAAATGAATCAATTACAATGATGTTACATCATCAAATTCTTGTGAAATAGAAGATATAAGTCACTGCATTGTGTAACTGTTAAAAAGTAATTGAGTATCTTAAGCCTTTTGAATCAATTTCAGGTACTGGCGCTGCTACCTTAATACAAAATTTATGAAGATGATTTCATATAATATGTTGCTATCAAAACTGTATAATAAAACCTGATAACATCTCTCTTTAAAAACCTGGGCAAAACAGTATAGTTATAAGATTATTTTTAAAAAAGACTTTGATATTGCTGTTTTTCTCTTTCTTTTAGTAAAGAGCAAGCATAAATAGTACAATTTTAAGTTGTCTTAGACTAAGCTTTTAACCTGCAAAATAGGGCAAACTAGAGGCTTTCTTTAAGACCTCAGTTCATGAGGAAGTTTCCTCCCCTCAGTTAATCTGATTCACACAACTCATATGTTACTGGGGACAGTGTTTCATAATCCATTTCGAATTCATTTCAAAACCTCTCACTTAGAATGTTTGCTGCATGTTCTCCTCAGAGAATGTTGTCATCCCCCTGAGTCTTGGAAATTTGTGAAGCTCATTCTCTTTGATGTCAGAAATGGATTTCTGATTCTTTGTTCATTACGAATAACTCTGCTATTGAAGTAGATATATCTTACTAGGAATGTAGGGGTAAGGGGAGCATCAGTGTATGCTTGAAAAAAATATATAAAAGCAAACTCCATAGGTATCTCATGTCATAGGAGAGGTTGTCCAGGCTTTTCAGTACTTTTTTAAAGGTGGTGTAGCTTTGTTACTGAAATTCTTAACTGCTTCAGGGTGGTGGTTACAGCTCCGCCTTCCCTTGTAGTATAAATCTTTACCTGCAGAATCTTGGCTGGAAGTACTCATGGACTGGAGGAACCAGAATAAGCAGTAATTCAGGACAACATTAAGCAGGGACTATCAACATAGACTAAGCCAGTCAACCTGGGACAGAGGTTTCCCAAAGTAGTGATTGGGGAGGAAGTGATGAAAAGCCAGTAAGAGCAATGAGTGGGCACCATGTTCATTTGACAAATATATGGGAGAACACTTTAAAACATTCAGGCAGTAGGAGGAATGGTGTGCTGATCAGCCACATGGATGCAAAAGAAATGCATAAACGTAGCTGCAGCTCTTGAGAAACTCACAGTCTAGGTGAGAGGAACCAACATGTCAAAATGGATAAATTATCAACAATACCATACCAAGTATAAATGTATATAAATCCAGTTGTTTTCAAATAACTCTATGACCATAGGCAGGTGTAATACAGATGCTGGAAGGAAACGAGCTCTGGAGGAGCCCCAGTACCACCACACCCTGGCCCTGAGGCCTCAGGCCCGGACCCTGTCCTCTGGTAGGCCCAGCTTTCCCACCATAGAATAAAGATGATCATCCCCGCCAACCTCAGGGTGGTTGTGCAGATCAAATGAGTTAGTATATGGGAAAGAATTTTTGTAAACACCTATAAAAACATATAAGGGATTATTACTAGTTTCCGTGTATTTTACCAGCTGGTTGGAGCTCAGTTATCTCAGAAAACAGTTGACCCATCAGTATTTGGTTCCTGAAAAGTTCTCTGTTAGAAAATGTAGTACCTGGAGTTTCATTTTCATTGAGTTTATAATAACTGTAGGCTTTTTTTTTCCTGGATGGGGAGGCATTGAAGTGTTTACTACTTTAATGACTAAGTGGATGTTTTATTAATTTTTGTGTCACGTTTTAGTAGCTAAGAAATTCAGTTTATCAGTGTTAAATGTGTGAGCAACCTGCCTTCAGAATGTTGATCAGAAACACACTCTTACTGGACTCTGCTTTTATTCCCTAAAAATCAGTGTAAAACTTGCATGAATTTTATTTTCCCAGAGAGCATTGCTGCCCTGGAAACAGGCAGAAGGAACTTTGGAAAAGGTGGAATCATTACCTCACTCCTAAGTTAGGGGCAAATACTTCAACCACATAATTAAAGTTTTCTTCACAAAATAGGGAATTGTGAGCAGACACTGGCAGGAATCCAAAATTCTAATTTCTGACTATGATTTAATTTCAATTTTAAATAAATCGGTTTTTAATTTAAAAAGAGTGAGCTTCATAACATTAGCAATGATTGCAACATTAAGCCCAGTGTTCACAATCTAGCAATATAAAACATTATTTATATCTGAATCGTAAACAGCCTTTTGAAATGGATTATGGTTTTTCTCCCTATTCTAATACAACCTGGAGGGTACTAAAAAGTGTTGTGTGAAATTAACATTCTGCTGACTTTCGCCTATAAATGAGAAGCGAGCTATTAACATTTGTGTATTTTCATTATGTAAATTGTGTTAACACATGCCCACAAATTGCCACCAGCAATGCAATAATTTTCTCTCAGTGATCATAATGTGTCCAAGTGAGTCATTTTGATTATGACATGCTAATTACATATTGCCTTTTTTCAGATTCAGAAAAACCAGGGATCTTTAATGGTAAGCTTTATGAGTTCAGAAAAAAATTCACTTTTCTTTTTCCTGATGGCTGCTTCCTTTGCATGCTTGAATGCCTTGTTTTAAACTTAGCAAATTGCATTTTGAAGAAAATGCAAACCTTTAACTGCCTGTATTAGATTAGGTACCATTAGAAATAATAGAACATCCTGAGCATCAATGTTTTTATAAGAGTTTGCTGTTGTTGATTAATCTTGCTATATTTTATTGCATTAATGATTTTTTCTTTCCACTCCACTGTAAAGATATTGCATAGAGGCTAATACTTTTTCCTCTCTTCTTTTCCATTGCAGCCTCTCCAGCTTCTGCAGTGCATTGTTGATGAGGTGAGGCATCGTCTTATGTGCTTTCACTCCTAAAGTCATTCCTAATGGTGTGGAAAGCTTATATTTTGTTTCCTAATGAAGCACAATGCCCAACATCCTTGGAGCAAGTTGTGTTGTATGGCTCTGAGCTGTGTTACGTGAACTGGCCTTGTCCTGAATCCCACTCTTCTGATTCTGGCCAAGAAACCCTGCAAAAACAGACTGTCCCGCAGGCTGGTCCTCAGGGGTATCAGATGCCCTAAAGACAAAACACAATAATATTAATTGACCCTCTCCCTGGCCAGATGGGGATGGAGCTGGAAATTTAAATGGTATCATTTTTTTCTGCAACAGTTATTTAAAGTCATTCAGTAGGCAAGGGTCAGAGTTGAAGAGCAAGCATAAGCTGGGTGAAATTTGCCTTCCTTGAGTTATTTACCCAAAGCATATCAGAGCAATAAAAGGGCTCAAAAACTCTAGGTCAACAGTTCAGCTTTAATTTCCTAGTTAGGCATTTTTCTCAGATTATACCCCTAACATGTTGTGTATTCTAGTAGCTGGAAACCTGTATTCTCACATTTTAATTGAGCTTACTTCTGATCATCCTGCTCCATTGAGTTCCACTGTTCCTTTGCCTTCATGAGGCTAATCTGCCTACCTTTCTCTCTCAACCAACTTTGTCTACTTCTTATTCTGACTTTAAATTCCTTTTCTGTAAATCATCAATCTTATAATACACAAGACTTTCAAGAAACATTAACATTTTCTTTAAAAAGTGAGCTTTTTTGGGCTTGGGTTTGCCTACTAGCAATGTTTATTTTTTTAAACTTGAATTTTATAATATTTAAAACACTTGTAATTAGAGAGGAAAGGCAATAAATGATTCAGATAGGAAAGTTTGAAAGAAAAAAATCGTAATTCATAATTATTCCTCTCAATTAAACATCTGCATAACCAGTTATGAGATTTGGGAGAAAAAATAAAGATCCTCCTAGGAAAAAACCAAACATACACACATATCACAATAATAGTAAGAGTGGGGCTCCAACATCCTTAATGGTTGCATCAGTCAGTCCATATATCCCCTACAAGCCATAAACCATGTTGATGTAAAAATGAAGGCATCGTCGTGAAACAAATGGAGGCTCCATTATCTCAAATATCAGACAGACCTCCTGGATCTAATAGCTCATCAATATCCTCTGTCATCTTATATTCCAAAAGCATACTATCCCCATCAGAATCCTCCCAATTTAACTGGTTTTCCTGAGGTCCTCCTCCGGTTTTGCTTGGGGAAGTGCCTGGGGAAACTTGCCTACCCAGTTTTGTGCACAGCCTCCTATATTTCCTGGGCTCTCCCGTTGGTCTGCCAGGCTCCTAGGCATCAGAACATCCAGGTAAAGGCATTCCTTGCCAATACTATATGTGTTTCTGGACAGCTCATTTGAAGGTTTTCTGCATCAAATAGATATTTTCATTCCTTATTTAAAGTAGCAGTTATTGCTATTCAATTTAAAATATCTTGTTTAATTTGGGCAAAATCATGAGACTTTTGAAATTACCATAGGGAGATGTTCTATTTAAGGGATGAAGATTGATGAAGAACAATCATGTGTAACTTAAATGGTATATTTTTCTTCATAGCATTTCTTTCTTAGTCAAGAGAAAAATGTAACTTAGACATCTATTCCTATGTACTCTAAAACCATTTTCCTTGTGGAAACTTGGGAAATGAACATTGCCTTTACTAAAACCAGGCTGATCTTGGAACTGAGCTGATATTCTGCAATAAAAGTATTAGGAAAGGATTGGCCAGATGACCTGCCTTAGACAAGATGAATCATAGCATCTCGGAGAGGAAGAATTGGTGGGATCCTGTACTTACTGCGCTTGTCCTGTGTCTGTCAAAATTCTCATTGCTGTGATGCAGTGTTCCTCATAGGGTGGCCCAAGGACTGATTGCATCAGAATTTTTTGTTATATGCAAATTCCTGGCCCCAGATCACTGAATTAGACTTTCTAGGGGTCGTGCCTAGAATCTACTAGTTTCCCAGGTAACTCTCTGCACATTAAAGTTTGAGAACCACTTCTCAAACTTCTCTAACTGCTTGCCAGGGCTAAGTCTTCCCCTTTAGTTCCCACAGGGCGGTTAGCTAGCTAGCTTCATTTGCATCTGACTTTTAGGCCTTTTATTTGTGAATGAATATGCCCAGTTGGGATTTGAGCCGTTTTACTGCTTGGGAGTAGATTTACCCCATTGTGAAATGGGTATCTGATGCTAGTATGTACTATTTCCTGTTAGAGAAAAGTCAGATAAAAATACTTCCCCTGAGGGAGCCTAATTCAGACAAGATGGGTATATTTGGCGTCACATACAAAATAGCTGTCAGAAAGCCCAGTGTGACATATTATTGTGTGGATTCAGCTTGACCTCCTGTTACGGCCTGGCAAAGAGTGAAGATGTAGTAAAACACCACTAAGGTGGGCAAGAGCCAGTCCTGGAGTGGCCAAAGATGAATGTTAGAGCCAATCTGGGAGTCAGGAGGTGGAATCATGGAACAAAGCCAGGGTTAGCTACCAGATGTCCAAACAGAAGACACCAAAAACTAAACAGGAGTAAGAATCATGACCTTGAAACTCAGACCACAGATCAGGAATTGGGAGGGTAGCCAAGGTAACAGGAGAATTGAACTCCAATCAGAAATCTGGGTGGTCCAAGTAAATTTTGGTGGGTGATGTTTTTCTGAATTGGCGCTGGCTAGCTGAGGTGTAAGTGATAGCTTAAAGACATCATCTGGTGCCTCAGAGTTGCTTCTCAATAGAACTTTTTACCTTAAGGTCCTTATGTAATCAGGTCCTCCCTATGTCCCTGAATACCTGCGTTGTAAAGTGCTTTGGTTCTTTATAAGTGATGTGTGTCTATGTGTACCTGAAGCCTTAGCCATCTGATATCTTTGGGGAATAAGTCAGCCCCTATTGTCTAGATAACTGAAATTTATGACTGTAAGCTCTGACAGCGATGAGAAATTTGCATTTTTAGAAAGAAATGTTCCTAAAATCTATTTGTTCTTGGCAGCCTGTTGACGGAGTGTGGTGAATATCATTTAACCTTTTCTCAGTGACTTAGTCCCTTGTTCTGAACATGGTACTGAATGTAAACTTTGATGTATTGATGCCCTCCAGGGCTGTAAAATTGTGTGGGGTTTATCTTATTCTTTCACTGAATTTTGCCAACCATTTTGCCAGAGTGTTTGGCGTTGACATTGATATTTTCGGGCCTCTTGAAGTGTATAGAGCCCTTTGCCCCCAGGCTAACGCGCCTTACATGGCTATACTGCTCTGCATAGTACTTTTCCTGTGCCCTCTTGTGATTGCCCCTGTTCTCTATCGGTACTCCTCATTCTTGTCGATGGCTACCTTTTGTCCCAACAACCCGACCATCTGTCTTCAGTTTTTTTGTTTGTTTGTTTTGTTTTGTGTTTGAGATGGAGTTTTGCTCTTGTTGCCCTGGCTGGAGTTCTGTGGCACAGCCTCCACTCACTGCAACCTCCACCTTCTGGGTTCAAGTGATTCTCCTGTCCTAACCTCCCGAGTAGCTGGGACTACAGACACACGCCACCACACCTGGCCAATTTTTTGTATTATTAGTAGAGACGGGGTTTCACCATGTTGGCCAGGCTGGTTTCGAACTCCTGACCTCAAGTGATCCGCCTGGCCTTGGCCTCCCAAAGTCCTGATTTCATATGGTACTTTTTAATTTTGCTAAGGTCACTATCAGGAGTGCAAAGACCGAAGACAGGCCGGGCACGGTGGCTCACGCCTGTAATCCCAACACTTTGGGAGGCTGAGGCAGGCAGATCATGTGAGGTCAGGAGTTCAAGACCAACCTGGCCAACCTGGCAAAACCCTGTCTCTACTAAAAATACAAAAATTAGCCGGGCAGTGTGGCAGGCACCTGTAATCCCCGCTACTCAGGGGCTAAGGCAGGAGAATCACTTGAACCCAGGAGGCGGAGATTGCGGTGAGCCAAGATAACTGCACTCCAGCCTGGGTGACAGAGCAAGACACCCTCTCAAAAAACACAAAAAGAAAAAAAAAGGAAAAAGGAGAGGAGAGGAATCTCATGTTCATGAAGTGGGGGCTTAATATTGTTACAACGGAAATACTCTCAAAATTGATCTACAGATTCAGTGTAATCGTATTAAAATCCCAGTAGGCTTTTTTGCAGAAATGGATAAACTAATCCTAAAATTCCCATGGAAATGTAAGGGACTCAGAATAGCCAAAACAATCATTGAAAAAAAAAAAAAAAAAGAAAACAACGTTGCAAGATTTATACTTTCTGATTTCAAAACTTACTACAAAATTACACTGATCAAGATAGTATGGTAGTGGTATAGGATAGACATATGGAATAGAATTCAAAGTCCAGAAATATATATGCATGGTCAATCGTTTTCTGATGAGGATGCCAAGACCATTCTGTAGCAAAAGAATAGTCTTTTCAACATATGGTGCTGAGATTACTGGATATCCATATGTAAGAGAATAAATTTGGACCCCTACCTTGCATCATACACAAAAATTAACTCAAAAAATGGATCAAAGATTTAACTGTAAGAGTAAAAACTATGACACTCTCAAAAGGAAACATAGATGTGAATCTCCATGACCTTAGGTTAGCAATGGTTTCTTAGCTATGACACCAAGAGCATAAGCAAACAAAAACAAAAGGAGGGCCTTATCAAAATTAAAAACTTGTGTGTGTCAGAGGACACTATCAAGACAGTGAAAAGACAACCCACAGAATGGGAAAAAATATTTGCAAATCGTATATCTGATAAACGCCTGCTATTCAGAATATATAAAGAGCACTTACAACTCAATGATAAATAAAAAGACAAATAGCCCAATTTAAAAATGGGGAGAGGATTTAAATAGACGTTTATCTGAAGAAGATAAACAAATGGTCAATAAGCACATGAAAATATGCTCAACAATTAATTAAGGGAATGCAAATCAAAACCACAATGAGACACTACTTCATGCCCACTAGGATGGCTGTAATAAAAAAAAAAAAGAAAGAAAGAAAAACAGAAAATGACAAGTAGTGACAAGAATGTGGGGAAATTGGAACCCACATAAATTGCTAGTGGGAATGTAAAATGGTTCCATGGTTGCTGTGGAATACAGCTTGACCATTCATCAAAAAGCTAAACATAGAACAATTATATGACCGAGCAGTTCCACCTCTAGGTAAATATTCATTCAAGAGAATGGAAAACATATGTCTGCATAAAAACTTATACATGAACATTCATAGCAGCATTATTCGTATGTATATGAATACGTATGCTATGAATACATAGCCCAAATGTAGAAAAGAATCCAGAAGTTCACATTGGACCATAAATAGGAATGAAGTACTGATAAATGCTACAATATGAATGTACCTTGAAAACATGCTAAATGAAATAAATCAGACACAAAAAGCCACATATTCTATGAAATGTCCACAGTAGGGAAGTCCATAGAGACAGGAAGTCAATGAGTTAGTGATTGCCAGGGACTGGAGGGGAGAAGGGAATTGAGAATGACTATCATAGGTACAAGGTTTTTTTTTAGGGTGGTAGAAATATTTTGGAACTGGGTTGTTACTTTAAAAGGGTGAATTTTATTTTTTGTGAATTGTCTCTAAATTTTCAATGTCAAAGGGAAAAGTAGAAAGCAGAGAGTTTCTCTGTGATGGCCTGTGTTTAGTTGCTTGGCTGGATAGGATGGGCTTCAGCAGAAGAAAAGAGAAGACACTCTTAAACGACATTCCATTTTGTAGAAGACTACCACAGCTAGAAAAATTTGTATTTTTATTTACTTCAAGAGACATTTATTGAGCTCCTGCTTGGGTTGTGATCTCTACCAGGTGCCGGGATAAATCCCTGTGCTGGATGACTTCATGATCTAGTGGAAGACAAACTCATGAAATAGATTTGATTCATTATATTAAAAACTATAATAAAGCCATGTAAACAGTGCTGTGCAAGGTTGGAAGATGTGGGAAGATAGCAAAGCATCAGAGAGGAGATGATATTTGAGCTGGGCTTTGGAAATACCTTGATATTCACAAAATGAAAGTGGGGAGAAGATTGTCCCAGCAGAGGGAGGGGCACAACCATAGGTGTCTAAGTGTGAGGCAGCTTTGAAGACGAATAGTTGGCCCCAAGTGAAGCTAGAAAAAAATACAGGGAGCATCTCAAATGCTGTACCAAAAAGCGTAGGTGTTGCCCTGTAGCCAAGGGAGATGATTGGAAGGTCTGACATGTTGAGATCTGTATTTTTTTCTAAGACAGTTCTATTGAGGTGGGTAGTAGGAGAAATGAGACTGAGGGAGAATCTTAGAAGCTAGCTATTAAATATTGATTGATTGATTGATTGAGATGGAGTCTTGCTCTGTTTGCCCAGGCTAGAGTGTGCAGTGGCACAATCTTGGCTCACTGCAACCTCCGCCTCCTGGGTTCATGCAGTCCTCCCACCTCAGCCTCCCAAGTAACTCGGATTACAGGTGTACACCACCACGCCCAGCTAATTTTTTTTGTATTTTTAGTAGAGATGGTGTTTCACCATGTTGGCCAGGCTGGTCTCAAACTCCTGACCTCAAGTGATCACCCACCTCAGCCTCCCAAAGTGCTAAGATTACAGGTGTGAGCCACCACACCCGGCCTTTAGAGGTTTTTTTAGTATTATTGTTATAAAGGAGGCTCTTCCCTCATTTTTCTCCTCCCTTTCCCAGTCCTCCATTTTCTCATCCCACTTTGTTCAGTGTCACCCTCTTCTAGAACAGAAATGTTAGCTGCCCCTTAGTCAGCCTGACTCACATAGGTAGAAGTGTCTAGCCATGTGGTTAACTTCCATCCTCTTCACTGAGCATCCAGGCTGGGCTGGCATCAAACAGTGCCTCCTTCCACCACTGGTCATCTTCACTAGCATTTCTAGAAAGCATCAGGGGAGCCACGTGCAAGTGGAGAGTCCATGTGAGGCCTCTTGTGAGTCCAGGTGTTTGGTAGGGTAGATGACTGTCTCTATTCATAATGATTCTTTTTAGCACCACCACAATGATGTGCATATGCCAGCCAGGCAGATAAGTAAATAGTAGAGGCTCTCTTATGTCTTCATTAAGTTTTATGGTTAGAGTCATAAGAACTTGCAGAAGACATACACTTTTATAAGTGGGATTTTGTAATGATGAGCTGTTGAATTCAGGGGGTTTTGTCAAGAAAGTCTGTTTCCATCTTAAGCAAATCCACTTTAGTCCTTCTCAAACCTAATGGAGAAAGCCAGCATCTCTCCCCCACA
Source organism: Macaca mulatta (assembly GCF_049350105.2). Lineage (NCBI taxonomy): Eukaryota > Metazoa > Chordata > Mammalia > Primates > Cercopithecidae > Macaca > Macaca mulatta. The sequence continues at coordinate 45,296,571 of NC_133412.1, forward strand.
CTAGGCACAAAGGCCTCTTCCTAGAGCTGTGGCTTGCCACAGTGCTACCTCTCTATTGGCCCAAAACCCTGGCATTATTACAGTGCTCCTACAAGGGACACTGTGTTTTGAGTATCATATGCATTCCAAATAAACTCTAGGATAAACCACCTGTTCCTGATTGAAGGAGACTGCCCCTATATGGCAACATTTTCTCTCTCTCACCCTCTTCTTATGCTGCTTTCTTTGATCAAGAACAAGAAGAAAGAAATAAGAGACAAAGTAAAGATACACATAAGTTTTGAATACAGTTGTGCCTTGTGGAATGTGAAAGTTATATTTTTCCCCAGCTTTATTGAGGTACAATTAACAAATAGTGTATGTATTTAAGGTGTACAATGTGATGTTTTGATAAACATATACATTGTGAAAGGATTGCCACAATCAAGCTAATATATCCAACCCCACATACAGTTACTGTGTATGTGTCTGTGTGTGTGTGGTGATAACACTTAACAATCTACTCCTTTGGCAAATTTTAAATATATAATACAGGATTATTAACTAAAATCACCATGCTATATTTATCTTATAAAAGTAAGTTTGTACCCTTTGACAAACACCTCCTCATTTCCCCCACCCTCCAAGCCCCTGGTAACCACTCTTCTACTTTGCTACTATGAGTTCAACTCTTTTAGATTCCACATATTAAGTGAGATCATGCAGTTGTTGTATTTCTGTGTCTGACTGACTTAGCACGTTCATCTGTCTGAACCTTCAGGTTCATATGCTGTTGCAAATGACAGGATTTCCTTTTTTAAGGCTGAGTAAGATTCCATTTTGGTGTGTGTATCCATACCACATTTTCTTTATTCATCTATTGACTGATCCTTGGGTTGTCTTCATATCTTGATTATTGTGAATAATGCTGCAGTGAACATGGCAGTGCAGATGTCTCTTCAGGATAGTGATTTATTTCCTTTAGATATATACCCAGAAGCTGGATTGCTGAATCATAGTGTAGTTCTATTTTTAGTTTTTTGAGGAACCTCCTGCGTGCCATTTTTCCATAATGGCTGTACCAATTTACATTCCCATGAACAGTGTATAAGGGTTCCCTTTTCTCCACATCCTCACCATCCCTAGTTACCTTTTGACTTTTTTATAATAGCCATCCTAACAAAATGTGAGTTGACATTTCATTGTGGTTTTTATTTGCATAAAAAATAGTATTTCTAAAAGACATTTGCAAATCAGATTGTATCTTCCCATTGGTACAGTAGTTGATTTTCACACATTTCTAAAAGCGCTTGACCCCTTTATGTTGCTCAAAAACCCAACCTATAAAATAGATGAACATGAAGCTATTTTGATTTGGCCAGAGGATGGGAGATTTAGATTTCCACCCCCTTTCCCACACACCTGCATAAGAGAACTAAGAGTTCCATAGATTATAGTTTGGAAACCACTGATGATAGCCCAAAAGTCATTATGTAAACCTGTGTTAATCCCAGAGCTAGGTACTGGGAATGGAGAGTGAATAAGATGCTCTTGCCACCATTCAAGAGCCGCTACTCTATTAGGGAGGCAGACAAGTAAACAGTCGTATATGCAGATCACTAAACTGCAGGTAGTGTAAGTGGTATGAGACTTGATGGCCTGGGCTCTCAGAGGACCACAGTGACTGTCATTTCAACCACTCACATAAATGGGTATTTACGATGTGGTATTTAACGATGTTTGTAGCCATATAAATTCTATCATTAAAGTGTGGCCAAGGTGCTGGGAAAACAGAGGAGACAACTCAGTGGAGGAGACGGGAGCTACCAGGGAAGCTCTGTAGAACAGATGAGACTGAAGGATAGCCAATAAGAGTTAGCCTTGGAGAGATCTGAGGCCCCTGCAAGGGGTTCAGTATGGCTGGGGTGTTTGGGCAAGTATTACAAGATGAACCAAGGGCCACATTTTGAAGGATCTTTATACCCCATGCTGAGAGATATTTGTAGGGGAGGGAGGATCGGGAGACTGAAAGAGTTTTAAGCAAGAGATCAACATAGCCAGATTTGTGTTTTAGAAAAATCACTGTGGCAGAGCTGTGGAAGATGGATTGGAAAGGACATTGAAAGCTGTAGTTCTGATCAGAAATTGGAGGGGTTTAATCAGGACAGCCTTAGTGTGTTTGAAGGGTATTTAGGAGATGGAACTAACTGCATTTGGTAAGTAACTGGTTATAAGGGAGGGTAGGGAGGTAGGTTCAGGGATGAATCACAGGACTTGGGCAGTCAGGTGCATGGTGGTACCCTCCTGAGATGGGGCACACGGAAAGAGGCATGTTCAAGGGATGAGATGATTAGCATTCTGTTCTTGAGAGATCATCGAGCACCTCATTCAAAACCATATTCGTTCCTGCTCCAGATTCAATTATGAGTTTAACAACTAGACTCTAAGTTCCTAGACATTTTATTTCTATCTTTCTAGTACCGCATCTAACATCCTGTAGGCTCTTGTAAATATTCATCAAATGACATTTCTGCATAAATCTCAACACCTGTTTTTTCAAGACCTCAGAAATACAAATCCAAAAAGTGACAGAGAATATATGATGCCTTAACCTTTTTTTTTTTTTTTTTTTTTTTTTTTTTGAGACAGAGTCTCACTCCGCCACCCAGGCTGGAGTCCAGTGGCGCAGTCTCAGCTCACTGCAAGCTCTGCCTCTAGGGTTCACGCCATTCTCCTGCCTCAGCCTCCCGAGTAGCTGGGACTACAGGCACCTGCCACCATGTCTGGCTAATTTTTTGTATTTTTTTTAGTAGAGACGGGGTTTCACCTTGTTAGCCAGGATGGTCTCGATCTCCTGACCTTGTGATTCGCCCGCCTCGGCCTCCCAAAGTGCTGGGATTACAGGCGTGAGCCACTGCGCCCGGCTACCTTAACCTTTATGGTCTACACAGTGTTTCCCCATGTCACATTCTTTCCCCACACACTCTATTTTACAGACAAGGAAACTGAGTGACAATCAAAGGGTAAGGCTCCTTACATTATACTATCATTGATTTGAAGAAAGTAAAAAGTGACCACTGAACATTTTGGCATCAAAGGAAGAGGTTTTTAATAAAGCTATGAAAGAAGACAACTTCGCACTGCAGACATGCTCAAAGGTCATAGGTATTTTGCAACTCAGTTCAGTTTTGCTGTTCATATGAATGACCCCACATCTTTCAGTTAATTGAATTCTATTCTGCATACTCTGTTTAATTTGGCGTGGAGGAACGTGAATCCTTTTAGAAAGATTTCTATTGAAATACAATAAGTTTGGCCCTTAAATATGTTATCTTAAAAAATTCATTCATGTAGAATCACTCATTCCTAGGCAGGGTGCCTGAGAAGCCACTGGGCTATGAAAATAGCTGGTGCTGGGGGGTGGGGGATGCTGATGGCAAGAATGATTGCCTAGTAATACCTCCTGGAAATTCAAAAGTGAGGTTAGGCCAGGCGTGGTGGCTCACGCCTGTAATCCTAGCACTTTGGGAGGCCAAGGCAGGCAGATCACTTGAGCTCAGGAGTTCAAGACCAGGGTGGGCAACATGGTGAGACCCCATCTCTACAAAAAAATACAAAAATTAGCCAAGCATGGTGGCACGTGCCTGTAGTCCCAGCTACTTGGGAGGCTGAGGTGGGAGAATCTCTTGAACCTGGGAGGTGGAGGTTCCGGTGAGCCAAGATCATGCTACTGTACTCCAGTCTGGATGACAGAGTGAGACTGTGTCTCAAAAAAAAAAAAAAGAAAAAAAAGAAAGAAAGAAATGGGATTAACCAACTTCAGAGGAACTAATATCCACTCATCTTTTACCTGAGAGACTTTACCATGATTCTGGCTTCTGAAGTCAGTAAGAAGTAAAAGGAATACCATCCCCCTCCTATTCCCAGCATCCCAAGGATGACCTGTTCCTGTCACAGCACATAACTGCAGGTGGTTAAAGGGAGACAGGACCTGCAGACCCACAGTGTCCAACCACAGTGTCTAGCTCTAACCACTCCCACAAACAGGTTTTTGTGATGTGGGATTTCATGGTACGTGCAGCTGTGTTAGTTAATGACTGAGGCATTAGAAACTCAGTAAGTTAATACAACCATATGCACACAATGGTCCTGTCCTTTCAGCGGTATTGTCAGCTAGACCTGTGTTTCAAATTGTTGGGAATATATTGTTGGGATCCTGAAAACTGATATTCCTCTTTTATGTAAGGCAATCCTTAGAAATCTAATACCTTCTTTGAAAAGTCCAGTGTGTTTAAATTAATTCAGTTTGGCTGGTTTGAAAATTGAAAATAGGTTAGTATTAAGGCCAGGATTCCTTTAGTAATTACTTTTTCTATTGGTAATAACTGTTTCTTTAGAAATGACATTAACATTCTACCAAAACACAGCAGTAATCCAAAAGTTAATGTTCTGTTCATTTATAATTATATTTAATTCATATTTATGAGTTGTCAGAAGGGAGGAGTAAGAAAGAAGTGAGTACAAAATGTTACAGAAGAAACAAGTTATAAGAAAATTTTTTCTTCATAGTCTGAAGGATGTACAAAGTCACTTGAAGTAAAAAAAAAAAAATTTTTAAACACACAATTATATAAAATTAGATTTTATTAACTTGCTGAAAAAAATCTGTATTTTTATTATTTCCAAGTGGCACTGAGTGAATGCAGCCAATAGACCTCATCCATTTCTTCTTTTTTACTAACCCAAATATTATCATAAACATCCCCATAATTTTGATTTAGTAAGTCAATTAGATTTATGGGGATTTTTTAACCAGAAAAAATTCTGCATCTTTAGGCAGTCATTGAACAAGTAGCTTTGTGTTCCTTTGAATCGTCCATGAAGCCTGATGTATTATTAATGAATTAATTTCTTGGTGGTGGAGGCCTGTGAATAGTGGTCTGTGAATGGGCAGTTGCCTGGTGGGGCCAGTTTTGGCTGCTGTCATTTAACATGTGTTGCTCTATTGTGAAGTCTTACCCAGCCATAGGACAATGCTCATTTAATCCACCATGATGGGACCTACACACCCTGAGCCCAAGTTGGATGCCAGGGTCAGTTACCCAGCAGCTTGGGCTGGGGGCACTGCTCTGCTTCACTGCCGAGTTGCTGTAATCGTTTTGCCGGCTGTTAATTTTCTCTAAACCAGGGAAAATGTGTATGTGAGCGGTACAAATGTTCTCAAAAGAGATTCCAAACTGGTCGGCTGGGGTGTTGCCTCCATTCCAGAATGGAGGCAGCATTCCAGGGAGTGTAAGCTCCTTCCTTCCTCCTGGAAATGGAAACGTCTGGGCCCACGAGATCCCTGATGTTTTGAGGTCCAGAGTAGCAGATGGCATTATGATTTTCCAAATCCTGATGAACATTCTAACTGAACTTGTTCATTTCACAGTATGTAGTTCTATTTTTTTCATTTCCTCTTCTTCCCTCCCTCCCTCTTTCCCTTTGTTCCCCTCATAGTAACTAATTTTAAACTGGTGTAGTGTCTCCTTAAGCCAGCTTTAAATTCCCTTCTGTCGTCTATTGTATGCACAGTTTCATGTATAATTCTCAGCCTTTGAATTGAAGCTGAAGCAGCCTTTGAATTTGTTTAAAAATGTGTAGGCAAATACAGCCAACACTCATACATGCAGCCACTGGTAGTTCTGTTTCCCCCCTTATCTGTAGCTGGCAGTGCAGGTGGCAAATGGCAGTAATTATTTTAACTAACAGTCGAGTGAACATTCAGGAGGACATACAGTATGGTGATGTGGACTTTGGATTTACAGTGAGTTCTCAGAGGCTGACTTGATAGTGTTATGGCTTGCTGGTTTTTCGGGACACGGACCTGCCAGGTTCTTGTACTTAGTGTGTGGATGTGGTTCAGATGTTTCCATCTTAGCTCTTTATCTATGAAAAGATCAATTTTTTTTTTCATTTGGGTACCTATTAAAGGTTTTTTTCTCTCCTAGATTTTTCTCTTTTGTTTTTAATATAGTTTATGATCTGCCTTTTAGACTGCTTTTAATCAGCACTTCTGTAGAACCAGGTGAAATGCCAGTGTGTATATTAACATTCTAATTTAGGTACTGGATCAAACATGTATAGCTGGACTTTTCTTGAGGAAAAAAGTTGACCTGACCAGTGTATGAAATTCAAACACTATACAGGAACAAGGTAAAAGCACAGGTAGGAATTGCTGAATAATTACCTTTAGACCAGCCTGAGCGGGAGACTTCCCACGAGGGTGAGCTCATTTAATGGTTCCTAAAACTCAATCTTGTGGATGTCAGTGGTCATGCTTGATTATTTGCAGCAGTGTTTTATGAAAAGCAGTAGAAATGCACTGGGAGGCTGCAGAGAAAGAGGACAATAACAGGTTTTACTTTTGTAAACTAAATCCCTTCGGTATGAGCCAAGTATGTTTTTTGCTGCTCTGACTAAACCACTGAAAAGGGAGATGTATGTGGATGTTAGTGTGTGAGTATGTGTGTACTGTTCCTGTAGGCACCTCTAAAAAATGCTGTGCACTATGGCTGATGACCAAAAAGAGACCTAAAATAAAAAGAGAAAAAAGATGTTCATTGGCTTTGGAAAGGAAGCAATTATAAATACAGTTTAAAAGATTAATCTGTTTTCCGTTTCTCCACTCACCTATTTTCAAGAAATGTTATAAAACACTAAGATCTTTACCATATGTTTACAACATTTCTAAGTAAATATAAATCTTTTAAATGACCAAAAAAAAAAAAAACAAGCAGACTAAATGAAGAGTCCATTTTGACAAATAATGACAAAGATCATTTCTCTTCTCTTTTATCCCAATACTGAAGAACTTCCAAAACACATTAAGGAGAAAAAGGAAATAGGAAAAAAATCTCTATAATCTCAAATTTCAGTTACCCAGAGACAGATTCCTTTAGACCTGTTCATTTATATTTTGTTTTTTATAAGCCATCTGGTAGTGATGTTCACTTGGCTAACAGCTGGTTCTCCTTGATTGAAGGGTTTATGGGTAGGATGGGCCTTTCAGTGGCAAAAATTCAGGCCTTTACCCCGTGGTTCCAGGCCCATCTGAGACAAGTTAAATGAGCTGCTACTGTCAGCCCAGACCCAGTGGACAGAACTTCACACCAAAATGCCCACATATGTAATTTGTCACGCCTGGCAGCCCAGAGCATGGGGTGACCCAGTGTGGAAATTGAATCATCTTTCACTTTCTCTGCTCAAGACTTGATGTGGAGTGGGATGAGTAAAAGGCGGGCTTTCTGTTCTCCAGCTGAGCAGGGTTGGAGGCTTTCTTATCTGGTATGTCATCTGCCAGCCTTCCTAAGTTCAAAGCCTTGCTTTCACCCTGATGTTTTCCCTCATAACACCCCGAGAAGTAGGTCAGTTCTATCTGCATCATGAAATCAAAAATACACTTAGAGTCAAAATGCTGATTGTTCCTTCATGGAGTGGCCACATTTTAAAATAAACTCAATGTTTTAACAAGCATTGATTGAATTCATACAATCTGCTATGTAGTTATGGCTACTCACTCTAAGCGAGACTCATTCTCAGACCAGGAGCACCTATTCATCTCTTTCCCACCTTTCTCCTTCTGATAACATGTGACTGCTTTTTTCTCCCCCCGTCTACATTCTGTTACAGCAGGTATGTACAGATATGAACACTGAGGACCTTTAAAATATGAAAATGTAGCTGATTTCCCAGAATCTCACATTAGTGTACACCTTGGACAGGTCGTTTTTGGTTTGAAGATTAGCTTCTATGAAGATCCTTAGAGGTGAGGGTCCAGTTGTTTTCATTTTTTTGTTTTTTAGATTTTTTCTTTTTTAAAAACAAACTTGGTTTTCTCCCCAGGCAAGTACAGATTTGCCCTATGGGTTCTGCCAGTTGTCTCATAAAGATGCTACTCTAAGGCAGTGAACAGTGGAGGATCAGAAACCAATTTGGGGTCTGACAGGCAAAACGCTATCCTGCCGGGCATGAAGCCTCTAGAATTACAAATGATCTTTGATCCCAGCACTGAGGATAGAATGCAGTGATCCAACAGAGCTTTGCCAATTAGTATGAATCCCAGTGCCTAAGAGTAGACATTGTTGGGCCAGGCCAAAGGAACGTCAGACATGAATTAAAAGATTTACTTTTAAAATATAGAGCATGACTCTCAATATTGGTCAGACTACAGATGATTTTCTGATGTTGAACACCTGTTGGCTTGGTGGCTTGACACCAAAGTCTAGAAGTGGTCTATTAAAAAAAGTTAGAGGGCTGGCCATGTTTCATTTAATTTGCCATGCTGGTTTAATCCAACCACAGTACAACTGACCTCAGAATTCACCAGTGCAGCCAATGCCTTGCGATTTTTGAGAAGCTGTCCTATCTTCCTTTGCTTTACTGCCAGTATGCATAAGGTCTGAAGGAATGTCTGTTTTGTATAAGGAGAAGGGAACAGGACCCAGACTACAACATTCAAGGTCCCTCCCACCCTCAGGTGCTGTCTGGGAGAGAGGAAAGAAGAAAGTAGGGGAGCAAATAAGGTATCTCACATGCTGCAGACTCTTTTACTTTACTCCCCATGACCCTCGTTTGTGAACTCACTTCTACCAGTCAAACTGAACCAAAACCTCAGTGCCCCCCTGTTCATCCTGAGTGGCCAGCTTTGGCACTCTTATGTGGCCACTTCCTCCATCCTGCAGGGCTGGTTATTAGGAGTGCACGTCTTATCCCTCAGAACAATACACAGATTCTTTGAGGATGTGGATTAAGTATCAGCGATTCCACAATGCCAGGCTCATTGCGTTCCACATGGTAGATGCCCACAAAAGCTGTTGAATGAATGAATGAATAATGAATGATTGTATCATTTTTACACAGTATTTTATGTTATGCCTTATCAGTGTCTGAATTAATCACCACATTATTGTCAGGTCCCACTGTCACCTTTAATTATGAATTACAGGCAAAAATATAGTCCTCAGGAATTTTTTTTTAAGCAAAGGGCCCTTAACTTTTTTCCAGTTGAGTATTTATGCCAGCGTTCTCCCTTATACAAAGCAGAGTTCTACTAAGAATCTAGGCCTCATCTAATTGTTTAAAAATAGTCCCTGTCCCTTACCTTTTCTTTTTAAACTTTGTATTTTGACATAATTTTTAGATTTACATGCAGTTGTAAGAAATAATACTGAGAGATCCTGTGTACCTTCCACCCAGTTTGCCTCAACAGTAACATCTCGTAAGTATAGTACAGTATCGACTGGGCGCGGTGGCTCACGCCTGTAACCCCAGCACTTTGGGAGGCCGAGGCCAGTAGATCACGAGGTCAAGAGATGGAGATCGTTCTGGCCAACATGGTGAAACCCCGTTTCTACTAAAAATACAAAAATTAGCTGGGCGTGGTGGCGCACGCCTGTAGTCCCAGCTACTCAGGAGGCTAAGGCAGGAGAATCGCTTGAACCCAGGAGGCAGAGGTTGCAGTGAGCCGAGATCGCGCCACTGCACTCCAGCCTGGTGACAGAGCGAGACTCCATCTGAAAAAAAAAAGTATAGTACAGTATCTATACTGTAGATAGAAAATTGTCGTAGATACAAGACACAAACCACTGATCTTACTCAGATTTTACCAGTTTTACATGCACTTGTGTGGGGGTGGGGAGTTGCAGGGTGGAGGGTAGATTAATAACACAGATTATTCTAAAGCCAAGATACGTTATAGTTTAAAAAAAGAATATTCCTTGAATATTGAAAGCATTTTTCTCATTGATGATTTCTGTGTTTGGAATATCCAGCTTATCTGCCTGCTTTCAAGGTCACTAAATATACTTATTGGCACACTTACTCTGTAAGTGAACTAGCAGCAGCTGTGGTTGGAATTGGACCTCTTCCTGCCTTGTCTCCTCCACCAGCTCTTTGAGTGTGCAGGTACACACACACACACACACATTTTCTGCTACTTGCCTTTTTTTATGCCTGAGTACCTTGCTGACAAGTGCTAATAACAAAATACCCAGAGAGAGTCCAGTTGAAGTTAACATACATTAAGCATTCTGAACTTGTCCTTTTGCTCATAGATTGTGCATAATTAATAATTAAACAGTTTCAGTTGTAATGGGTTGACCTTCTTGAACTGTTCATTATTCACAAGGCAAAGGCATCACTCAAACTTTTTCCTATTGTCCTTCACTGTTCTCTAGCGTGCTGCATGCTTGTGTTCCAGTTGTTTAGCAAAAGGGGCTGACCAGGTAGTTACTGAAACCTCTGAGGCTTGGAGACTGTCCTCCTTGATGACCAGAATTGCTTACTAAAATGGTTTATGGCAGCTGTTTTTATGTAACAGTTGCCTGCTTGATAACAAGAACCAGCTTGTGTCACTTCAGCAGAACTCTAAAGTTGATTTGAGACTAGACTCTCAGATTGAGGCTTTTGGTTAAGGTTGTGTCCACTGCTTCGTTCTATACCTCTGTGCTTAGAAGTTCAATGGAAAAGCATCTGAAAAAAAAGCCCTTTGGGTGAAGTATGGCACCCAAGGTCTTAAAGAGAGTGACTTTCATTAACAATTTAGAGTCAGTGTCAGCCAGTACTGAGAATTCAGTGTAACTGCTTCTTCAACCCACATTTAAATTTTTGAAATATATTTCTCCATCTTGCCAGAACCCATATTTCATAAAGGGCATTTTTGGGATGTAGCAGCAACTGCTTTACTAGAGTCTCTGAACCCCTCCGACGACTAGGTACTTTCCCTTCCTGTGAGCTACAGTGAAACCGGAGCGCATATTTACTGTATGCCTCCCTCCTCACATGTTTGAATTAGATAACAAAATAGGCAGGTTCTTGGAGATCTTTCACATCCTGATTAAAACTAACTTTGTAATTTTATTTGCTTTAAAAAGAGAAAAGTATACTGTCAAGTCCTGCAGTGCAGAGGACACTCTCAGGTATATTCATTTGCTTTCCTTTGGAGTGTTAACAGCCTTCATACTTGTGTGGAGTTGGAGACTCTCAGAAAATGCCTTTGCCCGGTGTTTATGTGTGGCATTCTCACCATCCCCCTACCAGTCAGTCTTCTGCATCTCAGAAGATTCTCCCTTGAGGGATGCAGGAGACATGGATTTTAAAACAAAAATAAATATCTGGCATTGTGCATGTGAGATTAGAATTTCCCCCACATCTTTAATGAGTGATTCTTTCCAGGCACCACTGAGATGAGAATCCACTCGCTGTGGTTCTGCAAAGTCGATTTGGGCTGGCATTTTAGGAAGTGAAATAAATTATTCATGGGTACCACCCAGTGTTCCTTAGTTTTATAATATGAGGAACTTAACAGGCTACAATATCAGGTCTTAAATAAAATTAACTACCCATGCAAAATGTCATATTTCCTCATTTCGTTTCTCATCCGTTTTTACATGACTTCTTCATCATGTTGCTAGTCTATAATTCATTAATTTACTTTTGATATCATACTTTGAGAAGAGGCCCACATTAGCATCATGTTTTATACCGGATCTTTATAGAAAGCCAGTCCAGAATTTTAACCATCTTGGTAAATATGGAACCACATTAAGATAGCAGGCTTTTATTTTCCTAAATATTGCATTTTAGAGCAACTACTACTCAGGTACTTTCAGTACTACACCCTTAAAAGAAATCCATGAAGCGATGACTTAGAGAAGCTTCCTCACTGATCAGAGTCCATAATTTTTACACCTCAGACTTTGAACTATCTTTTTACTAATGGTTTTTGAGACAGTAAAATGTCATTTCTTGAACTGGGCCTTGTAGAATCTTACAGGCTTGGTGATATATATGGCTTTCCTAAAACAGGCTGCAGCTGAAATTGATATCATGTTTTATTTTTGCTCTTCAAACCGATGGGACTTCCGTGGCCATTTTATATACCTTTATTGAGGACTTGTCATGCTATTTCGTGTCTTGTTTCTTTTGAGTGGACTGTTTCATCAGCCACACATCCACCCCCGTTTTTCATGTCCTCTCTATGTAATGCCTGCATGTAATCCTTTGAACTTGGCAAGATTTTATTTCACTCCCATTTTTCCTTTGTTTTCCTCTTAGCCTTTCTCTACTGATGAGAATTTTAATTTTAGAATTACTAACCATCCCTTCTTCTGCATGAATAGATTAAATTCAAAGAAGACAGATATGCAAAAACCAAGAAACATTTTGTTCATGTTTCTTCTCTTATAGCCTCTTTGGGTTTTTTTGTTGTTTGTTTTTTGTTTTGTTTTTTGGCTGCCTTGACCCCCTTAGTTCCTTTGATTTAATTGTATTATCCAGCAGTTTCCAATTGTTTGAATTGGAAACAAAGCCTTAATAAGAGTTCTAGTTAATTTTCTGTCTTGTAATTACCGATCTCATTTTTCTGATAATTGGCCACAGCAATTATATGTATATTTACTAATCACATAGGAGGCTGTGCAATTGTATCTATCTGCCACCATTGATAATGACACGCATATTGCAGAGGTGCTTTTATCATCTTCTTTTTTCCACTACATCAAAGCTATTTCCTCTCGTTCTCAATAATGAATACATGCATGCATTTGACACAGTTGTGTGCTAGAGAAATTGTTTGGCTCCCACCAAATGCTGCATGCTCTGAGTTTCTTGCCTGCAGCGCTGGAAGGTTGTATGTAATGATATATTGCTCATCCAAATGGCCAAAGCACTCCAAAGCACAGTGAGATTAAAATAAGTCATTCCTTTGTTAATTTAAATAGGTGCATGTATCATACTTTGCAGGGCACTTTGTGTAGGGATGTCAGGGAGGAAAAAAGCCGCCGAAAGGTATTTTTAATAGCAAATGAGAATAGATGAGAATGGAGTCATTTGCAGCTGCCTACTTTATGTGGCTCTCTTGTTCCAACTGTAGGTCTAATGAGATGACTGTTAAAGTACTCTGCAGTGTAATTTCATTACATCCTGAGCTGTTACACTATAAACACAGTGGCGCTCTCTGTCATTCTTGGAAAAACTCCTAAATTCTTAAAGCCTTCCTTTGCAAACGGTAATGAGGTTTGCTGTCTGTGTCGCGTGGTGGTGGTGGTCTGTTGCTGTGTGGTTTTCTGCTTTTTTGACTGACTCCCACCTCCATCCCAGTTTTGGTTGGTGGTCAAGTTGGGAGTTTTTCATTGTATCCTTAATTCACTGGCTTTCTCATATGAGGAGGCTGCCTAGACTGGCAAATAGGCTGAAATTCCTTTTCAGGAAACAGCTTTCCCTATAAAAGCCTTTCTATTAAAGTAAAAAAAAAAAAAAAAAATCTGATCCAAATTATTCTATTAGGGGCAAACAGTAAAGGGCAGTTGAATATACAAATAAATGTAAGTAAAAAGGAAAGTGTAAATAAATAGCAAATCCAGTAAAAGAAACAAAGGTCAACACAAGAATAATTTCACAGCTCTTTGTTAATTACAAGACCATTTGTGTGTTACTTAAATAATCATTAATTTCTCATTTACACTTTCCCTACCTTCTCTCCTACCCTGTGGCTATCATTGTCCTTTTTTCACCTCCCCTCTCTCTCAGCTCTCATGTTTCTCACCATTGTAAAATATGTGTGGGTTAAAATTTGGCATTTTTACCTAAATGTGTGGAATAGGGTAAAGACAGTCTTGTTAATTGGGTGAGGCCTTATTTTCATTGTATTCATATTTACACTGCTCCTTCACATGGGTGGATGGGGAATATAAAGAAAGAGAAGGAACTGTTGTGACTTTTGGTGACATGTTTTTCCTCCATCCCAGGATTCGCCCGTCCTTCCAGTTGGAGAGTTCTCGGAGCCGTTTGTACATTTCATCACTCAGTGGTGAGCCCGTTTACAAACATGCCATGCCCTCAATGTAAATGATACATGCCATTAACTCGGCAGCTCCATGAGACCTTATGGCTCTCCCTGCTTCCTTTTGGAGACAGGAGGGACTTGGGGCCTTGGGCAGATGGGGCGGCAAAGCTGAAGAAATTGTTTAAATTATGTAAACGTTATTTACACAAAGGGTCATAAGCATACTTCGGAACCTTTTTCCTGATTTAATAAACTGCTGAAAGTCAAGATACTTCTTTCAGCACAGATACTGTTGCCATCCTTTTTTAAAAAAAAGAAATACACAATTTTATAGCCCCTATTGAACAGACATACAAAGCTTATTTTTATTAATGTAACCTCAAGTTACCCATAAAACTGTCTGTCCCTTAGTGGAAGCAGCATAGTTTATTAATTCATCGGATTTTCAGTAAATAACTTTTATCTTTGGTTGTATTTTAAATACAATACTGGGGTCCCATTTCATGAAATTTGACATTTAGAAGACTATGAAAACAGTTCAGCCCACTTTAACCCTTAAAGAACTGAGAAGAGCCACAGGGGCCCTCAGAGCCTCTAGGCAACTCCTTGTCATTTTATACCTGGAGAAACAAGCATTTTATTGCCAAGGAGGTTCTTTGCCAGCCTTCTGCCTTTTTCCTCCTAGCAGACCACATCTTTCTTTTATTACCCCTTCACCATCATTTCCCTCTTCCCTCGTCCTGCAGGACTGATATGACCTTGGGAGGCCAAGGTATTCCCCTGCCCTCTCCCTCACTCCAGCACAGAGAAATTACCCAGGAGAGAGGAGGAATTCAGGAACATAGGAATCATCGTCCTCAAAGCAGGAGACAAAACCAACCGCAACTCCTTCTTAACTACGTTGGTCTTCTTTCCCTCCTTCACCAAAGTCCTCATTCTCCCAGAGTCATGTCCACTGCTGGAAAATGAATGGGCAGACCCCACCGAAAGAAACCCTTGTTTCTGTGGTGTGGCAAAGTAATGCTATCAGGATTCTTGCTAACCAAAATCATTGTGCGCCATCCCCTTCCCCTCCCACCATGATCCGTCTGATGATTACGCTAAAGGGAAACCAAGAAATATTCCTTAATATAAATGTCAAGCTTTATCACCTTTTTGACTAAGTGTAACATGTTACCTCTTAATAAAAATGTCTCATACAGTTTATATTCCATAGAAAATATATGTGGGGAAGAAATTTTTCTCCCCAATTAAAAAAATTTTATTAACACTGTTTCTATTTATTTAAAATACTTATATAATATAGTGTAGCTTTTAAAAACTATTTTTACTCTGAAAACATTGTATTTCCAAAGCATGCCATGTTGGGAAAAAAGCATACATATTGATTAAACACTGGAATCCTGAGCTGTTTTAAAGCTCCTTAATGATGTTAGAACCGTTACCCAGAAATATATATCCCTCTTAATTTCCTTTACATGGAATTCCTAAAACACATGGTAATGTGTACCTTGTGTTTTACACATGGTAATGCCTCATTTTGAAATGCAAAAATTGAAACACAAACCATGCAATTCCTCTACTGCCTGGAGCGCCTGGTTTGGGCATCACCCTCTCTGCTCTGGAGGAGATATTGGATCTGTGACAGGATCGCAGCGCTAATCTTATCTCGCTGTGTGGTCTGAGACCAACCTGGGGGTGGGGCTGGTCTGAGCAGCAGGGAGAAAAGTGGATAAGGCTTCACCTCCCTCCTGTCCAAAAAATTAATCAGCTATTATTTAAAAGTTTTATGGAGACAGAGGGAGGGATAACCTGTATTCAAATTTCCACAGATGTCAAGCCGAAACAGAAATGATAGTGGGTAATAGCCTTGTTTTCCCAAGAGATACAGCTACTTTGGAATGTCAGATTAGGACTGTTACCAACTCCACTGGCGAAATAGCTTGAATTAGTTGCTAATGGATGCAGTATTTGAGAGGTGCATATGGTTATTTATAGGGAAGGCAAATGTCCTCGATGTTATTAATGGTTCATAACTCCGATTCTTGTTTACCAAATGATCATTAAATCTGTTTTTAAAAAGGTATTGTCAGCAAATGCAGAGATTATGTGAAGAGTTTTCTTCTTGCTTGTTAGAAGAATGCCTTATATAAAGAAAAAAGCATCTGTGTGATTTTTCCAAGTGATAGAAGCAGCAATCTCTTTTCATGACTTTATCCCATGGACACTCTGAGTTTAGAACAGATAGTCATCAAGTAGGCAGCTGCCCAGTCACCTTCATCCCATGTGTGAGTGCTTCATCACATAGCTAAGTACATGTTACAGCTACTAATTATATCTAATGCATGGAAAACAAATATTTTATATGAAGAATGTGATTCTTTAAGCAGCTTAAACAAATTTAGCTGTCCCACAGTGGTTTAATGAATTATCAACTTGCCTTGTTGCCAAAACAAATGCAAGTCAAGATAATCTACAGCAAGCCACTTGTAATTTTGTAGCATTATCTAGATTCCTGACCTGTTTTATATACTTCTTGTCATTTGGAGTAATAGCGAAAGAATGAGATGTATTCTCATTTGACTCTACAGTCATGTTTCTTTCCTTACTGTCTTATCTCAATTACCAAAAAAAAAAAAAAAAAGGATATTCCGTAAATTTAAGTTTGAAATAAATTGATAATTGAGTCAATAAGAGAATATTGCTGCTTTTTTCACATTAACTTCAAAAGTAGAATTAGGATACATTTAGTTTAAATTCATTCTTTATTGTGTTGCAAAATATTTTTTAAGTGAAAAAGTAAGAAAAAAACTTTTTGTTTCTTACTCATAATGTCCCCCAGAAATGTGATTAAAGACAAAAATAAAAGAAAGGGAATATATGCTAATACTTTGGCCGAGAATTGAACATGATGAATTTGAAAACATTCAAATTCCAGTACAAATAGCCATGGGTAGAAATTACAGCAAAAATATACAAATGACACAGATAATATGAGCAGTTTTTTCCTCTCCACTATAGTATGCGAAAACAGCCAAAAGAAAGGCCAGCACCTGAAGAATTGATGGTAAGTGTATTTTTTTAGTTACATTAGAATTCTCAGTTATATATTTATGTTTAACATTCTGTTTAAAAGTCCAGAATGGAATTTAAAACAGCCATAGGCTCTGAAAAGGCAACATTATTTACTTCATTTGGGTAGATGTTTTTGAAGCTCATATCCTCAGATAATAGTTTTTACTTTTTAAAAACCCACCACCTTTTGAAAGTTAATGCAGAACTCTTTTCATTTGCCTCATCAAAGGTCACAAACTTAATGTAGGTTACTCTTTATCCTCATTTGCTATTGAACCTTTTAGAATTCAGAGGATTGGTAACAGAAGATCATCAGTGCAATAAGTTTTTAGTGCAATTCTGCAAAAAATTTCTGAATGTGGCATGGAGTCCTCTTAGATTCATGTAGAATGAAATCAGACTGGCTGCAAAAGATCAAGTTAATGTGAATCTTTGGTCTTTCCTCAGAAAGAGACAGCTACAAGGCTGCCAGTGCTGTGTTCTCAGCTCCAAGGCAGCTTTCTTTGATTGCAAATGACAGTTTTTAGTCAAGCAGGGAGAGGAACAGAGATGCTCCTAACAATTCCCAAATGGTCATTTATTTAGTGCAGATTGTTGATTTGACAATGCACAAGCTGTTAGAATAACGTTAGGATCGAGCATTAGTAAATAATAATTATAGTCTGTTCTGTCTAATGTTTTGCATACCATTCCCTGCCTTTAGATTTCTACAGTCAGAGCAAATTCCTACCAATTTTCTTTCACTTTCTTTAAATAATACACATTTTACAGATACCAGTTCAGAGGTTTTCATCCTTTGTATTCCAACCTAATAAACAGTTTCAGTGCCCCAACTTCTGTGTAATATGGATTTCATCCTTGAATGTAAAATAACAGTACGTTTCCTTTTTGCATCCTGAATGCTTTTCAGGAAGGTACTTTCCTCCTTCGTGTTCCCTAGAGCAAAATCTCAGTTTTCAGGGTAGTTTCAAGTTAAAGATCACCCCTAAAAACCTCTGCAATTTATAACTCTGCAGGTTTCATGTCTAGAATAAACTGGTCTCTTTTTTTTGGTCTCTTTGATGGTTGGAAAATTCTTGCAGTTAGTCACATTTGAGAAAACTTGGAACAGGTTCTAGAGATGGAGACCCATTTACCTTGTGTATTATTGTGCTATGGCTGGATAGCTCAGCTATTAAAACAAAGGAATAACATTTCATAAAACAGATATTTGTTTGTAAATGCATGTTTCAATGCTGCAATGAGTTGGCCACTTATAAATAAAACATCTGCAGATCACACATACACCCATAAATGTATATGGATGTATATATTGGTAAGGAACACCACTCCAGGGTGGCACATCATAAAGACAAGGCTAAAGGGTGAGTACTTTCAGTGCCTTGAAAGCAAGTGATGTGTGTGTGTGTGTGTGTGTGTGTGTGTGTGTGTGTGTGTGAGAGAGAACATAGGTATTTAGATATATCTCTTTACAACTCTACACCCTGTTGTGTGCTGTCCCACATTTTTAATTAATAAATATCAATAAATCAATAAAATACAATGAAAAATGTAGTCACAGGAAGCACCATTCCATACTTAATTTAACATTATTTCTAGTACTGCTCACTGTTTGATTTTAAATGAATGCATTCCCAGAGGTATAGCAGTGGTGAGGCACCACTGCTTTGGCAGGGCTCAGTGAGGAGGCAGGGAACAATAGACTATATGTGAAGCTGCTGTGGTCAGAGAGTGAGCCCTGCCTGGACTTTGGGCAAAAACTGGGCCCAATAGGGGATGGGAAAGAAAGTGGGTTTTCTTTTGTCTTAAGGAACCTGAGCCACATCCTAGGGGCCCAATCTTAAGGAACCAGCCTCTTTATTCCTTCCAGCATATTAATGGCTTTAATTTTTCCTTTTCTCTCCCCGCCTACAACCTATTTGATGGTGCTCCCATCTGGAAGCCGAGAGCCTCCTCTGGAATGCATGAACTGTAGAGCCCATTTGTCACTCTGGGTGGGGGCCTGTGCCTTTCACAAAAAGAGCAGTTTATCTCCCAAGCACGGTTACTCCAGCCAGCAGGGTACCAGCATGGGCTGCATGGGCCGCTTCAGATGTGAGGTCTGCAGGATTGTCAAGGTTTCCCTGTAGGCCTCCATTTCCAAATCAAAGAAAGAAAATTAGAGATGGGCAGCTGGAAATACTGGAAGTTATAAATTCACTATTTGGGAACTCTTATATGAACTCCAGATGTGACCTTTACCAGCGAACACAGCAAATCCCAGCCGAAGTAAATCAGAATATAGGACTGGTGGGCCAGATCACCCTTACTCCTGGGTCTGGGCAATGCAGAGTGGACACTTAGGTGGTAGGGTCACTGTTTATACCAGAATACCCCTTATCAAGTCATAAAATCATCATCTTGGCAGTTTTTGACCATGTGAGTCTTAAAGATGAGTGTAAAACTCAAGGTTGGAATTTGGAGACCATTTAAATCTCGTTGTTAGAACTCATTTAGTTGTTTAGTTATTTTATGCCCTCCACTTTGTGTGGTTGTTCTTACGATAGTTTTCGGGTTTTATATCCTAAGTGAAAGTATTTTAAAGTTGGACCAAGAAACTCATTTAATGCCCACATTTTGAGGAGGCCAGGATACATTTGAGCTGCTGTGGTTTTCTGGCATGTAGCCATTAAGCTACGTCAGAAGTTCTCTCAAAAGTTTTATCATCAGCATCTACAGCATCCTAAGAGATCTCAGAACCCAGTAAATAATTGAATTTGGTAGTTGATAGACCACTGTGCACAGTCTTGTTCTAGATTCAGCAGAAGATATAAAGTAGAGGAAGCCACACAGATAGTCTTTTCGGGCTATAGTAAGTATACAGATAACTAGAATGAAGTAACTCTTATAAAAGAACTGCAGAGTTCTGTGGAGATCCATTTGGGGAAATGAGGAAAAACTGGGTAGAGAAGGTAGCATTTGAAAGGGGCCTTTGGAGGATGAAGTGAATTTTAATAGCTTTGAAGGGGCCATTCCAGGCAAAGGAAACAGGATGGGTAAAGCATAAGTATATCTCGGTCTCAGACATTTTCAGAGCAATGTGAAGCCTCTAGTGCCTGCTGGAACAGAAACCCCTTCGACATTGACCTGGTGGAGTTCAAATAGGCAACATATTCACCACCAGCTGGGCAATCTCTTAAGACATTCCACTTCTGTAGAAGGAACCCTGGAAACAGCACACCCACCCACATGGATCTTTTTTCTTGAGTGAATTATCTTGAATGGACTCCCATTCATGTATAGGGAGGTCCCTCATCCTTGAAAAGTTGTGACTTTCAACTCTTTAAGAGCCAATTGCAGAAATCAGGAGTCAGCTTTAAACCCTGCTTTAAAGGTAAAGTAAGCATGTAGGCAGCCAAGAACATTCAGCATGCCGACACTGGGCAGGTAGAACCCCACCCCCACCTCCACCTCCACCTCCAATTCTTTTCCTGTGATAATGATTCCATTGTTAAAGAATCTGCTTTTAAATCACACTGCCGCAACTCACAGGAAAGACCTGTGTCAGTGCTGCCCCAGCTCTGTGAACTGGGACCAATAAACTTAGGGACAAATTTTCAGACAGTGGAGACCCTGAGGAGGTAGCAGACAGAATGCTCAGCAGGCTTCAGACAATGCAGGGATTCCATGGCTTATGTGGGAAAAAGCCAGCCCCTTGCCAGTCGGAAAGGATTGGTAGGACTGCAGCAAGAAGGGAGAGAGCAATAGTGCAAAGATGGTAGAGAAATTTCCCTTAATTGTCAATAATCAAAATGAAGTATCCTAAAACATAAAAATCAGACCCTTAAACTCAGGAACAAAGACAGCCTAAGATGAGAGCATTAAGATGGGCGTTCAGGTTGGTTTTGCTATTCAACTTCTGTGTTTAAATATTTTGAAATAAAAGGGATATGTGAGACATTACTGTATACACAATTTGCTTCTCTAAACCACAAGGAATTCCTTCTGAGGAATTAATCTTCCTTCAGAATTATTTGGTAGCTAAGGTCAGGATGTGACTTAGCAGGGAGAACCTCCACCGTATCCCTTCACTGTGTAACCTCAGCCAACTCCCATCCCCTTTCCACTTCAGTTTATATGCAAAACCGAGGGGGCAGCCCTTGACCAATGGTCTGTGACTTTAGGAAGTCAGAGCCCCAGAAATTACATCCAAAGTTATCTATGCATGTGGAGATGTGCCTTTTCATCCAAAAAGAGGAATTCATGACTGTTTCATTTTTCAAAGGGGACCCTGACCCTCAATGATTGTTAAGCTCCTTTGCTTCTGTCCTTTAGAGTTACTTGGCCAGGAGCTAACTGTAGGGAGGGAGGTGTTCACTCCGCAGGAAAGTGCCTGCTTGGGGGTGGGAGTGGGGTGCTTTCTGTGGGGTTCAGCAGGGCTTTGCACCAGCGTCAGGCAGCCCTTTAACCTCCCTGCCTAGCCTGTCTGTGGGCCTTAACTTGAGCAGGGAAGGTGTGGGCTGTGGGCACCCACACAGTTACAATTTGGGCTCAGAGTACGGTAGATCTTTCTATGCATTTAGAGTGTTTCCAGAAGCTTTCCGTGTCTAAGCTCTATTTAATGGAATCTATGCATAGTAAGTAATCAGGTCAGAAGAAGCAGCATCCCGGTTTGAGATCAATCGCTGGCTAATACTTTATCTAGGCCACTTTATTATCTCATGCTGATCTGATTCCCATTCTCCCCCTCCTTTGTAGCATGCACTTCGGCTGTGGTAAAAGTACGTATCACATACATATTAAAAACATATACCCATTCTATCTGTATGTAAATGTGTGAGGCACAGCTGGATATTGCAGAGGAGTTTGATTTACTAATAGTTATTATCTGTTCTAGCTGTTCAGTGGCAGAGAGAATTTCAGAGAAACAAGCTGGCGAAGAAATTGTCTTTATGCTATTACTATACTGCTTTAGTAATTGTTTAAAAACATGGGTTTTCTCATTAGGTTCTAGTAATGCCTGTTATTTTGTGCATTTCCTTGTACATTCCAGAGTAGGGCATCCTTTAAAGGCATTTAGCATTTCCTCAGGTTTGGTTTTCAATCCAGGCACCTAAAAAGAAACAGAGGATGCAGTTTGCAATTGAAATTTGACATTTTGCTTAGAAAGCAAGTAAATAGTGGCATTGGAAATACACCAAGCTGGCGTGGGTCCAGAAGGCGGGGTATCAGTTAAAATCAGAATAGTACTTTTGGATTTTTTTCCTTCATGTCATCCTAGCAGCTGCAAACTTGAAGACATCTCATTTCTCAGCTAAGGCTTTATGTATAAGAGGTGGTAATGTTTTGGGGCTAATAAACACCCAACTGCTCTAGAAAAATCTGTTTAAACATTTAATTACTTGCTAAGAGATGTTAACTTAACTCCTCTAAATTAAATTGTCACTGGTAGCTTTTCTGCTTTTCCAAACCTGATTGTAATTACATTTTCAGATAGTATGGATGGTTGTTCTCTCAATTAATCAAGGTATATGATAAATTGCACATCTGCATGGTCCTTTTAAAAATCCGGGTAACCATGATGTTAGATTTGTGTCTGTCCAGCACTCAAATTCCAGTGTGACTTTGGGCTTCACACCAAATGGCTTTGTTTCTTTATTAGACCCAAATCTTCTGACCGCTATAAAAGACAAAATGCACTGGACAATTAAGAAGGTGATTTTATTTAGGCTATTGAAGTAGGGAGAGTGTTTATTACTGAGGAATGGCTCAAAGAAAAGGGAGGGTTCTGAGGTCTTATGAAGGCAGGTAAACAAGGGGGTCACCAGCAAGTCTTACGGAAGTCACGAGGAAAGATGGAAAAGGATCTTACCTCTGTGAGAGCAGCATGATCCTTTGTGGTTAGCAGAAGGGTAGGGGGATTTCTTATCTGTTACTGCTTACTAGAAACATGGGGCTCAGATCAATTAGAAATAATCAACACATTCTACTAAATGTGCCAGAGATAAGTTTTGGTTTATTTTGATCCGGGGCTTATCTGTGCCCTGAGCACAAATATGAAGAAAGGTGCATTTCCATAGCCCCCTTAGAAAGTGCTCATCCACCCTGTGCTTGCAAAAATCTAAGCTTTTTAAAATACTAATGATGGTTAATAAATTGTGAACTTGAATGTAGTTCACTACAGATGGCTATTACCTGTGTCGTATGGAGTGTGTTTTAAAATGAACCTTTAGGGCCAGACTCCTAATGTGTCTAGCCACTCATTCTTATAAACATCATTTTGTTTTCAGTTGTTCATTTGGAGGTAGCTCATTAGCTATGCCACCCAGAATTTGCAGTGAGAAATACTGGCTGGGATTGTAACTTCAACTGAATATTTCCATCATGCACAAAAGTCATCACAACAGCAAGGGGCCCCCACGTAGGGTCCAGCTGACAACCATGGGATTTTTTTTTAAGTTCTGAAGGCCATTAAAATCATCTGTTTGTGTCTGCTTATAAAGAGGAACCCACTAGTAAAGAAGTTGATTTTAGTTTTTTAATTGCACATAATTACAACGGCAGAATCACTGTCTGGATACTTGAGATCGCACTAAATCAGACAGCTTTAATTTGAATTTTTGATGACACATTAGCACTTCAGCAAGAACAGAGAGATTATAACCCTAAGAAAACAGGCTTTGTTTTTCCATAGATGTGACCACTTAATCTTTTCACAAGACTTTAGCAGATAAATATGTGTGTGTTTGTATATGTCTTTATATACATGCACATAGCAAGCAAGATATAGATAAAGTCTGTCATTCCTTGATCATGGTGATCTGACAGTTTTAATTTCCCAGTTAAGCATAACTTTTTTCCTCCATCAGTCAAGTCAGATCTCTTAGTACAGTGATGACTTGCCTGTTTAAGATTGTAGTTATTTGAACTCATGTCTGTAATGCCTCTTTCGTGTTTTATTGGACTGTCATCTTCCCAGTACCTTGTTTCAAGGCACAGTGAAGCTGTGTAGCCTTCATTGAACACAGGAAGAGTTTGGTTATCTTGGATGCAGTAAAGTGGATCAGTCGGGCTGCTCTTCAGTGCCATGCCAGATTCGCGGCAGCTCGAGGCATGGGGAGGCTAAGGGGGGTCTTTAAAGTACGTTACACATTAGTTCCTCATTGGCCATGACTCAGCTCATTAGAAGTTTCTGTTATTTGAGTGGTGCCCTCAGCCTAAAAGAACCTCCTCTCCCCTCCCTTGGAAGGTCTTGGTCCTCCTCCCTGCGGCTTTTCCCTACTCTTCGCCTTCACAGTTGTGTGCTCCCTTCTCTGAAGCCCTTCAGCATGTATTGTGTCTAGGTTGGAGCAGCATCTAATTATATCTTCATCTTATGGCCACAAGTTAGCCCATGTAGTACAGCGGCTCTCAACCCTAGCAGCTCATCAGAGTCACCTCAGAGGTTTAAAAGGCAAAACAAAAAAAATGCCTGGATCCCAACCCGGATCAAAGAAGCTCTGGCCAGGAAGCAGGTAATTTTTTTTTTTTTTTTAACCTTTAAAGCTCTCTAGGTGATTACAAGGACAGCCAGAGGGGAAACTCACTGGTTTAATACCTTTTTTCTTCCACTAGATTGTAAGTTCCTTGAAGGAGGATCATGATCTTATAATTCAGTGCCTATCCTAGTCTGCTGTCATTTAGGCAAAACAGTGTTGGTTGCACATGCTATTCTCTCTAATCCAATCCAGTAAAACACTGTACAGATAAAGTAAACACTGAACAGATAAAGACAAACAAGACATATATCTGGTTCTCCAGGAACTCAGAGTAAAGCTGAAGAAACTAATCCAAGAACAAGCAATCCCTGGACATTACAGTATGCAGTGTAAATTAGGGTGGCCACACTAGAATATGTGGCCAGATAAAAAAGGTTTTTGTTTGACTTCGTGCTAGGAGAGATCATCGGAGTTAGAAAATTTGGTGCCAAAATAATAAAATTTCTAGGATATTGCAATATTTGAATATTGAATGTTTGAATACAGGGATAATATTCAAAACATTTAACAACCAGTATAGCATGAGGATTACCAATCAGAACCAGCTCCAGGGTTTAGCCATCCCACTCTGGATGTATGGGCAGAGCTAGGAGGTGCTAACCAGGTGGTGATAGGCAGCACGTATGATCTTTGGCATGCATTCTGACCACTTGAGAATTTACCTCAAGCAAGTAACTCCACATCCAGAGGTTATTAGAGAGCCAAAACCTAGAGGAGACCTCCTGGCTAGCACCATCTTTGCCTGTTAGATTGATGACAGGGGACCCGAAGGTTTTTATCTGTCTGCACATCAGATGCATGCCACCCACTCCCCAGCTCTTGGGAATAACGGATTCAGTTGAAAAAGACCAGAGACATTCAGCCGTTTGTGGGAGAAATATAAAAGGATCCTAAAACTAGTCCCTGGGATTTGGGAATTGCTGTTGAAGGTAGCAAAGTTGTTTTCCTGTGAGTACACACCCATAAATAGATGCAGTTCTTATCAATTATTAACCAGTCTAACCAGGAATTTTAAGAGCTGGGGAAAATATTAGAAAGCTCCTATTTACAGTTGTACCAGCTGGATTTGTTTAATGGGTTGTTTGCTTTTTAATTTGTAGCAGTTTTGAGAGAGACCTTTGGGGATTATGAGTCTTGTGATTTCAGATACAGAGTTATTTGAGGGGCAAAATCTGCCTGCAGATAATTTGAGGTTCACTTGGCCATTTAGAGACTACAGAAAGGCAGTGGAGACGTTTGGGCCTACCGTCCTCTATTTAATTTTCAAGATTAGAATTAAACATTAGGCCTTGGTCTACTGAGAGACATTTGCTGGAGCGTGGACTAGTTTCTTTCCAGTATCCTGGTTTACCGTTTCTCTGTTCTCTTCATATAAATGGTCACTGATTCTGAAGTAGGAGAATAGGTACCATTCATTTAGTTGTGCAAAGGTTCCCTTGACACAAATGAAAATGGAATTTTCAAATGTAAACCGATTAACTCTTAATTGTTAGCCTGTGTGTGTCTTAGCTTCCTCAGAAGGCTTCTGAATGGCCTGCATCTCTTTCTAAATTTGAGGGGGAGGGGGATTCAATTAATAGCACGACTTTCTAATTGTGGGATTGGTGTGGAGTTGACAAAAATTTGTATAAATAGGGTACATTTTTTCCACTTAAGAGGGCTGTGCTGAAACATTTTTAATTGGATTTTCATGGTGATTGACAGCATTTGATTATGACAGTAACTTTATTTGGCTGGACTGCTTTAGCCTCTTGTTCAGATTTTTCCATCAAAGCTCTTTTTTCTCCTCTGAATCCCCAGTGGAGCAGCAGTCATTGTGGAAGAGCCTTTTAGCACCTTTGTTGTCGCCATCCCTGGTGATGATTGGGCCCAGCTGGTAGTAGATAAGAAAATGTTCCTCTCACAAAGAGGCAGTGTCTCCCGCCTCTGCAGTTTCAATAATTTTAAGAGCCCCCCAAACCTGTTGAGGATTAGAAGTAGCTTTAGATGTGAAATGAGTGTTAAGTATTAGTAATCGGGAGATTAGGGCCCCAGGGACAATGAGAGATAAACAACTGCAATTAAGGCAAATCTGCCGATGTAAACAAAATTTAGCAGAAACAGATGCCCTAACCATTTTGGGGGATTGATTTGAGGGCACCGTGGAATCGATTTTTGTCTTGTTTACACTTTCAAACCCCTGTGATATACTGGAAGGCTAAATATTTCATACAGCCTGATTTTAGTTAATTTTTTTTTCAGCGCCTCACAGTAGGCGCCTCTCTTCTCACAGTGACCAGGCCTGAGTTTATTCAGCATTCACAGGGAGCAGCTAATTGTCTATGAAGGGCCCCCGTGTTTAAATGGGCTTGACAGGAATTTAAATTTTGTTTCAATCAACCCCTGTGCTCACAGCCTGCTCCAGTTTCTAATTTTTAAATTAAACATGACTTTTTTTTTTAAGCCACAGCTTTGCCTCTGGAATACTCTTGCTCTAACTCTGGGGAAGGCAGATCGGCAACCCTGGAATGCTGGTTTATGCAGGGCCTGTGGCACCAGCTCTGCACTGGAAAGTCCTTTCTCCAAAACAAGACTTCCTCCCCCCTGTCAGGGAGGTCAGCAGAGCTTCGGCTGGGCGCTGTCTCCTTCCTGCCTTCAGAAATGGCCCCCTTTTCAGCTCTCCTGTGCAGGCAGCAGTGCTGCATCATCTGGAAAGTGGGTTAAGCACCAAAGGAAGGTGTAAGGATGGCTTTTAGGGGACCGGCTGAATTATAACCTCTGCACGTCTGGTGCAGATTTGTATTTCAGAAGCCCTTTCTACTGTTGTGAGACAGGGAGAGAAGCCAATGTGGGAATCACAGATGTGCATTTCAGTCTGCACTCGCCATTTTTATGTCTTAGCGTCCACTCTGTGCCCAGTATCCTGCCTGACGCCAAGGAGGCAGCATGTCAGCCTCAAGTCCTGACCCCCCAGCCATCTCACAGTCCAGTGAGGAAGGTGAGGGTAGACACAACCAAGCATAGGATAGAATGCGAGAATCGCCAGAGACCCTCCCTCACCTTCTCCTCCTACCTTCGCCTACCCGTTCACCTCAGGCTGCTCCTGTGGAGTCCTGTGCTCCAAACTCTGGCAGTCCCCAGACGCGTGAGACGTCCTCATACAGTCATGTCTTTGCTTGTGCTGTCTCCTCACCACCAGATGGTGAACTTCTACTCCACCTCTGAGACCCAACTGGCACAACCTCTGTGAAGTTTTCCTAAGCGTGCTTCAGTTGGGTTGAGGACTTCCTTTTGCATGTCACCCTTCACCCTGACTAATACTTCTATTAGTGCACTCCTCGCACTTTGTGGCAGTAACTTGTGGTAACAGTCAATAAAGGAGACCACAATCCCTCGAGGAAGAGATCATGTCTTATCTTTGTATCCTTAGCGTCTAGCCCAGTCTCCAGCCTGAGTAGAATGCTCAAATAAATGGTCATTGAATTAAAATGATATGAATTTAACAGGTGAAATGAATTTCCATTAGGGGTGTCTGGGGAGGCTTTGAGAATGGAGTGACAGGTGAGCTGGGACCCACGGACATTTGGGTATTTATGTGAGAATATTTTCTGCACACACGTGTGAAAGGCAGCTTGTGTCATAAGGAAAAGTACCAGAGCCTCTAATAGCCACACTAGCCAGTATTCATACTACAATTTATTTTCTCTAAACAAACTTGAAGAGATTGAAGTAACAATTGCACCTAACTTGGGGCTGAAGATGAATCCAGAAAGGATCCTGTTTTATAATCTTTAGAAAATGGATTTGTTATATAAGAGAAAACATTTTAAACAAGTTAGAGCATTCTTTCATCTAAGTTATCTCATTTGACCTTCACATGAACACTATAAGGATTATTCTTACTCCCATTTTATTGATGCATAAACTGGGGCTCAGAGAGGTTAATTTCCTTGCCTAGAGTCACACAGCCAGGAAGAACACAGGACTGTCCTACTGCACAACATCAGAGCTATACCCATTGTTGCATAGTAGGCAGAGGATTGTTATTGTGGTTTAGAGAATTTCCACTAAGTCAAACTATTTCTTGCAGTTAGAAAAATAAAGCTAAATACAAATACAGGACCATGCAGAGAAACTTACAGGATTTCAGCAGCCAGAGCCCCGGTAGGTTGCTTTGCTCAACTCCCTCCCTATGGTCACTTCCACCTTGATGCCACAGGCTGCATCCGCAGGGCCATGGTCGAGGCAGAGAGCAGATGGCTGCACACACTCTCCACCCATCCCCAGGTGGCGGGGGGCCTGGTTGAAGCCCGAACCTCAGTAGAAACAAAACACAAAAGAGAAAGTAATTACCAACAGTTTGCCCTGGTCTGTTAATTGGTTATCTGAGGGGAAGCTGCGAGAATTTATGTAATCATTGTTGTTTTGGTTTTGGCAAAAACTGAGGGCGGAGTGTGTCCTGACAGCTGTCTGGTCACAAACCTTTCCACCTTTCCACTTCTGCCATCATGGGTATAGAAATGGGCAGCTTCCAAGAGATGATGTTCCTCGAGTTTGGGAGAAATTACCTTTAACTCAACAAACTTTTTACTGAGCACATTCTATGTGCAGAGGTGTTACAGTTTAGCTGAACTCGGAGTATGGGCTGTGCACCAATGGTAGTTTGTTTGTTGTTGTTTTTTTCCCTGAGACAGAGTCTTACTGTGTCACCTAGGCTGGAGTGCAGTGACACGATCTTGGCTCACCGCAGCCTCAATCTCCCAGGCTCAGGTGATCCTCCTAACTCAGCACCCGCCCTTCCTTGAGTAGCTGGGACTACACATGAACAACACTATGTCTGGCTAATTTTTGTATTTTCAGAAGAGACGGGGTTTCCCCATGTTGCCTGGGCTGGTCTCAAACTCCTGACCTCAAGTGATCCGCCTGCCTGGGCCTCTCACAGTGCTGGGATTACAGGTGTGAGCCACTGCACCTGGCCCCAAACTGTTTCTTAAACACAGGAAGATAAGGATTTTGTGGCAGGATATAAATCAAGCCAGTCTGAAAACATTCTGTTTAGTTCAGCTGACATTTTTTTTGGAGCAAAACTTTGTGACCGGGCGCAGTGGCTCAAGCCTGTAATCCCAGCACTTTGGGAGGCCAAGACGGGCGGATCACGAGGTCAGGAGATTGAGACCATCCTGGCTAACACGGTAAAACCCCATCTCTACTAAAAAAATACAAAAAAACTAACTGGGCGAGGTGGCAGGTGCCTGTAGTCCCAGCTACTCAGGAGGCTGGGGCAGGAGAATGGCATGAACCCGGGAGGCAGAGCTTGCAGTGAGCTGAGATCCAGCCACTGCACTCCAGCCCGTGTGACAGAGCGAGACTCCGTCTCAAAAAAAAAAAAAAACTTTGTGAGCGAAGGAAGCTGTGTGCGGTTCACATTGCAGCATGGCTACTTGTCTCATTGCAGGCCAGCAGCAAGCAGTTCACAGGACAACTACTTGAATGGCACAGCTATAGGGAATACAGAGGGCTATCAGACACTAATCCAGCAAACACAAATCCATCATACATACAAAGTAGTCAAGCCAAACAATCAGGGTCCATCATGAAAGGAGAAGGGAAACAGCGAGGAGAAGAC
Source organism: Macaca mulatta (assembly GCF_049350105.2). Taxonomy (NCBI): domain Eukaryota; kingdom Metazoa; phylum Chordata; class Mammalia; order Primates; family Cercopithecidae; genus Macaca; species Macaca mulatta. The sequence goes on from NC_133412.1 coordinate 45,326,572, forward strand.
AACCCACAGATGTCTACACCCCAACACAGGTGCTGGAGGCGTGGGGGCAACAGGGGCCCTGGCATGGAGCCATGACCTTGCTCATCCTATGACCTTGATGGAAGGAGTGGAAAGGTAGAAGGGTTTGTGATCTGACAACTGACAGGACGTGTTGTGTGTAAAGCATGGAGAGGCTAAGGTTGGTCTTTCAAAGCTTGAAAATCAGTCTATCGTGTGAATGTGAGCCAAGAAGCAACCTGGGAAACTGGAAAGAGATTGAATTGGATATCAGAAAATATAGCTTCAAGTACAGGCACCACCTCTAGGAAACGGGGCCGGCAGCAGCTGTTTACTTAGTCCATCTGAGCCTGAGCTGCTTCATCTGTAAAATGGGGTAATGATACCAACCTCACAGGGGCTTTAGTTGTTGGGTTGTTTCTTTTTTTTTTTTTTAACTTATAGAAGATAGAGTTTATGAAAGTGTTTGTAAACTATGAAGTGCGAGACATACGTGGGACATGAGGTCATTCAGCCTCTTTGGGTCATGATTTTCTCATCTGTCTGATGTTCCTGGGTATTTCCAGCTTGTTGCCTCTTGGAAGATACATGTGTTTAGGGAAGCTTAATGTGACTTAGAGTAAATTATATGTATGTCGAATGTTTGCAGTTGGCGTACACTGAATTGGTAGTCTCTTGGAGCGGTCTCTGTGGTTGAAAATCCAAACAAGATGAAGCACATTCCTTCCCATTCACTGGAAGCTGTAACTTTTCCTGTCTGCCCGTTATTATCGGTAAAACGTAATGAGCATCTTGTTGGACAGAATTATTGTAAACCAGTTAATCAATAAGTATTTGTTGTCCAGGTCTGTGAGGTGCCATGATGGGTTCAGAAAGAATATAAGAAACATCTATGTCCTCAGGAGCAGACTAGACATGCCTGTTGGCAGCATTTAAAGAAGGCAGGATGAGTGCCAAGCTGCTGGCTTGGGTGGTGCGGGAGCTCAGGGAACAGTGGCTAAGGGGCCATAGTAGTCAGTGAGGATGCCTGGCTCCGGCCTGAGTACAGAATTTGGAAAGTGGTGGTAGAACAGAAAGCCAACTTCTCCCCTCCCTCTCCCTTCCTCTCCTAGCTCTCCATCCTGCAGCGTGTTACTGAACGCTCTCTACCTCTGGTTCCTTACCTACAAAAATAGAGTATCGCAAAGTGTGAAATTCAAGTGAGAGAAAAATGTTAGACACTTAGCACAGTGTCTGGCATAACATAAGTGTTCAATAAATGGTAACCACTTTCATCGTCATTGTCATTGTCATCATCATCACTGCTAGTAACAAGAGGGAAGACATTCCAGGGAGAGAAAATGGCACAGGCTGAGACCGGAGGGAACGAGGACAGTGAAGAACCCACCCTGGCCAAAACAAAAACGACCCTTGGAAGTGATGGGGTAAAGTTAGCTGCCTGGGGCCAGTGTGATCTGGAACGGCTGTCCCCACCAGAGAGTAGTGGAGCAGTTGGAAGCTCTTGTTGGTTCTTAAGCAGGAAAGTGGCTGGTCCATAACAGACAGATAGGCAGGCAGGGCAGACAACAGGACTGATTCTGCCTGCCCCAGGTGGGCCAGACCCTCTGGCTGAAGCTGATTCATGCATAGGAATGTCCTAACCCTTTGGCTGTTTCTCAGATTTTGCGAAGGTCTCTAGCCAAAAGAATGGGAAACCGAGTTCAGCGCTTGTAGCTGCTTGGCAGCATGTCACTTGTCTCTCTTTCTGCATCTTCTTTTCTGTGTCCTTTCTGTCACTATCAGGGAAAATCATTAGTATGCTAATCTAGCTAGCCATCATTTTAACACTGACCTTTGCTAACCTGCCTTTGCAATTTCAGGAACTATGTTTGACTTCTCTAAAAGTAACCTTAAATTGTAGTCTTGTAAGAATTCCAGAGCTGTATCCTTCACTCCTTCTTCTAATGAGGTTATGACCAAATGCTCATTATAATTGCTTTAGACTCCTTTTAATTTTCAAGCTTATTAATCATAAGAAGAGTTATTTAAAATTGCATAAATTAATCTTAGATTAAAAGCCCATCAAAGCCTCGAAACAATTAAGAATAAGTAGGATTTCCCTGGGGCAGCAAGTTTTATTTTAATATTGTAGTCAGGTGGATATCAGAACCTTGAAGTATGGTAGTGATTAATGTATGCAAAATTTAAATGAGATTTTTTAAATGGCAAATCTAAATCACATATTGACCTAACGGTAGGCCTTAACTGCATTGTCTGTCATATATTTAAACTGTTTACTAATCAACATTGTAATTACAGCATGTGCTGGCAGACCCTAGGACAAATACAATTTAGCATTTAAAAATGTTACTACAGTCTATTACCCAAAAATAATAAGGCTCTTAATAAAATTGGGGAAAACGGAGGAATGAGAAGACAGTCGACTTTCTTGGCCCAGCACCGTCCTAAGGTGTGGAGACTGCTGTGGATACTTCTCAGCCCCTGCTCTCACCTTGAAATTCTGCTGATCTGAGACAGCGTCCTCTTCATGGAACTGCGCGTGTGTTGCCTTTGATATTAATTTATATTTAATGAGGGAACTACTCGCTTTATGTATTTGAGTCCCTGGTTGCAAGCATTATTTACTTAAACCATGTGTAGCTCTGGGGTCCCCAGGACTTCTCCCCGTTTTTTATATGGAGATAAGATGTTTCCAGAAATTTGATTTGGCCTCAGCCAGTCAGCAGCCTTTTGTCCTGCCTTCCCCTCACCTCCTTGAATCATTGCCGGGTTGTGCAGGCTGTCCCCAGGAAGGTGGCCTCAGGCTGTCTTAAGTTTGCAAAGTATTTCTCTATTTTGTAAATAGTCTGCTTCATTGTTGAAGGTGGATGGGTAAGAGAGTCACCTTGAGCAAGTTACTTCACCCCTGGAAACTTTAGTACCCACTACATGGAAAGGGGGATAATAGTGACCAATTTACTGTTTCTGTTTTTGTGAAAAGGCAAATAAGGTGAAGCACATAAGCACTTAACATAGTAGTTGAAAAATAATAGGTTCATAAGCAATGTTTATTCCTGCCATCATCATCATTTGTTTGCTAAAACTAGTTTTTAAATTATGATTAAAAATTTGGCCAGACATAGTAGAACATGCTTATAATTCTAGCTCTTAGGGGACTGAGGCAGGAGGATCACTTTATCCCAGGAGTTCAAGACCCACCTGGGCAACATAGTGAGACCCTGTCTCTACAAAGATTTAAAAATTAGTTGGGCATGGTGGCACTGCCTGTAGTCTCAACTTCTCAGGATGCTGAGGTGAGAGGATCACTTGAGCCCATGAGGTCGAGGATGCAGTGAGCCATGATCATACCACTGCACTCCAGCATGGGGGACAAAGGGAGACCCTGTCTCAAAAAAAAAAAAAAAAAAAATACACAGTACAGAAAGATATACAGTAAGAAGTTAGTCTCCTTCCAATCCTCCATATCCTCCAGCCCCAATCTCTAGAGATAAGTATTGTTAATAGTAGCTTGTGTATGCTTCTAGAATTTTTAATTCTTTTTATTCTGTACCTTGCTTTTTTACTTAGTATGTCATTGAGGTCTTTCCATATAATATAAAGATCAACCTCATTCTTAACGGCTGCATAGTATTCCATACTATGGATGTATCATATTTATTTATCCAGGACCCTGTCATAGAATATTTTGACCATTTCCAGAATTTTTTTTTATTAAGACAGTGACCGTGTCTCTATGTATACATCTTTGTATGCTGGATATGAGAATGTTAACTCTTCTTCATTTCTTCTGATACGAAATTATCAGATTTTAATCTTTGCCAACCTAATCAGTGGTAAAATGGTATCTAGTTGGCCAGGCGTGGTGGCTCATGCCTGTAATCCCAGCACTTTGGGAGGCTGGGCGGATCGCCTGAGGTCAGGAGTTCAAGACCAGCCTGGCCAACATGGTGAAACCCCATCTCTACTAAAAATACAAAAATTAGCCGGGCGTGGTGGGGGCACCCTGTAATCCCAGCTACTCTGGAGACTGAGGCAGGAGAATCTCTTAAACCCGGGAGGCAGAGGTTGCAGTCAGCTGAGATCGCGCCATTGCACTCCAGCCTGGGCAATAAGAGTGAAACTCTGTTTCAAAAAAAAAAAAAGGAACTAGTAGTTGTTTTAATTTACATTTATTAAGTATGAGGATTAACACTTCTTTCATATGTTTATTGGCCACGTGTATTTTTTTCACATTCTTTGCCTGTTTTTCTGTTGAATGTGTTGTCTCTTCCTTCATCTTATTGAAGATTGATTTTTCCATCTAGACAGTGAAGGGAGTGGACACACAATTTCCAAGGCCCCTTCCCACTTCTGCAGTCTGTGGTCCAGGCCCAAGTGTCCTTTGGGCAGCTTTTACACTACCAAGGTGCTGTTTGCTGATGACCTTGTTGAGCAACATTGAGGTTGAATAGCCAGTAGCTGGGGGTAAACTACAAGAGAGTCATTTTCTTTTCCCTTTGTTTAGTTGTGTATCTTTCTTCCAGTCTTAAAAAAGCAGGCTTGGAAATTGCAAGGCAGAGCTGGATTGAACTTCCTTTAAAGCAGCCTGTAGACATCAGGAATATTTATTTTTTCTATTTGTTTTAAGCCTGGGAAGACTGTGTGGTTTTCTCAACACTGTCCTGATGGAGCCCTGACCAGCAAGCGTGCAATGCCCCTAGCCCTAATGTGCCATTAATGATAGGTTAATGTACAGTATAATGTTTTTGGGACTACGGGTTCATTACACTTCTGAGTGTGAGGTCTTTCCACAGAGCGCCCAAGGTCCCATTGCATTATATCATGCAATAAAAATACCCTTTTCATATCACACACTAATAAACTGTATTTGAAATGCTGTCTGAGGGCACTGCCGTCTTGTCTATAGGCTGTGCACAAGTGCAACAGTTGGGATTCCTTTTTCCTATTTTGTGGTTTAGTTACATGGAATTCTAAACCCAGAGGTCTGGTCATTCTTGTTTTAAATGGGGAGCAAGTTGGGTCTTTAGGGCTGAGGGTCAGAGGAGGGGCTGCTTACTGAGTGGTGAGGGTCCTTAAGATGTGGAAAGCAGGGCCTTTAATTCTCTACTGCAGCTGTCAGGAGAGCCAGTCACATTTAAAAAAAAAAAAAAGACAAAAAACAAAACAACCTATATCCTAATGTCTGCCACACTTAGTGCTGAACATGTGTTAGGTGTTATAAAAATTTCCTTAGAAAAGGAGTATGAAAAGTACTGCAAAATTTAGGCCATTGGTAGTCATGACTATGGAACTGCCTCCGGGCTAGGAATTTCACACACACTGTCCTCCTGTGAGGTTGATGCTGTTCTCCATATTTTGCAGAAGACAGAGTCAGAGCTAGGGGGAATAAGCTGTGTTGTAGAGAATGAAATCCACAGGACTCCTGGAAACCACAGGTAAATTATTACCTGTCTACTCAGAGCCCCTCACGCCACGAATAGTCCACCTGTGAGATATCTGAGCTACAGCTGGGCAGGAGCCAAGCATCTTCTTTTCAAATGCACGTGGCCCTAGTGCCCTTCTTAAGTTATTCATACTTTCCTGTGAATTGGCTTAATGTCAGCAGTTAGCTGGCATCAGATGATTTTGAAGCTTTGGAAGAGGAGACTCTTCTGCATTAAACAGGAAAAGGGGCACTGGAGTTGAGGGATGAGGCAAAGACTGAAGGATCAAAGGGCTTCAAATCACCTGTTTCATATTTTCTCTAGGGCAGACTCTGTGACTTTGTTATGCAGGGGCTTGTATTGACCACTTGTGGAGTGGAGTGTAGGGAAAGACTGACCTGTGAAGGCCAAGAACCTCAAGAAACTTGGGCTCAAGCGTCATTAACACCTTAGAGTGCAGTGTCCTTGTTTATAAAATAGGTTATCATTTACTTTCTGATAGGGCTTTTGGAGATCGCGTGAACTAATGTCAGTGAAAGCACCTAATGAGCACCTGGCACAGGGTAAGTGCTCACAACTGGCTGCTATTATATTGCACATCATCACAAAAGGCACAGGTTTGGGAGCTGACATCCAGTGCAAATCCCAACTCTACCTTGGCAAAATCCACAAATTGAAGGAAGTAACAGTAATGCCATCCAGCTACTTCATGGGGTTTTTGTGACACTGAAATAAGATAATGAGCTCGAAAGCCAGTTGGAGAATCAAAACCCCTACTCAAATGCTGGTATCAGTAAATATAAGTATTTCTGTCTCCAAATCAACATATTCAAACTGGATTGTCTTTAAATAAATATCCTTACAGCAAAGGCAATAGGGGGAGCTATTAGGAAGATTCACTGATCTGTTCCCCTCACCACCAGGGAGAATGTCATAGCTGCAACAAAGACTTACAATAGCACAAAGCATATAAAAGTCAGGGCAGTTCTTACCTCCTACCTCTTCATAACGACAAAGCACCAGGCAGAGGAGGGGCAGGGCCAGGTCTCTGCTCACCTGCATTGGTGAGAAGAGAGCCAGTACCTGCTCAATGTGGACAGTATTGCTTAGAACAGTGGTTGGAGGTCATGTTTGCAAAAGGAGGTTGAGATCAAAGGAACTGTGTTGAAGGGTTGAGTTGGTCTGGTGGAAAGAAAAAACTAGGACGTTGCTAAGACCCTCCTGCAAAGGACTGGACCTTTTGGCTGTAGGCAAAGTTCCCTTAATTGTTATGAGAAGAGTATTTAAATTTCAAGGATAATTAGTTTTTCTTTCAAGGGGTATAGGGTTAGACTAAACCTTTTGTTTTCGGATGTGAGGACTTTGAAACACTTGGATACACCTCTCAGGGGTTAAATCTGTCTTTGGGCCTACCAGGACTTGAAAAATGTTGCTCTGTATCAAGAAAACCAGAAGTGACAAGTTCATTTAAAAAGCCTGGTTTGTCATTGTTTATCTAATTTTCGGGGTTGACACAGAAAATTAAACCAGCTGACACTCACTCTCTGACCGTCTCTCTGGCTCATTTCCCTGGTCCTTTCCTACCTGACCTTGCAACTACAAAATGCTCCAGACCCTAAAATATAAAACTTCCCACTGAGTTTCTGAGTCACCCTGCAGTCATTCCAAGATTATGTCATAGGATGTCATCCCTAATGGTATTAAAAATCAAGATGAAGTTATAAATCTGCTCTGTGAGGTATTTCTTTTTTCACCCCGCTTTGACCATAAATCTTAAAAGTAATCAAACTCTCTGCAAAGAAGCCAAGGTAAACTTGGGCCCAAAGCGGCCCCATATGTCTTGACTGAATTCAGAGGATCGGCAGCCTTGTCTGTCCCCGTGAGAGAGCATGGTGCTTCATGGCAGACTTACAGAAAAGCGGGCAAAGTGAGAGCCTTCATTGTGTTTAATGTGGATTTTCTAAATCTCACATGGCAACATCATAGGTGGATGAGCTGCTCCATGTAAGAAAATTATTCAGATAACTCTAGTGTATTCTTTATAAAATCAAACTTTAAACAATTACAAGCCAGAGGTCTTAAATGTATTATAACACTTCTCTATCCTCTTAAACAGCTTACATGCATCAGGATTTAATTTTTTTTTTTAATTAAATTTACTTCCAGCTACTCGGGAAACTGAAACAAGAGGATCGTTTGAGCCCAGGAGTTCAAGGGTGTAGTGTGCAATGATTGTGCTTGTAAATAGCCACTGTGCTCCAGTCAGGGCAACACTGTGAGACCTCATCTCTAAAAAAACCAAAAGATTCTTAAGCTCATTGTTATGGTCATTGTCTATTTGCCATGTTCTATACCAGTATCTCCTGATATTGACACGAGTAGGGCCATTCGTCCCTAGGCTGGTTGACCCCAAGCTGGTTTTTTGTTTTTGTTGTATAGTTTTGCTAGTAGATGTCATTTCTTGCTGCTGTTCTTGTTCCTCCCTTTAACAGACCTTCCTCTTCCCCTTCTGTTTGGCTCTTTCTCTTGTGCTTTCAATTGGGAAATCAGATACTAAGCTTGTTAGAATCAAGTCTAAAATACAAGAAAATTGGCTTAAGGAAAAGCTTGAGGGACTACCTGAAATTAAAATGTTCAAGTTCTAACTTCCAGATTCTTAGTCTAAGAAAAGGGTGTCAAAGTATAGTGGCCTATAGATTGTAAAGTGCCCCTAAGTTTGGAAACTGGCCATTTCACTGCATAGAAAATATACTCTTTGATCATGTTGTATATAAATGTCCAAGTTTGAAGCAATATGATTATTTTCATCTTGAATCAGTAATTAAGGTGGACTTCAAACTACTGAGGTTTTATTTTCTGAGAGGACCAAAGAGTCCTGAATGTGCCAAGGAAAAGTCCTTAGATTCTAAAACCAGGCTTAGATCTAGGCACATAGAAGCCGCTCCGCACGTCCATAGTGAATCTTATTGAATTAAAGACCCTCGGTAAAATAGACACAGCTACCATAAGAAGGAAGCTTGCAACTAAATAACTTTCTTAACAGTGAAAATAGACTTTGGTTTCATGAGGCTCCGCAGTGAAGGTGGCCAGCTTATTTGTAACCAATGTGTGCTCCCTCAGTCTTTCTTTCTGCGCATGATCAGCGACACCACCTTGGAAAACACGGGTCACACCACTCACCACCATGGAAAACACATTTCAGCCTTCTGTACATTTAATTTTCTTCAGCGTTACCTTGCAAACCACAGTAAATCAATAACAGAATAGTTAAATACCACAGGTTCTTTGTGTTTTGTTTTAGAAAATATTGCTCAAGGCTAAGAGTGAGTTCTGTTGATGGTTTTTATTTGCTGCTGGGATGCAAAATGATCAGAATTTTCTAACAGTTTGCTTCCTTTTGTGTATTTCCTTTTTTATAAAAGGGCGTGGTCTGTTTCAGATGGAAAACATTAGTTGCTAATAGCAGAAACTTGAGAATAATTGGTAATTTTCAATCCTGTAGAAAACTCTGGCCGGGCACGGTGGCTCAAGCCTGTAATCCCAGCACTTTGGGAGGCCGAGGCGGGCGGATCACTAGGTCAGGAGATCGAGACCATCCTGGCTAACACGGTGAAACCCCGTCTCTACTAAAAAATACAAAAAACTAGCCGGGCGAGGTGGCGGGCGCCTGTAGTCCCAGTTACTCAGGAGGCTGAGACAGGAGAATGGCCCGAACCCGGGAGGCGGAGCTTGCAGTGAGCTGAGATCCGGCCACTGCACTCCAGCCTGGGCGACAGAGCAAGACTCCGTCTCAAAAAAAAAAAAAAAAAAAAAGAAAACTAGACTAGGTCTGATGACTTTGACCTTTGTTATGCTCTTCTTCCAAATTTTCCCCAGCCAGCTCCCTGCACTCCTGACCCTCAGCAGCCCATTCCACTGAACTGAGTGAGGGTCAGATAACTCTGGAACATCACAGCTGAAAATAGTAAAAAAAAAAAAAAAAAAAAAAAAAAAAGATACTTCATTTAAGGTTATTTACCCAAAGTTTTGATGTCCAGTGTCTTTAGCAATTTTTTCCTCTTTATTGTTTGTTGATTTGATAGCAGCAAAAATTTTCCACTTTGGCTCAGTCTTTGTGTAAATGGTTTGTTTCTCCCTGTTAAGGAACTAGAAAAGCTGTTACTAAGATTTTAAGGGGGTAGCAGCCTTTACTTAATTGACTGCTTCTTGAAATAAGATGAGACAATGGATATGAAGTGCTTTGAAAAGTTAAAACTATGATCCTAGGACTCTGAAACCTCTGACGCCCCTGCGGGGGGTGATGTTTTGTCAGCACTCATTGGCACCTTGCCAGCCACCGCCATTATCACTTCTCCACTTATCTCACACCCCCTTTCTGCTGTTGAGTTGTCACTCTCAGCATTTTTCAAATGTTGGCTTCATATCATTCATACGGTAGGCCCTTATTCTTTTTCAATTTTGACTGGATTTGTGGTTACGTGTCTTTTTTCCCTTCTTGATATTTACTTGTTTTCCCTTTACCAATTTTGATCATCTTCATGACATCTTTCTATTTAATTCCTTCATATTCTTTATTATTTGCCATCTTATTATTTCTTTAGACATACTTTTTGTTCTTTTTATAATGTATTAAACACTTAGCTCATAAATTTTCAATATTTTTTCCTAACATATGCCTATAAAGCTATGAAGTTGCCTGCTGATATTGCTTTAGCTGCATTCAACAAGTATTTACATGCAGTGTTTTCATTGTCATTCAATTCTAAGTAATTTTCAATTTCAATGAGGATTTTTTTACACCAGATTATTTAGAAGTATTTTTTATCTCCAAATAGTGAAAGATGTTTTGTTATCTTGTGGTTATTATCTAATTTTAATCCACTGTGGCCAGAGAGCATGCTATGTATAACATCAGATCTTTGTTATTTGTTTAGACTCCCTTAGAACATGGTCATTTGGTTTGTCCCCCCAGTGTTCTCTCTGCTTGAAAAGAGTATATGTTCTCGGCCGGGCGTGGCGGCTGACGCCTATAAGCCCAGCACTTTGGGAGGCTGAGGTGGGCAGATCACAAGATCAGGAGATCAAGACCATCCTGGCTAACACGGTGAAACCCCATCTCTGCTAAAAAAGTACAAAAAATTAGCCGGGCATGGTGGTGGGCACCTGTAGTCCCAGCTAACCAGGAGGCTGAGCAAGGAGAATGGTGTGAACCCGGGAGGCAGAGCTTGCAGTGAGCCAAGATCACGCCACTGAACTCCAGCCTGGGTAACAGAGTGAGACTCCATCTCAGAAAAAAATAAAAGAGTATATATTCTCTAATTGTTGAATGCAATGTCCTATGGATGTACTTTAGATCAACTTTATTGTGTTTCTCAAATATTTTGTGACTGTACTGATTTCCTACCTGCATTATATCTATCAATTTCTAGGAGAGGTATGCTACAATCTCCCACTACTACCGTGGCTTTGTCTGTTTCTCCTTGCATTCCTGTCCATTTTTGCTTTATATGTTTTAAGGCAGTAATGTTAAGTTGCATATGTCAAAATATTGTGTCTTCATTTCAAAGTATGTCTTTTGTCTTTATGAGGTGATTCTATCTGTAATATATTTTCCTTCAAATTTTATTTTTGGTTGTTATTAATAGAGCTATGCCATCTTCTTTTGGTTAGTATTTGCTATGTTTGATTATCCTTTACTTCTGTGTTCTTTTACATGAATCTCTGCATTTCATTGTTGATGTTTTAAATTTTAACTAAGGCTCTATTAATTGATTAATCATGTATATTTATTGTTTGTTAATATACTTGAGGTTTTTTTTCCCTACAGTCCTATTTTGTACTTTCTGTCTACTTTTTTGATTTCTTTTTTCTTCTTTGTCCGTTCTATTGGAGTGAGGTTTCTTTTTTTTTTTTTTTTTTTTTTTTTTGAGACAGAGTCTTGCTCTGTCGCCCAGGCTGGAGTGCAGTGGCCGCATCTCAGCTCACTGCAAGCTCTGCCTCCCGGGTTCACACCATTCTCCTGCCTCAGCCTCCCGAGTAGCTGGGACTACAGGCACCCGCCACCTTGCCCGGCTAGTTTTTTTGTATTTTTTTAGTAGAGACGGGGTTTTACCGTGTTAGCTAGGATGGTCTCGATCTCCTGACCTCGTGATCCACCCGTCTCGGCCTCCCAAAGTGCTAGGATTACAGGCTTGAGCCACCACGCCTGGCCGGAGTGAAGTTTCCTTAGGCCATTCTTGCATTAATACAAAGAAACACCTGAGACCGAGTAACCTGAAAAGCAGTTTAGTTGGCTCACAGTTCTGCAGGCTGTACAGGAAGCATGGCTCCAGGCATCTGTTCAGCTTCTGATAAGGCCTCAGGAAGTTGACAGTCATGGCAGAAGGCAAGGGGGGAGCTGGCACATCACATGGCAAAAACATGGGCAAGAGAGACAGTGGGTAGTGGGGAGGTGCCACACACTTTTAAAGGACCAGATCTCGTGAGAACTCATTCCATTCTTGAGAACCCCACTCCCCAATCCAGTCACCTCTCACCAGACCCCATCCCCAACACTGGGGATTACATTTCAACATGAGATTTGAGTGAGGTCAAATATCCAAACTATTTAATATATCCGGTTTTTTCCTTCACATTTAGTTTTACGTTGGTTTGGAAATCATATTCTGTTTCTGGCCTCTAATTGCTTATCCCTAAGTTAGCTTCAATTGTATATAATGAAAAACAAATAGCAGCTTAAACAAGATAGGAGGGTGTTTCTTACTCATGTAAAAGCAGACAGGAAGTAGGGTGCCTAGCCTGATCTGGCAGCTCCTTAAAGGACATTCAAGCTCCAGCCAGCAGGATAGGAGGAAAGGGTGTAGAAATGCTTGCCCCTTCTTTTAAGAACAGAATTTCTAGGAACTGGTACACAGTGTATCTGTTCACATGGCGTTGGCCAAAACTGAGCCCCAAGGAGGCCGGGAGTGCTGCTGTTCTGCTAGGTGACAGTGTCTCCTGCTAAAATCAGAACTCTTACCACAGTGAAGAAAGAGAGAATGGATACCAGCGGCAACTAGCAGTCCTTACCACAGCCCCTTTCCCCCCAGACTTCGGGGTTTTAGAGTTTCTCATCACTCCCTTCTTACACATTATCACAGTCCAGAATTTCATTTCCCCTTGTTTTTAGATCTTCAAAATCATTACTGCGGTTGTGGCTTTATATCGTTACTGCTTGTTCACATTTATCCACATGCTTGCCAGTTATTCCTCATTGTGATTGCATTCCTTCGGAGGTTTCTTTTCCTTTCTGAAGTACATCAAGAGTTCTGTCAGTATGGTCTATGAGTGGTAAAACAGTCTGAGTTTTTGTTCTAGGACTGGCTTCCCTTTGCCCTAACTCTTAAGTGTTAGTTTAATCGGGTTTAAAAGCTTAGGTGGATAATTTCTCCCGAGTACCTTGGAGATACTCTGTTGTCCTCTAACTTCTACTGTTGGTGGTAAGAATCTACTGACTGCCAAATTGCTACCCTTTCTAGGCAATATGTGTTTCTCTTTGGCGCTTTCATTTTCACTATAGTTTTTCTAGGTATAGATTTTATATTTATTTTACTTGGAAATCACTGTGGTTTTTTTAATCTGAGAATTCACATCTTTCATTGTTTTTGTTTGTTTGTGTGTTTTTGTTTGTTTGTTTGTTTGTTTTTGAGACAGAGTCTCGCCCTATGGCCCAGGTTAGAGTGCAGTGGCATAATGTCGGCTCACTGCAACCTCTGCCTCCCAGGTTCAAGCAGTTCTCCTGCCTCAGCCTCTGGAGTAGCTAGGATTACAGGCCACCACACCTGGCTAATTTTTGTATTTTTAGTACAGACGGGGTTTCACCATATTGGGCAAGCTGGTCTCGAACTCCTGACCTCAGGTGATCCACCCACCTCTGCCTCCCAAAGTGCTGGGATTACAAGCATGAGCCACCATGCCCGGCCTAAAATGTTTTCTTACTCAAGAGGTAAGGAAAGGAGAGGACAAGGGAGAATCTATCCTTCTAAGCATTGTGTCTTTAAACCTGCATCACCACACAGCCATCACCCCCAGAGACAAACCTTGAGCATCTAGACACTTGTCACTGGCCCCATATTCAAGGCGTGGACATGCTGCAGACTCCGCCTTTCAGGGGAGTCCTTAGTATCATCTGGAGCAGGATGCCCACTCTCCTCTGGCATCCTCCCTCCTGATTCCTCTGGGCATCTGCATGGCCCAAAACTGCCGGAGGCAGCCAGCATGTCCCCCACTGTACAGCCTGCCCAGTCCTTTCCGAGGCCCCTCCCAGAGCAGCCACCACAGCCCCCTTTAAACAGGCCAGTGGCATCATCCTGCCATTCACAAGGATCAGCTTCCTCAGACAAACTCATGAGTGGCAGCACCCCAAGTGTCTACTCACCTCACCATGGCTCACTGGAGTCGTCCTGTGCCCCACCCAACACTGTGCGACACTGGTCCTGCAGCTGCTCTGTAAGGACAGGCCCTAGAATGACTCACGGATACCTCTGGAAACATTTTGTTCTCCCAGTGGGCCATTTCTGGTGTGTTACTCTGTGTAGGAACACAGATCTGCTCAGATGAAAAGTGGAGAGCTTCTTGACCCCCTTAGATGCCTGTGTACTGTCCAGGATGGCTAGAGGTATGCAATTTGCTGCTAATAATGGAATATTTGGGGGGAAACATCTATTTCTGTAGCAATTATGAAGAATAAACTCAGGAAAGTTGATTGAAGTGACATGTTACAGCTGCACACCACTTCCCAGGTCTTAAAAGGAAATGAAAGGCTGGCAAGGAACCCGCACCCCCAACCATGGAAAAGCTTTAGAAATCAGAGGCCGAGAAAGCATGTTCTCAGAACAAATGCCTTGTGTGGAAAGCTCTGCATTCATGGCATTTGCCCAGGTATGCTCGCTGGGTGGACAGGAAGACTTCACATCTTTGGTGCAAGCACCTCCTCTCACCACTGTGCCCCCAAGTGCAGGACCTGCGCTCTGTGTGGAGGAATAACCATCACGTGCCCAGAGTGTATCTGTGAAGCACTGCCTCAGGGTCAGGTGATTTCATTTGGTCCTCGGAACCCACTCCGGGAGGAAGAGAGAGCAGGTGGTATTCAGTGTGGGTAAGGAAGCTGCAGACAGCTGCCTAGTGTTCAAAACCAGCTGACAGATGAGACCCAGAAATGATGGAGATAAAGTATCAGTTTTACTTCTATACAAATCTGGATTGGAGGATGTATTTACAAGTGTGGCCCCGGTGGCCTCGGTAAGCAGAGGTGAACAACTGCAGGCCTCCTGCAGGCTTAGAGCCTGCCTGGAGGCACGGCATGAGATGGCAGGCCAGCCGGACCCACCCGGTGGGCCCACCCGCCCGGTGTTGCCACTCCCTCCCTGGGGACAGGGTTCAGGAGTGTTACAACAGCAGCAGTCCTTCCACATAGAATGAAGCCAGGGGAAGGGAGGCCCCCTCCACTCTTTAGTATTACCTCTTTTATAGGCGAGGCCTTAGTGGGATGGCGAGGGGAGAGCTGACCGACTCTTAGCCAGGAGCCCTTGCAGTCACCCCACACAGGGTGCGGGGCGGTGGGGAGATTGTTATTGTGATGCTTTGGCTTCCTCTTGTGGAGTCACTTATCAGGGACCCTCCTTCCCTGACCACTCCTGTTGATTAGCCTGGCCATGCCCAGCCTGGAAGGAAGAGTTGGCCCCAGGGATAGTTATGATTTATTATCACATGTAATTAATATGATCAGGCTGCCAACTGTCCTGCCACTTGTCAGCAATTCAGCAGACATTGGAAATCTGTACATCCTTCCATAAATTATTTAACTTCTCTAATCTGAAGTTCTCTGTGGGGTAAGTAGAGATCAGACTGGTAGCTTTAAAACTTTAACAGTGGAACATGTTTTATTATGTAAAATTAATGCAAGACTTCAAAATTAATGTAGAAGTGGGGGTTTTTTAGCATGAATGTATTAGTATCCATTGTAGACACTTCTTTTTAAAGTCATCCGTGGGACTTCTCTTAAAGGACGCAAATTCTGAGAGCCAGGGTCACAGGGGCTAGTGGCAATCTCATATCTACACTCAGCTTATTTCTGTATATTGTCTCGGTAGCGCAGTGTTAAGGAAATCCGCAGTCACCCAGTTGCCTTCCCAACTTAGGCATCCGTCAAACCAATGTAGATGCTTAAGAGAGGAATAGCAGAAACGTTTTATTTTACAGTTAGTCACTGACAGCAATGACCAACTGTTCATGTGAATTGCTTATGGTAAATATATTGGTCAGACAAATGGTAGTCAAAACTTTTGGGAACTGACAGCATTAGAAACTCAGAGCCATGGACCACACTGCATCCCCCACCCCGATGTACGTAATGGGGCTCAGTGTACCTGGGCTCTGGTGCACTCACACAGCTTTACACATGCATGCGTATGTCCTGAGTGGACATCTTTTTTCGAATGACCAGTATGTCACAGCAGCCCTCCTAGCCCATGCTTGCCATATAAGAGGTTGAATAATATGCACAGATCTAAGTGGACTCTAAGAGCTGCAAAAAGTAACACCACAGTATGAGGTAACGGTATTCAGTGTAACTCTTTGACCATAGTTGAGTATATGTTATTTTTTTAAATCAGTTTTTAAAACTGTAGCTAAAAAAATTCTTAACAGAATTTGAAATAGCTGCAGAGCCCCCAAAACACATCACACCCTGTGGCTCCGCTGGACTGAGATCCCATCTAGTCCTAACACTCCATTAGTGTGAGAAGGGACAGAGGGTTACCACAGCCAAGCAGGCTGGAATCCTAAAGGGAGATGCATAGAACCTTCAAGCAAGGTTCACAGGTCCAGCAAGGAAAGACAAAGGGATGGGCAGTGGGTTGGCATTTGGAGGTCCCTTCAGCCTCTCAGATCACCATTTACAGGGCAGTCACCTGATCACAGGGCTGCCCTGTCCAATGGCAGTTTGTTGGACTCTTTACTAGGCCAGGCTTACTGCTTCAACAGGTTCATGGGTCCTTGGCCTCCTATCCCATGCAGCATCCTTGGTGGGAGAGGAGGTGCTTGGTGCTCACCCTGAAGGAGAAGTTCTGTGGTCCAGAGAGCCACCAAATGTCTAGAGCAGCCACAGCTTATGGAGGCATCTCCCCAGAGAGACACCACCAGTAGGCAGGCAGTGTGGTGTCTTCCATGGTAGAAGAGTGTCCTGGGTTTAAACTCGAACTCTGCTACTTTCTCCATGACCTTGCCCCATATCATCAAGTTTTCCTAGAGCTGTAGTTTCCTTTATAAAATGGGGGTGCCAGGAGGATTCAAGAGAGCTGTGTGCAGATGTAAGGCATTCAGCCAGTGCCTGTACACAGCAAGTGCTCAGTGAGTAGATGTATACGTACAGAATATATAAGTCACCTTTTCATGAGGGCCTACCACATGCAGGCATTGCACCAGGCCCTGCAGCCACACCAGCAAGTTAATAAATTCTTCAAATGCATGATATTCTCTAAAAAGTTACAGAAAGAGACAAAAGTATGGGGACCCCAAATAGGTACATTCCTATTTCGGAAGAAGCTCAAAGCCCAACTAAGGGCAGACAGAGAGGTGTCACTAAATGAGCACTGGACTGGAAGTCCAGCCCCACAAGCCTCAGGCAGCACTCACACACTACGGCAGGCTCGGAGCCTCCATTCTTGTCCACACGACCAGCACACCACGCCCTGCCCCCCTGCCTCCACGTGGGAAGGGCCCGGGAGTGTCCTGCTGTCAGTCTCTCAGGAAGGCATCTCACCACAGGGGATTAGAGACGTTAGTACAGAGGCAAAGAGTCAAACTAGTGACACACTGACTAATGCCCAGGTGGAAGAGGGAGTGGTGAGCAACCACAATTCATCTTCATGACTGTGATGTTTTCACCAATGTCCCTCATTGTGCTTCTCAGCCCCTTTGGTGAGGGTGTCTGCCCAGATGATGCCAGCACCTCCCCGACTCTCCCCCGTGTCCCACTTTTGGAGTCATCGTGCCTCTGGCAGCCCTATTCTTTTCCCTTCATTGTGTCTCCATCTTTTGTGGCAAAGTCTGTGGACCATAATAACTTCAGCCCTCGTCAGTTTAATTGTTGCAATTGGCCCTGAGAGAATCCAGGGAATGAGAGTGGCTCTCACTGCCTGGTGATGAGGCAGCAAGATCTTTCAGCCTTTCCAGCCTGGCACTGCCAGGCTCCACAGACATGACTGTGCAGAAATGGTGCTAACATGCTTTCTGCGTGAAGGACAGAGGTGTAGATGCCTGGGGCGGTCACCGTGGGTGGAAGATGCTCTTGACAAGCGTGTGTATTGATGCCTGTGCTTCCATTGTTCCTTGTAGCCTGATGGGACTGCAAGAGCTTGCCTGCACTTGAATTCCTCTGCCTGGGAGGGATGTACGTTTCACCCAAGCCCAGAGGAGGGACCAGCCGCAGGGTGGTCTGCAAGAAGCTTCTCTGCAAGAAGCTTCGAGGTTGGCTCTCTGATTGCAGGCACAGGAGAGCAAGGCATTTGGAGTCAGGAGACCCGTGTTCTGGTTCTAGCCCAACTGCCTAGTCGGTTGCCCTTGGGCAATTTCTACACACTGAGTGTCAGTTTAGTCTTTGGCGCAATGGAGATACGTAGCTGTGTGTGGGCCACAGTGAGCGTGGGAACCAGTGGGCACATCAGGACAAACCTTTGGCAGGTGCCCAGCACGCAGCACTCCTTGTCCAAGTCAGTCTGTTGCAGGGTGGTGTAAAGCATCACGGATACAATGTGTCTCATCAGTAATACGAAGGAGGTGGGGTCGCCTCCCAGCTGGATTTGGTATTATTTGGTCTGCTATCTCCATCCATCTCTAGGAGTCTGGCCTTGCCAGGATGCCTGGAGCATCTGGCTGTGTGGAACTCGGGCACCTCTGGGTGGCCAAGTGAGTTTTGTGCTTCCTCCCAAATTCTCCATCAGATTTTGTTTGCTTGCTAAACTCATGAGGAATGCCTGCATTGTGCATGTCACAGGGTTAAGGGCATCAGTTACAGTCTAGGAGGAAGGAGAGAACCACACCAGCCAGGGTCCCAGGGGAGCCAGGCCAGCCCCGAGAATACTCCAGAATAGAAACCAGGAGACACGAGCTCAGTGCCAGCTCCTAACCCCCCTCTTCCCTCCCTGGGCCTCAGTGTCCTCTCCTCTAAAATGGGGGTCATGGTGTATTTTCCCTGAATCCCATGCAGGGCTGATGGGAGGAGGGGGAGCCATTGACTCTCCCAGTATGTCCAAGGGACAGTGCTGATAGAGGTCAAGACCTGGGATGGTCTAGGCTTGCAGCCTGCAGCCCTGGTGGTACCTCTGGCTAGGCAGGCTTGAGTCGCCAAGGTAAAAACAAGATGGGGGGAATTGCAATCTGAATACTGATTCTCCCTCCTCTATCCAGGAAGAGCCCAGGGCAGTGGGTTTGGGTTACAGACTTGTGGTTCAGTCCCACGCCTGGGAGCTCAGGCAGGTCAGCTGTGACCCTGCAGCCTCCATCAGTAAAGTGGAGGCGATTGTGCCCACCTATGTGAGTTAACACTTCTTTGGCTGCAAATAACAGAAACCAGCCCCAGCCTGTGAGGTGCCTCACAGGATCCTGTGACCGTGTGGACCCTGCAGGCAGAGTCGCTGCCAGGCTCTGGGTATAATGACCCCAGGGTCTCTAGCGCCGTCAGGACCCCCTCCTGCCTGCCTCTGGACAGCATCTCCTGCTCTTGGGCCTGCACACTGGCTTTTTCTGTGTGTCCAGTCAAATTGTGGTGAACGGCTGCCAGCAGCTACCAGGTCCACAGGCCACAGCCTAGGACGCTGGGTCCCCTCCATGTGTCTGCCCCCTGTGATTCTCTCTCTCAGGCAACCACCCTAAACCAATCAACAGTGGCTGGGGACAAAACCATTGGGTCCAGGTCGCTTCCCTTGCAGGTGGGGTAAAGTGTCAGAGATACCGTGTGCCTCAGCAGCAGCAGGAGACGAGGTCACCTCCCAGCCGAGGAGGGCAGGAGAGGCTGGCGTCTCCACCAGAGCCGAGGATGGGGCAGCCGAGCAGCCCTCTCCCCTCGCCTACCGGGGCACTTGGGCAAACTGCCTCCCCGCAGTGCGGCCATCCGCCCTTCTGTAACGTGGAGGAATGCCTCCACGCCCCCTCCTGCTGTTCCGCTCTGCTTGTTCCAGAACAGATGATAACAGAGATGGAGCATATGGGCCCCAAAGTCACCCGGCATTCTGGGAAAGTGACACTGTGTTACCCGGGGCTTGGGGGGAGGGGCCTGTCACTCGTGAGCACAGCTTCTCCCTTTGTTCTTTAGAAGGGCACGAGGTCACCCCTCCCGAGCCTCCTGAGAGGAAGTGTGCATGCTTGGACTTTGGGAAGGATTTCCTCTGTCTAGGCAGCAATTTGGGAAAGCAGCCATGGGGTGGGCATATATATGGGGAGGAGAACATGTGGAAGCCAAAATCCAGTCCTTCCTGGGCCTCTCCTGCCTCAGGCCCCAGGCCAAGCCTCTGCCACCCACAGGGCCACACCCAGCCTGGCCTCCATGGCCCCTGCGCCCTTAGGGGTCCCGCAGATGTGTCAGGAGCCTCCAAGAGTGCTATGAGCAGATTATGGGAAGTGCCCAGCTGGGCTCCAGGCCTAGCTCCACCCCAGCCTCAGCAGGTCCCTGCCTGGGGTTGGGTGCTTTGGCACCTTCGAAGCCAAGTTTCCTCCTCCTCACAGCTCTGACTGCTCTGTGTGCCTCTGAGCTAGACTCACACAGGGTGTCCCCAGGGCAGGTTTCCCAACCTCGATTGGGAAGGTTGGGGGCAGGCACTGCATCAGCCTAGGGTGAGGCGGCCTGGGCATTCTTCTCCTGTCCCCCACAGGTCTGACCTGTGGTCCAGAGGGGCCATGCCATCCCCTGCTCTACTGAGACCTGGTCCTTGACAGCCCCTGCAGACACTGAGGTTGGGACAGCCAGGGTCCACATCCCTCCTGGCTTTGTGATGAACTCATGGCAAGGCTGTGTGGCTCTTTAAGCAGCCTCTCCAGGGCTGCAGTCAAGGCTGGGGTGTGTTGGGAAAGCAGCCCTGAAAGCCCAGCCCACCCCGTGCAGGCGGAGGACAGGCCCAAGAGGGGCTGAGAAAGCTGGAGGGAGAAGAGCTGGAGGGATCGAGGAAGCGGCCGCTAGACGGGGAGGGAGAAGAGCTAGGGGGAGACACAGGGTGCCCTCATCTTCCCAATTCTCTCTCCTCACTATGGCTCCCCGAGTCTCACCATGCAAGCTGCACAGTTTTGGGTGGGAGAGGAAGCCACCAGTTGTAAGTTCCTAGGCAAGAAGCCGCTTGGTGAAGAGGAGGAAAGAGAAGGCTTTTCACTTTTCCTTTCACCTCTGACTTGTGGCCTGGCGACCCTGGGGTTGTCCCTGCTTTTTTCTGACCTTCCCTGGGAATTCCCAGGAGGCCCTAAGATTGTGGATGTAAATCTTTGTGCTTCAGGACAGCAGAGAAGAGAACTGGCTAAATAGAACCTGGCCTGCCTGTGTGATAAGAGGGTTAGAACCAGAGGCAGGCCACAGGGCAACAGGGCCGGCCCCTCCAGAGTCCAGCCCCCACTGGAACTTCTCACCAGGAACCCAGTGATCCTGTGCACAGCCCAGCACATTCCTCCCCATCCCCCCTTCCCCTGACATGTTTGCCTTCCCTCCAATTACAGGTAGTGACTTCTTTATAGGAGAGCTGTAGACAAAGGAGAAAGCTAAAAGGGATTGACATAGCCTCTGACGAGATGATTCTTTGGTCTCTGGGCAGCAACTGAACCGGAAAGCTGGCAACAGTGCCAGGCCTTGGCCGACAGGCCATGCGAGTGATGCTGGGCAGAGGAAGGGCCAGGCAGAGTGTGCAGTGAAGATAGGCCCTCCCTGTTAAGCACCTTCCAGGCTAGTGCAAGCCTCAGGAAGAGGTGGCAGAGTCTGAGATGTGCCAGCCAGCACTCCAGACGGTTGGTACTGACTAGTATGTCACTGCCCGTCCCTGGGCCTCAGTTATCTAGGCCATGAAATGGAGCTGATAGCCTCCCTCGTTACCTCACAGGGTTACTGGGGAAAGATCAGATCCAGGCTGAGGGCCCTGGAAAGTGCAATGAGCACTGGAGTCCGAGGACTGCCTGTCACAGCCTCCTCTCTTTCCTGCAGGGCCACCCGTTCATCGTGCAGTTCAATGACGGAAACGCCGCTGTGGTGTCCATGTGGGTGTGCCGGGCGCTGGAGGAGAGGCGGAGCCAGCAGGGGCCCCCGTGAGGCCGCCGCAGGGCACTGAAAGCCCCGGACCAGTCACCAAGGAGAACAACCCACCTGTCGCCCCTCTCCGTACGCTGCCTGCGCCAGAAGAGCTTTGCTGGGCCCTGGCTTCCCTGCCTTCGCCTTCACCCCTGCCAGCAGGTGGCCTTGCCTGGGGAGCCCCACGTGTGGCCCGCCCCACCAGGCCATCCCCATATCTTCTGGTCTGAAGGCGCTGACGCTGGCAAGGGAAGTAAAGGGTGGGGCATCGAGAATGGAGGCTCCTAGGGTCCCTGCCCACTTCTGTTTTCCTAACGTTTTTCTCTGTAAAGGGTCAGGCCCATCAGCATCACTGATGGGAATAAAAGTATTACTGCTTTGTGACAACCTCTGCCATAAGAGTTGTGTTGTCCAGTGGGTCTGTCACCCCCCAGGGTCATAGCAGAGACATCTAGCCATGGAAGGTTGACACTCCCTCCATAGGGTGCCGCATTGCTAGGGAGCCGCTGCCAGCTGGGCTTCCATCTCATGGGTGGGATTGCTGCTATTACAAAGGGTGAGTTTGGGGCCAGGCACAAAGGCTGTCGCCTGTAACCCCAGCACATTGGGAGGTCAAGGCAGGAGGACTGCTTCAGCCCAGGAGTTCAAGACCAGCCTGAGCCAACATAGTGAGACCCTGTCTCTACCAAAACTTAAAAAATTAGCAGGGTGTGGTGGTGCATGCCTGTGGCCCCAGCTACTTGAGAGGCTGAGGTGGGAGGATCCCTTGAGCTCAGGAGATCAAGGCTAAATGAGCTGTGATGGCACCACTGCACTCCAGACTGGGTGACAGTGAGACCCTGTCTCAAAAATAAATAAAAATAGCTACCTGGGAGTCAATTATTTTGATAGGGGTTTTATATGTTACTAGCAGCTAGTATTATGCCAACTAATGTAGGCCTTTGCATTTGGTGCCTGGAGCACACTTCCCCCGTGCATCCACATGGCTCACCTCTACACCCTTCAGGTCTCGGCTCAAATGGCATCTCAGTGAAACCTACCTAACCACTCTAAAATCGCAACCCTCCTACACCTGCCCTGGGCCAGCATGTGCCCCTCACTTGCACCATTTTCCTCTACTGCATTCAGAACTGTGTGACACATCACTAATTTTACTTATTTTCTCTTCTGTCTCCTTCTTCCCCTGCCCTCCATTAGAATGCGGTCTCCACAAGGGCAGAGATTCTGGTCTTTTTCACACTGTATCCCCAGTACAAAGAACAGGGCCTTGGCTGTGCACAATAAATGTGTGTGGGTCAAATGGCCAAAATGGTGGAGCTGTGACTTCCAGTCCATGCGCAGTCCAGTGCCCCATGGAAGGGCACCCTATGTGAGGCATCACATGCTTCCCAGGGCAGAGTCGGCTCATCATCTTCTTAGCAACGCTTTTCAAGGCACAGGCCCCCAGCTTTCTCTGAGCACCTGCCATTTCCCTGGGGTTAGGAAGGTCGCAGAATTGGATGGGGCCCCTGGCGGGAAGACCCTGGCCCAGTACTCAGGGCAGGGAGAACTGCAGGCAGCGTGCATGATGGACTTTCAGGAAGAGGCCCTCAGAGAATGGAGAAAGCTCAGTGGCTCCCACACGGGGCTGACTACCCTGGAATGTGAATCAGCCGCCACCCAGACTAACGCGCATCCTCATTTTGAGAAGATCCATCTAGCAAGCCTGTCAGCCCCAAATCCCAAGTCAAGGGCAGTAGGAAAAGTGAGCAGGTACCTTGCTGGGCAGTGTGCTTAGGGCTTACTGTATCAACTCGTTTAATCCCCACCATGATCCCAGGAGGGAGGTAGTGATACAATTATTCTGCCTATTTTACAGATGAAGAAACTGAAACAGAGAGACCAGGTGACCTACCCAAGGTCACCCAACAAGTAGCAAAGCACTGTCGGGATCCAGAGCCCCACTCTTAGCCACGGCTCTGAGAGTCAACTCCACACACACAGCACACATACGTGCACACATGAACACACACACACATGCCCTGTCCTGTAACACAGAGGCTCCCAAACCGTGGTTTGCCGAGATAATGTTGGTACCTTTGGGAAGGTACAGGTGCAGAGCTCCCCAGGGATACAGGTGCGGAGCGCCACAGCACTGAGAAACACTGCTCCAGACCCATGCTTTGGCCTGGAGGCCAACTTTCAGGATGATCTTGAACAAAGCACGTCTCCTGTCTAAGTCTGTTTCCTCATCTGTCAGTGCAGGGGTTGATCTCACTGTGTCCTGGAGCTCCTACAGCCCTGATGTCCCAGAGCAGAGTTCTCACCATTTGGGTTCATCCTGTGAACATTCTTGCCCCCAAATTGCATTACCCACATACATGCACGCACAGAATTTTGTTCACAACTTTAGGGTTTGTGGAGACCCTGGAGCCCTCTCACTCATGACCGCCTGTCAGGGGCCCCTGCTTTGGGGCAGCCCCCAACTATAAATTCCCCTCTGGCTTGAAGCCAAGAAGATGGGCAGCTGAGTGACCCCTGAGGGGTTCTCCTGCTAAGACTCCTCTGGCCGGAGGCAGGTTCCTCTTTGGCCTGTTGAAGTGATTCCTCCAGTCACCCTTGGGGGCCAGAGACGAAGTTGCCCCTGCCCTCAGAGGTCGCGGGAGGGCTAAGACCTAGAACACTGCAGTGCTGGAGACTGGCCTAGGCAGCACGAGCCCTTCCCCTGCTGGAAAGCCACCCCAGCCCGCCCTCACCCCATCCATGTGGCTAATTCCTATTCTTCCTTTCAGGCCCGTCTCAAACGGCACCTCTTTGCTGCCCTTTTTTTTTTTTTTTTTTTTTTGAGATGGAGTTTTGCTCTTGTTTTCCAGGCTGGAGTGCAATGATACACTCTCAGCTCACCACAACCTCCGCCTCCCAGGTTCAAGCGATTCTCCCCCCTCAGCCTCCCGAGTAGCTGGGATTACAGACATGCACCACCACACCCAGCTAATTTATGTATTTTTAGTAGAGACGGGTTTCACCGTGTTGGTCAGGCTGGTCTCAAACGCTTGACCTCAAGTGATCCACCCTCCTCAGCCTCCCAAAGTGCTTGGATTACACTCGTGAGCTACCGCGCCCAGCTGGCAGCTTCTTT
Source organism: Macaca mulatta (assembly GCF_049350105.2). Classification (NCBI taxonomy): domain Eukaryota; kingdom Metazoa; phylum Chordata; class Mammalia; order Primates; family Cercopithecidae; genus Macaca; species Macaca mulatta. Next base: position 45,351,407 of record NC_133412.1, read on the forward strand.
ATTTCCTTCTCTGAATATAGACTGTAAGCCCCTTGAGGGCAGGGTTGAGGCTGACTCACCTCTATCCCAGAACCTGGCCCAGGGCCTGCACAGGGAGGGTGCCTGTGGTGTGGGAGGGTAGGAGGGAGGGAAGGTAGGGTGCAGGGATGGGACCCTCAGACTTGAGACCCTTGGGGCCTGTCACTGTCCTGCTTGAATCTCTTGCTCCAATCCTCAATATCGCCCACTCACTTTCTAACTGGAGCCTCTGAAAGACCAGACCCTCACTAGAGGCAGCCCCAGGCCTCTCAGACCTTCAGGGGAGCCTAGAAGGAAGTGTTTCCGGGACAGGAGGATCCTCGCGGGGCCCCAGCTGACAATGACAGGGAGGTGCCTCCTCTGCTTCTAGGGCCCTGGCTTGAAGGCCAAGAGGCCCCCTCACACTCAGCCCATTGTCCCTGCTTCTGTCTTTGGTTTTCCCATGAGGGGGAATGCAGGATACAGAATCCCAGGGCCTTGGAGATGTTCCAAGACGTCCATTGGGGCAGAGGGAGGAGAGGTGGAACCCTCTTCTCCAGATGTGGTGGGGGCCTTGTGGTCCAAAGCAGTGTGACCCAGAGCCGCTACCCAAGACCCAGCCCAGTGAGGGGGGTGGTCAGGCCAGTGTGAGGTGAACTGGATGGTACGGCCTCACTGAGGGAAGCTGTGGGTGCCCTGCCTGAACAGACCCACATCTTTGGGGAGGCATATACTTCCAGGTGTCTGCACACTCAGGCCAGGGTGGAACCTCCAGGTGAAGCCTCGGGATGATGCTGGGTCTGCAGGCTGGCAGTCCCCGGGCCCCCATCGCACAAGATGGTTCAGAAGGGACTGGATAGCTGCTTCCACATGGGATGGAGCCCAGAGAGGGCCACAATGCCACCTCGAAGATGTCTTCTGTCCCCCTGACTGCTGCCCAGACTTCCCCTTGGAGCTTCAACCTTTAGCTAAGTATGGCCCCTATTAGAATGGGAGCCTGGCCGGGCGCGGTGGCGCTTGCCTATAATCCCAGCACTTTGGGAGGCCGGGGCAGGCAGATCATTTGAGCTCAGGAGTTTGAGACCAGCCTGGGCAACATGACGAAACCCTGTCTCTACAAAAATTAGCCAGGCATGGTGGCACATGCCTGTAGTCCCAGCTACTCAGGAGGCTGGGGTGGGAGGCCCACCTGAGCCTGGGAGGGGGAGGTTGCAGTGAGCTGTGATCATGCCACTGCAATGCAGCATGGGCGACAGAGTGAGACCCTGTCTCAAAAAAAAAAAAAAAAAAGGAAAAACGGAATGGGAGCCTGTTCTCAGTCACAGAAATGTCCATGAGAAAGAGGGTCATAGAGGGAGGATGGAGGGAGGGAAAGACGGCCCCAAGTCCCAGGGTGAGGGAGGGAGGTAGTGCCCAGTAGGTGGACAGGAGGGCGAGGAGAGGGGAGCTGCACCGATGGTTCTCAGCAGCCCAACTCCATTCCTGGGGCCAGGTGGACCCCCAGGACTGCATCTCGACCGGGTCCCAGCTTCTACTTTGGGGGATCGGGTGTTTTCACTTCATGAGGCCAGAGGAAGCAGTTAAATCCAAGCACAGGTGAGAGGCACAAAGCAGGAGGCTGAGGCTGGCATCAGCTCCAAGGTGCTATGGCAAAGGCAATAGGCGTGGCGATGTGGGGTCAGGAATGGGGAGGAGCAAAGAGGTCTGCGGGGGGAACCAGGCCAGGGGAAGCAGTAAACAGCTCAGGACGTCTGCCCTGAGTCTGGTCCTTGGTGGGTGCTGGCTGCTCATATAGGATGTGGGACGAGGTCAGTGGCCTCCATGGCAGAGCACGGCTGCCGTGGCGCTTGCCGGCTTTGTCATCATCACTCCTTTCCGCCTTGGCAGAAATCACATCCCCAACCCAGCAGACATGCTCTTCAACTAGTAGGTAGGCAGGGCGGGCTGTGGCTGGCAGTGGGTGGAGCCCCTGAGACAGCCTGGGCTGGCACGAGCCACAGGAGTGGATTATTATGTGGGGCAGGGGAGGCAGCAGAGCCCAGACCTCATAATGACAAATTTTCTGCTGAACGACCACAAATATTCTCTGTGACTTTGGACAGAGTCTGAAAAAGACTTTGTTTCCTCCCTTGGCGGTATCATTTGTCTTGTTTTGAAGCCACGAGATTGCAGGCACGAACTTATAGACTCAAGTTTGTCTTAATTGCTGTGGTGTCACCACCTCTCTGGCAGATAACAGCACAATGAACGAGTCGATGGGGCTGAGCCCTCCAGGTCCTTCTTCTAAAGTGAGACAAATGTCCCTCCTTTGAGCCCAACAGTCCATCGGCAGCTCTGTCATTTATTTATCTCCCTAACAGTTTGCATTAACTTGCAAGGGATAAGGAGTCTCTCCTGCCTGCAGACTTAGTTAAAAGCATCCAGTCAAACTGTGCTGGGCCTTCCTAGGAATTTGCTCTTTTTATCTTTTCTTCCTGCTCTGGGGAAGAGGGTTGTAGGGAGAGCAACAGGGCACACACTGGGAGCAATAATGAGGGCAGAAGCATGAGAATAAAGTTTTGAGATAGAAAAGAAATCCTATTTGTCTTGTAATATGAGTTGCACGTGGCAAACTGCCTTCACACTGGTCTCATTGGTCTCCCAGTGTCCCTGCAAGGGCAGCAGGCAGCAGGGTCGTCCCCACCTCTCTGTCTTCCACTCTATGTTCCCGTCATAGGGGATGATGCTCTGCTCCCTGAATGTCCAGAGCCCTCTCTGCCTCTGAGTCATGGCATAGGCTATTCCCTCAGCCTGGGACACCTTCCTCCCATCCTCTGCCTCCTGCCTAATTTCTGTTCATCCTCCAAGATTCAGCTGAAATGCAGTTCCTATGGGGAGGTCTTTTCCAATACCCAACCTGACGTGGCCCACCTGTGGGTATAGGATCCCAGCCCACAGGCTACCGTCACCCTGGAGCTCCTCTGTCACTGCCTGACCTCTCTATATTGTCCTTCTGTGTTTTCTTACATCATCTCTCTGCCTCACCTCAGTGAGAGCCCCAGGAAGACAGGAGCTGGCTCAGGGCCTGGCATTCAGGAGATGCTCGAGAAACAATGGTTAAATAAATGAAGGGGAAGACAGGGTGGGAGGGGCTTCGGGAAACTTCAGTGATCTGCCCCTCCCTGCCTCCAGCCATCTGGGAACAAGTTATTTACTTACTTATTTATTTGAGATGGGGCCTCACTCTGTCACCCATGCTGGAGTACAGTGGCACAATCTCGGCTCACTGCAGCCTCAGCCTCGCAAGCTCAAGTGATCCTCTCCCTTCAGCCTCCCAAGTAGCTGGGACTACAGGCATGGACCACCATGCACAGCTTGTTTTTAAAGTTTATATAGAGATGAGGGCTCACTATGTTGTCCAGCCTGGTCTTGAACCCCTGGCCTCAAGCAATCCTCTCACTTCAGCCTCTCAAAGTGCTGGAATTACAGGCATGAGCCATTGCACCCAGCTGGGAAGAAGACATTTATAAAAGCATCTGATGGGATTGTGGCTGCTCTTTCATTTTCTATTACTCTGCATTTTTCAAATGTAACTCAATAAACATATATTATTTTGTAATAATAATAATTTGTTTTAGAAAATGTTAAATCTCTTGGTCAGAGTCCCAGCAAGGCAGTGGGGGAGGCGGGATTCAATGCAAGTCTCCTGATACCCAAATCGAACCCTTCTTTTCTACCCCATGGCCTCCTGGGTCTTTTTTGGCAATCCTGTGGGGGAGGCAGACGAATGTAGCAATGAAGGCCGGGCGCAGTGGCTCATGCTTGTAATCTCAGCACTTTGGGAGGCCAAGGCAGGTGGATCACCTGAGGTCGGGAGTTTGAGACCAGGCTGACCAACATGGAGAAACCCTATCTCTACTAAAAATACAAAATTAGCCAGGCGTGGTGGCTCATGCCTGTAATCCCAGCTGCTTGGGAGGCTGAGGCAGGATAATCACTTGAACCCAGGAGGCAGAGGTTGCAGTGAGCCAAGATCATGCCATTGCACTCCAGCCTGGGCAATAAGAACAGAGCTCAGTCTCAAAAAAAAAAAAAAAAAAAGAATGTAGCTATGAAGGGCATGGGCTTGGAGTCACACAGACCTGGGTTCAAGTCTTGGGTCCTCCATTGACTCACTGTGTGACCCTAGGCAAGATGCCTAACCTCTCTGAACCTCAGTTTCCTCAATGGCAGAGTGGGTAATTACAGTAGTGGATATTGTTGATGTCATTATTAAATCATCCCTGCTACAGGCCATGATAAGCACAAAACACTTCTAAAGGGCTGGTTTCTGTCCCCTTCCTCCCACCAGGCACCACTGCCCCACATACACACAGACCCGCATACAACCACTGAAGTCCTGGTGACTCCCCACTTCTGAAATATTCCTTCCCCAGGAGAAATGGGGCCTCCTTCCTCTGTGATGCAGTGGCAGCTCACGGTGACGCTCAGGGACCATCATTCTCCAGCAAATATTGTTGAGGCTTTTCCCCTTCCTCCTCCCCCACCCAATGGTGATTCACTTCACCCTCTGCATTTCGATGCAAGAGATGCATGGGGCATGTGCCGCTGCTGCAAGCCAGCCTTGGTGGAGTGACTGCGAGGAGGTGTTCTGTCCCCCTTACTGGAGTGAGAGTCCCGGGAGAACACAGCCTGCACCTTACAGGGAGGCAGCTGTTGCTGAAGAAACAGCTTTCACTTCAGACAGGTCTGGGTTTGAGTCTTATAGCTACTACTTCCTGGCTGTGTGGCTTTGGGCAAATCACTTCACCTCTCTGAACCTCAGCTTCCTCAGCTGTGAAATGGGTATGCTGGCATCATAAGATTCTTAGGAAAACAAAATGAGATGAGAGATGCCAAGAGGGCAGCACAGTGTCTGGTGCACAGTGGGGACCCAACTTCCTTAGCTGGTGTCAATGGAAATAGAAAAGCAACTCTCCTCCTACAACACTGCCACCACCAGCCCTAATCCTGTCCCTCTCTAACCCCTTACCCTGCTTTACTTCCTTTTCACAGCAATTGTCACCACTTGGAATTACAGTAATCTTTCTTGTCCATCTCCCTGCTGGAGTGTAAACTCTAGAGAGGAGGGACTAGCTTGCCTTAATCCCCCACTGTATCCTCAGCTCCTGACACACAGGAGGTACTGAGTAAGTGTTTGATGAATTCATGGTGTCTCTAGCACCTATGCTGGGCCTTGCTGAGGTTTCAGAGAAGTCCTGGGGAGTCTCCCTGCCCCAGTGGGGGCTTCCTGCTTGTTCACTAAAAATCCCAGCAAAGCTGGTACCGTCTCTCCTGGGGGAGGGAGGATACTCATTTCTCCAGACCAGAAAAGCCAGCAAGGGGTCAAGGCAATTTAAAGGAGAGAGAATAATCTTTCAACACATAGTGCTGAGGCAACTGGATATCCACATGCAAAAGAATGAATTTGGATCCCTATCTCACATCATACACAAATGTTAACTCCAAATAGATGGGTTAATCATAGACTAAAAGTAAAGAGCTGAAGCTATAAAAGTTCTTAGAGGAAAATATAGAAGTAAATCTCACAGCACAGCCTTCTTAGATATGAGGCCAAAGCACAAGCAGCCAAAAACAAACAAACAAACAAAAAACACAATAAATTGGATGCCACAAAAATTAAAAATGTGTGTGCTTCAAAGGACACCATTAAGAAAATACTATGAGTAAAAAGAAAACTCATAGAATGGGAGAAGTTACTTTCAAATCATGCATTTGATAAGGGACTTATATCTAGAATATATAAATAACTCTTACAACTCAATAATAAAAGTACAAATAACCCAGTTGAAAAAATAGGGAAATTATATAAATAGACATTTCTCAGCAAATGACTAATAAGCACATAAAAGATGTTTAACATCATTTTATCAGGGAAATGCAAATCAAAACCACAATAATGTATTATTTCATACCCAGCAGGAAGGCTATAATAAAAAAGACAAATAATTACAAGTGTTTTTGAGGATGTAGAAAGATCAGAACCTTCATCCATTGCTGATGTGAATGTAAAATGGTGCCATTCTTTGGAAAAGTAATCTGGCATTTCTTTACAAGGTTAACTATAGAGTCATGGTATCACCCACCAATTCCACACTTCGATATATACCCAAGATAAAATAAAATATGCAATCACACAAAAATGTGTGCATGAATGCTTATAGCAGCATTATTCATACTCGCCAAAAAGGGGGAACAACCCAAATATCTATTGATGGATGAATGGATAAACAATGTGGTATATCCATATGATGGAATAGTATTTGGCAATAAAAAGGAATGAAGTGCCGATACATGCTACAACATGGGTGAACCTTGAAAACATTACGCCAAGTGAAAGAAGCCAGTCACAAAAGACCAATATTATATTATCCCATTTATAGGAAATGTCCAGAAGAAGCAAATCTGTAGAACAGAAAGTAGACTGGTAGCTGCCTAGGGCTTGGGGGGGAGTAGGGACATGAGGGATGATAACTAATAAGTAAAGAGTTTCTCTTTGGGGTGCTGGAAATATTCAAGCATTGATGGGGTGATGGTTGCACAACTCTGTGAATTACAAAAGAAAATCATTGAGTTGTAGACTTTAAGTGGATGGAGTATATGGTATGTGCATGGTATCTCAACTCAGGTTCCCTTGGGGTCATTGGAGTCCGGGAGACTGTGAGGAACTGTATGACATGCCTGGAACTCAAGTCCTTCCTCTGACTGATGTGGCATCCTGTGAATTTCCCACACCCCAGAACCTGGGCTCAGAGATGCCTCAATCTGTCCCAGCATGCAGACCCGACTCCACCAATGTTTAGGCAGCCATCTTGAAGTGATTGGAGGCTATCAGGGAAGGAGGAGCTCACATGTGCTGAGCGCCTACTCTGCCATGTGATTTGTGCAGGACTGGGACTAGAGGGAGGATTTCAGGACCCCCGAGACCGAGTGACTTCTTAAATTTTTCAACCAAGGTACATTACTCTAGTCCCATCCCTGGCTGTGTTCCATATTCCCAGCACCTTAGTTCATCATTGTGACATCAGGCCACGTGCTGTGGCTCATGCCTGTAATCCCAGCACTTTGAGAGGTCAAGTTGGGTGGATTGTTTGAAGCCAGGAGTTCAAGACCAGCCTGGCCAACATGATGAAACTCTGTCTCTACTAAAAATACAAAAATCAGCTGAGTGTGGTGGAGGGCGCCTGTAATCCCAGATACTTGGAAGGCTGAGACAGGAAAATTCCTTGAACACAGGAGACAGAGGTTGCAGTGAGCCAGGATCATACCACTGCACTCCAGCCTGGGTGACAGAGTGAGCAAGATTCCATTTCAAAAAAAAAAAAAAATGACATCCCTGTGAAGCCCACATGAGTACGTTACAGTTGCGGGTTTAGAGACTCAAACAGAGCAAGTCTTGCTGGCTCCAGAGCCTGTTTTCTTTCCAGCCCTTTATCCATGATGCTGATGGAAGAATCCCTGGGGAAGCCTCTTGCAACCAGGGAAAGCTTGGCAAGCCTGTCAGCAGCTCCCCACCTCCCAAGAACAAGTGTTTTGGAGGTATCTGTCTGGATAGCTTTGAGTCTGTGTGGAGGGTGGGAATCCCAAGACCTCCTAAACATCACTAGGGAGCAGAAAACCTTCTCTTGAAGAAACACATTGGCCACTAGACCCCAACAGGATCAATAACTGTGGCCAGCAAGTCAAGTGGGACGTGGGCTGGAGCTCACAACCCTCATTCTCAAATGCTCATTTGGTCCACCAAACATGCCGAGTACCTACTAAGTGCCAGGTCCTGGGTATGCAACTGCAAACACAACATTCCAGTGGGAGAGAGAGAAACACAAAAAAAGTGACCAGAAAATATTAACCCATGAACAATCCAATGATGAAAATAAAACAGCCATGGACAGAGGGGGATGAGGGCCGGCACGAAGGCAGACTTAGAGGAGGCTCAGGAGAGGTGGACGCAGGGAGGGAGAAGGTAAGGCAGCCTGCTCTGTGGGGTGGAAGCCTCCAGTGACACTGAGTTTTCTCAATGTGTTTTCACGGGTTCATTGGAAACTTCTAAGTGTCCACACAGTCTCCCCCATGCTGAAAAGACCTTGGAAAGAGGCTGTGGCTAAGCTGGAGCTGATAGGAGGTGAGCCTCTCACCTCTGGGACCAGCCAGGATGCAGGCAGGGACCCAAGCTAGAGATTCGGGAGAGAATACTCATGGGAAAACCTGGGGCCAGCTGGAGCTGCTCAGCCACCCTCTTTTCCTTTAAGAGATGTTTTGTTTTGTTTTGTTTAACAGACAGGGTCTCCTTCTGTTGCCCAGGCTGGAGTGCAGTGGTGCAATCATAGCTCACTGCAGCCTCCCTCTCCTGGGCTCAAGTGATCCTCCTGCCTCAGTCTCCCAAGTAGCTGGGGCCACAGCTGAGCACCACCATGCCCCAGCCCTCTCTTTCTCTCTCTCTCTCTCTCCCTCTCTCCCTCTCTCCCTCTCTATGTATACATATATGTATATATGTATATATATGTATGTGCGTGTGTATGTGTGTGTGTGTATATATACACATATATATATATAATTTTTTTTTTTTTTTGTAGAGATGGGATCTATGTTGCCCCAGCTCTTCTTTTTCTAACACCTGTGCTCAGGCCTGGGAGGCTTCTCTGTCTTGTTCGGGCAAAGAAGGCTGGTCCAGGGTTCTCTCCTTAGTCTCTGCCAGCCTAACTTGCATACCCAGTTGAGAGAGCCTCAGGAGGGCAGAGCCGGGCCCCAAGACCTTCAAACCATTCCCGAGGCCTCCTGGCTCTCCCTCTCCCCAGAAGCTTAAGCGTCCTACACCTAAGTAGGGCCACCAAGCTCCACCCACCTGCAGGGCTCTAGAAGAGAGGTGTTCATGAGCCCCTGGACTCTGGATCAATCCTTCACTCTCCTTCACTCCTGCAAAGTGGGGGTCCATGTGCCCATCCTACAGATGCAGATATGCAGGCCCAGGCAAAGTCCAGGGCCCTTCCTGGAGTCAGCAGAGGAATCGGGTCTGGGCCCACCAGGACTGCGGTTGTTCTCCCTCCTTTCGATGTTCCCAAGAACAGGGAGTATCCTGCCGTGAGGAGCGCTGGTCTCACCTATGATCCCAAAGAGCCTGGTCCAGGCAGCGGAAATCCAGAGGGTGCGGCCTCCCGCCAAGTCTGGGCCCTCTCCAGCCTCAGTCTCTGGTCCGCAACCGGAGTGAGGTGGGCCCGGAGCTCTGAGCACCTTCTCACGGGCTCCGAGGCCCCCGCCCTCTCCTCACATTTGCTCTCGGGTTGGTGCCCGGCAGGCCCCGCCCAACCTCTTTCACTTGCTTGGGCAAGGGCAGCCGCCGCGCCGGGCTCTGCCCTATGTGGCCGTCGGATTAATATCCAGATATTAAGTAAACAATAAATTAGCAAAACTACAAGAAAATTTTACAGCCCTTTGCATTTGGCAATCATTGAGTGTTAATTAGAAATTCATTACAATTAAAACCCTGCCTAAACAGGGCCTGCGCGCCTTAATTACATCTGATTTTTAATTCAGAATACGTGTTTACACAGTAAGCGCTACGTACCCCGTGATTATCCCCAATCCTCTTTATACTGTACTAATTATGTAAATTAAACCTAATTAACTGACGAAAACTGCCGTTAATTCAACTAGTAAAAGATATGTGCTTGCGGAGGAAGCGCGTCCGCCCAGCCCCAGCCCAAGCCGGAGCCCAAATGGACGCCACACCCGGGACACGGAGGCAGCGCGGACCCCGCCAGTGGGAGGAGAAGTGCGCAAGGCACAGCTCGCATCCAGAGTCCGGCTCTTCGACCCCTGGTGCCACCCGGCAGCGGATAAAAGAGAGAGAATCTTCAATAATGGGGGTCAGGAAGGCCAAGGGCAGCGACGACTGCGGGCTCTGGACGAGGCCGCAGGACCCAGAGCCCACTGAGGAAGAGAGGTCCCGCCCATCCCGTCGGAGCCTGGGTTGCGGTCCCAGCTCTGCCACTCACTGCCTGCCTGAACCTGAGCAAGTGCCCTGGCTGTGCCAGGCCTTCCTCCTCTGCATCGTGTAGTGAGGGCGATACTGAAACGCAGCGCTGCGCCCTCCTTACCGTCCCTCCTTCAAGCTAGGTCCTTTCTGCAGCATGCCAGGCACCACTTTTTGAGTCTAGAGATCAGCCTGCGTTCCTTATGGGCTGAGGGCCTTGGTTGAGGAGAAGGTCAGGGGTTGGCTTCTACTGCCGGATCCTCAGTTTCCTCCTGTAAAATGGGAATAAGTGGTTCCTATCTATTCCCAGGGCCCCTGTAAGAACCGGCTCTTCAAACAGTAAAGTGCGGTCCGCGGTGATATTAACCCGCCGGACGCCGGCCCATCGTAAAGCCCCAGCTCCTACCCCCACGACCTGCTCCCCGGTGCCCAGCCCTGAACAGCGGGGCTTCCCCAGCCTCTGTCCACGAGCCTTCAGTCCTTCTCCAACTTAGATCAGGGACAGGAGCTGGGTGGGTCTCCTGGCATTGGCCAGAGCGCGGGGAGCTGTCCGTAGCTTGGTGCTGAACGGGGACGCAGAGTCGACGCTGCACGCCCCCTGGTGCGGGGCGGTACCCTTTGTCTAAGAGGTCCCGGGGGCCCCCGCGGCCGGGCTGTTGGAAACGGAGGCGTCTTTGGCCCTCGCTGTACAACAGAGGCAGGACAGGCAGGCCCTGCTCAGGGGGACCCAGCCTATCCTCTGTTCACTCCCACCCCCCAACACCCTGGGGGCGTCCTGGCTCCAGGATCCTTGTCGCGACCACGCCGAATTCTGAGATGCCTTTTAAAAAATCATTAGGAGGCTAAGAATAATTACCGAACGGGATTGTAATTATGGGGTGGAGGAGCCTGGGCCGAGGGAGGGAGAATGAGCTGGCGGGGACTTGGGGGCAGCTCACGGACTGGGACGGAAAATAGGTTCCTATGTTCTCCCTAGGGAAGGTGTGGGAGGAAAGACAGCGGGGAGTTGGAGCGGGACAGACGCACAGCCTGGGAAAGACGCCCGAATGGAGGGGCCAGAGGCAGAAAGAAAGGGGCTGAGCAGGTTCCAGGACTGCTCTGGGAGAAAAGGGAAAGGCAGGGAGATGAGAGACAGAAAGACTGGAACTGAGGAGGGGGAAGAGGGCAAGAACCCGATCTAAAAGAGATCCTCAGAGGAGACAGAGCCCACAAATTTGGGAGAGGTTTTCGGGGCCTAGGAGAACGGCACCCTACGTCAGCCAGCGTAGCCGGGAAGAAGGCAAAGGAGTCCGTGGGCTGGGCCTGCCCCCTCCTCAGTCCCTGCTCCAGGCCTCAGCGATCGGTTCGCGCTTCCAGAGCCCCTTCCCAGGGTCTCTGAGAGCCAGGAGGGAAAAGAAGAGAGGGGAGAAGTGGAGGAAAAGGAGAGATACGCCCCAGAGGAGTTGGGACGCAGGAGAGAAGGGGGCCCATGCCCGGTAGCCCGAGGGAAAAACGAGGCGAGGGGGGCGAGGGCGACCCCGCGCCGCTACCCGCGAAAGATTTATGGCGCCTCCCGGGTTCCAAGGACAGGCTGCGTTTGTCGCTACTGCCACTGCCGGTAGTCGCCGTGGCCGCTGCGCCCCCTGCCCAGGCGGCCTGCCGAGCCCCAGGCCATCCCTGCCATTATTAACTTCTGTTTGATTAGGGTAATTGTTCAAACTTAGGCCGGACAGTATGATTAATTACAGTTTAATTAACGTGTCCATTAAGGACACTTAATGCCAGGGGGGCAGGGAGGGGGTGGTGGAAGCGGCCGACGGGGCGCCCGGGTGCGGGCAAAGAGGGGCGGGGTGCGACTGGTAACTCAAACGAAGAAGTAGAGACAGATTGAGAGAGGAAGAGAAGGGGACCCAATGGGGCATTAGGGGAAAGAATGGTGAAGACGGACAGACCGATTGAGAGAGACAGGAGAGGGGTGGAGAGAAACGGAGCTTTGAGCAGAGAGAGGAGGTACCCAGGGGCGTCCGTAGCATCAGGGGACTGGACCTACCCCATGGGGAAACTGGGTTAGCAGCGCTGAGGGAGTAGTTGACCTCAGATCACTCCCAGTGATAACTTGGCTCCTGCCCTGAGCCTGCTGGTGACGGCGAGGGGAGGCATTCAAGGCCAAGGGCTCCCCAAACCTAGTTCCCAAGTCGCCTGCCCAGGGACGGAAACAGGAGAACGCCCCTCCTCAGGTTAGAGCTCTCCTGATACCTCCCACCGAAGTCAGGAGCATGGGGGAGGCAGATCTGCTCCTTCCCAGCTGCCATCCTCGCTGCCTGGCACCCAGGTCCCTGTCCCGGACTCTGGTGACCCTACTGGTTCCCCAGGGCCACTGTAGGCTCCACCACCCCGGCCCTTGCCTGCAGCCCGAAAGTGAAGTACTCCTCCCTGCGCCCATTCCTCTTGAGTCCCCCTTAGCCCCATCACCCGGTCCTGGCCCAGACCAAAACTGGCTCGTTGGCCAGGAGCACTGGGCCCTCTCCACTTCATTCTTGGGGACAAACTTTTTGGCCCCGGGGCCTTTTCTCCTTCTTGGCCTCTTCAGCTAGAGCGGGACGCAGGTGCAGGGCGCTGGACGCAGGTGTGCGGTCGCTTACCTGGGGAGTGCAGGCCCTGGGGCTGCGGGGAGGCGGCGGGCGCCGCGCGTGGCCCGCGGGCGGGCGGACCCGGGGAGGTCGCTAGCGACTGCGCGGGCGGTGGGTGTGGCGCCTCGGCTCGCAGCTGTCAGGCGCGCCTGCCCCGCCACTCGGGCTGTGACCGCGCTGTCCCCGCCGCCGCGCCATGCGCTCCAGGCTTCGGCCTCTAATTCCGGCCAGTCCCCGGCCTCGGGGTCAACAGCTCAGGGTTCGCATCTCCGAGCCCGGGGCCCCGGCGCCCCGCGCCCGCTGAGAGCGGGAGGGGCCGCGGGTGGGAGCGCGGAGAACCAGGGAGCGCGGCTGTGCGCGCGCGCGGGGAGGGGCCGCGCCGTCACCCGGAGAGCCCGGTGGATCCCGGACTCCCGCCTGCCGCTCCTCCCGCCGCGCACCTCCGCGCACCGCTCGCCCGGCTCCAGCCGCCGCCGCACTGTGAGTACCCACGTCCGATAGCCCGTCGCCCCGGTGCTCTGCCCCTGCAGCTTTTTTTTTCGTTTAGTTCTGATTTGGGCTCCTGTGGCTGTTGTTTTTATGATTATACCTAACGACACCACCGCCTCGCTCCCACCATTGCCAGTCTCTCGCTTCGTTGCCCTCCCCAAGCCCGTCCCTCAAGCTCCGGGAGCCGACGAGTGTTCCCCAAGCTGCTCTGGCTGCTGCTCCTTGTCGCTGCATATGGCCCTTCGCCTGTGCTTTCCGCTTTGGCCCCCGAAATTCCGTTCCTTTCCTAGGGACCCCCTTCTTCTGACTCCGGGCCCGGACTCCCTCCTCTCATTCAGGGAAAACCGCGCAGGGACCCAGGACCCTCAGCTGGGGTACGCTCTCGGCTCGGGCGCTCTCTTCACTGTATGCGGGCCAGGCACAGTTGCCGATTTCGAGAAACCGAGAGGCTGTCATTTCCCAGCCCTGCGCGCCCTCCAGCCACCTCCAGGAAGGCGCGGGGCTTGTTAGCCCGGGAGTCAGGACAGTGTTTTTGCCTCCTAAAATGATATAAAGGACTTCAACCCGAAATGAGGGTCAACTTATTTTAGTTCGATCCTCGGAGATAAAGATGAAACAGACAGACAATACATAAATAGCTTGATACTTGAAGAAGGTACAAAACAGATGAAAGAAAGAGGAGCGAGCTGGCAGAGACAGCTCAGGGACAGATAAGATCGACAAATGAGGGGCTCCTAGACAAATAGAGAAGAAGGGAGAGAGACAGATAAACAGAAGATTCCAGTCTCCTTGCTGACGGCTTTTGAACTGGGATCCCCTGTCTGTCTGGAGTTGCCCCCCTGAAAATGGATTTACCTTCAGGGCCGACTGCAGGGGAGGAGCCCTCAGGGTTGGGCTGCCCTGGCCGCAGGCTGCAGGCGCTCTGATGGGAGCTTGGCTTGTCTGAGGACATGTGGCTGGGTCAGGCGACCTAGAGGGCCCCAAACATCAGTCCCCAAGTGTCCCCGCTGCTGAGGTCTGCCTGCACAGCTCCCTCCCTGCCTCAGCCAGAGAGCAAAGTGCAGGACCAGCAGCAACTTTTGTACCTGGAGCCTTGCAATGGCTACGAAGATGGCCGAGATTCCTTCCAGCCCATATGAACCAGGACAGCGAGGCATGAAGGATACTCAGAGAGGTGATGCCCCTGAAAGAGGAAGCTCAGAGCCCCGGAGCCTGCAGTTGGCCCGAGTGGGAAAGACATATATGAAGGAGGAAAGCTCAGGGAGTGGGCGACTGGAAGCTAAGAAGTGGATCCCAACAAAGTTCCTTGAGAACCTCTCTGTCCCACGCGTTGACCTCGGTGGAAACCAGCTTTGGTCTGGGATACAGCTAAAAATGCAGAAAATGTGGTGAGAACTGCAGGATCCTGGTCTCACTAATAGCTGGAAAGAAAAAGGTTTATATATCCAGCCGAAATCTTTCTGCTCAACGAACGTGGGAGCCAGGCGTGAGAGGAGAAGCTCGGGTTTGTGGAAACTGGCAATGCTGTCCCGGGAAGCCGGCTCGGCACCGAGCTGGGTGCGGTGGGGGCCGCGCTAGGTCCGGGCGCGCACCGAGCGCTTCGGAGAGGGTCGGGTTCAGCACCGCGAACAGCGGTAGCCTCCGCCTCTCTCCTTCCCGGGCAGACCCGGTTCCCTCCTCCTTCTCCCCACCCCCCTCCACCCCCTGCTGTCTGGAGATGGGCAGTGACCGCCCCTCACCCTCCTCCCCATCCCTCCTCTCACTGCCCCCGCCCGCCCGCGTGCATGCGCGACTGAGCAGAGGGGCGGCCGGTCCCCGAAGTCCGGGCTTCAGGACCCAGGCCGGCAGCACCGGCTGCGAGGGTTGCCGAAGGCGCACAGATTTGGGCGCTGAAAAAGCCTGGATTTGGCAATGGCTTTGCTGTGTGGCCTTGGGCAAGTCACTCTGCGTATCTGGGTTTCACTTCCTTCCCAATCCAAAAACGGGATTGGGTTCCTTGCAGACCGGGCATTCCTGAGGTCTCCATTACCCCTTCTCCTCCCCCAAACCCCGGGGGCTTTTGTTAACGGCGCCAACATGGGTCTGAATAACAAAAGACGCCTGTCCAGGGGGTGAATGAGTTTGGACTCCCCACTGCCAAGTATCCCCCGCGCGCCCAACTCGGCGCGCCCCACTGGGCGGGCCCGAGACTCGGCGGCGGAGCTGAAAATGGCTTATCTGCTCTCTGCTTTCTCTATTTCGCAGGAGCGGCGGCATGGAAGCTCTCACCACTCAGCTGGGGCCGGGGCGCGAGGGCAGTTCCTCGCCCAACTCCAAGCAGGAGCTGCAGCCGTACTCGGGCTCCAGCGCTCTCAAACCCAACCAGGTGGGCGAGACTTCGCTGTACGGGGTGCCCATTGTGTCGCTGGTCATCGACGGCCAGGAGCGCCTGTGCCTGGCGCAGATCTCCAACACCCTCCTCAAGAACTACAGCTACAATGAGATCCACAACCGCCGCGTGGCCCTGGGCATCACGTGCGTACAGTGCACGCCGGTACAGCTGGAGATTCTGCGTCGGGCCGGGGCCATGCCCATCTCGTCGCGCCGCTGCGGCATGATCACCAAGCGAGAGGCCGAACGCCTGTGCAAGTCGTTCCTGGGCGAGCACAAACCACCCAAGCTGCCCGAGAACTTCGCCTTCGATGTGGTGCACGAGTGTGCGTGGGGCTCGCGTGGTAGTTTCATCCCTGCGCGTTACAACAGCTCTCGTGCCAAGTGCATCAAGTGCGGTTACTGCAGCATGTACTTCTCGCCCAACAAGTTCATCTTCCACTCGCACCGCACACCCGACGCCAAGTACACGCAGCCCGATGCCGCCAACTTCAACTCCTGGCGTCGTCACCTCAAACTCAGTGATAAGTCGGCCACAGACGAACTGAGCCATGCTTGGGAGGACGTCAAGGCCATGTTTAATGGCGGCACGCGCAAGCGGACCTTCTCCCTACAAGGAGGCGGCGGAGGCGGTGCTAATGGCGGGTCGGGTGGGCAGGGGAAGGGTGGTGCTGGCGGCGGTGGAGGCGGCGGCCCAGGGTGCAGTGCGGAGATGGCCCCAGGCCCGCCGCCCCACAAAAGCCTGCGATGTGGTGAAGATGAGGCAGCTGGGCCTCCGGGGCCACCTCCACCCCACCCGCAGCGCGGACTTGGCCTGGCGACGGGAGCTAGTGGCCCGGCGGGCCCAGGAGGGCCTGGTGGCGGCGCAGGCGTACGAAGCTACCCGGTGATCCCGGTTCCCAGCAAAGGCTTTGGGCTCCTGCAAAAGCTGCCCCCACCACTTTTCCCCCATCCTTACGGCTTCCCTACGGCCTTCGGCCTATGCCCCAAAAAGGACGACCCGGTTTTAGGCGCGGGCGAGCCAAAGGGCGGTCCTGGCACTGGGAGCGGCGGCGGCGGTGCGGGGACTGGCGGGGGTGCGGGAGGCCCGGGAGCCAGCCACTTGCCCCCGGGGGCAGGAGCGGGCCCGGGCGGTGGCGCCATGTTCTGGGGGCATCAACCCTCCGGGGCAGCCAAGGACGCAGCGGCAGTGGCTGCAGCGGCCGCCGCCGCCACTGTGTACCCGACGTTTCCCATGTTCTGGCCAGCAGCAGGTAGCCTACCGGTACCGTCCTACCCCGCTGCTCAGAGCCAAGCCAAGGCCGTGGCGGCAGCCGTGGCGGCGGCAGCGGCGGCGGCGGCGGCAGCTGCTGGCAGCGGTGGCCCAGAGCCCCTGGACGGTGCCGAGCCAGCCAAAGAGGGCGGCCTCGGCGCGGAGGAGCGCTGCCCGAGCGCTCTGTCCCGCGGGCCCCTGGACGAAGACGGCGCGGACGAGGCGCTGCCACCGCCCCTGGCCCCACTGCCCCCGCCGCCCCCGCCGCCCGCACGCAAAGGCTCCTATGTGTCGGCCTTCCGGCCGGTGGTCAAAGACACTGAGAGCATCGCTAAGCTCTACGGGAGCGCCCGGGAGGCGTACGGCGCGGGGCCTGCTCGCGGGCCGGGACCCGGCGCTGGGAGCGGCGGCTACGTGAGCCCGGACTTTCTGAGCGAGGGCAGCTCCAGCTACCATTCCGCTTCGCCCGACGTGGACACCGCGGACGAACCCGAGGTGGACGTGGAATCCAACCGCTTCCCCGACGACGAGGGCGCACAGGACGAGACCGAGCCCTGCGCACCCAGCGCAGGGGGTGGCCCAGACGGTGAACAGCCCACTGGACCCCCTTCCGCCACCTCCTCTGGAGCGGACGGTCCCGCAGACTCTCCCGACGGCGGCAGCCCCCGCCACCGGCGCCGCCTCGGGCCACCCCCAGCTGGCCGGCCCTCATTTGGGGACTTGGCGGCCGACGACGTGGTGCGGAGACCTGAGAGGAGCCCGCCAAGCGGCGGCGGCTACGAGCTGCGAGAGCCTTGCGGGACCCTAGGAGGCCCCGCGCCGGCCAAGGTGAGCCCCGCGCCCGCCCCGCAGGTGGCGCCTTCCCACTTACCCTGTGCCTGGCGGGGCTGCGGGGCCGGGCGGAGGACGGGAATTTTGTTCCGCGCAGGCGTGGGAGCAGCAGGCCCAGGCCACTCTCTGCAGGCCCAGCCTCTGGCGCGCTGCGAAACTGGGCCCACCCGCACCCTCCAGTGAGGGTTTCGAAGGGAAGGGAAGTTGGGGGCGGGGGAAGGACTGGGGAACGTGTGTGCTTTGTTTTTGTTGATGGGAATGGGGAGGAGACCGGCAGAGACTGCCAGATACAGAGACAGAAAAGGGGTGTGGAGGAAGAAAGACGAGGTAAGAAAGGAACTCAGAGCCAGAGAAAAGCGCTCGCCCGGGTGGGCATCAGAGCCCCAAGGAAGAGGAGAAGAGAGGACAGTGTGGCCTTTCCCTGAGTCCGGCCCCAGCAGTACCCGGTCCCTGGAATCTCCCACCACCCCAACTCGCAGTTTTCCGAGTCTCTTCGGACTCCCGCCTTGGGAACCACAGGGTTCGTTGCTGGGAAGGTGTCTCCGGACCGCGTGCGGGGCGGGAGGGGGGCTCTCAAGTTGGCAGGGCCGGGGCTTGAGGGGCAGGATGCAGCCAGGCTGGAGTCGTTGGCCATTTTGAAAGTGAGTGCGCATACCTGTACATTCGGTTCATTAAAACACGAATCATTAACCGGATGCGAAAGGCGTCATTTGTGCCGGGGACGGGGTACCGGCGGGAGAGAAAGTGCCTAAAAGAAGCCGGGTGCAGAGGGTGGAGGACACTTTGAACGGCCTTTGGCTTGGAAGCCGCTTTGTGTTTAGAGTAATTTTCCCGCGGGGGCTAATAATTATCCTGAATCCACAAGGGCGCAAGGGTGCGCCGCGTGCGTAGCTGTGCCGGCTCAAGTCCTGCGGACGCACCAACCTCTGCCACCCCCTTGGCTTTTCCTCTTGGCCGCGGGGTAGGGCTGGGCGTCTTCGGGCCGCCGCAGGGCGCCCCCCTAATCGCCTGTCATTTCTCGGCCGCCGCAGGTGTACGCGCCCGAGAGAGATGAGCACGTGAAGAGCGCGGCGGTGGCGCTGGGGCCCGCGGCCTCCTACCTCTGCACCCCCGAGGCCCACGGTAACGCCTGTCGCGGCCGCTGGCCACTGTAATGGGGGGACCGCAGACAGAGGGCCGGGGTCAAGGAAAGCCTGTGAAGAAAGACAAGGAGAGAGACGCAGAGAAAGAGGGAGAGGGAAAGAAAAATAATGAAAACAAGGAAGCTAAGCTAATACTCCCAACAACTTTCAACCTTTGGTTACTTAAAAACAACAATGACAACACGCCCTCTGCACCACGCGCGCACACATGCTGCAGTACACCCAGACACGGAGTTAAACCCTTAACAAAATCACGCCCGACACCCCTGCAAGGCCTCTCATTTATTCAGCAAGTGTGTTTAGCCGCGGGGTCCCCTTTGGCTAGGCCGGATCCGGGCGGAGGATGGGGGCACATGGCCGCGCGCTTGGGTACCCCAGAAGCGCCAGGGTAGCTGAGGCCCAACGCTGGGTGGTGGGGGCCGCCCTGCACTTGCGCGCCTTACCAGGTTCCTCGCAGAGGAGGGGTTGGGGGCCGCGGAAATTCGGGCAGGTCGAGGCAGCCGAACCCCGGACGATGTCCCCCTACCCACCCCGAAGGTCGCAGCCTGGGTCGCGTTCTCGGCAAGAGTCGCGCGGACAGACCGGGCGGCCACGCGCGCTCGCGGTGCCCCAGTATCTGCGCGCGATGTAGGTCGCTGGTCCCTGGTGGGCTCGGCTGCTCATCTTTCTCTTTTCCAAGGGGCTGGGGCGGGGGCGTGAAGCCCGGAGATGAGCAGACCACGCGCGGGGGTGGGGGTGGGGGTGCCCGGCCCAAAGCCTCAGGGCGCGCGCCTGGGCGCACAGCCGGGAACCAGAGGCGGCCACGACGCTTTTAATTAGGGCTCGGGTGCCCCGACCGCGGCAGCTCCGGCAGTATCGGGGTCACGGTTTCTTTGCCTCTCCTTGAAACTCGGTTTATTGCCTTCAAGAGCCAGATAAAGAAGACAATCACTCGCCCGCCGATGATTTGGAAACGAGGAAATCCTATCCAGACCAAAGGAGTATCTCCCAGCCAAGTCCTGCAAATACAGACAGAGGTGAGCCAACCCTTGAACCCATCGCTCCCCACCGCACCCGGGAGCTGGGACCCAGGTCGCCCACGTTCCCAGAGGCTTGCGAGAAAGGCTTTTAATCAAGTGTAAGTGGCTGCCAGTTTTCTTCCTCGGCGAGCAGATAAATATTTAATGCGAGCAGGGTGCAGGCCAGGTTTTCTGCCTCCTTGATGGATTTGAGGTTTTTTCAGGTAAGGGCAGAGGATGTACTGAAAGGAAATGGAGGGACATCCTCACCCACATAAAATAGGTCAAAGGGCACTTCCTGCCCTTAGATGGCCCATCTTCCCTGGGCCGTCTCCTCCAGGGGTCACTCTTCTACTCCCTACCATGATGTCTTAGAAGGTGGGTAGTACCGGATGCCTGTAACTGTCTCCTCTAAAGGCAGAGGGTCTAGGGTAGGTCCCTGACTCGATGTGGTTCCTGAGAAGCCCACCCCTCCCCTCTCAAGGGCTCTCCCAGAACAGAACCCCTCTTATCTGCCCTTGTATCCCAGGCGAAGATGGGCTTACCTTGGATGTCACAGGAACTCAGCTGGTGGAGAAAGATATCGAGAACCTGGCCAGAGGTGAGGCTAAATTTGTGAAAAAGGTGTACACTGTGCCTGAGGGTGATGGGTCATTCCTGTAGAGGGGTGTTATCCGTGTAGGGGGTGAGTGTGGAAAGACATGGCCTTGGGGGGATCAGTTTTCCTTTCTTTGGGTGGAAAGTATGATCCTCTGGACACATTACCCTGGCACAGAGGTATGTATGTGTGGGTGGAGCATGGGAGTAAAACAAACCCCCAGAAGTTTATTGGAAGTTTGGTTCCCAAGGCCCAGGTCTGTCTGAATAGCCTTGCAAGAAAGAGAAATGAATAACGATGATGAGAACTTTTGATGCCTGTGGACAATCAGACAGGACAGTCTGAGTCCTCTAAACTCAATGGAAAACAGGACTTCAATGCAAGATTGCAGGGAAACATTTATTTTAGGAATGTGAGAGGTGTTTTTCTTTCTCCTGGAATTGACGTATAACCACCTCCACCTTACCCTAAATGGAGTGAGGATGGAGCTTGTTTGCAGAATGGGGATCCCTGGGGGTTACTGCTCAGCCTGTAAGGAGGAGACTATGGTTTGAGGTGCAGAGTAGGGGAGTCTCTAGCCCCACTTTGCCCTTCTACCTTTCATTCTTGCATTTCAAAGGAGCCTCTTCTGGTGGAGGGCCCAGATACCCATGACCTCATGGTCAGGGCAGGTGCCACATCTATCCCTCTGGAGTTGGTTCTGAGGGTACTCACAGAGGCCTCTACACCTAGCTCCCTGTCCCTCAACTAGCCCATAGATGGTCTTCAGAATTGGTGGCAGGAGGAAGACAAGCATTGGTGGTCTTCCATTCTTCCTAGTTACAGAATTACAGGAAATGCCATTACCTTCAAAATCATTGGTGCTTTATAGTGAGGGTTCTTAGCATGGATTTGGCAGTCTTCAGACCTCCTGAAATTGTAGGCAAACTGTTGTATGTGTATTTTTCTGGGAAAGGTGTCCAAGGCTCTGACCAAAGCCTCCCTGATTTATATGGAAAGGGTGGGGGTGGGGGAGGGTCTGTCACTTGAAGTGGGAAATCAAGTTTCTGTGGGCCAGCTTCTTAGATTAGGGAGTTAGGAACAAGTTAAAGCAGTTGCCCAGCTGCATAGTTCCTGGAGCCAGGGCTTAGATTCCACCATCCTGAATTTACTCTCCTGGGCATCCTATCCCACAGCCCAGTTTCTTCACCCAAATCCTTTGAATGCAGTTGGTAAAGCCAGAGAGTGGAGGGCCTCCACCTACTGGTCATCCTCCTCAACTCTCCTCTCAGGGTTGTTGGCCAAGGCAGAACCTGGGTGCTTTCTAGGTCCCCTGAGCTCCAAATAACCCTGCTTTACCTCCCCCTTTACCTCCCACTTTTCCCCTTTCCCAGACGAATTGCAAAAACTGCTCCTGGAACAAATGGAGCTCCGCAAGAAGCTGGAACGGGAATTTCAGAGTCTCAAAGGTACCCACTGCCATCCTGCCTCATCCCACCTCATCACCGAGCCTTCCACCAGGGTGCCCCAACCTACTCCGAAAGCCAGGTGCCAGGCAACTGGCACTAGGCGCCCTGCAGGAGCCAAGAAACTGTCCTTTTCCAGGGTTGTCGGCGAATGGCTGGGTGGGAGTGGGGGTAGGGGTGAAAGCGGGGGGAGGGGGGCAGGGAGTGAGAAAGTGGAGCTGGGGGAGGGGGCTGTGCGTAACAGCTCTCACTTAATCAATTTGCACAGATAATTTTCAGGATCAAATGAAGAGGGAATTGGCTTATCGAGAAGAAATGGTGCAACAGCTGCAAATTGTCAGAGGTAAGACGGGAGTCAGGTGAGCGCGTGCACGGGCCGTAACTGCCTCTCGTCTGGCAGGAGCCGCAATGTTGGCTCAGTCATTTGGATTTAAATTGAAGGTAATTTAACAATTATTTTTTTTATTTAATATCCTTTGTATACTCTGATTAGCCTCAGAATGGCAAGCGAGCCCAGCAAACGGCTTGCAGGCATCATTACATGGAGTGATTGAACTTCTTATCGCGGCAATTTCCATGGTTTCTAAATTAAAAATCGAGGCGTAAAATTACCTGGGAAGTAATGCCTAAGTTTGCTTTAATTTTGGTTAGACCCGTCTGCCTCTAAGCGCCATCCCAGGCCATTTCCTTCCTCCGCCAGTCTGCAGTTAGGAGCTCCGGTATCCCCTCCCCCGTCCCTGGAGTTGTGTCTGCGCGGAGCTGCGCCCTGGGGAGAGGAGGAAGCTGGGGCTGTGACCCCGGCCTTTCGGAGGGTGGTCTGCGTTTCCTGACTGGCCCCTCCTCTTGTCTTCCAGATACCCTGTGTAACGAACTCGACCAGGAGCGGAAGGCGCGCTACGCCATCCAGCAGAAATTGAAAGGTGCGGAAGCCAGGAAACAAAAAATAGGAGGGGTGCTGGGTGCCGGCCGTGCTGTTGAGTGAATGAATGAATAGTGGGACTAGTGAGGAAGGCCACGATCCACATGGATCAGAATCTGAGAGGGAGAAAAGTGGAAACTGATTTTAACGGGAAGATTATTCTACGATGGTGGGGTAAAGAAAGCCACTTGGGCTTTGGGCGCCAGAAAATCTGCCTTCTAGTACCAATTCTGGCTTTGAGCAGGCTGACCCCTCTCTTACTGTGCCTCAGTTTCCTCTTCTGTAAAATGGGGCTACTGAACCAGAGCAGTGGTTCTAAATCACCAGCCTTTGTCCTACCTTCCTGCCTTCTCCTGATCCGCTGCATTGAGATTCCCTGACCCCAAAGGGTTGGGTAAGGTCGGGGAGGGGAAAGGGTGGACTGCGCGGTGAGGTCAGCCAGGAGAGGAGCCCAGAGTGACCCTCGCGACTCTCTCCCCAGAAGCCCACGACGCCCTGCACCACTTCTCCTGCAAGATGCTGACGCCCCGCCACTGCACTGGCAACTGCTCCTTCAAGCCCCCGCTGTTGCCCTAGGGCCGGCCTGGCCGCACCCCTGCGCCCTCAAGCCATGCTGCTCCTTGTAAATACCCGCTGCCGCGGCGGCCCTGAGCGAGGAACAAGCCATTCGGACCCGACCGATGTAAATACAGCCGCCCGTCCGCCCGCCTTCCTCCCGGGCTCCCCGACCTTGCCCGCCCCCTCCCGGGCGTCCCAGTCCAGGGCGCCGGCTTGGTTTCCAAGTGTAAATACCGCCTCGCACCTCAAATCCCCCTACCCCGTTTGAACTCTAGGGCATCGGACCTCAAGGGGTTAAAACTGGACAGACGGGGGCGGGAGGGGAGAGAGCCCCCTCCCTTTGTATAGCCTTGAACCGGATTGTGAATACAACGTAGCAACTTTGCTGGCGCCTGCCCCGCACTCCCCGTCCCCTCCACTTCTGAAACTCCTGTTCCTAATGACAAAGTGGCTATGTGCAATGGATATAAATGTACTGCGAGTCTCTCGGTTCAGTATTAGGTTCACTTTAATTTATTTATGCTGTAAGTTATTTTTGCTTCCTTCTCCTGGACCCACTTCCAGTCCCGTTTTGCATTCCCCTTTGGATTTTGCTTTGTCTATTTTTTTGTTGTAACCTCTTGATGTAACAGCACTTTAAAAGGGCGACAACTGACTCACGAGATGGCAACCACCTGGAGCCTGTTTGGGGAGACCACCCTATACCCTTGACTTTCGTTTTTAATAATTATAATAATAAAAAAAAAGATGTCACTTCTGGGGCTACGGAGATGGGAGTGCATCGGCGGAGAGGGGCGGGCGGAGCACTGTCCAACAGGTGGGGGTGGGAGCAGCCTCGCGGGTTCTGGGGCGCCCGGGGTCAGAATCAGGCCTGCTCAGGTGGGCAGCAGCGAGCACTCAACCTCTCCACTGTCCCCTCCAGACACACTCAATTTTCCCCCACAGAGCACTCCCTCGCCGCGTTTAGGACCCTCCCTTGGGCCCGTGATGGAGGAGGGGCATTATGTCATGGTCCTTAGAGCAGAGGTCCCCGGCCCTTTCTTCAAGCGCTGGAAGGCGCCGAAGGTTCATCCATGCCCATTTCCACGCCTGCCACATCGGGGAAGTTACTTCCGGGGCGCTCACAGACAGGGCTCCCTGCCGGGAATCCTAGGTTCAACCAGAATTGTCCCTTTAAATGGCGCGGGCACCGCCGGCCTGGCCTGGGGGCGCTGGGGCGGGGTGGAGGTCGCAGCGCGTAAGGTGGGTCTACGCCCGGCAGGCCTGGAAAGGAAGGCGGGACTTGGAGAGCTCGGTCACAGGCGGCCTCCCGTCTGCCCTGCCGCTACCCGAAAGGAGGGACCCCGGTCCGCATTTTCTGTTCGGTCCATTTTAGTCCGAGAAGGGCTAAGGACTTGCCAGGCCTCCGCTGGGGCGTCCGACATCCGGGTCGCGGTTGGCAAGGCCTCCCAGCGGCCTCAGTTTCCACAGCGCACCTCCCTCTTGGGCTAGAGACGATGTTGCAAACTGCAGAACACTCTTTTTGCGGGGAGGAGAGTGTGGATGGAGTGGGAGAGAGCGCACGGCACTGGGAATCATTCAGCCTTGGCTTCCATTTCTCGCCCTCGGCTGGCTAGTGGGGGTCCCGGGTTGAGCCCTTCTTTTATCTTTCCTGGGTCTCTGTTTCGGCCTCTGTGAAATAACACGCAGGCCTCGGTCCATGCGGCTCGTAGAAAGCGGACGGCAGGCCCGGTGCCACCGGCCAGCGGCTCGGGACCGGGAGCCCTGGGCTGCAGGGACCGGGAAGTTTCGTGGCGAGTTGTCTTGGTGGGCTTCGGACGGAGCCGGCGAGTAGGGGCGCGCTCTGGGCCTCCCCGAAGCTGCGCAGACGGGGAGTCAGGCTGCGCGGTACAGCCGGGAAGCCAATCCCTGGAGTCCTTTGCCCTGGGGGTCGGAGGCTTGGCGTCCCAGAATGTTCCAATGGCTAAGCCCAGAGCGGACACCAAGGAGGTAACAATGTTGAGGGCGCCCGGCACACCGCGAGGCAACGCCTCCGGACATACCATCCCTGGGCAGGGTCCCTCTAGGGAGCGGGAACGTTTCATATGCATGGGACCCAGCAGATCCGTTCTCCGCTGGACCCATGGCGAAACTGAGGTCCAGAGAGGAAGAGACTGGAGACCCCAGGGCGCGCCAGGGCCCGTGGAACTGCGACAGGGCGGGACAGCGCTGGTGTGGGAGTTTGCCGGCGCCTTTCCCCACCGCGGATTGCACCTTTGGAAGCCGCACTTTTCTTCCCTGTAAAATGGGCATAACCATTACCACCCAGGCAGGAAGTTCCGTGGCTGAGGCCCGACAGAGGAGCCTGGCAAATGCTCCTTCCCACCCTTCCTTCCCAATTCCCCCCCAAAGTGGAAAAACTCCTAGGCGGCTGGGGCCTTCCGGAAGGGACGCCCCATTTGGGCCGGAATCTCTGCGGACTGGAGTCGTAGGCGGATCCGACCCAGAAAGCTCAGTCGCAAAAATCCTCCTGGGCTTCGCGTCCCTTTAGAAGTGGTTTGTTCCCCCCAAAATGTTAATAACCAAACGATTGGTATGGATGTAATTATCAATAATTATACGAATTATTGCTGATTGCGGGGCTCGTAGCTACTTTAATTAGTTTACCAGATTCTAATTAAGTTAAATGAAACATTAATAGGGAAAATATGCTTTAAAAAAAAAACCGGGATTTAAAAAAAGTCTATTTCTCGCCACAATGTTGCCACCTTGCGACAGATTTTAGGCATTACAGCCAACGCCCGAATGCCCAGACTAGGGTGCCTGGGCTTCCAGGGAGAACAAGTGGGGCCTGGAAGTTGGGAGGAGGCAGTTGAGCACAGAATGTCCTCCGGGCTGTTCTCCTGGGGTGTTTGGTTTGGCCTGGTCCCCAGCGGTGCCTACAGGAGGTCTGGCTCTGGAGTCCTAGGTCTGGGATAAGGGACCAGAGCGCACGGAAGCCGGGAGCCCTCTTATTCAGAGGAAACCGGGACCCCTCTTGGGCGCCGCAGTGGGACAGATGATCTCTATCCTCACCTGTCCTGGCAAATCCAGAGTGAGAGACTGAGTAAAGCTGGAGCCACCGTTGGAGACAGCATCAAGTGGTTTTATTTCTCACCCCCATGGGAGAAAGCAATAAGTTCCTTCCCATCTCCATTTCCTCTGCAAATCAGGGTAACCTGTGTGCTAAAGCACCACTTATTAGACCCCTCAGCTCCTGGAACACAGGTGACTCCGTGTTCTAGTGGCACTCTGTTCATGAGGCTAGCAGGGCACTCACCTCCCTTTGTTATTCTTGGTTGTTTAAGTGTCTGTTGCCCTAAGAAAGTAAGTTGACAGCAGGGGTCACACCTTGCTCTTCCTTGCAATCTACAACGCAGGGCCCAGGACTCCACAGGCACACAACACATGTCTAGATGAATGGCTTCCAACTTTGTGGTTCATCTAGGTGCTGAAAATGTCTAAGGGAAGGAATCCCTAGGTGCTTCTGGACAACAGCCACTGAGAAGCAATTAAGCTCATTTGCATAAGTTTAATTAAACAGGTTTACTGCTCAGAAAGAAGATCCTTCATCAATAGGATTAGTTTTGGGAGCAGGTGTCAGGTAAGTGATTGTCAACCTAGAAAAGGAAAACTTTGTTTCTATTCCAACTATGTCCTAAAGAGGATACTCCTTCACTCCGTCATATTTTTCCAGGTCACTGGCACACAGGTCCACCCATTCCTAGCTACCCTGCTCTAAAGTCTTGATCCATTGCAAACATGTGACTCCTGCCTTGAATTCAGAATACCAACAAAAGCAGAGCTGGATCTGCGTGCTCTTTCCATGAATTCTAAACAGCCTCATCTCCTCTCTTCATCCTCAGATGTTTGGCTAAGAGTACAAACTCTGGAGCCAGATTTACTGAGGTCTCAATGCTGCCCTGCCATTGATGAATGACACTGGGCAAGTTGTTGAATCTCTCTGTGCCTCAGCTTCCTCATCTATAACATAGGGAGATGAACAGTACCTACTTCATAGAACTGTTTTCTGTTAATATGTGTAAAGCACTGAGAACAGCTCCTGGCATACGAGAAGTGCTATTGTATAGGTGTTTGCGAAGATTACAATTCCCTCTGAGTTCACTTTTCTGAGACTCAAGCCACGAGTGCTTTTAAAGAGTCCCAGAATGGACCCCAGGCTGTTACCTTCCTCTCCTCCAGAGGCCCAGAAAGGAGGACAAACCAGTGCTTTTTCAAGCCTGGACTATTGAGCTTTCTGGAGACATGTTCATAAGAATCTGCAAGCACGCAGGTTGGAAAGGCATCCTGCAATGCCAATGCATTGACTCTATGTGTCCAAAGAGGCTAAGACTTGCCCAAGTTCCCTCAGCAGGTTAGTGTAGGGTGAGTGCAGAGGAAAGAAAGTCAGCCAGGTCTCTGGATTTTCTGGGACTAGGAACTGCCCGTGCCTTTCAGAATTTCTGTTATGAGACAAGTTTCTTTTCTTTCTTTCTTTTTTTTTTTTTTTTCCCAGGAGAGACGGGGCTTCACCTTGTTGGTCAGGCTGGCCTCGAACCCCTGACCTCGGGATCCTTTCACCTCAGCCTCCCAAAGTGCTAGGATTACAGGCGTGAGCCACCGCGTCCAGACAATTTCTTTTCTTTTCTTTTCTTTTCTTTTCTTTTCTTTTCTTTTCTTTTCTTTTCTTTTCTTTTCTTTTCTTTTCTTTCTTTCTTTCTTTTTTTTTTTTTTTTTTTCTTTTTTTTTTTTTTTTGAGACGGAGTCTGGCTCTGTCTCCCAGTGCAGTGGCCGGATCTCAGCTCACTGCAAGCTCCGCCTCCCGGGTTTACGCCATTCTCCTGCCTCAGCCTCCCGAGTGGCTGGGACTACAGGCGCCCGCCACCTCGCGCGGCTAGTTTCTTGTATTTTTTTTTTTTTTAGTAGAGACGGGGTTTCACCGTGTTAGCCAGGATGGTCTCGATCTCCTGACCTCGTGATCCGCCCGTCTCGGCCTCCCAAAGTGCTGGGATTAGAACAAAGTGAACAGTCCTTTTTGGGCCAAGTCCTTCACTCTTGGATTCTATTTTACTCCCCATAACACCCCCTTCCACATACATAGACTAATAATATTCCAGTCTGATGGATTGTCTGTGCTGAAGGAGAGGGAGTCACACCGACGTTGGTCGTTTTCTTATTTGGCATCCCTAGGGAGACATTTAAAACTACTCACCCAATTGCCCAAGTAGCCTCCAAAGAACGAGGTTATCTCTAGGGGAAGAACAGAAATCCAGTCACCAAAGATTGTCCTCTAACGCCTTACATCGAAGGCCCTGAGCCAAGGAAGAGGCGGAGATGTCCCGCGGTCCCCTATTCTCGGCTGTTACCTGGAAAGGATCATTTCACCTCCACTGAAGAGAAAAGGAATGGGTTCTGAATGGAACGCTGCCCGGCAGCTCCCAGCTTCCGCTGGTAGAGTACCCGCCGCTGTCCCTGGGTGGCTCCGGGGCTTCGCGCCTGACCGTCCTCTTGTGGCGCGCCTGGAGGCTGGGAGCTGTGCGACCGCTCGAGGCAGATCGACTGAGGTCCCAGTGGCCGCAGGGCCCACGAGATGGACTACGTGCATGCTCAAGCACTAGCAAAGCTGATGCACCATTTCTCTGTTGGAAAGATATTTCAGAAAACATTCACTAAGTCGTCGAAGGAAATCTGAATGTGGTTGGACTTTGTTTCCTCCTTATCTTACCACTTAGGACTGTGTTTTTGCAATTCAATTACCTGAGGACTGGGTCCCGATTTTTTCAGGGTCTGTGCCTCTGTAAGTCTTATCAGGCTTTACCTCTCAGTGACTGGGGTAAAATGATGACGGTAAAACAGTAAAACCCACAGGGTGGGGCAGTCTGGAATTTTTAAAACATTATTTTATTTTTCTGCCCTCTCCCCCCCCATTTTCTTTTTTCTTTTCTTTTATTATTTATTTATTTGGTCAGGAATATTTCAATGAAATGTTGGTGAAGCCCTTGACAAATGGTAGATATTCATTAAGTGGTGGCCTTTTTTTTTTTTTTTTTCCCAAAGGATTCGGTCACTCTTGTTGCAAGTTCCTCATACGTTTGTCGTTGCACTAGGTCCTGTTATGTTTCGGAGCTGAAATGGATCAACTCTGGCAAGACGAAATTTCCTTAAGTGTAAGGTACTGCAATACTCAGGATTGTGCAGAGGGAAGCAGAGACAAGATAGGAAAGATCGCAAACTGGGGCCGGAGAGCCAGATGCAAAATGCACCGCAGAGATGAGTCTGCCTACGCCCCACCTCCTTCTATTCCGTCTCCTAGGACTACTGCATTTTATTTGTGTTAAACAAAAGATATAGCCTGTAGATGAAAGATGTTTTCAGTGGTAAACCGTGCACCGGCGTATAAACGTGGTGTAAAACAAACAAACAAAAACAAACCTGGGGCGAAAAATATGGAACGCTTCACGAATTTGCGTGTCATCCTTGCGCAGGGGCCATGCTAATCTTCTCTGTATCGTTCCAATTTTAGTATATGTGCTGCCGAAGCGAGCACGGTGTTGCTAACTTGCCAGAAGATATATAAAGGCAAGAAATAGAAATACTTTACACTTACGGCAAGTATGTCATGGTCCATTTTAAAACATAATTTTAAAATTACAAACTACCCAAGAAATTATTACTTTCTGCATCAATATTTTGTACTAATATCTTTATGTTTATAGCCAAATTAATTCTAATTATCTCTCTAACATTCTTGCATCGTATATGCAAATATGAAGGACTCATGGGAAATAGGCCCTCTTCCCGCCCGACCTTTGCGCGCTCCCGGCGGACGGTCACGCTCCGTCACGTGGTGCGTGCTGTCTGCGCGTCTTTCTGCGGGGGCAGAGGAGGCGCGGAGGGATCAGAACCGGGTTTTTAGTCGAACGCTGCGCGGGGGTGATGCAACACCGACCCTCGAAACTACCGAGCAGCGTCTGCGCGGCGCGAATTCATTTTTGGAGCCAGGGGCCATGGTGCCCATGGGGTCCGCACGGGTGTTGGAGACCCCGTGGGCACCATGTTGTTGTTCGACTCGGGACCCCGAAGAGGTTGCGAGTCGCTGCTTGGACCCTTCCCTGCGCCGGGACCCGAGAGGCGTGACCCTAGCAAGGCCTGGGGCCACCCACTGGGGGCCGGAAGGGGCCGACAGGGGCTGCGGCGCGGGTTCGTGGGGAGGGTGGGCCAGGGCGCGCCTTCATTTTCCCCTGGGCTTCTCTGGACTCGCTCCCTGCATTCGGAGCCAAGGGGATGAGGGTGTCTGCTTTGGGACCCAAACTTCCAGTAGTGATGGAAGTCTGGGAAGGGTCACCACCGTTTGAGCCAACATTTAGAAAGAGCCAGGCGCTTAACTTAATTGGTGTCATTTCCTCCGTTTTCCGGTTTAGCAAACAGGCTCTGGGAGGTTAAACCATCTGCCCCAGTGATCCTGCCACTGGTTAAAGTAGTTGGGATTTGGATGCGAGTCTGATTTCAAAGACTGATTTTTTTTTTTTTTCTTTTTAAAAACACAGTTTGGAAAAGATTTGAGACAAGTGCAGCCTCCACTTTCCGTGTGAGACTTACTCCAGAAGCCCTGAGCAGCTCAGACTTTCCTTCCTACTTCCATTCCTTCAACAAATCAATTGAACACCTTTGGTGTCAGCACCGGGGCTTCAAGGGTGCATGAGTGGTCAGGGTTGCTGTGGTCATGGAGCTCGGTTCCAGCAAGGGAGCCAGGCAGACACAGAGCCCTCTGGATGCTGAGACGTGCTATGAAAGTGTGGCATAGAAAGTGCCCGGTTGATGATGGCCACTTCATTGGGGGACAAGAGAGAAGGTGACATTGGAGCTGTCATTGATGATAACTGCAGCAGCGCTGGGAGGACGGGGACCGAGATCCAGGCAGAGGACCTTGCAGCCACCTGAGTTAGTGTCACCCATCTGGGCCAGCCCTTCAGGGGAGGCCACTGTGGTGGTAGTTGCTGCTCCCAGCAGTGCTGTGGCTCGGGGGGCCGCTGCCAGGGAGTTCCGCCTTTAGGGCCTTGAGTTCTCCCCACTCGCTACCCCTCTTCAGTGAAATGAAAGTCATTTGACTAGCTTCTCATCTGACCTTATTAAACAAGAAGTAGGCAAACGCAAACCTCAGAATGCTAATATGGCGTTTATTGAGTGAAAAGAGCTAATTTGGACAATGATGTTTCCCCCAGATTTACAAAAAGGAATTGCAAATAACCAAAAAGCATATTAACATTGATGGCAGATGATGCTAATCTTCAATTAGCATCCACATTTTTATTCAGTTATTTAGAACAGGTAGGTCTGGTGGTTTCATAAATGCCTTGTTGTGGAAACTAGCATGAGATAGACCTAGTTATTAGTTCAGAATTTCTGGCTACATGAGCATGTGTTACTTTGAGCCAGAGGTAGATTTTTTTTTTGTTGTTTGTTTTTTTTTGAGATGGAGTCACTCAGGCTGAAGTGCAATGGTGCAGTCTCAGCTCACTGCAACCTCTGCCTCCTGGGTTCAAGCAATTCTGCCTCAGCTACCATGCCAGGCTAATTTTTGTATTTTTAGTAGAGATGGGGTTTCACCATGTTAGCCAGGCTGGTCTTGAACTCCTGACCTCAGGTGATCCACCTGCCTTGGCTTCCCAAAGTGCTGGGATTACAGGCGTGAGCCACCATGCCTGGACTTTTTTTTTTTTTGAGATGGAGTCTCATTCTGTCACCCAAGCTGTACTGCAGTGGTGCGATCTTGGCTCACTGCAACTTCTGCCTCCTGAGTTCGAGAGATTCTCCTGCCTCAGCCTCCCAAGTAGCTGCGACTACAGGCTCACTTGTTAAAATTAGACTATGCTGGGCAAATTTTTATTTTTATTTTTATTTATGTTATTTATTTATTTATTTTTGAGACAGAGTCTCAGTCTCTTCCCCAGGCTGGAGTGTAGTGGGTTCATCTTGGCTCACTGCAAACCCCTCCCCCCGGGTTCAGGCGATTCCCCTGCCTCGCCTCCTGAGTAGCTGGAACTACAGGCGTGTGCCATCGCCCACAGTTAATGTCTGTATTTTCAGTAGAGACAGAGTTTCGCCATGTTGGCTAGGCTGGTCTGAAACTCCTGACCTCAAGTGGTCTGCGTGCCTCAGCCTTCCAAAGTGCTGGGATTAAAGGTGTGAGCCACAGCGCCCTGCCAATTTTTCGTTTGTCTGTTTTTTCTTGTCGAGCAATTTTGCAGAGGAGAAAGATCTGAGTTAGTTCTCATTCCACCTGAAACTGTTTGTGACCTTGGCCTGCTCCCTGTACCTCTCTGTCTCTGGTTCTGTTTTATCTTCTGCAAAGTGAGGAAACTACCCTAGAGATGATCCTTGACATTTTTCAGCATTGAAATGCTGTCATTCTTGCAACTGGATAACTGAAGGATGTTTTTGGATAATTATAATTTTCTGATATTCTGCATTCTCCAAGTACCATGAAAAAAATAATAATTAGCAAGATGTAAAAATTCAAGAGGGTTTGTGTTTTCTCTTTTAGAAGGGTGAAGCAAGCTGGTCATCCTGGAGCCATGGAGGGCCCCAGGAACAGACCACAGGGGCGGCCTAGGACCTGCTGAACCGTATCACAACATGCTTCTAAGCTCCAAAGGCCAGTGCAGAGGAAGCGGGAGGCGGGTGAAGGGGAGGGGATACACTGGATGTAGCATGGAGGTGGAGAGGAGGCAGCACGGAGGGGCTTAGGGAGGGGAGAGCCGAGTGCACCATGACTTCGTGGGAAGTCCCAAGCCCCCACAGACCTTGAGGGAATAGGCATTGCAGGCAAGGAGAGTGTAGGTGCCAGAGAGGACTGGACTGGTGGGCAGGCTCCTGCCGCCTTCAGAATTGCTGGCTTCTCTTCACTCTGCAGGCCTGAAAAGAACTGAGTCCTGGCAATCTTCCCTGAATGTTCTGGACTACAGAACCCCAAGAGATGAGGAGTGGTCCCCCTATCCTGTCTGAGGTGGTACTTCCCACTACCCTGAGTAGGAGAGGGCAGAGCCAAGTTTATTTTGAGTAATTAAGAAATGGGCTGTTTCATATGGAAAAAATGTCAGTGAAGACATGAACTTTAGGATTCTCTAAAATTATGTAGTGTTTCCTTTACAGACATAGAGCATTGCGTGTTTTCGTGTATCATTTTATTTGAAGCAGGAAGGGCTGGGGACTCCCATCAGCCCCACCGGAGGGAGGGAGGAAGGAGCGGGGATGTGGAGAGAGGCCCCTGTGGCTTTGTTGATGTGCAGGCCTGGGAGGAATGGCATTAGTGGTTTCAGGAGGTGTTGCCCTGGAATTGTAGCAAGGGGACAATGCGCTGTTCACATGCCTGACCCTGAAGCTCCAAAGGCCCCAGACACAGAGCATGGCCAGAGCGGGGTTGGAGGGGGCCTGAGGGTGGGGGAGGACCCACTCCCCCAGGCTGCCAGAAATTCCTTTGAGCTCCTCATGCTCTGAGTCAAGCCTTGTTCTTATAACATCTCTTTTGAAGTGCACTCTGCCACCTAATTCACCTCAATGGGAATGAGTTTTTCCAAAGTTAGGCTGAAGGAGGGTGGAGTAGGCAAATTGGTTTGTGTGCCCACAGCTCAGAGGGTGGCCTGGAGGAAGAGGCAGGGTCAGCTGCGGCCAGCTGACCTCTCAGAGGGAGTTTCTTTCAAGCCTTCTCAGCCTGGTGTGCCCAGAGCTCTTGCTCTGCTGGTGTGGCCCCTGGTGTGTTGAGATCAGTTCTAATCCATCCCAGATGCTAGGCCTCAGTGGAGCCCTCTGGTCCCGCCTGTCCCCCTGCACAGCCCAGGTTGCCCCTTTTACTCTCCCCCAGATCTCATATTTGTGCCCAGAATGTCTTAAAAGATGTTTCCTCACCTGTGGGATGGTGATTGTGCTGCCTGCTTTGCGGGGTCATTTCAAGGTTAAACGCAGGATTGGGTGTGAAAGGCCCTAGCGTGTTGGATGAGCTGATTGATGCCAAGTGTTTACAATAGTCCTGGGCTATTCTAATGCTCAATACATAACCACTTCCTTACCCTTCTTCTTTCCTTTATCTTGCAACTATCTGCATGAAATAAACTTTCTTTAAGGTAAAAGTCTCAGGGTAGAGAGGAGTCCCTAAGTTTTGCTCCTTTTAGCCACGACAGGGAGTATTTTCGCCCAGATGTCTTTAATCCTTTAGATTTGAGTTACCAAAGGCCCTGGTTGAGATGCAGTTATGCTTTGAGACAGGACACTACATAGACTCAGTAATACCTGTTTACTTAGCTTAGTACGATTCCTTGCCCTTTAAGACCAGCACAGAGTCTTCTGGCGTCCTATTTCATGTGAGTATCTCTGAGACATAAGGATGGGGGCGCGGGGGTGGTGCTGGTTATTATTCCTCTTTTACTGATAGGGAAAGCCTAGAGAGGTTAGGTGACCTATCTAAGGACACAGCTAGTTAGTGACAGTCCTGGAATTTGCTCTCGGATCGCTCTGACTCCAAGGGCTCACTTTACAACAAGATGTAATATGGGAGTACAGTTTGAGGGGTTCTGGGGTGCTCTCTCCAAATAATCTCTTACTCTTGCCTTAAATCCTGCCACTGATGCATTGTTATTTTGAGCTGTTGCTCTATCGAGGGTTCACTGTGATTTATTTCATCAAGACCTTTTTCTCTGGCAGTCCCAGGATGGCCTAAGGGCATAAGGTTCTTAGGTTTAGGGTGTGGAGGACGTGCTCAGAAAGAAGGTTCAAAAAGAGGAATTGCCAAGTCTGAGCCCGGGGTCTGCCGCTTCTCTCTAGCTCTCGGTTTCCCTATGTGGGTTTGCAAGGATGGGAGGAAAAGTGTCACACCTCCTCCAAATCCTGGCTGCCCTGGAGTCCAGACATCGCTCCCTACCAAGGCTGCAGTGACTATAGCAGTGGTACGGGGGAAAACTGCAATGACTTTCAGCCAAGAAGGTCCGTATTTATGTCTCATCAACTGTGACTAGCTGGGTCACCAGTCTCTTCCAGTTGCTGATTCTGTTTTCTCATCTCTAAAATGGAAGTGATGATTTTTCTACTTACCATACAGGGTAGTGAGGCTCCATGAGAAATGCCACTGTCAATTGCTATACAACAAAAGACAGGAATATCTAGTATTGTGAGACACCCAATGGAGCCTCAGGTGGCTCAGCATTCCCCTTACCTGGTGAGTGAGGCATTTGTGCCTTAGGAACAGACCTACAAAATCAGAGCACCAAGATGAACCATCACATTGTATTAATATTTTCACACCACTTAGCTCTCATTAAAATGTACTTTGCTGAATTTAATATGTGATTTCAAATGACACAACATATTAAGTGCTTAATATACTAGAAATTATGAAACTATTATAGTCGATGCCATATGAAATAATTACACTGAATTAAACTTTAGCAGCCAAGTGAAGGAAAGACTTCAACTCAAAATGTCTTAAAGAAGCTTTAGCTGCCACTGTAATCGCCAAAATAAATGTCCAGAAATTAGGATCTTTAAATAAAAACTGGAACTTAATCTGTACTTACACCGGGAAGCTCTTCTGGGCTTTGGTGATATGGAGCATTGTTCCCTTGGGGAGGTGACAGGCCCTGGGACCCACCGCAGGCCAGGGTGTTGGAGTCGGGGCTTCAGTGGGCTCGCTCCATGGGCCTGGCTGGGGGTTGGCTCAAACGGCCTGGAGTAAAGCCTTCTGCCGAAGTGACAGATTAGTCTTTGCTCCAGATTAGCGTACTGACAAGTTAAAAACAAACCCACCTTATGGAACATCTATTGAGTGCTTCCTTTGTGCCAGCCATTTTATATGCAGTTCCTCATTTGATCCTCACAATACATCTGTTTTAAGAGCCACTGTTTTTCAGATGAGGAAACAGGCTCAGAAAGATTAAGTGGATCATCCAGGGCCTTAAATCAGAATCCGTAGTGTTCGCCCCTGCATCACATTGCCTTCCTCTAAACTCTTCAACCTCCTCATTAGTGTGTGTGTATGTGTGTGTGTGTATGCATGCATGTATGTACTACTCCCTATTTTAATAATGATTCAGTGACTGATACGATTTGGCTATGTCTCCACCCAAAATCTCATCTTGAATTATAATCCCCATAATTCTCATGTGGCAAGAGAGAGACCAGGTCGAGGTAATTGAATCATGGGGGCAGTTTCCCCCATGCTGTTCTTGTGATAGTGAGTTCTCATGAGATCTGATGGTTTTATAAATGTTTAGTAGTTTCTCCTGCATTCATTCTCCTTCCTGCCACCTTGGGAAGAAGGTGCTTGCTTCCTCTTTGCCTTCCGCCATGATCGTAAGTTTCCTGAGGCCTCACAGCCATGCAGAACTGTGAGTCAATTAGACCTCTTTATGAATTTCCCAATCTCAGGCAGTTCTTTGTAGCAATGTGAAAATGGACTAACACAGTAACCAAACACATTAGCTTGCTATATGACAGTGACATGACCTATATCTTTATCACATTCCAGTCATGGAGACTAGGGACCATGGCTTGAGAATTTCACCTTGAACTCTCTTGATACACTCAGCCTGACTAACTTACACAGGAAGTGCTCTATGGATACTTGCTGTTAATTCAATTCAAGAAGAACTAATTCATTACCTCCTCAGTATCCTGACATATACCTTTGTGTGCTTGGTTAAACAAGATATCCTCTTATAAAGAGCAAGGATGCTTTCTCTCATAGGGGATACCAGTGTCTTAGCTACTTAAGGTGCTATGTCCCGATTACTTATATCACATGAAAATACCCAATGGGCTGTTTGAAAAATATAAATTTTGTGTGGACATTTAAATGTATTATTTACTGACCAGCAAAAATGATTTTCATGGAGACAGGAAAATTTGGCTCAACCAAACACATGTTTGTAATGAACTGAAAACATCTATTTCTCATAACTATCAGGATTAGGCTGTCTTGTATCATAGAAAAGCAAATAACAGTGACTTTAAGATGATAGAGGTTTATTTCTCTTTCACATGAAACAAGTTGTCTTTTAAGGACTTGTCTGGTGGCTCCATTGTGGCAGACAGCCGGGCTTTTTTATCCTTTAGGGCCATAATTCATGGTCCAAGATGCTTACTGGAGCTCCAAGTTCCAGGCAGGAAAGGCAAGGGGGGCCGTTACTACCCCGAGTGAAATCCATAACTCAGCATACCACCTAGCACTCAGGAGCACTCAGTACATGGTACTCTTGGCTGTTGCCCATTTTCCATTCCACACAGCAACAAGAAGGGGGAAGGGAAGTCATATTTACTAATACCATACGGGGTTCTCAGGACCATGCTGGACATTTACACATGATTGCATTCAATTTTCATAATCCAGTGAGGGTGGTGTAGCAGCAGGTTAAGTAGGAAGTGAGGCTCTATCCACATGTGGAGGTAGGAAATTGGAGGGAAAGGGTGGAATGTCTCCATAAGAAGTCCAAGGGCTTTCAAGAAGGAAGTGATGAAGCCTCCAACACTTGCTCTCTGAGATTCAAGCTAATACACATTTTCAGTGTGGATCAAATGGTTCTAAGGTGCAGTGGCAGGAAAGTGTTAATTATGCCCTTAAAATAAAATTGCTGTGAGCATAGAAAGTGAAGAGATTAAAATTTTAATAAGACATTAGAAAAGCTAGCAAAAGACATGAACAGGTATGTCACAAATTAGGAGCTCCAAATGGTGAATGTGAAAGTGTACTCAACATCTTTAATCATCAGGGAAATACAAAACCACCTCACAATTAACACTGAGAAGTGTGATAATGCTGTTAACTAAAAACTCAATATATAAATTTGGAAAGGAGAGCTTTGTTTCTTATAAAGGGTTATAGCCAGCAAGGTGGCCATTCTGACAGGCTGGGAAGTGTTAGCCTTGGTCGAAGCCCAGAAACACACACTCCGAGGGAGAGAGGGAAGGGTAAGACAGGAATTTAAGTTGAATGGTTGGCCAAGCGTAGGTGTGCAACAGGATACAGGAGGAGCTATGAATATTCATGTAAGTGGTCCTAATCCTTGCATACTTGAATAAATATGCACATTACATATGACCCATGTTCTCTTTGCAATGGAGACTTTTAAGTGTAACATTTAAATGTAGTACAGTTAGGCTTTATATGTCAAAAGGCCTTTTCAGGACACAAAGGCACTCAAGTGTGCAGCCTCTGTAAACCAGCCAGACCAGTCCATGGTTGGTGGTCTTCTCATCAGGAGAAAGTTAACTGAAATAACTCTTGTCCAATCAGAGCTGTAGTTATGCAGCTTGTGGAACAGGGGGTCAGTTAGGTAGCATCTGGCGGTGGATTGAGTTGCAGCTTATTTTAATATTGTTTATTTCAAGGACAGTGCTTGTTTAGCTGCTAGAGAAGAAGAAAAACCTTGTGGCAGTTAGAACAGAGTTTATTTTTTAAGTGCAGGGGAGCATAGTGACTTAACCCTAGCATTGCATGGCCTTAGGTGTTGTATATAGTTTGATATAAAGAGTCCATTCTATCAGTCTTGTGATCTCTATTTTAACATTAAAGCTGATCAGTTGGGCCGGATGCAGTGGCTCACACCTGTAATCCCAGCACTTTGAGAGGCGGAGGTGAGAGGATTGCTTGAGCCCAGGACTTGGAGACTGCAGGGAGTTATGGTCATGCAACTTCACTCCAGCCTGGGTGACAGAGCGAGACACTGTCTCTAAAAAATAAATAAATAAATACAATGCTGCTCGGTTGTTGTGTCCAAATTGCGATCTGACCTCCTGTCTCGTCAAGGCCAGGAACTCAGTTTTTAAGTACTGCTGGCCAAGAGTAGGGGGTCCATTCAGTCAGTTGCAGGGCTTAGAATTTTATTTTTAGTTTACAATGCCAAGTGCTGAGGAGGAAGTAGAGCAACCAAGATATGAGAATATATGGCTGGGGCGTGGGGAAATTGGTACGCCCACTTTGGAAAATTGCATAGCTCCTAAAATTGAAGATAAGTATACCTTATGACTCAGTTGTTCCTTTCCAGTTACATACCCTAGAGAAACTCGTGCACATGAGCACAAGTTACAGGTAAAAGAATGTTCAAGTTAGCATTGTCTGTAATGGTCCCAAACTGGAAACAACTCAAGTGCCCATCAACAGGAAAATGGATAACTACACTGTGGTATATTCATGAAATAGAATATTATGCAGTCATGAAAACGAATCAACTACAGTTATTAGGTTGGTGCAAAAGAAACTGTGTTTTTTGCCATTGAGAGTAATGGCAAAAACCGCAATTACTTTTGCACCAACCAATACCTCCAGTGTTAGGGGCTGAATT
Source organism: Macaca mulatta (assembly GCF_049350105.2). NCBI lineage: Eukaryota > Metazoa > Chordata > Mammalia > Primates > Cercopithecidae > Macaca > Macaca mulatta. The sequence continues at coordinate 45,390,970 of NC_133412.1, forward strand.
ATATCCCCCACTCCTACCTCCAAATTTGTATGTTGAAATCCCAGCCCCTAGTACTGCAAAGTGTGACCATATTGGAGATTGGGTCTTTAAAGGGGTAATTAAATTAAAATGAGGTTATTGGATGGACCCTAATCCAATATGGCTGATGTCCTTATTAGAAGAGGAAATCTGGACACAGACATGCACAGAGAAAAGACCATGTAAAGATACAGAGAAAGGGTAGCTGTCGCCAAGCCAAGGAGAGGACCTGAGAGGAAACCAACCCTGCCAACACCTTGATCTTGGGCGTCTAGCTTCCAGAACAGTGAGAGAATTAATTTCTGTTGTTTAAGCCACCCAGTCTGTTGAACTTTGTTAGGCCCCACCAACCCTCCAGCAGACTAACACACCAGCAATGTCGACAGGTCTTGTAAACATGATACCGAGTGGAAGAAGAAAGGCACTAATAATAGATACAGAAATATACCATTTATTTAAAGTTCAAAATTAGGCAAGACCAAACTATTGTTTAAGGAAGTGTATACAAATGGTAAAACGATGAAATCAAGGAAGCTACCAAAAATAAGAAAATGGGAGGCAACACATAAAGGCTTCTGGGAGTGGTGGCAATATCCTGTTTCTTCACTTGGGTGCTGGTTACTCGGGTGTTCTCCCTAGAGTTGTGCACTGAAGTGAACCTTTATGTGTTGTAGATGTTGCAGTATTTATAATAAAATGCTTTAAAAGGAAGACAGAAGCAGGTAGGGGAAGAGAAGAAGCAGAGAGAGAAGGAACGAGGAGGGGGAAAAGGAGGGAAAGGAGGAAGGATGAGAAAGGGGAGGGGAAGAAATAAAGAAATCAGTGGGCTGGCCCCATACCAAGTGGGGTGTTCTAAGAGGTGTGAGACCATAGCTGTCAGTTAAAGGTGAGTCCAAAGCTCAGGTGCTGCCTCTGAGTGTGAACCTAAGCCCAGAATCTCTCCATTAGAAAAGGGCTTAGATACTTTGTAACCTTGGGAAAACCAGAGTATTTTTCTGAGATTTGTTTCTTCATCTTTAGACTGGGGAAGACAAATGCCTCTCAATTAATGTTGTAAGGTTCTTCCTTTTACTAATTCAGGTCTCTGCTCTGATGTCACCTCCTCCAGGAAGCCTTCCCTAATGATCTTTTGAAAATAGCACCTCTTGGCTGAGTGAAGTGGGCATGCACCTGTGGTCCCAGCTACTTGGGAGGCTGAGGCAGGAGAATCTCCTGAGCCCAGGAGGCTGGGGCTGCTATGAGTCATGATTGCACCACTGCATTCCAGCCTTGGCAGCAGAGCAAAACCCTGTCAAAAAAAAAAGGGAAAAATAGCACTTTGATGTGGCTTGGCTCTGTGTCCTCACCCAAATCTCATCTCAAATTGTAATCCCCACATGTTGTGGGAGGGGCCTGATGGGAGGTGATTGGATCATGGTCGGACATCCCCCTTGTTATTCTCCTAATAGTGAGTCAGTTCTCATGAGATCTGGTTGTTTGAGAGTGTGTGGCACTTCCCCCTTTGCTCTCGCTCTCTCTGCTGCTCTGCCATGGTCAGATGTGCTTGCTTCTGCTTCACCTTCCAGGATTGTAAGTTTCCTGAGGCCTTCTAGTCATGCTTCCTGTTAAGCCTACAGAACTGTGAGTCAGTAGAACTTTTTTTCTTCATAAATTACCCAGTTTCAGATAGTTTTTTTTTTTTTTTTTTTTTTGAGACAGAGTTTCCCTCTGTCGCCCAAGCTGGAGTGCAGTGATGCAATCTTGGCTCACTGCAACCTCCGCCTCCTGGATTCAAGTGATTCTTCTGCCTCAGCCTCCTGAGTAGCTGGGATTACAGGTGCCCACCACCATGCCTGGCTAATTTTTGTATTTTTAGTAGAGATGGGGTTTCACCATGTTGGCCAGGCTGGTCTTGATCTCCTGACCTCAAGTGATCCACCCACCTCAGCCTCCCAAAGTGCTAAGATTACAGGCATGAGCCACCATGACTGGCCTCAGGTAGTTCTTTACAGCATTGTGAAATGGACTAATGTACCTCCTTTCATTCTTTTTCCATTTATTTTTCTTTACAGTACTTAATACTATTGATTAGTATTTATCTCTGAAATTATGTCAAATATTTGTTTGTGCATGAGGAGCAGGATTTTTGTTTTGCTCCCCACTGTATTCCTACTGCCTGAAACAGTATCTGATACATAGTAGATGCTCAATAAATATTTGCAGTTAGTTTGGGTGCGGTGGCTCACATGTGTAATCCTAGCACTTTGGGAAGCCAAGGCAGGAGGATAACTTGAGGTCAGAAGTTCGAGACCAGCATGGCCAACATGGCAAAACCCTGTCTCTACTAAAATATAAAAATTAACCAGTGTAATGCTGCACACCTGTAATCCCAGCTACTCCAGAGGCTGAGGCATGAGAATTATCTGAACCTGGGAGACAGAGGCTGCAGTGAGCCAAGACTGCACCACTGCACTCCAGCCTGGGGGATAAGAACAAGACTTTATCTCAAAAAGAAAAAAAGAAAAGAAAAGAAAAGAAAAAGTTTGCAGTTACAAACATTAGATAATGCTTCTGTGATGCCAGGCACTTGAGGCACTCAATCAATGCTGGTTCTCTCCTCCCCTTTTAGCTGAGACCCCCACCCTCATTTCCTGAGGCTCGTGGCCCCTTATCTTTTTCCTGCCCCCCTCCAACCTGGGACTGAGAAAGTGCCCACAACTCACACCTCTGATCAGTAGCAACACTTCAACCCCTGGGGCCAATCTAATCCGTCATCTGTCCCCTCCCCATGCCCTTGCCAAGGGTCACAGTCTCCCTCCCTCCCTGAGGGTCCCTTTCCCTCAGAGGGGTCAAGCTACCCCTGGGTGACCCAGGCTCCAAGTGCTTACAGCACTTTGGGGAATGGGCTGTTGCCTCCATTGATAGTTCACTGTTTTGGGCTAAGAGTGAGGCCCTGAAAACCCTCCATAAAGGCTTCTCTCATTCCTTCACCCTCATTAGTTGCTCCCTCCTCCCTGTTCTTCCCACCCAGATGCCTATATTTAGTGCTGATTTTCTTCTGCCTTGTGTTAGAGTTAGTTGTTTACTTGTTTGCTTCCCCTACCCCCTCCCAGACCATGAGCCCACCTGTGAGGGGCCAGACTTTATTCATTGCTGTACTCCCAGTGAAGTGGCATCATTCGTCTGGGATGATACCCGAGGTTCATTGTCTCATGCTAGGAAAATCAAGGACGTGGACACACAAGGAGTGAGGTTGAGAGCAGAGGTTTAATAGAAAAAGGAGGCCCAGCGTGGTAGCTCACGCCTGTAATCCTTGCACTTTGGGAAGCCGAGGTGGGGGAATCATGAGGTCAAGAGATCGAGACCATCCTGGCCAACATGGTGAAATCTCGTCTCTACTAAAACTACAAAAATTAGCTGGGCATGGTGGCACGCACATGTAATGCCAGCTACTTGGGAGGCTGAGGCAGGAGAATTGCTTAAACCCGGGAGGCGGAGGTTGCAGTGAGGCGAGATTGTGCCACTGCACTCCAGTCTGGCAACAAAGCAAGATTCCGTCTCAAAAAAAAAAAAAAAAAAAAAAATAGGCAAAGGAAAGAGAAAAGCTTTCTCCTACAGAGAGGGGTCCTGAAAGGGTTTCCAGTCCGTGGTAAAATGCAGGGGTTTTATAGATGAGCTTGAGAACATAGTGTCTGTTTACATAGGGCATGAAAGATTGGTTGGACCAGGTGTGCAATTTGCATAAGGCATGAAAAAGTGGTTAGGACTAGGTATGCCATTTGCATAGTGTGCAAAAATCTGGCCACCCCCACCCTAATCTTTTATTATGCAGATGAACTTTCTACCTGGCTGGCACCATGTTGCCTGTTCCTTTACTGTACACATGGTGACAGAAGGGAAGTTGAAGCTTCTATGTTGAGCATACCTGGCCCTCAGGTAGCCCTTTTCTATTGGCACAGCTGCTGGCATTCACCTGTGCAAGCTTCCAGCTTGCTTATCTGTTTGCAGCTCGATTTTTCAGGCTGCTCTTTGTTAGAGAAGCAATGATTTGGGGGCTGCTTTTTGTTAAAAGGGAATTTCTGCCGAGGACTCTTACCCTCACTATCTGCCTAAATAACTTCCTTCTATCTCCTGTGTCACCAGCACCTAGCACAGCACCTGATTTTTAAATCTTATTTATTTATTTATAGAGACAGGTTCTTGCTCTGTCGCCTAGGCTGCAGTGCAGTGGTGTGATCATACCTCACTATAACATCAACCTCCTGGCCTCAAGTGATCCTCCCACCTTGGCCTCCCAACGTGTTGAGATTATAGGTGTGAGCCACCACACCTGGCCTTAATAGACTTTTTTTTTTAAAGCTTCTGTTACAAAGGACAGATAGTAGGACCTCAAGAGTTAAGATGAGCACAGACCAAACTTCCTAGATGTGCCATCTTCCAACTTAAATTCGAAAGTTCCTTGAGACATAGAGAAGGACAAAAACTGAGAACCATTCAGAAAACTTAGTGGTAAATTGTTGGCCAGAGTCCAAGATGGAATTTTCCCTAATGACCTGCCAGTGGGGCTGGGTGAAGTCACATGGTAGGAGGCCTGTGCATAGCTCACCCTCTAAAGTGGCCCAGAACCTGCAGGCAGGAAACTTGCAGGGAGAAGCTTAGGCCCTCATCCACTGTACAGGGCTGCACTCACCAGCAAATGGGCAGCACACTCTTAACACTCAGGTATGGTTTTCTCAGGCAGTCACTTCTGTCCACCTTCGCCCCTTCCATTAGACTGTCTCTGTCTGTAGTCTGTGGGGACACTGTGGCACTCAGTACCTATGAGCAGGGAGGGAGCAGGGTGGGATTGATGAGGAGGTGGCCTAGAAGCCACGCTCGCCTAATGCAGGGACCCTACAGATGGAAAGCGTGGAGGTTTATTTCGCAATATCTGATAGACAGTAATATAAATACATTGTAGTAATTAAATTGTATTAACCCAGTTTGAGGGTCTTTGGCTTTTAGTATCGTGCATTTATTTTTATTCTGGTGTGTTTGGTCTTATTTCTTTTATTTTGGTTTATGCCTTCTCTTTTCCATGTTTGTTTTTGTTTTTGCCTTCTGTGATAGGCAAGATTGCATGATGATGGATTTCTTAGAGTCATGGTCTCACTATATTGCCAGGCTGGACTTGAACTCCTGGTCTCAAATGATTCTCCAGTCTCAGCTTCCTGAGTAGCTAGGAGTACAGGTGCACCACTGTGCCTGGCTGATGATTTGTTTTTATCTTCTGTAATTTGGAAAGTATATAGCCTATTGTTTTAATTCTGCCAACACCTTGAAGATTTTTAAAAACTTTCTTGAACCCATGTAATATAGTTTGGACTTCCCCTGCAAATCTCATGTTGAGATGTAATCCCCAGTGTCAGAGGTGGGGTCTGGTGGGAGGTGTTTGGGTCATGGGGGCAAATCCCTCCTGGCTTGATGCTTTCCCAGAGATAGTGAGTTCTCGTGAGATCTGGTTGTTGTAAAGTGTGACGCCTCCCCACACTCTCTCTTGCTCGTGCTCTGCCATGTGAAACCCCGGCTCTCCCTTTGCCATCTACCATGAGTAAAAGCTTCCTGAGACCTTCCGAGAAGCCAAACAGATGCCTAGCACCAGGCTTCCTGTATAGCCTATAGAACCACGAGCCATTTAAACCTCTTTTCTTTATAAATTACCCAGTCTCAGGTGCTTATTTGTGCAATGCAAGAAAAGCCTAACACACCGTGTTTCTCTATCAGACTGAAACTAAATCTACCTTGTTTGCCTCCCTTCCAATAGAAAGTGAGAAGTTTCTCAGGCCCTCCTTCCATATCTCTTCATTAGCGGCCTAGGTGATCACACCTCTCTTTTTAAAAATGACGTAGGTCTTCTTTTTGCAAAAATTGGTTTTAAATTTGGGATCCAAATTTTGGCCTTTTTTTTTTTTTTTTTTGAGACAGAGTCTTGCTGTGTCACCCAGGCTGGAGTGCAGTGGCACGAACTCGGCTCACTGCAAACTCCACCTCCTGTTTCACTCCATTCTCCTGCCTCAGCCTCTGGAGTAGCTGGGACTACGGGCGCCCGCCATCACGCCCGGCTAATTTTTTGTGTGTTTTTTAGTAGAGACAGGGTTTCACTGTGTTAGCCAGGATGGTCCCGATCTCCTGACCTCATGATCCACCCACCTTGGCCTCCCAAAATGCTGGGATTACAGCGTGGGCCACCGTGCCCAGCCAGTCATGTTTATAATTATTTATTTGATTCTCTATATTTACATGGTTTCCACATTTCCTGCAGGCTCCACTTACTATGGCTGCACAACAAATTATCCCCAAACAGTGGCTGGGTGCAATGGCTCATGCCTGTAATCCCAGCACTTTAGGAAAGGCCGAGGCAGGCCAAGCACTTCAGGCCAGGAGTTCGAGACCAGCCTGGTCAACATGGCGAAACCCCGTCTCTACTGAAAACACAAAAATTATTCAGGCAAGGTGGTGTATGCCTGTAGTCCCAGCTACTTGGGAGACTGAGGCAGGAGAATTGCTTGAACCCAGAAAGCAGAGGTTGCAATAAGCCAAGATTGTGCCACTGGGTGACAGAATGAGACTGTCTCAAAAAATAAAATAGACCAGGTTCAGCAGCTCACGCCTGTAATCCCAGCACTTTGGTAGGTCAAGGTGGGCGGATCACCTGAGATCAGGAGTTCAAGACCAGCCTGGCCAACATGGTGAAACCCTGCCTCTACTAAAAATACAAAAATTAGCTGGGTGTGGTGGCACGTGCCTGTAATCCCAGCTACTCGGGAGGCTGAAACAGGAGAATTACTTGAACGCGGGAGGCAGAGGTTGCAGTGAGCCGAGACCACACCACTGCACTCCAGCCTGGGTGACAGAGTGAGACTCTGTCTCAAAAAACATAAATAAAATAAATAAAATAAAAATAAAAATAAATTATCCCAAAGCTTAATGCTTAACACAATAATCATTTGTTACCTCTTGCTCTTTCTGTGCATTACAGTTTAGACAAGGTATAACAGGGATGGCTTATCTCTCCTCCAAAGGAGACGTGAAATGTCTGAGGCCTCAGCAGTAAAACTCCAAAGTTGAGCCTCCAGCTTGGCTAGAATCATCTGAAGGCTTGCTTACCTGCAGGTGGTGCTGGCTGTCACTCAGCGGAAGGCCTGGCTGGGGCTATTGACCAGAACACCCACACATGGCCTCTGGTGTGCCTGGCCTCCCTCACAACATAGTAGCTGAGTTCCAAGGGCAAGCATCCAGAGAGAGCGAGCCAGGTGGAAGCCATTGCCTTTTATGACCTAGCCTCAGAAATCATTCAGTGTCACTTCTGCTGCATCCTGTTGGTTGGGACAGTTACAAAGTTCTGCCCAAGTTCCATGGAAGTGTGTCAAGATCACTTTGTAAGACAAACACGTGGAGGTGCCCACATATGTACACACATGTGTACATGTATACACATGTACATACATACATATGTATATGCTGATACGGTCGTCTTTGAAAAAAGACCATCAGCCATACTGTATTTTCTTAAATTCTTGATTTTCAACTTATGTTTTAGGCAGTTGCAGAGTGTATTTGAGTAACTCTTTCAGGAAGATTGCATGAGTAGATACCTGAAAGTGTCTATGAGTCTCAATGTGCAGTAAGTAAAACGGTTGTCTTCTTTCTTATTTTAAAATTCATAGCCAGGTGTGGTAGCTCACCCCTGTAATCCCAGCACTTTGGGAGGCCGAGGCCGGTGGATCACCTGAGGTCAGTCTCTACTAAAAATATAAAAATTAGCTGGGGGGTGGTAGGGGTGTAGGAATGGCACATGCCTGTAGTCCCAGCTACTGGGGAGGCTGAGGCAGGAGAATTGCTTGAACCCAGCAGGTGGAGGTTGCAGTGAGCCGAGATCACGTCATTTCACTCCAGCCTGGGCAACAGAGTGAGACTCTGTCTCAAAAAAAAAAAAAAAAAAAAAAAAAAAAAAAATCATAAGGCCAGGCATGATGCTTCATGCCTGTAATCCCAGCACTTTGGGAGGGCAAGGTGAGAGGATCGCTTGAAGCCAGTGGATGCTCAATGCACTGGCCTCCCCCACTGTGGAAGAAGCCAGTTTTGTCTCCATTTGCATAGGCATTTCAGTCTTCCCCATCTATACGTGTGTCTGTTCTTTGCATCTCATTAGAACTGGTTGTAGGCGCCTACTGGTCCCCTCATTAATAATGCGTTAGATGAAATCCAGAACACATGTACGTTTTATATCTGCATGAGAATCATCATCTTTTATGAAATTATCCTTTAACATTCCTTTCCTGAAAAGTTGAAATGATGTATTCAACACTATCTATGACAGTGTAACAGCCATGATTTAATGATACTGATGGACAGTAGAATGCACATATGCAGATAGAGTGTGGTTAGAACTACATTTAATATTAATAAGAAAAAAACTCGGCCGGGCGCGGTGGCTCAAGCCTGTAATCCCAGCACTTTGGGAGGCCGAGGCGGGTGGATCACGAGGTCAGGAGATCGAGACTATCCTGGCTAACACGGTGAAACCCCGTCTCTACTAAAAATACAAAAAAAAAAAAACTAGCCGGGCGTGGTGGCGGGCACCTGTAGTCTCAGCTACTCGGGAGGCTGAGGCGGGAGAATGGCATGAACCCGGGAGGCGGAGCTTGCAGTGAGCCGAGATCACGCCACTGCACTCCAGCCTGGGAGACACAGCGAGACTCCGTCTCAAAAAAAAAAAAAAAAAAAAAAAAAAAGAAAAAAACTCAAAGATATATAACAGAATGTGTTGAACTGTTTAATATTTTTCTTCATTATATTTTCCAAAAATTTAAAAATACAGGCTGATGCAACCTTGGTAGAGAAATCCAGTGAAGCTAAACTCTAAGCCTCTGTTTTATTGAGGGATTAGTAATTGTTTTATGGTTCTTGAAGGGCTGGGAGGGGCTTCCTGGTCTCTGTATGTCACTGGGGTCAGTGGGAGTGCTGCTGGAAAGTGAGGGAACATATGATGATTAATATAATCATAATAAATCAGTAGTTGTAGTGTCCCAGGAATTGTGTCAGGCAGTATCTCATTTAACCTTTACAACAGCCCTTTGAAGTAGATAGTGGTAGATGATATTCCCATTGGCTAGGTGCAGTGGCTCACGACTGTAAACCCAGCACTTTGGAAGGCTGGGGTGGGAGGATTGCACCATGAGACCAGCCTGGCAACATGGTGAGACCTCATCTCTACAAAAAATAAAAAAAATTAGCCGGGCATGGTGGCGTGCACTCCTATAATCGCAGCTGCTGGGGAGGCTGAGGCAGGAGGATCCTTTGAGCCCAGGAGGTAGAGTTTGAAGTAAGTTGTGATCACACCACTGCACTCCAGGCTGGGCGACAAAAAAAAAAAAAAAAAAAAAAAATAGTATGCCCATTTTATAGATGAGGAAACTAAGGTTAGGAAACTTAGGTTAAGTGACTTGCCCAACTAGTATATGGTGGAACGGAGACTGAGACATGGGCTTTTAACCCCTCTGCTACTGTGTGTCATGTGAGAAATGTTGGAGAGGAAGTCCTGAGGATCTCCTCCTGAAGAATTGTCCCCCCTACTGGATCCAAGCCCTCAGAATCAATTCATCCGTGAAACATTCACTGAGCCTCCTCTGTGTTCCAGGCCCTGAGGATAAAACGTGGTCTGAGTCTTCAAGTAACTCAGGAGCCAGGGTGAGCAGCCAGGGATGGGAGTTGGCCAAAGGAGGGGCCCTGGCTGGGGTGGGGAGGGTGAGGAGGTGCTTCCAGAAGGAGGCAGAAGCCCACTTGAGTCTTAAAAGATGGGAAGAGCCAGCCTGGTAAAGGGGTGAGGGTTGGGAAAGGGCATTGAGGGCAGAAGAAGGGCTTGAGCAGAGAGGGGAAAGAAACCTCCGAGAAGCACCATCAGCACACTCACTCCAGCTCTGCGGTTCACCTGCCTCCACTGTCCCCCCTTCTGCTGCTGCCCTGGTTACCAGAAGCCGTTTTGTTCGGTGGGAAGGTGGGCGGGCACAGTGCATTGCTAGGGGTGGGTACCTGAACATGCCAACAGAGCCTCCTTTTTCCAGGATGTTTGAACGTGGGTCAGATGGTCTCTCCCCAGGGCCTGACAGTGAGAGGTGCATCCTGCAGAAGGCCTTGGCAGTGGGTGTGCAGAGGGCACAGCAAGAGTGGGCAGACCAGGCTGTCTGAGTAAGGACTCAACACACCTCTGAGGTCCCGCCGCATGCTCAGCATGGGTTCCAGGACACATGCCAGGGCCGCCTTAACACATTTCTTGTTTACTTTAGATTGTCCAAATTGGGTTTCTGTCACCTGTAACCAAAGATCCCTGCTGACACAGCCCCTGAGTTCCTCAGACTCAGGAGAGGGACCTTTAAACTAAGAGAGGCTAACCTATAGATCAGGAAGTCAACCGACTCATTTCCCGTGAGAAATGTCACTGCTCATTGGGTCAGCCTTTCACATCATTACTGCCGGTGTCTCCTTTCCCCGGAGAAAAGCCACCTGCATTGACACCTGGCCTCTTGGAGCAGGCCACAGGCCCAGCGAGGATCTATAGCTAGAGGCATCAAGCAAGGACTGCCCAAGGGTCAAAAAACTGTTTCTGTTAAGGTCCAGACAGTAAATATTGTAGACTTTGCAGTCTCTGTTGAAACCATTCAACTCTACTACTGCAGTGTGAAAACAGCCAAAGACAGCACATAAATACATGAGCATAGCTGTGTTCCAATAAAACTTTACTTATAAACATTGAAATTTGAATTTCATACAATTTTCATGTGTCCTGACATACTACTCTTTTTTTTTTTTTTTTTGAGACGGGAGTCTTGCTCTGTTGCCCAGGCTGGAGTGCAGTGGCATCATCTTGGCTCACTGCAACCTCTGCCTCCTGAGTTCAAGTGATTCTCCTGCCTCAGCCTCCTGAATAGCTGGGATTACAGGCACACAACACCATGCCCAGCTAATTTTTGTATTTTTAGTAGAGACAAGGTTTCACCATGTTGGCCAGGCTGGTCTTGAACTACTGACCTCAGGTGATCCGCCTGCCTCGGCCTCCCAAAGTGCTGGAATTACAGGTGTGAGCCACCATGCCTGGCCAATATATTACTCTTCTTTCAACTTTTTCCAGTTGTTTAGGAATATAAAAGCAATTCTTAGCTCTCAGACCAAGCAGAAACCAGTGGTAAGGGACCAGATTTAGCTTTGCAGCCTGCAGTCTGCCTACTGTTGGCCTAGGACATGAACACTTATGCCAAGAAAGAAGATGGTTGACAAGGAAGCTGGACAACTGGGTCCATGGGCCAGGCCAGGGACACTGCTGAGGCTGCTATCTAGGCTTGTCACTCTAACTGCTGCTTCTCGAGCCATTCAGACCACCCTCTTCAGTTTACACCTTCCTGAAGAAGCAACTCAAGACCCATGAGTGGGCTTAAGTGCTTGGAGATGATGACATGTCTAGTCTTGCCTCCCAAAATTTAGCCTCGGACCACCTTGATGCAGCCGCTCCTGACACTTCTATGGGCAGTTGTCCTGCCCCCATCCCCTGTGAGAAGCAGATTATGAAAGCCCACTCCTCCCACCCCACACAACCCAGGACCCAGAGGCCAGGAGGGAATAGGCTGGCTGTAGCCGCTGACTCGTGCCCTGGCGTGAAGGCATGAGCTCTTTTGAGAGGGATCTTAAAAGACACAGTGGGAAGCTGCAGTTACAAGCTGGCTCTGTGGCTGGGCGCAGTAGCTCACACCTGTAATCCCAGCACTTTGGGAGGCTGAGGCAGGTGGATCACTTGAGGTCAGGAGTTCAAGACCAGTCTGGCCAATATGGGGAAAACCCATCTTTCCTAAAAATACAAAAATTGGGGAGGCATGGAGGCATGTGCTTATAGTCCCAGCTACTCGGGAGACTGAGGCAGGAGAATTGCTTGAACCCGGGAGGTGGAGGTTGCAGTGAGCCGAGATTGTGCCACTACACTCCAGCCTGGGGAACAGAGTGAGACTCTATCTAAAAAAAAAAAAAAAAAAGTGGGCTCTGTGCTGGAAGATTGAGTAGACTCAGGGGCCAGGGTGGTTGTAGGAGGCCAGATGTCAGTGGAAGTTGGGGGAATGGAGATTGGTGGAAGAGATAACAGTGGGTATCCTGGAGACAGAGATCGACTGACTGGCTGAAAGAGAGACAGACAGTAGGTGAGTCCCAGACCTGTCCCATTTCTGGCCCTTCCTGAGGCTTGACTAGGGGGTCTTCACTGTAACTTCATAGCCCCCTCACCCTATACCTGGGGTAATCTGGGTAATTTCAATGCTTCTCTGATACATTCTATCAAACCAGAAGCTGTGGAGCAGGTAATTTCTTTTTATTTATTTTAAATTTGTATAAATTTATGGGATACAAGTGTAATTTTGTTACATGCACAGAATTCATAGTGGTGATGTCAGGCTTTTAGGGTATCCATCACCCAAATAACATACGTTGTACCCATTAACTGAATTCTCATCATCCATCCCCCCATCCCCTTCTCTGCGTCCACTATTATTCCATACTCACACCCACGTGTATACATTATTCAGTTCCCACTTGTAAGTGAGAACATGAGTATTTGTCTTTCTGTGTCTGACTTGTTTCACCTAAGATAATGACGTCCAGTTCCATCCATATTGCGGCAGAAGACACGATTTCATTCATTTTTGTGTCTGAACACGATTCCACTGGGTATACGGACCATATTTTATTTATCTGATCGTCTGTTGATGGAGACGTAGGTTGATTCTGTGTCTTGGAGGAGGTCATTTCCGCTGTTGGCCGAGGTCATCCTGAGTTTCTGATCTTACTCTCCCAGGGAACTCTGCACTTCACGTTGGGGACTTTTTGCTGTCTTGGTGTCTGCAGGTTGGAATCTTGCTTCAGCCACAAAAATTCACAGTTGGGTGGTCTGGGTCTCACTTCCCTCATCTCTTAAATGGCTGTCCTGCATCAGGCACCGTTTACTATGACAATGTTGAACTTTATCTGAGCCCTGTGCCGCCAGAAGGCAGCGACAGTAAAGTTCTCCAACCTCTTTAAGTTCCGAGGAAAGAGCTAGCCACAAAGGACCACCTTAAGCTAGCATCCCGAGGAAAGACGGATCCTCACCCTTTCTTACTATTCCGTAAGACTCGCCGATGACGCCTTTGTTTACCTGCCTCTCTAAAACCCCAGTCCCCTTCGAGATGCTCCTCATTAATGAACGTTCTCCCTATTGCAATGACCTGAATGAAATCTTAACTGTCTGGGGCCTTTTGCGTTCACAATGACCATAATTGTGTTGTTGTAAGCGTCAATCGGGGGCGCAGCCGGAGTCCCAGGTCCCAGTCCTGGCTCCCCCACGTCAGGCTTCCCCTTTGGGCCGGTTTCAGGTCTCAGTTGGGAGCTCCCTAAGGGCCCCTAGCTTAGAATATGTGTGTGGCAACCCAATCCCTCAACCCCTGAGCGGGGAGTCCGGGCAGAGCGAGCTGCTGTAACTTTTGCACGCCGCCACCAGAGGGCGGCGGCTCCGCGGAGGAGGGCCCCAGCCTCTGCGCCCGCTCGCGCCCACGGTGCCTTTAAAACGTGCGTTGGAAGTGGACGCCACGCAGCCTGCTTTCCAGAGCCCCGGCGCTTCCCTTCTTCCTTCGCTGCACTCCAGGCGCTTTCCTTACGCGTCCGCGCGCGGCGAGTCCTTCCGCTCCGCAGGGCGCGCCTCAGGACTCTTGAGTGGGCGGGAGGGCTGGAAGGCCAGGCTGGAGCTTCGGGTCTCTAGCGCTGTGCAGGGCACAAGGTCCCTGCCCCTCTCACGGTCGCTGGCCTCTCTACTTAAATCTCAAAGGATTTCTGAGGCAGCGGGAAATGGGGAGGAGGGACGAGAGCCCAAGACCACTGTCTTGGGTGCGGGGTTTAACCAGTCACACCCATCAGCCCCTTAGAACGTCACAGCGTTTCCTTAAAGTGGGCAAGACAGGAACTGTTGCCTCTTCTGAAAGATGGGCAAACGGGCTCCCAAAGAAAAAAGTTGATTAGCAGAACTAGTAAATGGCAGAATTAGGACAGGAACTCAGTTCTCCTAGGCCCAGACCCGGAGCTTTTGGGGTGGGGTGGCACAGAGATGGCTCCTTGCCTGGCGTAAGTGAACTGGTCGCTCCAGCCGAAAGGGGCGCCGCACATCCTCTCCCGCAGGACGGCCACCGCTGGACATCAAAATGCAGCCGCTTTTGGACTCAAATTGTAGAGTTCTTTTTGTTGTTGTTTGTTGTTTATTTATTTATTTATTGAGACAGAGTCTAGCTCTGTCACCCAGACTGGAGGGCTGTGGCACGATCTCGGCTCATTGCAACCACTGCCTTCCGGGTTCAAGCGATTCTCTTGCTTCAGCCTCCCAAGTAGCTGGGATTACAGGCGCCCGCCACCACGCCCGGCTAATTTTTGTATTTTTAGTAGAGAAGGGATTTCACCATGTTGATCAGGCTGGTCTTGATCTGCTGACCTTGTGATCTGCCCGCCTTGGCCTCCCACAGTGTTGGGATTACAGGCGTGAGCCACCGCGCCCGGCATGTTTGCTTTTTAAAGTGCTTATGTCCACCTACACATTTTAGAGGAAAATAGAAATACTAAAGCCAAACTGTCCACAGTGACCGTCTGTGGCAGTTGAAGTAGCAGTAATGGAAATTGCGTTTTATCTGTATTGTTCAAAATATTCACTACTAGCGTATATAAATCAGAAAGAGGAACAATGATTCAGGACTTCTGTTTGACAAAATGATAATAATACTTCCTCTTTAAATAATTGGAAAATACAGGCTGGGTGCGGTGGCTCATGCCTGTAATCCTAGCACTTTGGGAGGCCGAGGTGGGAGGATCCCTTGAGCCCAGGAATTTGAGACCAGCCTGGGCAACATGTCAAAACCCCATCTCTACAAAATAAAAAATTAAAATGTAAACACTGGAGAATAAAGAGAATGAAGAAAATAAAATTCATCAGTACCTCCTCCCAGATATTGGTATTTTTCTTTCTGGTTGGTTTCTTTCTGTACAAAATGTGAATAACAGTATTAACTGTACAGGAATGTTGTGAGGATTCAGCGAGAGAACGTATGTAATAGTTAACATTCCAGAAGTGTTAGCTATTTGTATATGCAACAAAATCAGCACCAGACTGTATCTACCACTTCTATGCTGCTGTCTTCACATCCAGCATTGCTTCATGGACGGTTTCCCATTCAATTCTTCTTTTAAAATTGTATTTTTAGTGATGGTACGGTATTTTATTACATGTAAGTACAATTTATTTAAGTTATCCCCTATTGTTAATCCTTTAGAATGTTTCCAATTTTTGCTGTTAAAATAACAGAGAGATTAACATCTTTAAACATCTACCTTTGTCAGCATTTCTGATTATTTCCTTAGATGAATTTTTAGAGGTAGGATTACTGGGACAAAGGGTGCAGATATTTTTCAGGCTTTTGACTCAGGTTACCAAATTGCTTCCCAGAAAGATCTTGCCAGTTTACACTCCCACCTGCAGTGCGTGAGAATGTCTGCCTCACGGCACACAAAGGAGTGATTTTTTGGGGGGGGATGGGTGAGATTTGGGTCTGTTGCTGAACTGAGGAAAATAAGCCCCCCAAGCCCCATATAGCGAGGTAGAGTTTAAACTTCGGGGCAGAGAAGGGATGTCAAAACAGGCAAAGTCCATGGGAGAAAGGGAAGGGATGTGGAGCAGCTTTACAGAGATTGTCTTGGATTTAAGAAGAGATACCTCATGTTTGGAGACTGGCGGAAAGAGGTGTGATTGGGTGTCAACAGAATCATTGTAAGGAAGTAGGTGAATTCAAGAGGCTAGTCCCTAGGGGCCACCTTTTCTCAGTCAAGTAGGAGGCTGGGTCATCTATCCCAAAGGTAATAGGTGAGCCCGAGAAGGGGACTTGAGGATAGAGGTGCAACCCTTTAACTTGAGGACAATAAAAGAGTTGACTGTCCAGTTGAGGGTGATGACTTTGAGTTGTCATGGCACCATTCATGGCACCATTCTGCAGGGCTGTGGGTACTTTCTCTACAGCATGCAGTTACCTGGGGAAAGAAAAACTGTATATATGAATTTAAACCAAATCTTTCAAAATGTGGTAAACAGTAGAAAACTCTTTTTGGGGAGCTGGAGGGATTCATGGTGATAAAAAGCCTGTAGGTTTCTGGAGTTGTACCAAACTTTCAAGGAACAGTTAATTTCTATCTTATATAAGTTGTTACAGAAATTGCCCAGATCATTTGATGAAACCAGTATAATCTTGATTCCAAAATCGGTGAGGACAAAGCAATAAATAAATATATCAAGTTCATTTCAGCTGTGAATGCATGTATAAAAATCCTGGCCAGGCACGGTGGCTTACACCTGTAATCCCAGCACTTTGGGAGGCCGAGGCAGGCAGATCACTTGAGGTCGGGAGTTCAAGACCAGCCTGGCCAACATGGTGAAACCCTGTCTCTACTAAAAATACAAAAAATTAGCTGGGCATGGTAGCATGCACCTGTAATACCAGCTACTTGGGAGGCTGAGGCGGGAGAAATGCTTGAGCCCAGGAGACAGAAGTTGCAGTGAGCCGAGATTGCTCCACTGCACTCCAGCCTGGGCAACAGAGTGAGACTCTGTTTAAAAAAAAAAAAAAAAAAAAAAAAAAACTTAAATAAAATATCAACTAATCTAGTTAAATGTTTTTTGAAAGTAGGTTTATCCCAGGAATTCCAGCTCAACATTGAAAATCACCCCACTTTAATAAAGGACAAAAATCACATGAAAAAAATCACATGAGTATCTCAAATGGTAAAGAAAAAGCAGCATATTGATAAAGTTTTTCACCTATTTTTTAATTTGTGAGTAACTCAGCATATGACTTCCTTGGACTTATGAAAATGAAAAAAAAAAAAAACTTAGCAAACTGGAAATAGGAAAGATATCTTTAATTTGGTAAAGGTTATATGGGGCCAGGTGCAGTGGCTCACACCTGTAGCCCCAGCACTGTGGGAGGCCAAGGCAGGAGAATTGCTTGAGCCCAGGAGTTTGAGATTAGCTTGGGCAACATAATGAGACCCCATTTCTATCAAAAATACAAAAATTAGCCAGGGGTGGTGGCACATGCCTATAGTCCTAACTACTTAGGAGGCTGAGGTGGGAGGATGGATTGAGCCTCGGAGGTCGAGGTTGCAGTGAGCCATTATTGCACCACTTCACTCCAGCCTGGGAGACACAGCAAGACCCTGTCTCAAAAAAAACCGGTTATATAGCAAAAACTTAAAGCAAACACTACGATTAATGAGCATTCACTTTGAGATCTGGAACAAAATAAGGCATCCAACTGTACAGATATCAACTATATAATAATAGAAGTTCTAGACAAAGCTATGAGTGAAGAAAAATATAAGACATACAAGATGAGAAGAGATAAAACTATCACTATGTGAAGATATTTTCATTTGTCTTGAAAAGCAAAGAGAATCAGCATAGACTTTTAAAATTAAGATAATTCAGTAATTTAGTAGATAGAAGATTGACCAAAAATAAATCCTTAACATTTGTCTTCACCCCAAACAACCAACATCTAGTCACAATAGCAGCAACAAAGTATAAAAAAATCTAGTAATGAACTTAATTAAAAATATCTATGGAGAAAACATTAAAACTCTAAAAAGGATGTAGAAAATAACCTGACTAAATGGAGATAAATTTTAGGTTCTTGGATGACATGATTGAATATTATATAGAAATCAGATCTTTATGAATTAATCTATACATTCAATGAAATCCCAATAAAAATTCCAGCTCTATTTTCCAGGAACTTGATAAACTCACTCTCAAATTTGTGTTGACAAACAGGACTAAGTCAACCTCAAAAAAATAAAGAGCTGGAATTTATCCTACCAGATATTAAGTACACTACAAAGCTATGTCAAACCAAACCAAACCAAACAACATTGTTTTGGCACCAAAACAGACCAATAGACCATGGAATGGAATAGAAAACTGAAAGTCAGACCATTTGTATACAGGTTGGGGGCATCACAAATCAATGAAGAAAGCAGATTAAACTCGTTCACTATATGGGGGAAAAAATTCAGAATCCCTGCCTTACACCGAAGGGAAAGGAATACACCGTGTGGTGTTCTGATATATATATTGGTTTTCATCCATATATTGGCTCCTAACTCCCATAGCCCTTGTTACAGTCTTGGCTCCTAACTCCCATAGCCCTTGTTACAGTCTTGGCTCCTAACTCCCATAGCCCTTGTTACAGTCTTGTTATAATGTTCAGCGTGTGAGGCCTCAGGAAACAGAATCTCTCTTCTGCCCTCCTTTCACCTGCTCCAAGGCAGACATCTAATCTACCCCCACCTTTCTGATTGTGGGTCTTAAGATCCTCCCTGAGAGGATTCCACCTCATACCCTGAAGGGCAAGAATGCTTCCATAAAAATCCAAGAGGACTGGGTTCAGAGAGATCCAGATAGCTGAACACATGCAGGCTGACAGGAGGAACTCATTTGCGGGCCTGGAGGGTGGTGTACCCCAACTCCATGGGGACAGAAGCTCCTGTGCTGGAGACCCTTCCAGAACTCGCTAGAAGTCTCTTTATCTGGCTGTTTATTTGTATCCTTTAAAATATCTTCCTTAGTAAACTGGTAAATGTGTTTCCCTGAGTTCCGTGAGCTGCTCTAGCAAATTAATCAAGCGTAAAGAGACAGGCATGGGAACCCCAACTTGAAGTCAGTTGGTCCGAAGTTCTGAGGCCTGGAGTTGTGGCTGCGGGGAAGGAGGGCGAAGTTTTAGGGACTGAGCCCTCAACCTGTGGGATCTGACACTATCTCCGGGTAGATAGTATCAGAAATGAATTGGAAGACACCAGCTAGGTGTCTGCTGCTTGGTGGTGGGGGAAACCCACACACATTTGGTCACAGCAGGTTCTTCTGTGTTGATGATTGTTGCTGTATGATGTAAAACACTAAGTGATGTAAAACTTTAAGGTGAGAAATAAAACCAAAGTTGATAGATGAAAATGTAAGAGACTATCTTTGAAACTTGGGTTGGGAGAGGGACTCATTAAACAAAACTTCAAAGCACAAACCAAAAGGCAAAAAATGCATTAGTTTGATGACATCCAAATTAAGTATTTCTGTACAAAAGAGGATACTATGGACAATAGGTGACAGAATAGGTGAAGATATCTGTAAATCTAAAAATGATAAGGGATTAATAGATAGAATATGCAAGTACCATTGACACAGGCTTTTATTCTCAGTCTCTTTGCAAGCCAGGAACCACCAGCCAGCAATGCCACACGCAGGCCTCGCTTGACCATGCTACCTGTTGCAGGAGATGGCCTGCCCACTTGGCCCACCCAAGCTGAGTATGGCTTGAGCACCTGTTCCTGAGTTCTTGTCCTGTGCCCAAGAAGAATGAGGATGCACTGACAATCAAAGAATGAGCAAGGCAGGGAGTTTTATTGAGTGATGAAACAGCTTTCAGCGGAGAGGGGATGCAAGGGTTGTCCCCCTACCTGAAAGCTGGAAAGTGCCCATAATATGGCTGAGTCCAGGGCTTTTTACAAGCTCAGAATGGGGGAGAGGCAGGCCACAGGTAGTATTGGAGAAAGCAACATTCTATTGGTTAATAGGCATTCAGAAAGAATCAGTCGGGAAACGGAAGCAGAAAGAACAGAAGTTCTCACTCTGGGTTGTGGTTTCATCCAGGACCAGCAGTCTGGTCTTTCAGCCTTCAAGCTGTTTTTGGCTTGAAGGTGGGGTTTCGCTGGGGACCTGCCCCTATTTGCCTAGGCTGCCACCTGTTGCTATCACTCTCATCTCTCCATATACATTGGGGATAGGTTCTAGGCTCCCCCTTGGATACCAAAATCCAAGACTGCTCAAGTCCCTTATTAAAAATGGCATAGTATTTGCACAAAACTTGTGCACAAGTCCTGGATACTTTAAATCATCTCTAGATTGCTCACAGTATCTAATACAATGTAAATGCTATGGAAATAGTTGTTATACTGTATTCTTAAAAAATCATTGTATTGTTGTTGAGACAAGGTCTCACTCTGTTGCCTGGGCCTAAGTGCAGTGGTGCAATCACAGCTCACTGTAGCCTCCACCTCCTGGGGTCAATCGATCTTCCCACATTAGCTTCTTGAGTAGCCAGGTCTACAGGCACACACCCTGACACCAAACTCATTTTTTAATTTTTTGTAGAGACAAGGCCTCACCGTGTTGCCAAGGCTGGTTTCAAACTTCTGTTCTCAAGCGATCCTCCCGCCTCAGACTTCCAAAGTGTGGGGATTACAGATGTGAGCCATTGTGCCTGGCCTAAATGTTGTATTGCTATTTTCTTCATTTTTATTTATTAAAAAATATTTTCAATCCATGGTTGGTTGAATCTGAGGATCTGGGACCTGTGGATATGGATGGCCAACTGTAACTCATGCAAACCAATAAGCAAAAGGGGTATTCCTGGTTTCCCATCCAACAAGTAAGAAGCTTAGAAGTCATCACTCTGTCCTAACAATTAAAAAGCTGAACAAACGAAAATCAACAACTCTTCTTAGATCCATCAAAGAATTAGGTCATGGGGAAAATCATTACCTCCCAAGTTGAAGGCAGATGGATACTTCCAACTTACTGGAACAGAAAATCACGAGCGGAAACCTCCCTGGGAACCAGTACTAGGATAAGAAAACCTGACCTGTAATTGATGAATTGCTGGAGGCCTCGTTGTGGACAAATCTGACAGTTGAAAGCTTCAGCAGGATCCCAATCTTAGCAGAGACCCACATTTTTGTGATTGTAACCCCCAGAGCTCTATCAGGTTCTCACAGTGAATATCAGAGAAAAATCTTTAGCTTCTGGCAAGGGGGAGAGGAAATGTAACCATTTGAAATAGCTAGAGGGTTCTGATCTTCTTGACAAGGCCTTCCCTCAGGAGAAATTATTTCACCAGAGCCTGACCAACCAAGATAAGGGAAATACCCAAATCCAGTTCCCTCTAGCCTTCCTGTCCT
This sequence comes from Macaca mulatta, assembly GCF_049350105.2. Taxonomy (NCBI): domain Eukaryota; kingdom Metazoa; phylum Chordata; class Mammalia; order Primates; family Cercopithecidae; genus Macaca; species Macaca mulatta. Next base: position 45,412,054 of record NC_133412.1, read on the forward strand.
ACCTAAGGAGTGAAACAACCCCAAAACACAAGAAAAACACAAGACAAAACACAGAAAACACAAGACAAAACAATGGAACAGGATATCCAAGAACTGTGGGACAACTGAAAATGATGTAACATACATGTAATGAGAGTATCAGAAGAAGAATAAGAAGGAACAGAAATATTTGAAGCAATAATGACTGAGAATTTCTTCTAATTAATGTCAGATACTAACATACAGATCCAGGAAGCTCAGAGAACACCAAGCTGAATAAATGTCAAAAACCTATACTAGGCATATCATATTCAAACTGCAGAAAATCATAGATTAAGAAAAAAAATTGAAAGAGACCAGAGCGAAATAACAGCTTACATATAGAGAAGCATAGATAAAAATTACATCTGGGCCAGACATGGTGGCTCATACCTGTAATCCTTTGGGAGGCTGAGGGAAGGCAGGTTGCTTGAGCTCAGGAGTTTGAGAGCAACCTAGGAAACATGGTAAACCCTGTCTCTACAAAAAATTTAAAAATTATCTGGGGCTGGGTGTGGTGGCTCATGCCTGTAATCCCAGCACTTTGGTAGGCTGAGGTGAGTGAATCATTTGAGATCAGGAGTTTGAGACCAGCCTGATCAACATGGTGAAACCCCATTTCTACTAAAAATACAAAAAATTAGCCAGGCATAGTGGTGGGCGCCTGTAATCCCAGGGACTCAGAGGGTGAGGTATGAGAATTGCTTGAGCCTGGGAGGTAGAGGTTACAGTGATCTGAGATCATGCCACTGCACTCCAGCCTGGTTAACAGCGTGAGACTCTGTCACAAAAAAGCAAATAAAAATCAGATGGGCATGGTGGTGGGTGCCTGTAGATCCAACTATTTGAGTGGTTGAGATGGGAGGATTTCTTGAGCCTAGGAGGTCAGGGCTGCAGTGAGCTGTGATTGAGCCACTGCACCCTAGCACTCTAGCCTGGGTGACAGAGCAAGACTGTATCTCAAAAAAAAAAAAAAAAAAAAAAAAAAAAGACTCAAGTATATTGTTGTCTACAATATACCCACTTTAAATATAAAGATCCATATAGACTAAAAGTAAATAGATGGAGAAGGATAAGAAAGATATACCATGCTAACACTAATCAAAGAAAGCTGGAGTAGCTATATTCAGACAGAGCAGACTTCAGAGCAAGCAAATTAAACAGGGATAAGAGGGGCATTACATCATGACAAAGGGGTTGATTCTCCAGGAAGACATAATCTTTAATGTGTATGTCCCTAACAACAGAACATTAAAATACATGAGGCAAAAACTGATAGAACTGCAAGGAGAAATAGATGAATTCACTATTTTAGTTGGAGACTTCAATACCCCTTTGTTGAAAATGGACTGATCCAACAGTCAGAAAATCAGTAAGGATTTGATGAACTCAACAGCACCATCAATCAACAGGATATAATTGACATCTATAGACTACTTCATTCAAAACAGCATAATACACATTCCTCACATGCACCACTCAGCAAGGTAGACCACATTCTGGGCCACAACCTGCACCCTAACTAATTCAAAAGAACAGAAATATTACAATGTATGCTCTCAGTCTACAATGGAATTAAACAGAAAGATAGCTGGAAAATCCTCCAAATACTTGGAGACTAAACAACATACTTCCAAATAACATATGGGCTGAAAAAGAAATCTCAAGAGAAACCAAAAAATATTTGGAACTAAATGAAAATGAAAACTCAAATTTTCAAAATTTGAGGGATGCAGTAAAAGTGCTTAGAGGGATATTTATGACATTGAATGCATATATTAGAAAAAAAAATCTAACATTATAACTCAAACTTTCACCTTAGAAAAAGAACAGCAAATTAAATGCAAGGCAAGGAAAAGGTAGCAGATCCCATAGAAGGATGGACAGTTTATCAAGAGAAAACTTAAACTTATAAAAGTGGTAACCCAAACAGGCAAGTTAAGAGAATTATTAAAAATTAAAATCATTAGTAATCAAAGAAGTTCAATTTTAAACAACAATGAAATATCAACCTTACACCTAGCAGACTGGCAAAAATTGGAAAGCTGGAAAATGCCAAGTGTTAGCAGGTAAGTGGAGATATAGGTTCCTTCACATGCTGCTAGTGGGAATGCAGGTTGTCAACCATTGTGGAGAGCAGTCTGACACATTAGATATATTAGATAAATTAAATATATGCACAGCTTGGGACCCAGCAAATCTACTCCTGGGTGTATATACACTCAGGATACGTAATCATACAGGTCCATCAGGGAATACAGATTAGAACATTGGCTGCTGTGTCAGTTCTGCTAGTAGGCAATTGGAGACAAGCAGTTGTCCATCTGGAGAGGAATAAATGGGTAAAATTCGAATGATGCATGTAGTAGAGTGCTTTAGTCTGTTTTATGCTGCTGTAACAGATACCACAGATTGGATAATTTGCAATGAACCAAGATTTATTTCTTACATTTCTGGAGATGGGAAGTCCAAGATCATGGTGCCAGCATCTGGCAAGTGCCTTCTTGCTGCTGTGTCATAAGATGGCAGAAAGCATCAGATGGCAGTAGAGCAAAGAGAGGGTTAGAGAGGGCCAAATTCACTCTTTATCTTTCATTTTTGTTTTTTTGAGGCAAGGTTTTGCTCTGCCACCCAGGCTACAGCACAATAGCATGATAATAGCTGACTGCAGCCTTGAACTCCTAGGCTCAAGGGATCCTCCCACCTCAGCCTCCTGAGTAGCTGGGACTACAGGCATACACCACCATACCCAGCTAATTTTTTTCATTTTCTTTTTCTTTCTTTCTTTCTTTCTTTTTTTTTTTTTTTTTTTTTAAAAGAAGGGGTCTCACAATGTTCCTCAAGCTGGTTTTGAACTCTTGGCCTCAAGCAGTTCTCCCACCTCAGCCTCCCAGAGTGTTGAAATTACAGACATGAGCCAGTGTGCCTAGCCCTTAAACTCACTGTTTTGTAATAGCACCAGTCCCACTCATGAGATGGAAGCTGTCAAGTTCTTAAAGGTTCCACCTCTGAATACTGCTACAATAGCAATTACATTTCAGCATGAGTTTTGGAGGGGAGGAACATTCAAATCATAGCAGATGTATACATAGCAACATGAATGAATCTTAAAAACAGCACACAGTGACAAAGGTAAGAAGCATAATGAGATAACTTGATACCATTCATAAATTAAAGTAGATGCATGTATTTTTGTAATTTATTGTATATATTACCAATTTAAAAAATGCATACACACAACATTTGAAATAGATCATAAGCCTAAATCTGGAAGCTGAAACTGTAAAACTTCAAGGAGAAAACATGGGAAGATCTTATGATTTGAGGTTAGGCAAAGATTTTAGGATTAAAAAAGCACGAATGAAAAAAGAAAAATGAATGAATTGGCATCATCAAAATTAAAAGCATCGCTTTTTGAAAGGCACCATTAAGAAAATGAAAAAGACAAGCTGCAGCTTGAGAAAAAATATTTGCAAAACACACAAATGATAAAGGATTTTGTGATAGTCATCAACTTATTGCTTCTTGGCTCCAAATTCACCCTTCTTTACCTGCTCTGTGATAATGGAGGTGGGTTAAATAAATATTTTTCTTTGATATTTGATGTTAAGCCAGTAGTAGACCTGGGAGGAGGAAGAAATTTTCTCTTACTGTTTCCCTTTTCCTGAAGAGGGCAGCTTCTTCAGCTCCCAGTTCTGGCAGTGCATGGTAACCTTCAGTGCCCAGCTGACAGAAGCTTCCCTCAGCATCTTCACTAAGTGGTGTGCCACTGGCAAGGCACCTGACCATGAGTGGCTTCCCCCAGCACCCCATCACCTGAAGAATTTGCAGCAAGTTTCAAGGTATGGCACTTCTCTGTGGACAACATCACCTAGTACCCTAAAGGGAACATTCCAGTATTGCACTGTGAGCCACTTCAATGTCTTCTTCACCATCCAGGATGCCATGCTGTGCTCTCCCCAGCAGGATCTGGAGTTCCTCCTTGGGCACTTTATCCTGCCGGCAGTGGCTGTTCCCTGTATTTGCCATTCTTGCATTCATCAGAGTTCTCTGTAACTCCTTCAGTCAATTTCCCATTACTCAAATCTCGTGTTATTTCTTTATGTTAAACTTTACCTGTTTTCTATTTCCTGATTGGACAGTGATACCAAATTCTATCCAGAATATATACAGAAACCTCCCAACTCAATAATAAATAAAACAACACTGACTTAAAATTGAACAAAAGATTTAAAGCTATTCATCGAATAAGATATAAAACACTGACTTAAAAATAAGATTTAAAACAAAAGATTTAAAGCTACTTTGCCAAATAAGATATAAGCACATAAAAAGATTCTCAACGTAATTAATCAATAGAGAATTGCATATTAAAACCACAATGAGATACCATTAACATCACAAAATGTCCAAATTTTAAAATCTTGACGATACAAGCTGAGGATGTAGAGCAACTGGAACTCTTATTTCTTTCTCTTTTTACCTTTCCTTTTTTCTTCCCTGGGATGGATCCTGAGCAACTAGAACACTTATATATTGCTGATGGAAATGCAAAATGGGACATCAGTTTGGCAATTTCTGATAAAGTTAAATATATACTGATGTATATATCTCATTGTTTTAATATGCAATTCCTTGATGACAAATAATGTTGAGCATTTTGTTGTTGTTGTTGTTTTTTGACAGTCTTGCTCTGCTGCCCAGGTTAGTGTGCACTGCTGCAATCACAGCTCAGTGCAGCCTCGACCTCCCAGGCTCAAGTGATCCTTCTGCCTCCCAAGTAGCTGGGACTACAAGAGTGTGCTACCACACCAGCTAATTTTTAATTTTTTTTGTAGAGATGGGGACTCACTCTATTGCCCAGGCCAGTCTCAAACTCCTGGGCTCAAGTGATCCTCCTCAGCCTCCCAAAGTGCTAGGATTACAGGTGTGAGCCAACCCACTCAGACATTTTTAAATGCTTATCTGCCATCTGTTTATCTTATTGTTGAGATATCTGTTCAGATGGTTTGTCTATTTTAAAGTTGGGTTCTTTGTTTTTGTTGAGTTTTAAGAGTTCATTGTATATTTTGGATACAAGTACTTTATCAGATACATGTGTTATAAATAATTTCTCTGGTCTGTGGCTTTTTCATTCTCTTAACAGTGTCTTGTGCATAGCAGAAGCTATTAATTTTAATAAAGTTTGACATCAATTTTTCTTTCATGAATCATGCTTTTGGTGTTGTATCTAAAAATTCATAGCCAAATCCAAAGTCATCTAGTCTTTCTCCTGTTTTCTTCTAGAAGTTTTATAGCTCTGCATTTTACATTTAGGCCTATGACCCATTTTGAATTAATTTTTGTGAAAGTTTGTTTCTCGATCCTTTTTTTTTTTTTTTTTTTTTTTTTGCATATGGGCACCAGAACAATTTGTTGAAAAGATTAACCTTTTCCTATTGAATTGCCTTTGCTCCTTTGTCAAAGATAGGTTGGCTATTACTGAATATAAATTATACCTCAATAAATTAACATAAGAAATACATATTTTCCAAAAATACAAACAAAAACATTTACTGTAAACATAGTAAAGTGGTTGCCAAGGTATATGGGAGGGTGTATAATATGAATACAAAAGAGAATGGGCTGGGCTCACACCTGTAATCCCAGTACTTTGGGAGGCATTGAATTACCTGAGGTCAGGAGTTTGAGACCATCCTGGCCAACATGGTGAAACCCTGTCTCTACTAAAAATACAAAAATTAGCCGGGCATGGTGGCACATGCCTGTAGTCCTAGCTACTTGGGAGGCTGAGGCAGGAGAATCGCTTGAACCCAGGAGGCAGAGGTTGCAGAGAGCTGAGATCACACCACTTCTCTCCAGCCTGGGTGACAGAGTGAGTGAGACTCCATCTCAAAAAAAAAAAAAAGAATCAATACAGGGATGGAAACAAGTGAGGGGCCTTGCATGCAATGATAATTTTTTTTTTTTTTTTGAGACGGAGTCTCGCTCTGTTATCCAGGCTGGAACGCAGTGGATCTCGGCTCACTGCAAGCTCCACCTCCCGGGTTCACACCATTCTCCTGCCTCAGCCTCCCGAGTAGCTGGTACTACAGGCACCCACCACCACACCAGGCTATTTTTTTTGTATTTTTAGTGGAGACGGGGTTTCACTGTGTTAGCCAGGATGGTCTTGATCTCCTGACCTCGTGATCCGCCAGCCTCGGCCTCCCGAAGTGCTGGGATTACAGGCCTGAGCCACCACACCTGGCCGCAATAATTTTTACAGATTGACAGTTGCCACTAAACTGTTCTGTCCTTCCTAAGCACTGGATAACCTAGCTAGAAACTACATTTCTCAGTCCCCCTTGGTACTTGATGTGACTGTATGTCTAAGTTCTTACCAGTGAGATGTGAGCAGAAGTGGTTGTGCTATTTCCATGTTATTTTTGAAAGAGATTTGGTCTGTACTCTGTCCCCCTTGCCTTCCTGCTCATCAGAAATAGTCACAACTGGAGCAGCCTTAAAAACCATCTACTGGGTGGCTTGTGGTGGCTCATGCCTATAATCCTAGCACTTAGGGAGTCCAGGATCAGAGGATCGCTTGAGCTCAGGAGTTTGAGACCAGCCCAGTCAATGTAGTGAGACTCCATCTCTACAAAAAAATTTAAAAAGTAGCTGGGTGTGGTGGTGTGTGCCTGTGGTCTCAGCTACTCAGGAGGCTGAGGTGGGAGGATCCCTGAGCCCAGGTGTTCCAGGCTGCAGTGAGCTATGATCACACCACTGCACTCCAGCCTGGGTGAGACAGTGAGACTCTGTCTTGAAAACAAAACAAAATAAAAACACCATACGTTGAGGATAACAGAACTGCCTTGCTTGTCTGGTCTCTGCATAACTTTGAGGAGCAGAGCATAACATTAAGGAAGTGAGACCATTCTTTCTTGAATAGTCTGTGGTAATTGCCAAAGAGGGGACAGAATAGGGCTGAGTGAGATAAAGAATTTTTCTGCCTGGGGCCAGGAGAGGTGGCTCACACCTGTAATCTCAGCACTTTGGGAGGCTGAGGCAGGTGGATCACTTGAGGTCAGGAGTTCAAGATAAGCCTGGCCAACCTGGTTGTGATGGTTAATACTGAGTGTTAACTTGATTGGATCGAAGGATACAAAGTATTGATCCTGGGTGTGTCTTTGAGGGTGTTGCCAAAGGAGATTAACATTTGAGTTAGTGCACTGGGACAGGCAGAGTCACCCTTAATCTGGGTTGGCACAATTTAATCAGCTGTCAGCATGGCTAGGATATAAGCAGGCAGAAAAATGTGAAAAGAGAGACTGGCCTAGCCTCCCAGCCTACATCTTTCTCCCAGGCTGGATGCTTCCTGCCCTGGAACACTGGACTCCAAGTTCTTCAGTTTTGGAACTCAGACTGGCTCTCGTTGCTCCTCAGCCTGCAGATGGCCTGTTGTAGGACCTTGTGATCATGTAAATTAATAAACTCATATATATATATTTATTTAGTTCTGTTCCTATAGAGAACCCTGACTAATACAGATTTTGGTACCAGGAATGGTTCTAGAGTAACATAATATTAAGGATGGAGTTCTTTCGTTGGTTTTGAGATTTCTGGAATTGGCTGCTTAATATGATTAGACTCCAAAATGCTAAGGACTCTACTTCAAATAGTATGGAGGACACTGATAGTCCTTGGTGTGAACTGCTTAGAGAGTTATGCAAAACAAATGCATTTGACACTCCTGATTCATCACTCATGAGAGGCAAGGAGTTTAGTGACTCTATACTAATACCTTTGACCATATGTGGGGAACCAAGGAACATAGTGAAGCTGGTTACTTGCTCCTAAGTTCAGCGGACAAAGTGATGAAAGAAAATGATGAACTCAGGGATTCTATCTCCCGGCTTCAGAAGCAGACACCGAGCCTCAAATCTGCTAAGATTGCCCTGAGTGAGAGTCTTATCTCCTGTAGAGAAAAAGCTGAAATTGTGGAAAAACAGACACAAGCTCTTATCATGTGAGTGGCTGACCTGCAATGAAAGATGCATGCACAGCCTCACCAGGTGTCCATTGTTAAAGTGAGGGCATTGACTGGAAAAGAATGAGATCCTGCAACTTGAAATGGGGATGTGTAGGAGGACCCTGATGAAGCTGGGGACACTGAGTTTGTAAACTCTGATGAACCTTTTTTTGCCAGAAGAAATATCTTTCCCATCCTGAGTAGTGGCAACATCCCCTCCCTGACCCATGCTGCCATCAGCCTTTCCACTTTTGTCTGAGGAGATAAATCCTGTGCTGCCTGAGGCAGCAGTGATGGCCTCCCCTGAGGCAGTTGCTAGGCAAGACAATGTTGATTCTCCTCAAGAGGCACCCCCAACACCCCCTTTTGCTTCCAGACCTATAACTAGACTAAAGTCCTGGCAGGCCCCTAGAGGTGAGGTTTGGAGTGTGACCCATGAGGAAGTACGCTACACTCAAAAAGAACTGCTTGGGGCTGGGAGCAATGGCTCACACCTGTAATTTCAGCACTTTGGGAGGCCAAAGTGGGTGGCTCACTTGAGGTCAGGAGTTCAAGACCAGCCTAGTCTACATGGTGAAACCCTGTCTCTACTGAAAATATAAACATTAGCTGGGCATGGTGGTGCACACCTATAATCCCAGCTACTTGGGAGGCCAAGGCAAGAGAATCACTTGAACCTGGGAGACAGAGGTTGCAGTGCGCTGAGATCATGCCACTGCACTCCAGCCTAGACAACAGAGTGAGACTCCATCTCAGAAAAAAAGAACTTCTAATTTATATAAACGGAAATCTGGGAGAACAGGCATGGGAATGGATATTAAGGGTGTGGATTAATGGTGGAAGGAACATAGAGTTGGATCAGGCTGAATTTATTGATTTGGGCAACAAGAGTGAAAACTCTGTCTCAAAAAAAAAAAAAAAAAAGGTTCTAACAGTTTATTACCTGAAATATGGATTAAAAGATGGTCCACTGTGAGCGAGTTGGAAGTGCCTGATCTCCTTGGTTTAATGTGGAGGAAGGGATCCAGAGGCTTAGGGAGATTGGGATGGTAAAGTGGATTAGTCACATTAGACCTACTCATTCCAGCTGGGAGGGTCCAGAAAATATTCCCTTGACCAATGCCTTGCAAAATAGATTTGTGAGGGCAGCATGTGCATCTTTGAAGAGCCCTGTAATTGCTCTTCTTTGTATGTCAGATTTCACAGTGGGAACTGCAGTCACTCAACTACAAAATTTAAATATAATGGGAATAATTGGATCCCTAGGTGGCAGGGCACAAGTGGCAGCACTCAATTGTCAAAGGCAAGGTTGGCATAGCTCCCATAATGGACAGCAGAGGCAAGCAGCAATCAGAATAGTCTAATTTGTGTAGAGCTCTCACATTGGCTAATTAATCACAGTGTTCCTAGAAGTGAAATTGATAGGAAGCCTACTGCATTCCTACTTAATTTATATAAGCAGAAAACTTCTACGTCGAAAGGATAAAAGACTAATTTGAATTATAAAGTTTTAAAAACAGAGAATCACAGCCCCTCAATCAATTTCCAGACTTGAGCCAGTTTATAGACCCAGAACCCCTTGAATGAAGGGGGATGCCGAGTCCCCTTGAGGAAAGACCCCACTACATTACCGATAATGTATACAGCGAATCTTTCTCCCATCCTTCCCCAAAGATACCTACCGCCTTTTACCAGGATAACTGTGCATTGGGGAAAGGGAAATGATCAGACATTTAAGGGACTACTGGACACTGGTTCTGAGCTGACATTGATTCCAGGGGACCCAAAACATCATTGCGGTCCTCCAGTTAAAGTAGGGACTTGTGGAGGTCAGGTAATTAATGGAGTTTTAGCTCAGGTCTGACTTAGAGTGGGTTTGGTCCCCGGACTCCAACTTACAGTGGGTTGGGTCCCCGGACTCATCCTGTGGTCTTTTCACCAGTGCCAGAATGCATAATTGGCATAGACATACTTAGCAGCTAGCAGAAGCCCCACATTGACTCCTGACTGGTAGGGTGAAGGGTATTAGGGTGGGAAAGGCCAAATGGAAGCCATTTGAGCTGCCTCTACCTAGAAAAATAGTATATCAAAACCAATATCACATCCCTGGAGGAATAGTGGAGATTAGTGCCACCATCAAGGATTTGAAATATGCAGGGGAGGTGATTCCCACCACATCCCCACTCAACTCTCCCATTTGGCTTGTGCAAAAGACAGATGGATCTTGGAGAATGACAGTGGATTATCATAAGCTTAAACAAGTGGTGACTCCAATTGCAGCTGTTGTACCAGATGTGGTTTCATTGCTTGGGCAAATGAACACATCTCCTGGTACCTGGTATGCAACCATTGACTTGGCAAATGCCTTTTTCCCCATTCCTGTTCATAAGACCCACCAGAAGCAACTTGCCTTCAGCTGGCAAGGCCAGAAATACACCTTTACTGTCCTATCTCAGGGGTATATCAGCTCTCCGGCTTTGGGTCATAATCTTATTCAGAGAGAACTTGATTGCTTTTTGCTTCTGCAAGATATCACACCGGTCCATTACATTGATGAAAGTATGCTGATTGGATCCAGTGAGCAAGAAGCAGCAAACACACTGGACTTATTGGTGAGACATTTTCATGCCAGAAGATGGGAAATAAATCTGAGTAAAATTCAGGGACCTTCTACTTCAGTACAATTTCTAGGAGTCCAGTGGTATGTGGTCTGCCAAGAATTCCTTCTAAGGTGAAGGATAAGTTGTTACATTTGGCCCTCACTAAGAAAGAGGCACAAAGGCTAGTGGACCTATTTGGATTTGAGCCAACACATTCCTCATTTGAGTGTGATACTCTGGCCCATTTATTGACTGACTCAAAAAGCTGCCAGTTTTGAGAGGGATCTAGAACAGGGGAAGGCTCTGCAACAGGTCCAGGCTGCTGTGCAAGCTGCTCTCCCACTTGGGCCATATGACCCAGCAGGTCCAGTGGTGCTTGAGGTGTCAGTGGCACATAGGGATGCTGTTTGGAGCCTTTGGCAGGCCCCCGTAGGCGAATCACAGCAGACGCCTCTAAGATTGTGGAGCAAGGTCCTGCCATCTGCATCTTCTACTCTCCTTTTGAGAGACAGCTCTCGGCCTGTTACTGGGCGTTGGTGGAAACTGAACTTTTGACTATGGGTCATCAAGTCACCATGTGACCTGAACTGCCTATCATGAACTGGGTGCTTTCTGGCTCATCTAGCCATAAAGTGGGTTGTGCACAGCAGCATTCCATCATCAAATGGAAGTGTTATATATGTGACTCTGCACAAGCAGAGCCTGAAGGCACAAGTAAGTTACATGAGAAAGTGGCTCAAATGCCCAAGGTCTGCACTCTTGCCACCCTGCCTTCTCTCCCCCAGCCTGCACTGATGGCCTCATGGGGAGTTCCCTATCATCAGTTGTCAAAGGAAGCAAAGACTAGGGCCTGGTTCACAGATGTTCTGCATGATATGCAGGCACCACCCAAAAGTGGACAGCTGTAACACCACAGCCCCTTTCTAGGACGTTCATAAAGGACAGCGGTGAAGGGAAATATTCCCAGTGGGCAGAACTTTGAGAAATGCATCTGGTTGTGCACTTCACATGGAAGGAGAAATGGCCAGATGTGTGATTATATACCGATTCATGGGCTATAGCTAATGGTTTGGCTGGATGGTCAGGCACTTGGAAGAAGCATGATTGGAAATTTGATGACAAAGAAATTTGGGGAAGAGGTATGTGGGTGGACCTCTCTGAGTGGTCAAAAAGTGTGAAGATATTTGTATCTCATGTGAGTGCTCACCAATGGATTACCTCAGCAGAGGAAGATTTTAATAATCAAGTGAATAGGATGACACGTTCTGTGGACACCACTCAGCCTCTTTCGCCAGCCACCCCTGTGTCATCACCCAATGCGCCCATGAACAGCCTGGCCATGGTGGCAGGGAGGGAGGTTATGCATGGGCTCAGCAACATGGACTTCCACTCACCATGGCCACTGCTGAATGCCCAGTTTGTCAGCAGCAGAGACCAACATTGAGCCCTCAATATGGCACCTTTCCTCGGGGTGATCAGCCAGCTACCTGGTGGCAGGTTGATTATATTGGACCTCTTCAATCATGGAAAGGGCAGAGGTTGTACTTACTGGAATAGACACTTACTCCAGTTATGGGTTTGCCCATCCTGCATGCAATGCTCCTGCCAAGACTACCATCTGTGGACTCACAGAATGCCTCATCCACCATCATGGTATTTCACACAGCACTGCCTCTGACCAAGGCACTCACTTTATGGCTAAAGAAATGTGGCAGTGGGCTCATGCTCATGGAATTCACTGGTCTTACCATGTTCCCCATCACCCTGAAGCAGCTGAATTGATAGAACAGTTGAATGGCCTTTTGAAGTCATAATTACAATGCCAAGTAGGTGACAATTCTTTGCAGGGCTAGGGCAAAGTTTTCCAGAAGGCCGTGTATACTCTGAATCAGTGTCCAGTATATGGTACTGTTTCTTTCATAGCCAGGATTCATGGGTCCAGGAATCAAAGTGTGTAATTGGAAGTGGCACCACTCACCATCACCCCTAGTGATCCAATTGCAAAATTTTTGCTTACTGTTCCCACGACGTTATGTTCTGCTGGCCTAGAGGCCTTAGTTCCAGAGGGAGGAACGCTGCCACCAGGAAACACAACAATGATTCCATTATACTGGAAGTTAAGATTGCCACCTGTACACTTTGGGCTCCTCCTACCTTTAAGTCAACAGGCTAAGAAGGGAGTTACAGTGTTGGCTGGGGTGATTGACCCAGACTATCAAGATGAAATCAGTCTACTACTCCACAAAGGAGGTAAGGAAGAGTACACATGGAATAAAGGAGATCCATTAGGGCATCTCTTAGTATTACTATGCCAATGGGAAACTACAACAGCCCAGTCCAGGAAGGACTACAAATGGCCCAGACCCTTCAGGAATGAAGGTTTAGGTCACTCCACTAGGAAAAAAACCATGACCTGCTGAGGTGCTTGCTGAAGGCAAAGGGAATACAGAATGGATAGGAGAAGAAGGTAATCATTAATACCAGTTACAACCACGTGACCAGTTGCACAAACGAGGACTGTAATTGCCATAAGTATTTCCTCCTTCTTTTGTTAAAAACATATTTGTGCATGTATACACTTGTATGATGAAAATATCTTCATTTTAATTCCTTTCTCCTTTATCATATGACATAAGATTTATTGACTTCACATCAGCATTTAAGTGTTGCTAACTTTATGTAATAGTATTTGGGTTGGGGATTGGTGCGTTTGCAGTTGTACAAAGCATAGTCGTATTATGTTAGGTGTAATTATGACCTTATTATTGTCTTTATTTGAAGATTATGATTTCAGGTGATGTGTATGCGTTCAAGTTGACAAGGGGTGGACTTGTGATAATTAATACTGAGTGTTAACTTGATTGGATTGAAGGATACAAAGTATTGATCCTGGGTGTGTCTGTGAGGGTGTTGCCAAAGGAGATTAACATTTGAGTCAGTGGGCTGGGAAAGGCAGACCCACCTTTAATCTGGGTGGGCACAATCTAATCAGCTGCCAGTGCGACTAGAATATAAGCAGGCAGAAAAATGTGAAAAGAGAGACTGACCTAGCCTCCCAGCCTACATCTTTCTCCCATGTTGGATGTTTCCTGCCCTTGAACATCAGGCTCCAAGTTCTTCAGTTTTGGAACTCGGACTGGCTCTCCTTGCTCCTCAGCCTGCAGACAGCCTATTGTGGGACCTTGTGATCGTGTGAGTTAATACTTAATAAACTCTCCTTTATATACATATCTATTCCATTAGTTCTGTCCATCTAGATAACGCTAATACAATGGTGAAACCCCGTCTCTACTAAAAGTACAAAAAATTAGCTGGGCATGGTGGCAGGTGCCTGTAATCCCAGCTATTCGGGAGGCTGAGGCAGGAGAATCTCTTGAACCCAAGAGGCGAAGGTTGCAGTGAGCTCTCAGGGACTTCAGGCTGAGCAACCAAGCAAGACTCTGTCTCAACAAAACAAACAAACAAACAAAAAACCAATTGTTCTGCCCTGAAAAACCGTCCTTCCCACCTAATCCTCCCATGATCTTCACTCTTAATGGCTATGACAATAGTTCTCTTCCTGATGTCCCACCAATCTATTCTAGAACAGCCTGCATTGGCACTTGTGGCTTTCTCTGGGCAAATATGTTTCCAAGTACTGGTTGTGGTGCAAAAGACAAGGTGATTGGCACCCTCCCATGCACCCCCTTCACCATCCACCTGCACACGCAACACAAACACTGGACTTCTGGGCGTGTAAAAGAGGGGAGGGCAGTGTTAAAGGAGTGAGAAGATTAGCCTAAACGTTTTGCTAATGCAGACAGGTCCATACTTAATCATTGTATTCTGGCATGCTATTAGAAGTTATTTATACCTCACCACCCCAAACAGAAAAGTAACTACCACAGTTACATTTATAATTCACATGAAGTTAGGGTTAATATTTTGCATTGTGTTCTTTTGGGTGTGTCTCTTGTAAAAGGCATTAAAAACATCAATGTGATTGATATTTTTTAAACCCAAATTGTGAATATTTGTCTTTTAGCAGGGAAGTTTAATTTGTTTGCATGTATTGTTTTGCTATATGTATTTTATTTTTGGTAATCTTGCTTACAGTTCATGCTTGTTTATGATTCTATTTACTTGCTGATGTGGCTTGGCTGCATCCCCATTCAAATCTCATCTTGAATTATACTTCCCATAATCCCCAGGGGTCATGGGAGGGACCCAGGGGCAGGTAATTGAATCATGGGGCCGGTTACCGCCATGCTATTCTTGTGATAGTGAGTGAGTTCTCACTAGATCTGATGGTTTTATAAAGGGCTTTTCCCCCTTTGCTGGGCACTCATTCTCTTTCTTGCTGCCCTATGAAGAGGTGCCTTCCACCATGATTATAAGTTTCCTGGGGCCTCCCCAGCCATGCAGAACTGTGAGTCAATTAAACCTCTTTCCTTTATAAATTACCCAGTTTTGGGCATTTCTTCATAGCAGGGTGAGAACGGACTAATACAGTTGCTATTTCCTTTTTTCCTGTGTTTTGCCATGCAGACTTTAGTTTGCTTTTATTTTGCTATTATTTTGGAGACAGTTATCCTATTTTAAAAATTCTACTAGGATTTATGAAGTTAAAAATTATTTTATTTCAATAAGATCCACATGCCTTTATTCTTAATCTAATCAGGCAATATGTAACCTCACAAAAATATCAGTGTTCCTCTAAGATACATATTTCTTTGTATCTGTACCCTAGTAAGCCACCTCCGTGTGGGATAGTATAAATTTTTTGTTTCTTTGCTTGTTTTGCTTGGGAGCAGTATGGTAAAGATCTTGGACTTGGTGTAGAATAAATATGTAATTCATCACATACACTGTTACTCAGAAGTCCAGCTTAGGTCTTCTTTAGTGTCCAGTTTGAATTGCAGTTGATTCTATTACTAGTTTTATTAGAATTTATTGATGATTTGCTGATTTTCTTTTGTTTATCAGCCCTTTTCACCCCAGCAACTTACATGATTAACAGCATTTACACATAAGGCACATTCTCCCGGCCATAACCATTTTTCGTGGAATATTAAACATTTTATGGAGAAGTAAGGTGAATAGCCCCTCAGACTTTTTGTGGCATGAGATTTATTAAAGCATTTTATAAACATATTAGTGGTGTAAAATCAGCCCTTTAAAGAACTTTTAAAAGCTCTGTCATTTTATAAGAAAAAGTACATAAATATAACCAATCTAATTTTTTAAAACATAAAGCTTTATTTAAACTAAAATTTCTCTTAACAAGTTTAATATTTTTCCATGTCTTCCTAATACGATAGATAACATCAGGAAAGGAACAAGTATGCACTGTTGCAGAATAAACATGAATTAATCTTATTTTACTATTTAAAACTGTAACAGAATTTATGTATATATATCAATATGACCATGATTATGAGAAATAGCACTTAACCACTAGTTTCTCTCCTTTTGATTTGGTAATCATTGCTGTTGTGTGGTTTATAACAGAAATTATCCCTGGGTCATGCTCTCTCCTGTGTGTCCTAGATGTTGGTGTAATCTTTGTGTCTGATTTGTCTCCCCTGCCTCCTTCCATATTAAGAATTCATCTATGGGTACGATTAAGAAGAAAATTAAAGTATGTATAAAAATCATGCTGGGCACAGTTCCTCACACCTGTAATCCCAGCACTTTGGGAGACCAAGGCAAAAGGATTAGGATTGCTTGAGTTCAGGAGTTTGCGACTAGCCTGGGCAACATAGTGAGACCCAGTCTCTACAAAAAAAAAAAAAAAAAAAAATCAAAAATTTGCTGGGCATGGTGGCGCATGTATTTTTAGTCCCAGCTAGTCAGGAGGCTGAAGTGGGAGGATGGCTTGAACCCAGGAGATCAAGGCTCCAGTGAGCTGTGATTGTGCCACTGCACTCCAGCCTGGGTGACAGAGCAAAATATCGTCTCAAAAAATACATACATAAATTAAAAACCATAAAAATCATGACTCCCAGGCAGCAAGTTTTTAAATTTATTTGTGGTACAGCTGTCAGGGGGTACTAGCCACTAGCTGAAGCAGAGATAAGCTGTGGGTCAGGTGAAAGTCTGGGTAACTCATTGTACCAGCCGTATCTCTGCTTCTCAAGAAAGCAGACTGTAATTCAAAGGAGTGAGAGCGCCTTATTATATTTTAATGCACTCTAATTTTTCACAGTTAGTGATATGGTTTAGGTCTGTGTCCCTGCCCAAATCTCATGTCCAATTGTAATCACCAAAGTTGGAGATGGGGCCTGGCAGGAGGTGATTGGATCATGGAGGTGGATTTATTCTTTGGTGCTGTTCTCATGATATTGAGTAAGTTATTGTGAGAGCTGATTTTTTTTTTTTTTTTTTTTTTTTTTTTTTTGAGACAGAATCTCACTCTGTCACCCAGGCTGGAGTGCAGTGGTGCAATCTCAGCTCACTGCAACCTCTGCCTCCTGGGTTCAAGTGATTCTCTTGCCTCAGCCTCCTGAGTAGCTGGGATTACAGGTGTGTGACACCATGCCTGGCTAGTTTTTTTGTATTTTTAGTAGAGACATGGTTTTGCTATGTTGGGCAGGCTGGTTTTGAACTTTTGACCTCGTGATCTGCCTGCCTCGGCCTCCCAAAGTGCTGGGATTACAGGTGTGAGCCACCACTCCTGGCCGATCTGATTGTTTAACAGTGTGTGGCACCTTCCCTTTTCCTCCTCCTGCTATGGCGACTTAAGACGTGACTGCTTTCCCTTTGCCATTGTAAATTTCCCGAGGCCTCCCCAGCCATGCTTCCTGTACAATCTGCAGAACCATGAGCCAATTAAACCTCTTTAATTTATAAATTACCCAGTCTTAGGTATTTCTTTATAGCAGTGTGAGAAGGGACTAATATAGTTAATTAATTTCAAATTAGAAAATAGTTTGGGCAATCAACAAAACAGTATACTCACCTAGCTTAAGAGAGAAAACACTAGGCCAGGTGCAGTGGTTCATGCCTGTAATCCCAGCATTTTGGCAGGTCAAGGTGGGCAGATTGCTTGAGCTTAGGCACTCAGGAGACCAGCCTGGGCAACATGGAAAAACCCTGTCTCTACCAAAAATACAAAAAATTAGCCGGCCATGGTGGAGCATGCCTGTGGTCCCAGCTGCTTGGGAGGCTGAGGCAGGAGGATCACCTGAGCTGGAGAAGTCAAGGCTGCAGTAAGCTGAGATCATGCCACTGCACTCCAGCCTGAGTGACAGTGTGAGACCCCAACTCAAAAAAAAAAAAAAAAAAAAAACAGAAAAACCCATTAGAGATACAACGAAACTTTCCTTAAAACACATCCCCAACTCCATTATTGAGGTATAGCATAGAAGGTTAATTTATTTTTAACAAATACTGTTCAAAATTCAGTTAGTGAAGCATGATTTATGATTTATTTCTTGAGACAACTTTGCCTTTGATGATGAGATAACAAGGTGTTGTAACAGCAGGACTGTTGGAAAATGTATTTCTCGAACCATCAAATTCATGAAGGAAACAGTCTCTTTTGAGTTTCCCCATTGAAATGTAACTTCACCAGACCAATCTGGTTCAACTTTTCTGTAACAAAGGTTAAGTAACTTGAGCACACCCAGCCTGCCTGAACCAAGCGTGCAATCACCGGGGGAACCTCAGTGCTCAAACCCAAGGAGCAGGGAGTGAATTAAGAAGTGGACACCACATGGCAGGATCCAGGATCCAATCAGATCAATCCCTGCTGTCACCTCATGGCAGGATCCAGTCAGATCATGCCTCCCAGCATCACTTCATTGCAAGATCCAATCAGATAACACCTATTACCCTACACTTATAAAACCCAGCCCAGCCCCCTAGCTGGGGGGAGACAGATTTGAGCATTTTCCCATCTCCTTGCCAGTTGACTCAATAAACATTTCTTGCTGCAAAAGCTCAGTCCTTCAGTGTTTGCCTTTCCATTGTATGAGGGCAAACGGACCTGGTTTGGTGATGTAATATGCCATTTCCACACTTTTTTTGTTGCATATATAAATGTAAATTCAGTATTCAAAAATATAGATGACTACAAATGAAAAGCAAGTCTCTTGTCCAGTGCTGTCCTTAAGTCGCTCATAATTTGTCCTCCCAGGAGGCCGCTAAGACTACGGTTTCTTGTGTGTACTTCCTGAGATATTCTACGTATTCAACGAGTTTTCACAGTATAAGTATCTCTCATAAAACAGAAACGCAACTATCCTGACTTACCCAAGCAGGAGTTTGGATTTCTCACTAATGAGAGGTTTGGGGTGGGTGGAGCATCTCCACTGTATCATCAATGTCCCGGCTTCTTTCCTTCTTTCTATTCAGTTACTCTTAATATAACTGAGTAGTTACATTATCTCACTTATGAAGCCTTATGGTCAAGAGTTGACTGCTCCACCTTCACTCTCACATCTGCATTTCAGAAATCAGGAAGTAGGAGGGAAGAGGGAAAGGTGGTTCCTGTATTAAAGCAGAAATGTCCTCAGATCTCCAGCTGTCTCCCATTAATATCTCTGTGGCCACAGTGGTGTCACATAGCCACTTGGAGGGAGCCTGGGGAGTGAACTATTTTATCTAGGCCCATTCCACTCTCAACAAAATTTCTCTTAGTAAAGAATGACAGCAAATAATTGTATACTGTATATTAATCCTGCCTTGCTTTTTTCACTTACCTACAGTATGTGACTCAGCATATGTGTCCTTCTCAGAAAACAATGTCATTTATTTATTTATTTCAATTTATTTATTTATTTCAATGCCATTTATTTATTTATTTGAGACATGGTCTCACTCTCCAGGCTGGAGTGCAGTGACATGATCATGGTTCACTGCAACCTCGACCTCCTGGGCTGAAGCAGTCCTACCACCTTAGCCTCCCAAGTAGCTGAGATGACAGGCACATGCCACTAAGCCCAGCTAAGTTTTGTATTTTTTGTGCAGACGGGGTTTTGTCATGTTGCCCACGCTGGTCTCAAACTCCTGGGCTCAAGTGATCCACCTGCCTTGGCCTCCTAAAGTGTTGGGATTATAGGTGTGAGCCATCACGGTCCGGCCTCATTTATTTATTCATTCATTTAACATAAGAATCTGTTGCTAATTTATGTAGTGGAGGGTAACTGCCTTATATCTGTTTCTGCTGGGGTTTTTTTGTTTTAAGACAAGGTCTCGCTCTGTTGTCCAGGCTAGAGTGCAGTCATGCAATCATGGCTCACTACAACCTTAACCTCCCATGCTCAAGTGATCTTCCTGCCTCAGCCGCCTGAGGAGCTAGTGCTACAGGCATGCATCACCATTCTGAGCTAATTTTTTTTTTTTTTAAATCAAGACAGGGTCTCATTATGTTGCCCAGGCTGGTCTCAAACTCTGGAGCTCAAGTGATCCTCCCACCTTGGCCTCCCAAAGTATTGAGATTACAGGCATGAGCCACCATGCCCAGCCTGTTTCTGCTGTTTTTAGAACCACAGATTTTTAACTGGACACAGGCACCCAGAATAAGACTAAATTTCCAAGCATGCTTCTGACTAGATGTGGCCATGTGACTAAGTTCTGGCCTATGGGATGAGAACAGAAGTAAAATGTGCCTTTGAAGAGGATGTGTGCCTTCCCCTTCCTCTTTTTTCCCTTCCTGCTGGCTGCATTGTGCACTTGGCATTGCTCCATCATGCAGATGAGAGGTTGTATGTAATAGCAGCCAAATCTACATCCTGACTAATACCTCCGTTAATGGGCCAGACACTACACTAGGGGCTCAGGATACAAACAAACAAACAAACAAACAAACAAACAATTAAATTTCTACATTCCGGGAGCTCAAAATCTTGGGGAGAAGACCAAAGGGTAAGCAAACACTTTTGAAGTCAGTGCTGTGGTAGCTCCAGGGCCCCTGGAGCCTGGCATAACCAATCACCTACCATGTCTATCTATCCATTTGTGCATCTCTTTAGCCATCCGTGCGTTTCTTAATTTACCCACCTACCCATAGATCAGTTCCTCTGTCGTCCATCTGTTCATGCTTGCATTCATTCATCCATCCCTCCCACATAGCTCACGAGGATCCTGCAGGGTTTTTTGTTGGTGGTTGTTTTATGAGACAAGGTCTCTGTCGCCTAGGCTGGAGTGCAGTGGTGTGATCATGGCTCACTGCAGCCTTGACCTTCTGGGTTTAAGCGATCCTCTCATCTCAGCCCCCTGAGTAGCTGGGACCACAGGTGCAAGCCACTGCACGGGCCTCATTTAAAATTTTTTTTTTGTAGAGACCAGGACTCACTAGGTTGCTCAGGCTGATCTTGAACTCCTGGGCTCAAGTAATCCTTCTGCCTCAGCTTCCCAAAGTGCTGGGATTACAGGCGTGAGCCACCTTACCAAGCCTCTGCATTTATTTTTGTTGAGAATTATATAGGGCCCGTTCAATTGTATTTTTCTCAAATTCAAGCCAATCAGAATGGCACCCTTCGCCTCAATTTTAACAGATACCAGGCACTAAGATCACCACACACATGCAATATAATGGTGAAATTTCATGTTCAAATCACATAACTAAATGCTGATTTGTGAACAGTTTTAGATTTTCCTAGGTAATGAAAATGATACAGTCATTCGTTTTTTTCAAGGACTGCCTCCCACTTCTCCTGAGTTGGATGTGCCACCAGCCCACCTTACAGCCAGCCCTGGGGAAATGTAGAGGGAGACACAGGGCAAATTCGGTGTTTGTTATAATCATTTGTGATGCTACGTAAGAGCTATCCTTAGCTGTGTACCTCCCTTATTCTCGAGGAACAGAGTAAGGTGGGGTGACCACCAAATGAAGCCAGTAGGCTTCATTCACCTCCAGGGAATGAGACTCCTTATCTCCCTCTCTTTCTTACTTTGGCCACTGAAATTTCTCCAAAACTCTTCTTAGGAATGAGGAAAAAATCAAGGGTGCAGATTATGGCAAGGACATAGTTAAGGTATGCAGTTTTGTTTCATTTAATGAGAAAATATAATGGTTGTGTTAAGAAATTAAATGGCTCACAGATTGATCCCCATTAATATATATTGAATATTATTTGTCAAAAACACTGTGAATTTATTTGGTTTAAAACAAACATCAAACTTCAAATCAAACTTAAGTAGTAAGTCTAATATTAATGGAGATGAACTAGGAGTAGAACTGAGCAAGGTGGGGAAAGGGATGAAGGAGGGGGGAATGTTTTCTTTTTAAAATATAAGGAGCCCTGGAACTTATAGAAATTCAGCCCTGTTTGTGGTACTAGGGAGATAAAAAGATCAGATCTCTTCTGCCCCTGCCTGTAAGGCAGGAAGTTTTCTGTCTACTCAAGTAGATGAGACACACATCTGCAAAGTCATACAGCAGAACAGGAGGCTACTGTCAAGAGCTGTTACAAAGGGGTGGGGGAGAGTAGGGAGTTGAGGTGGCGGGTAAGGATATGCCAAGTGTCGAGTAGATAGTGCAGGAAAGAAATGCACAGAATGGGAGAAAATTTTTGCAATCTACTCATCTGACAAAGGGCTAATATCCAGAACCTACAAAGAACTCAAACAAATTTACGAGAAAAAAACAACCCCATCAAAAAGTGGGCAACGGATATGAATAGACATTTCTCAAAAGAAGACATGCTAGCCAACAGGCACATGAAAAAAATGCTCGTCATCACTCGCCATCAGAGAAATGCAAATCAAAACCACAATGAGATACCATCTCACACCAGTTAGAATGGCGATCATTAAAAAGTCAGGAAACAACAGGTGCTGGAGAGGATGTGGAGAAATAGGAACACTTACACTGTTGGTGGGATTGTAAACTGGTTCAACCATTGTGGAAAACAGTATGGCAATTCCTCAAGGATCTAGAACTAGAAATACCATATGACCCAGCCATCCCATTACTGGGTATATACCCAAAGGATTATAAATCATGCTGCTATAAAGACACATGCATACGTATGTTCATTGCGGCACTATTCACAATAGCAAAGACTTGGAATCAACCCAAATGTCCATCAGTGACAGACTGGATTAAGAAAATGTGGCACATATACACCATGGAATACTATGCAGCCATAAAAAAGGATGAGTTCGTGTCCTTTGTAGGGACATGGATGCAGCTGGAAACCATCATTCTCAGCAAACTATTGCAAGAACAGAAAACCAAACACCGCATGTTCTCACTCATAGGTGGGAATTGAACAATGAGATCACTTGGACTCTGGAAGGGGAACATCATACACTGGGGCCTATTATGGGGAGGGGGGAGGGGGAGGGATGGCGTTGGGAGTTATACCTGATGTAAATGACGAGTTGATGGGTGCAGCACACCAATATGGCACAGGTATACATATGTAACAAACATTGTGCACATGTACCCTAGAACTTAAAGTATAATAAAGAAAAAAAAATGCACATTTCTCCAAGGGGGTAGTATCCATAATGGGTTGGAATGGCCAGGGAAGCTATTCTCTCCCCTTCCCTTCCTTCCTCCCAGTTCTAGACATTGAGGGATACAGTGGTGAAGAAAACAGAAAGAAATCCTGTCCTCCTGGAATTTACATTCCAATGGGGGTAAGACAGACAACAAACAAAATAAATACAAATAACAGTGTGTAGGACAGTGATACATGCTATGGAAAAAATAAAACAGGGAAAAGGAATCAGGACTATTGGGAGAGTGTAATTTAAATATGGTGATCAGGGAAGGCCCCACAGAAAAGGCGACTTGAGTAAAAACTAAAGGAGAAGAGGGAGAGAACCATGTCAGTATCCAGAGGAAGAACATTCAGAACAGAGGGAGCAAATATGCAAAGTACTTATTCGGCACCTACTGCATGCCCACGTGACAGCAATAGGAATATGTGGCTATTTGCCAAACTGTCTTCATTTGTGAAACATTTAAGCTTACTACAGAAAATGAGAGTTTTTTTTCTTTCCCACGAGGCTGAGAATATATGGAGGATGGGTTGCACAGAAGCAGCAGCAACCTTTGCATTAAAAGAAGGCAGCTTTTTAACCCGAGGAGGAGGCTGAGAATCCAATCATGACTTTTCTGTCGTATGATTGAGGGGATAGGAGCCTAGTGATAATGGGACACGGAGCTTTGGCTGCAGAGCTCTCCTTTGTCCACAATTTAGGGCAATTGTCCTGCACTCTGCCTCCATCCTTCGGGGAGACTCAGTGGAGGAGACGTTTCCACAAGCACCAGGCAACCGGGATCCTGGAAGCGGCAGACCGGGTAGAGGAGAGCAACTCCCCAGCTCGGTGTTAGATATCATCTGAGACTCCTTACACCCTCGCAGCTTAGAAGCTCCTCAGATTACCAGGCAAAGTTGGTTTTGACAATGTCTGGGGAAGGAAAGGCTGCGCTTCCTGGCTGACCGGCATAATCAGGCTCTAGAGGAGTAGGCTTGCCTATCAAAGGAGGTGAGAGCTAAGTTGTTGCTGCGTTTCCGCTTCAGGATGAATGAATTCCACCCCATTGAACTGAAGGGACCTGGTGCCTGAATTCTTTCATCTCTAAAATGGGAAAAATAATTGTTGCACATATAGGGTGTTGAAATTATAGCCCTCAATTGGTGATAATTATCATTACTTAGTATTAATAATTATTATTTGTAAAACATCTCCCAGAGTTGTTGCATGGATTGCTATATCCGAATAAGCATATAGTGGGCTTCCAGACACTAGCAGTAAGGACGCAGTTTCTGTAGAGGTTGAGTGGCGGCTCTTCACCGACTAACTGGGTTTGCATCCCCCGCCTTTTTGTTTCCCTTTTTAAAAATATATATTTTAAATATCAGGGAGTGTCACTGTGTTGCCCCAGGTTAGTGTTGAACTCCAGAGCTCAAGGGATCCTCCCACTTTGGCTTCCCAAAGTGCTGGGTTTGCATCCTGGATGGCCACTTAGGAGCTGTGTGTCCGTGGGCAAGTTGCTTAACCTTCTTAGCGCCTGTGTCCCTATCTTTAAAGTAAAAATAATAATAGCACGTTTTACTACGTGGAAGGAGGCTGGACCAGGTTTTCTACAGCCAGAGCATCTATGCTTTCCAAAGGGCCTGGGCAGCAGGTATGTATTAGTCTACTAAGAGTGTAATTATGTTATATTAACAGCGCCTACCTCCAAGGGTTGCTGGGAGCAGAGAGCACTTCACAGTGCTTTACAGCAGTGCCCGGCTAGAACTATGCTTGCATTGTAATTAATGTGATTAGCCTCATTTTGCAGATGAGGAAATACAGGCCCAGAGAGGTTCAGAGACCCCACGCAGGGACCTGCAGCTAGTCGGTGGCAGGGATGGCCCTGGAATCCGGGGGTTCCGTCCAGCACCCCACAGCGGCCCATGCTGAAAACCAGACAACGTCCGCCCCCGCCAGAAGGCACCCTGGGAACGGAAAGCTGGCCGCCTTCCAAGTGCCAGGCCGCCCTGGGGCCCTGTCCCCGCTCCACCCTCCCCCATCCCTGGAACAAAGTACACTTCTGCCGCAGGAACATTCCAGCAAACTGAAGGCATCGCGGGCGCGGCCGCCGCCCCCGCCTCCCCACAGCTGCACGGAGCGTCCACGGCCCCAGGCCGAGCCCCACTGTTCCCCCTGCCGACCCCGCCCGCCCTGCCGGCTCCTCGTCGCCTGCCGCGTGTGCAGACGCAATTGCACCGGAGGAATTCTCTGGTCTCTTTGCTAACCTCGGGACCCACAGTTGCAAAGGCTGAGGGGCGGGGTGGGCGGAGCAGATGCTGAGGACTGCGGTGCCCTTAGGGGCACTGAGTCGCTTGGCAGCAACGGCTCCTGGGCCCGCTGGGTCCTGGTCCCGGGCAACCCCCACTGCCCCACTTTACTCCTTTATAGGATAAACGCGTGCTGTTGTTAAGAAAATAAAACAAGTAGAACTGGGAGAAAGATCTCTATTAATCCCACCAGGCTGAGGCAACTGCTACTAATTCTGGTTATGTCCTTCCTGACTTTTTGTATACACAAAAAACACAGATGTACATTAACACGAAATGTCCTACGATGATACTGTTTGTTTCTAAATTAACGAACTTTAGTTGTTAGAGAAGTTTTCAGTTGACAGAAAATTGGGAAGCTAGTCCAGCGTTCCCATATAACTTCCCACCGCTCCCTCAGTTTCCCCTATTGTTAATATCTTGCATTTGTCACAATTGATAAACCAGTATTGATATATTAGTATTCACTACATTTCATGGCTTACATTAAGGCTCACTCTTTGTGGTGTAAAGTTCTTTGCATTTTGACAAATGCATAATGTCGCATATCCACCATTACAGTATCATACAGAACAATTTGACTGCCCAAAAAATCCTCTGTGATCCCCTTGTTCCCTCTCACCCTCTAATCCTATGCAGTCACTGATCTTTTTACTGTTTCTATGGTTTGGCCTTTTCCAGAATGTCATATAGTTGGAATCATATAGTCTGTTGCCTTTTTAGACTGGCTTCCTTCACAAAATAATATGCCTTTTAAGGTTCCTTCATGTATTTTTGTGGCTTGATGGCTCATTTCTTATTTATAGCTGAATAATATTCCGTAGCACGGATGTACCACAATTTGTTTATCCCTTCACCTTTTGAATTGCCTCCAGTTTTTGGCAGTTATGCAAAAGATGCTATAAACATTTGTGTGCAGGTTAATTTTACTGCTTTTTGGATTGCTTTTAAAAATTATTTCAGTCCAGGTGAGGTATGGAGTAAAGAAACAAACAAGTCATGAATGTCATTCAATATAAATATAGATCTATATCATCATTTTAATGGCTACATAAGATACTATCATAGTTTATTTAACCAGTCCCAATTGTACAACATAGATTGCTGTCTTGTTTGATTCTGACCTCATAAACCTGTAACAACTTGGTCTACACTTGATAGTATCTTGTAGTTGTTAAGGCTTAGTTGCTTGTGTCCTGTGTTCAAATCCCAGCTACTCCACTTAATTACTTGGTGTCCCTGGATAAAGTATTTAATTCCTTATGAGTCAGTTTCCTGTTTGTGAAGTGGAAATAATAATGGTACTTATTGTGAGGATTACATGAGCTGATACATGTAAGATGTTTAGAACAGTTTAGAACCTGGAGCAATACAAACTCATAATAAAATTTAGCTCTTTTTATTATTTCTTTAGTTTTTTAGAGATAGGATCTCACTCTTTTGCCCAGGCTGCAGTACAGTGGGGCAATCATGGCTCACTGTAACCTCCACCTCAAGCAGTCGTCCTGCCTCAGCATCCCACATACAGGTGCGCACCACCATGCCTGGGAGTTTAGCCATGTTCCCCAGGCTGGTCTTGAACTCCTGAGCTTAACAAAGTGATCCACCCACCTCAGCCTCCCAAAGTGCTGGAATTACAGGCATGAGCCACTGTGCCCAGCTAAATTTTTATTTTTATTTATTTTATTTGTTTGAGATGGAGTTTTGCTCTTGTCGCCCAGGCTGGAGCGCGGTGGCGTAATCTCGGCTCACTGCAACCTCCGCCTCCCAGGTTTAAGCAATTCTCCTGCCTCAGCCTCCTGAGTAGCTGGGACAACAGGCGCGTGCCACCATGCCTGGCTGATTTTTGTATTTTTTGTAGAGATGGGGTTTTACCGTGTTAGCCAAGAAGTTTTCGATCTCCTGATCTTGTGATCCACCCGGCTTGGCCTCCCAAAGGCTGGGATTACAGGCATGAGCCACTGTGTCCAGCCTGTTTTTATTTTATTTATTTTACTTATTGTTTTTGGGACAGAATTTTGCTCTGTTGCCCAGACTGTAGTGCAGTGGTGCAATCTTGGCTCACTACAACCTCCGCCTTCTGGGTTCAAGTGGTTCTCGTGCCTCAGCCTCTTGGAGTAGCTGGGATTACAGGTGTGTGCCATCACACCCAGCTCATTTTTTGTATTTTTAGTAGAGACGGGGTTTTGCCATGTTGCCCATGCTGGTCTCGAACTCCTGAGCTCAGGCAATCTGCTGGCCTCGGTCTCCCAAAGTGCTAGGATTACAGGTGTGAGCCACAATGCCCGTATTGCCTAGGCTGATCTTGAACTCCTGGGCTCAAGGGATCCTCCCACCTTGGCCTTCCAAAGTGCTAGGATTACAGGCATGAGCCACTGCACTCAGCGCTCTTATTTATTGTCTATTGAGCATCTACGTTGTGTCCTGAGCTAGGCTTGGGGAAGTTATCAAATTCTAAATCCTATGTGTAGTTTTTTTTTAATTAAAAAAATATTAATTTATAGAGATGAGGTCTCAGTATGTTGCCCAGGTTGGTCTTGAATTCCTGAGCTCAAGCAATCCTCTTGCCTTGGCCTCCTAAAGTGCTAGGATTACAAGCGTGAGCCACCGTTCCTGGTCACATGTGTAATGTTACCCTCAAAACACTTTAGTTTGGCTCGTGCTGGGGGATAATGCAAAGCACAGTAGTACTAACTCTTTTTGTTGTTTTTTCTGCGCCAGGCACTGTTCTGGACTCTGGGAGTAGCAGGGTTGGAATTTGAACACAGGGGTCTGGTTCTAACCACCCTGCCTCTCTATACAAGTAATCCCAGTACAAAAGACAAAGCAAGATGTGTTCTAATAAAGGGGAGATGAAGAACTGTGAGAATTCAGAGGACCCAGTGATGGCTTCCAGCTGGGCATACCAGGGAATGCTCTTTGTTAAACTTCATTTAGTGAACACCTATGGAGCTTTTATAGACAAGACACAGCCCTAAGCACTGGGGGAATAAAGAAGCAAATAAAACCAACGGGAAGCATATAATTTGGTGGGAGAGACAGAAAACAGACTCAACAAGCAAATGTCAAATGGCAGGTTGTGACACAAGCTACAAAGGAAACATAGGCTTCCTTGACGATAATACTTGGGGTGTGGCAGGGATTGGCACCTTGGTCAGGATGGCCTTGGAGGAGGCAGCTCTGAAACACTGAGCACTGTGAGACAAGGAGCCAGACATGGGAGGAATGTGGGGGATAGTCTAGGTGCCAGAATCAGTAAAAGTCTGGAGGCAGAAGGTGTCTTGGTATTATATGTTTTAAATACCATCAGAAGCTGATATGAAAGGGACACAGGGGGCAAGGGGCAAGTGGTTAAGGATGAAGTTGCAGAGTAGATACAGGCCAGTTTCTAAGAATTTTCTAACCTAAAAGAACTTCCTGAAAGTGACTGAACAGCCTGGAGGTAAGGACAAGAACATCCACTCCGCGTGCATTTATGATGGACCAGGCTCTATACATGCTCTTCACACAGTGTTGTATTCAACCTTGCCAACGACTTACTTGGCAAGGTAGGGAGCTGAGGCTTGGGTTTTATTCCCAGTGTGTAGGGAAGCCACTGAAGGGTTTTATTTATTTATTTATTTATTTATTTATTTATTTATTTATTTTTTTGAGACTGAGTCTGGCTCTGTCGCCCAGGCTGGAGTGCAGTGGCCGGATCTCAGCTCACTGCAAGCTCCGCCTCCCGGGTTTACGCCATTCTCCTGCCTCAGCCTCCCGAGTAGTTGGGACCACAGGCGCCCGCCACTTCGCCCGGCTAGTTTTTTGTATTTTTTAGTAGAGATGGGGTTTCACCGTGTTAGCCAGGATGGTCTCGATCTCCTGACCTCGTGATCCGCCCGTCTCGGCCTCCCAAAGTGCTGGGATTACAGGCTTGAGCCACCGCGCCCGGCCCACTGAAGGGTTTTAAGCAAGGAAGTAGCAAGGCTAGATTGATATTGCAGAAAGATTCTGTGGGCTACTTGGTGGGGAATGGGGTGGATGTTTGCAAGGGAGAAATGGGGGTACCAATTACGAGACTACTGCAGTTACCTGGGCAAGAGACAGAATGGAGATTTGGCTAGAATGATGGCAGCAGACAGGAAGAGAGATGGATTTGAATTATATTTCAGAGGTGAGGCTGAGAGAAGAGGTTGATGGATTAGATTAGAGTGGAGTAGGGAGAGGAAGGAAACGGACATATGCTCATTTTAAGTGACCCAAACAATTCAGAAAAGTATAATGAAGAAACCATTTAAAATCCTCTGAAATCCACTCGCCCAGAGAGTACTATTAACCTGATGGAGACACCCTGCCAGACAGCTTTCTATGCCCAAACATAGGGAATAAATGGGCTCCTTCAGTTGAAAACCACAGAGATCCACTCAAGCTGACTTATATACCAGATACTTTGTTTTGAGGCCTCAGGGGTGTCTCCTGGAATTGCGGACCAGTCAGCTTCATGAAGAGCTGGAAGCAATGCAGAAAGCCGGAAACACAGGAGCCTCTCTTTTCTCTCTGGGGCCCACCATCTGCTTCTCCCTGCCTCCTCTAGTCTTCTCTTTTTTGGCCAATTGACCTTGGTGTGCACACTCCATGTGGCTGCCCTCACTTGCTTTGTATCACTCCCCAACTCCAGCTTCTAACAAGATGAGCTGATGGCCTTGAGAAATGGGATCCAGCACACTGACGATGAAGTGGTCCATTCTTTGTGTATTGGTCTGTTTTCACGTTGCTGTAAAAAATTACCTGAAACTAAGTAATTTGTAAAGGAAAGACGTT
This sequence comes from Macaca mulatta, assembly GCF_049350105.2. Lineage (NCBI taxonomy): Eukaryota > Metazoa > Chordata > Mammalia > Primates > Cercopithecidae > Macaca > Macaca mulatta. The sequence continues at coordinate 45,442,206 of NC_133412.1, forward strand.
TAATTGACTCACAGTTCTGCATGGCAGGGGAGACCTCAGGAAACTTACAGTCATGGTGGAAGGCAAAAGAGAAGCAAGGTACGTCTTACATGGTGGCAGGAGAGAGAAAATGAGCAGGAAACTGCCAAACACTTTTAAACCATCAGATCCAGATCTCTTGAGAACTCACTCACTATCATGAGAACAGTATGAGGGAAACTACCCTCATGATCCAATCACCTCCCAACAGGTTCCTCCCCTGACACACAGGGATTACAATTTGATGTGAGATTTGGGTGGGGACACAGAGTCAAAGCACATCACTTTGCAGGATGGAAAAAGGTCACTGGTACAGATGCAGGTAGGCTGTTTCCTTTGGTGGTGGGAAGATGAGGTGGCTCTCCTGGTTGCTTCTTTTATTTCAAAGGAATGGGTGAGGTTGTCAGGTGAGAAGCTGAGAGTGGATTGGGGATGGGATGGGATGTTTTCTAAAAAACAAGAATATATGAAATAATTTGTGTTTGAGAGTAGAGACAAGAATGAGTGCCGATGGCCCACTTGAGGTTTGTGGTCATAAATGTAGAGAGAGATTAGTGGACAGAGTTGTTTTCTTCCAGCCACATCTAGCTGCTCAGGTGAAGGGAATTTGCTCTGACCATTTTTCAGGACAATAGAATGAGGAAGAGAGAGGCCAGGAGTGGTTATTGTGTTAGAATCTAAAGGGATAATTAAGAAAGTGAGAAGATAAGTGGGTGAAAATGTTAGGAACTCTGGCTGGGATTGAAGAGTTATTGAGTCAGGATACTAGAGTGAGAGAGCTGGAAATATTGGAAGGGTTGGCCAAAGAGTAGGGTGAGGTGCTAAAAATGATTTTAAGGTGGTGAAGCAATCATTGCTGACAGTCCAGGGCCTGACCATGGGAGCAGGAGACTGAGGCCATAATAAGTACAAGACAGCTGGAGGGGAGGAGATCAAGAGTCTGGGCAGCCAGCCTCCAACCTGGACCTAGTGGTTCTCATGAGGTGTATTCACTCCCCTCGACTAGTCCCTCCTGCACTCATTGGCGCTGGCATGTGTAATAACGACTGTGTGTCTTCCGAGGCTGTGTTCTAAAATCATTGCGGCTTCTGTCTTTGCTCTCTTGGATTGTCTCAGGGAAGCCGGCCACCATGCCATGAGGACACTCAAGCAGCCCTGTGGAAAGACCTACCTAGTTGACCAACCAGCACGAATTTGTCAGGCATGTGAGGGAGCCACGTTGGAAGCTAATACCCCAGCCCCAGTCAAGCCTTCAGATGATTGTGGCAGCCCCAGGAGATAGGCTACAGCAGCATCAGAGACTCTCAGCCAGAATCAACTGTCTCTGGCTCTCCAAAGCCTGCCCATAGAAACTGTATGAGATCATAAGTGCATATTGAGTTGTTTTGTTAATTTGGTTTTTGTTTGTTGTTGTCATTGTTGAAACAGAGTCTTGCTCTATTGTTAAGGCTGGAGTGCAGTGGTGCGATCTTGGCTTACTGCAACCTCCACCTCCTGGGTTCAAGCAATTCCCCTGCCTAAGCCTTGCTGCCTCAGCTGGGATTACAGGTATGCACCACCACACCCAACTAATTTTTGTACTTTTTTTTTTTCTTTTTTTAGTACAGACAGGGTTTCACCATGTTGGCCAGGCTGGTCTTGTACTCCTAACCTCAAGTGATCCACTTGTCTTGGCCTCCCAAAGTGCTGGGATTACAGGTGTGAGCCACTGTGCCTGGCCTATTTTGTTAATTTGTAAATTGTTACACAATAGATAAGTAATACAGAACCTGAAAATCTAGGGTGTCGGATGGGTTTTTGATATCAGTGTTGGTTGAAATCACAAAATGGTGAGTACTGCTGATGGTGAGAGAGGCTAAGAGGCCAGGGTCTAAAATCTTCAGGGAGTAAGGGAGAGTATCCAGGAGGCTTCAATGAGAACAGCGAGTGGCATAGCCTAAAGACATGGACTTCAAGGGAACAGAATTTTGTAGAGAAAAGGAAGGATAATTAGTCTAGGAAAGGCAATGAAGAGCTGGGAGGGTACCAACCCCTCCTCCAGGTCTGTAGTATATGGGGTGTAGGAGAAAAACCAGCCCCTGCTTTAAAGGGCCACAAAAAAGCAACGTCCTTAGGCACAACCAGATTTTAATGAAAGCAGGAAGGGGAAATGAATGTTTGGAGAAGAGGTTGAGGATTTAGGACATTTTCCCGAGGGTGGACCATGAGTTTCAGGGTCACAGTGGAAGAATGGAGGAAGTAGGGAAGGGTGGGAAACTGATTAGATTAAGGGATATGATAAGAGTCTGGGTGATGATGGATTACCTGACAATCTTGGATATGGGGCGGATATTGAGATAAATAGGGATGTGAGGCATGCGGGTGAGTCTGGAGGGTCTCAGAGAGGAAAATGGGTAATTAGTTTCTTCTCAGGGTATGCAGTTTCCAATGGTGAGACAAAGGAGAGCTGGTCTTCCCAGGAACACTAAAGATCTCTTTTTTTTGACAGGGTCTGACTCTGTTGCCCAAGCTGGAGTCCAGTGGCATGATCTTGGCTCACTGCAGTCTCGACCTCCTGGGCTCAAGCGACCCTCCCATTTCAGCCTCCCAAGTAGCTGAGACTCCAGGCATGTGCCACCATGCCTGGAGCCTTTAGCAGACATGTCCTGCTAAAATTTTGGTTATATTTTGTAGAGACGTGGTCCCACTATATTTCCCAGTGTAGGTCTTGAACCTCTGAGCTCAAGCAATCCTCCTGCCTTGGCCTCCAAAGTACTGGGATTAAAGGTGTGAGCCACCAAGCCCAGCCAAAGACCTCTTATAAATGCTGTTATAGGTAGTGTAGGGGTCATGAAAAGAGTTTTGCAAAAAGAAAAATTGTTCATATTTGGGAAGAAGCTCTTTGTCTTTTTTTTTTTTTTTTTGAGACAAGAGTCTTGCTCTGTTGCCCAGACTGGAATGCAGTGGCGTGATCTTAGCTCACTGCAACCTCCACCTCCCAGGTTCAAGCAATTCTCATGTCTCAGCCTCCTGAGTAGCTGGGATTACAGGCTGCACCACCACACCCAGCTAATTTTTGTATTTTTAGTAGAGACAGGGTTTCACCATGTTGGCCAGGCTGGTCTCCAACTCCTGACCTCGAGTAATCTGCCTGCCTTGGCCTCCCAAAGTGCTAGGATTACAGGCCTGAGCCAATGCGCCTGGCCTGTTGGATCCTTTTATCTTTTTCTTACTGCTTTATAAATGATTTATATATTCTGGCTACAAGCCCTTTGTCAGTTCTACGTGTTGCAAATAGCTTCTCCCATTTCATGACTTGCATTTTCTCTATCTTAATGCTGTCTTGAAAAACAGAAGCTCCAATTTACCAACCTTTTCCTTTATAATTAGTGCTTTTGTATATCTTGACCAAGAAATCGTTCTTTACTCCAAAGTCTGAAAAACGTTCTGCTATATTTTCATCTAAGTTTTATTGGTTTGCCTTTCATATTTAGACCTGTAATACATCTGAAATTTATTATTTTGCATAGTGTGAAATAAAGATAATTTTCCTTTTTCCTATATAAATATCTAGTTGACCTAGTACCATGTACTGAAAAGACTTTCCTTTCCCTATTGCAGTACAGTGCCACCTTTGTGGTAAATCATATGACAACAAGTTCATGTGTCTGATTCTGGGCTTTCCAATCTGTTCTGTGGTCTATTTGTTTATTCCTGTTCCAATACTACACTGTTTTAATTACCATGGCTTCATGAGTCTTGTTAATTGTTTGTAACTCTTCCCACTTTGTTCGCCTTCTTTAATAATGTCTTGGCTATTTTATGCTCTGTTTTATTAAATGTATTTTCAGATACATTTTAGAATCAATTTGAAAATCTTGGCTTGGCTTGGAGGCTCTTGCCTGTAATCCCAGCATATTGGGAGGGTGAGGCAGGAAGATTGCTTGAACCCAGGAGATTGAGACTAGCGTGGGCTACATAGGGACACCCCATCTCTACAAAAAATATAACAATTAGCCTGGTGTGGTGGCACATGCCTGTGGTCCCAGCTACTCAGGAGGCTGAGGTGGGAGGATTACATGAGCCCAGAAGGTCGAGGCTGCAGTGAGCTGTGATTGGGCCACTGCACTCCAGCCTGGGTGACAGGGCAAGACCCTGTCTCAAAAAATAAAAAATAAAAAAACAAAATCTCCACAATAACAGCCTATTAGGATTGGCACTGGGGTTGCATTGGCCCTGTAAATTGACTGGGGGAGAATTGACCTCTTTATGGTATTCAGTAGCCAATCCATGAATATCCAGTCTATAAACATCCTACATCTTTTTGTATAGAAATGTAAGTGATGTTTGTAAATTGATTTTATGCCTAGCATCCTTGCTAAATTCACTTATTCTAATAATGACAGTTTTGTTTCTTTCTATCCAGTCCTCATATCTCTCATGGTTTTTTTTTTTTGCGTTATTATACTAGCTATGACCTCTGGTACAATGTATTAAGTAGCCTCATTCCTGGTCGCAAAGGGAACACTTTAAACATTTCACAGGTAAGATTGATATTTGGAAGCCGAGGATTGCCTGTAGTCTCAGCTACTTGCAGCTACTTGGGAGGCTGAGATGGGAGGATTGCTTGAGCCCAGGAAGCAAAGGTTGCAGTGAGCCAAGATTGCCCCACTGCACTCCAGCCTGGGGGACACAGCGAGACAAAACAAAAAAATTAATTTGCTGACATTTTTCTTACTTCCTGAGGTATACGCTTAGGTAATTGATTTTCAGCCTTTCTTGTTTTGGGATATATGTGTTTATAAGTCTATACATTTCTCTCTAAGCACAGGAAGTTCTGATATGTCATACTTTTGTTATCATTCATCTCAAAATATTTTCTGATTTCCACCATGACTTGTTCTTTAACCATTCTGGTTCAATTAAGAATCATTCTTAGGCCATGCATAGTGGCTCACGCCTATAATCCCAGCACTTTGGGAGGTCAAGGCAGGCGAATCATTTGAAGTCAGGAGTTTGAGACCAGTCTGGTCAACATGGCGAAACCCTGTTTCCACTAAAAATACAAAAATTAGCTGGATGTGGTGGTGCAGCCTGTAATCCCAGCTACTCGGGAGGCTGAGGAACGAGGATCGTTTGAACCTGGAAGGCAGAGGTTGCAGTGAGCCAGGATTGCACCATTGTACTCCAGCCTGGGCCACAGAGCAAGACTTTGTCTCAAAAAAAAAAAAAAAAAGAGAAGCATTCTTAGTTTCCAGACATATGGGAATATTCCAATTTCCTTTTTGTTATCAGTTTCTAGCTTAATTGAACTGTAGTCAAATTTACTGCTTATGATTTCAATGTTTTGATTGTTAAGACTTACTTTATTGCTCAGCATATAGTAAGTTTTAGTAAATGTTCTTTGTATTCAATTATATGATTCCATCTTGTTTATTGGGTAGTGTTCTACAGTTGTCAATTAGGTCAAGTTTGCTAATCATGTGCAAATTTTCTATATCCTTCTAACTTTTAACAGCTTGTTCTATCAGTTAAGGAGAGAAGTGTTTTAAAGTAGCCTGTGTGAATATGTCTTTTCTCCTTTTTGTTCCTATTTTTGCTTTAAGTATTTTGAGGCTAAATATTGAGTATAAATAAAGTTAGATGTATTTTATCTTTCTAGAATCAAATTTTTTATCATTATGGAATGTTCCTCTTTATTTAGTAACGCTTTTTTGCTTTGAAGACAATTTTGTCAGTTTTAACTTTCAAACTTTCTGTATTCTTATATCTTACAGCTGTTTCTTGTAAACATACAGTAGGGCTTTGTTGTTTTTTATATAACCTGGCAATCTTTGTCATTTAATTGGGGCATTTAGTCCATTTACTTTTAATATAATGTAAATGGTCATTGATTTTCAACATTTCTTGTTACTTATTATTTTTATTTAATTCTAACATTTATTATTTGCTTGCAACTTGTTTCTCTATTTTATGTTATTTTCCCCGCTCCTTATTCTGTTCCGTTGAAATGGCTTTTAAAACTGTTAATAGAACTATAACGTATGTACAGAAAAAGGCCTAAATCTTAAGTGCATACTTTGAGGAACTTCATCAAGAGAGCTTCATAAACTGAGCAGACATAAAAGACCACATAAACTGAGCACATGTGTATAACTGAGGCAGGAGAATAGGGAATTAAGGTAGCCAAGGATTGGGGCATAAGCAAAGCAATTAGGGTAGCCAAGGGTTGGTGCATAAGCAAAGGAATAGCAGGTGCAGCCAGTTCACAGAAGCAAGAGAACAGCAGGTGCAGCCAGTTCTAGGCAAGACTGGGCAGCATACAGGCCACCTCTTTACTCCTGTGATAAGACAGAAGTTTCCACTTCAGCCTCTAATTGACTGTGGTCCAAGCCTCCACTTCGGCCTCTGAATAGTCACAGGCCAATCCTTCATAGGTTGGAACCACCTGGAGGCCTCTAAAAGCACCTAGGGGTGTTGCCAATTTCCTTTGGCTTCATAAAAACCCTGGGGAGCGTTGTGGTGAAGAAGCGCTTGAGCTGCTTGTTTGAGCTTTCTCCCACTCTGTGAGTTGTACTTTTGCTTCTTCGAATCTGTGCCTTTATTACTCTGTTCTTTTGTTGTTTTGTTTGTGCATTTGTTGCTTCTTTTGTTGCTTCATGTGTTTTGTTCATTCTTTGCACAACACACCAAGAACCAGGACAACTCACAGTCAAGATCTTCTATCCAGTAGCATATTTTGGTGGGCCAGCCAGGAGGTAAGCCCAAATTTTGGGATTTGTTTTTCCTTTTCTTTGTCAAAGCTGTCATTTGTGGGCACGAGTTGGACGGATATAAGCCAGTAGGGTGCCCGTTGCTTGAAGTCTTCCATGACAGGATAACTTGGTCATAGAACAGGACATTTAGGTCCTGCTGAGATCAAGACAAATTCATGCAACAGACAGGTTTTTGTTTGTATGGCAAAATGTCTTTGAGGAGGTTAGACCACTCAGGCCAGGCACAGTGGCTCATGCCTATAATCCCAGTACTTTGATAGGCCGAGGTGGGTGGATCTCTTGAGGTCAGGAGTTTGAGACCAGCCTAGCCAACGTGGTGAAACCTCATCTCTACTAAAAATACAAAACTTAGCCAGGTGTGGTGGCACATGTCTATAGTCCCAGCTACTTGGGAGGCTGAGGCAGAATAGCTTGAACCAGGGGGCAAAGGCTGCAGTGAGCTGAGATGGCGCCACTGCACTCTAGGCTGGGTGACAGAATGAGACTGTCTCAAACAAACAAACAAACAAAAAAAAAAGGTTAGACCCTTCATTTTCTGATTCCTATATTCATCTTGTTGATTATTTGTCTGGCAGTAGTAGTGCAGAATTACTTTTCCACCCATTTATTTTCCTCTTTTAAGAGTGGGGAAAGAGACTGCTGTTTCATGAATTTTTTATATTTCTCTTAGAGTGGGGCAAGGGATTCCTGTTTTATGCAGAATTCTTTTTTCATGAGAACCTGGAATATTTAATGGTTTGTAGGGATACATCCCTGACTTTATCGTTAATAGTTTTAAGGTACATTACAATATCTCTTGTTTCATGAGGGTTACAGGCTGAAGAAGGATCGCATGAGTCCAGGAATTCAAGACTAGATTGGGCAAAATGGTGAAACCCATCTCTATTTTTTTTAATAAAAGTAAATAAAGGTAATAAAATAATCATGTGCTGGGTGCGGTGGCTCACACCTGTAATCCCAGCACTTTGGGAGGCCGAGGTGGGCAGATCACTTAAGGCCAGAAGTTTGAGACCAGCCTGGCCAACATGGTGAAACCCCATCTCTACTAAAAATGCAAAAATTAGGCAGGTGTGGTGACGTGTGCCTCTAGTCCCAGCTACTCAGGAGGCTGAGGCAGGAGAATTGCTTGAACCTGGTTGCAGAGGTTGCAGTGAGCTGAGATCATGCCACTGCACTCCAGTCTGGGCAACAGAGCAAGACTGTCTCAAAAAACAAACAACAACAAAATAAAATAATTAGAAACATGTTTGTGTCTGTCTCATTTTGCTCAAAATTATTTGTAAAATTAATCCATGTTTGTATTAGTCTGTAAGTCTGCCATAGCAAAGTATTAGACTTAGGTGGCTTAAACAATAAAAATTAGTTGTTCTGTAGGCAAGAAGTGCAAAATCAAGGTCTATCAGGGTGGTTTCTGGTGAGGCTTCTCTTCCTGGCTTGCAGACAGCTGCCTCCTTGCTGTTTCCTCAAGTGACTTTTCCTTTGCATGTGTAGAGAAAGAGATTTCTGGTCTCTTCCTCCTATAAGGACACCAGTCCTATTGGATTAGGGCCCCATCCTTATGACCTCATTTGACCTCAATTACCTTATTCAGGGTCCTATCCCCAAATACAGTCACACTGGAGGTTAAGGCTTACAAATATACATATACATTTGGGAGTTGGGTAGTGGTGACATAATTCAGTCCAGAACAATATTATTGCATGTTTGTTACTTTTCATAGCTGTATAGAAATTCTTCATTTACATATACTATAGTATGTATATGTATACGTGGTATGCATATACTATGTTTTATTTGTACTACTATCAATGGGTATTTGACCAGTTTCCAGTTTGAGGTTATTATGAATAGTCTTCTGTGAACATTATCTGTGTTGTAGGTGAATATTAAAGATTTCTGTTTGGTATATACCTAAGAATTGCTAGGTTCATAAAATATTCTTGTTTTCAGCATTACTGGACACTGACAGTTTTCCCATAAATCAGTTTACATTCCCACCAGCAGTTACACAGAGTTCTTTTTGGTCCACATCTTTGTAAATATTTGTTATTATCTGACTTTATTTCTTCATTTTAAATAATTCTGGAGGTTGTGTGGAATATCTCATTATGATTTTAATTTATATTTCCTTCATAACTAATGAAGTTAAGTAACTTTTCTATGTTTATTGGCCATTTGGATGTGATTTATTGATTTATATTTAAATATAAATTATGAGACAGGGTCTTACTGTGTTGCCCAGGCTGGAGTGCAGTGGTGCAATCACAGCTTATTGTAGCCTTAACCTCCCAGGCACAAACAATTCTCCCACTTCAGCTTCCTGAGTAACTGGGACTACAGGCATGCACCACCATGCCTGGCGATATTTTTCTTTTTTGTAAAGATAGGGATTCACTATATTGCCCAGGCTGATCTTGAACTCCTGGCCTCATGCAATCCTCCCACCTTGGCCTCCCAAAATGCTGGGATTATAGACTTGAGTCACCACGCCCGGCCTATTTAATAATTTGTATGATTATTGTGAAGTGCTTGTTCAAATCTTTTGCCCAGTATTCCATTGTTTTGTCATTCTGTTATTGTAGGAGTTTTAAATATATTCTTGCCACATGAATATAGACTTGTAACTATAACAGATTTGTCGCCTCATGCATACAGCAAGTCAATATGCCAAGACACTGGCTTGCAGCAGAGAAAGAGGTTTAATCATAAGGTCACCAAAGGGCTGGGCGCAGTGGCTCAAGCCTGTAATCCCAGCACTTTGCAAGGCCAAGGCAGGCTGATCACTTGAGGCCAGGAGTTCAATACCAGCCTGGTCAACATGGTGAAACCACCTTTCTACTAAAAATACAAAAATTATCCTGGTGCTGTGGTATGCGCCTGTAATCCCAGCTACTTGGGAGGCTGAGGCAGGAGAATTGCTTGACTTGAGAGGCAGAGGTGGCAGTGAGCTGAAATCACACCACTGCAAGTAACTCAGTCTCAAAAAAAAAAAAAGTTACCAAACAAGGTAACTTTGGGAGGAAACCTCAAATCCATCTCCCTGAAGGAATTTGGAGGTAAAGTTTTTAAGGGTTTTGGAGTGGGCCAAAGTGTGGAAATTGTTCATTGGTCAAAGAGGCAGAGTGAAGACATGCTGATCCCATTCCTCTGTGGGAGTCTTCTAACTGGTGTCAGCTGTTTTACTAGAATTTCAGGCAACCCTTAAACAAAAGCCTTAAGATTCTAATGTCAGAGATCCTGTCATAGGAACAGTGCAAATAAATTATTAAACATTATTATGACCCTACTGTCAGAAATCCTGTCTGTAGGAACAACGGGGATGTAAATGGTCAGGAGCTAGTGCTATGTGACTTTTAGCAACAAGGAAGTGGACCAAAGGTCAGCCTGATTAATGCTTAATTAGAACTATATTTCTGTCTAGAACCCAGCATTCAATTCTTAACCCTGTGGGGCGGTTTCAGCCTCTGTTGTTGCAAATATCTTATACTCGGTGATTTTGTTATCGGAAAGGGATTACACCTTTTGTTAAAGGTGGTTTTGTTGTCCTGATCCAGACCCCAAGAGAGGGTTCTTAGATCTTCTCCAAGAAAGAATTCAGGGTGAGTCCACAGAGTAAAGTGAAAGCAAGTTATAGAAGTAAGGAAATAAAAGAATGGGTATTCTATAGACAGAGCAACAACATGGGCTGCTTGACTGAGTTATACTTATGGTTATTTCTTGATTTTTTTTTTTTTTTTTTTTTTTTTTGAGACGAAGTCTCGCTCTTGTCCCCCAGGTTGGAGTGTGATGCTGTGATCTCGGCTCACTGCAACCTCCATCTCCTGGGTTCAAGTGACTCCCCTACCTCGGCCCCCCAAGTAGCTGGGATTACAGGCGTGTGGCACCACGCCTGGCTAATTTTTGTATTTTTAGTAGAGATGGGGTTTCACCACGTTGGCCAGGCCAGTCTAGAACTCCTGACCTCAGGTGATCCACCCGCCTTGGCCTCCCAAAGTGATTACAGGCGTGAGCCACCATACCCGGCCTATTTCTTGATTCTTGTTTTGACAAGGTGTGGATTATTCATGACTTTTTCAGAAAAAGGGCAGGGATTTCCTGGAGCTGAGGGTTTCTTCTCTTTTAGACTGTATAGGGTAACTTCTGGACATTGCCATGGCATTTGTAAACAGTCACGGCGCTGGTGGGAGTGTCTTTTAGCATACTAATGTATTATCATAATGAGCAGTGAGGACAACCAGAGATCACTTTTGCTACCATCTTGGTTTTGGTGGGTTGGGGCTGGCTTCTTTACCGCATTCTGTTTCATCAGCAGGTTCTTTATGACTTGTATCTTGTGATACCAGTCCTGCTGACCTCCTATTTCATCCTGTGACTAAGAATGCCTAACCTAGGAATGCAGCCCAATAGGCCTCATCCTCATTTTATCTAGGTGCTATTCAAGATGGAGTTGCTGTCATTCCAGTGCTTCTGACAATTTGGCAATTTACTGTCTTTCAACAAGCAGACATTTTAAATCTTAATAGAGTCCAATTTATTATTTTCCTTTACATAGTTGGCCTGTTTTTGGAGTCTTGTTTAAGAAACATTTGCATACTACAAAGTTGTGAAGATATTTTCTTATGTTTGCTTCAAAAAGCTCTATTGTTTTTCTATTCATATTTAGATCTACTGTCTGGTGGATTTATTTCTTATGTGTGATGGGATATAGAGACCAGAATTCTTTTTTTCGTATGGACATTCATATAATCCAACACCATATATTTGTTTAAAAA